>NC_138552.1:152730314-153330314 GCF_964273705.1 Natrix helvetica
GTCAGCCTTGCTTCCTTGTCACTAAGATGGTGGTACTTGTACTTCTGGAACAAAGTGAACTATGGTGAGATGGGTGGCAAGAGCAATTATAGCTCCCAAATGGCATGTGTTTGTTTGTGTGAGTAGCGCATCTTAATCTTCAAGGGCAGGGAATTTATTTATTTATTTTATTTATTTATTTCGATTTATCAGTCGCCCTCTCTCCGCAAAGGGACTCGGGGCGGAATCCATTCTGCAGTCTGGCAATTTTACAAGAAGAGTTTAAAAGGTGTGGGAGGCCAATATCAGTCCACCCCCATTCTCCAGGACTACATTCTTGCCAGCAATTGCAGAGATATCAATCTTGTGACAGTCAAATGCTCAAGCTCACCTATGGCTGCCAGTGATATTATATGGTTCACTCATTTTCTGAACATGGCTGAATGCTTTCTATTGTTTTGGGAGCTGAAACAGGGAGTTTCTTTTAGAAGCAATGAAGTGCATGGACCCAGAAATGTATTGTCACTAAGGACATATAATCAAGGGTATAATGGAGAGATGAAAAAAAAAAAGGAACTCCACAGAGAAGTTCATTTGTCAAGAAGGCAAAGTGATTATTCTTTTATTCTATTATTCTGTTGTCTAATGTGATACCCAAATACTGGAACAAATTATGTTTTTTTTTGTGACTGTCCTTTGGGATTGGGTTAGACTAAGATATGAAAAAAAGCCATTTACCTGATCATCTATGAGAATGTGAGTAAACTACAGGCAACTAAATAGGAAGAGCAAAATCTTCCATGCTGTCCTCATATGCCACAAATGAATTTTAGGATTCAGGTGGTAGGGAAGTAAAAAAAAAAGTTGTGTCATTTACATCAAACCTTTATTTGCAAATCTATAATGTGATAGTCCTCTGTCTCTGTTTTCTTTTGAAATATTTTCCAGGAAAATCACCCATCGATTTCATTCTCAGTTAATGAGAATTTCTGGACAGCCTGTCTCTTTTGAAGAGCTCTCATTTGTTAGAGAAGAAAGAATGAAAAGGGTTTTGCACAGGGCAGTGGTGGGATTCAACCAATGAAACAACCGATTTGCTCCGCACGTGCACAGCTTGTTTCAAACCAGCTCTAAAAGTGACCTTCCACTGCAGCCCCGGTGAATAAAACAGCTGAGGCATGGCAATCCGCTCTGGTGCACCTATCAGCTGGGCTTCAAACAAAGACAATATAGGACAGACTAGCGCAGGGGCGGGCAGGTGGGCCCACCTGATCGTAGGAACAAACTGGTTCGTTCCCAGCTGATCGTCGAAGCTACCGGTTTGTCCGAACCGGTAGAATCCCATCCTGGGCTCAGGATTTAGGGATTTTCATGCTCCAAGAGAGAAACCTGACTTCCTTTCAGTGTTTTGCCATTCAATGAAAACTTTGTTGTTTGGACAATGGTTGGTTTCTCTGCTCCTGGAATTGGAACTATTTATTGGAACACAAGGTGGCTTTTTCCTAATTGTTCAGGCAACAGTTGTGGCCCGGCTCCCTGCATCTCTTCACAGCACCTTCAAACCTGGCTGTGGTCCTACATCTTTTAGTTAAACCACCCTTCTCATATTGTATCTGTGAGTTTGCCCATGCGAAACTCTTGAATACTTTGATTAGCGGCTGCTTGTGGAGAAGTGCCAGTATCTGGTTAAGTAAAAGATCTGATGCTTTCAGAAGTGCGGTTTAAACATAAGTCTACTTATTTATACAATAGAAAATCACTGTTGGAGTAGTTGTTTATTATGAAAGATTCAAAAGACTAATGAAAAATACAATAGTAATGAAGGTACTCAACATGAGTCAGATAGTTATTTGGTTCTATAAAGAGTAAATCTTGGGGGAAACAAGACATGGAGGGAAGGTATGAGTTTGTATGCAAAGGTATTAGAAGATAGATTACTCTCTCAGACAGAATGAATAGAAAGGAGATGTAAGGAAGAAGAATGGCCATAGGGGCTTGGAACAGAATGAAAAAGAATGATGTGACCTGAAGCCACAAAACTCTGGAACAAAATGAAAATTTTGTTTTGGGGGGGTGGAGTCACCTTGGAGAATGATTGTTACAAAAATGAGAACAGGATATTATACTAAAGTATAAAACATGTAGAGGGGGAAAGGATCGTTGCAAAGACTGTAGTGAGGCAGAATGAATGAGATGAAAGGAAAGAGGAGATAGAGAAATGTCATGACTGATGAGATCCTCAAAAGTAGAAAGGGGGGAAATTTAGGGCAAAAGGCCATGTGTATGAAGCAGTGTATGAATACTGGAAACAAGGGCAAAAAGATATAGACAGGTGTAGTAAATTGTACCGGGCTATACAATTAAATTTACCTATGTTTCCTTTTCTTTTTTGTTATTCCAACTCTTTCAATTTGTTCTGCTTATTTATTTCTGCATTTTACATAATACTGCTTGCTCTGAAAAGGAACAGCGCAGTGTCAACCTACATATGTATGATGAGGCTGCATTGTTACATAAAATAAGTTTGGCAGTAGTTTTAAGCACAAAAATAGGGGGGGGGAGTATTCCACAGGCCATATGTGCAGAAGGCATCAAGTCAGCCTCATGGGCAAGATCTACTGTGGTACCCTGGTATTCATCGTTAATGAGGTACCAAAAACATTGAGTACCAAACAGAGGTGGGTTTCTGTTGGTTTACCCCTTATTGGACGAGACAGTGGGAGGCTCCACCCACCCACCCAGACGCTTCGGGCATGCACAGAAGTGTTGCACAAGTGCGCGCAAGTGAACCAGTAGTAAAATAAATTGAAACCCACCACTGGTATCAAACAAAATTTTCCCATAAGAAGAGAGATAAAGTAGTGAGTCACAAGGCAGCCAACTCCAACAAGTTCTAGCTTGTGTATTGGGTATCAAACAAACAACGATGAGTACCAGGGCCAAATTTTCATGTCAAAATGTGCTGAGTACCAAATTTGATGAGTTTCAAAGCAGTTGAGTACCAAGGTACCATTGTATTCATAATTTGTAATAATATCAGAAAATTGAACTCCTTGTGGTTGAACTGGCCTTGAAAAGAAACCCAAGTATTTTTAGTTGATGTACTCATCAAAATCAGCTATGCTTATTTTTCAAATCAAGTGATGACAAGGAGTTGGAAAGTCACTTACCTCTATCTCCCCTCTCTCCACAAGCTAATAAGCTCTTGCTTGTTCAACTAGGCAGGAAAAGAACATAGTTCTTTCTTTAGTTTTCCAGAAATCAAATGGTTTCTCCCAAAATAGAATAAAAGGTAAAGGTTCCCCTTGCACATATGTGCTAGTCATTCCCAACTCTTAGGGGTGGTGCTCATCTCTATTTCAAAGCTGAAGAGCCAGCGCTGCCCAAAGACGTCTCCATGGTCATGTGGCTAGCATGACTAAATGCCGAAGGTACACAGAACACTATTACCTTCCCACCAAAGGTGGTTTCTATTTTTCTACTTGCATTTTTACATGCTTTCAAACTGCTAGGCTGGCAGAAGCTGGGACAAGTAATGGGAGCTCACTTCGTTATGTCACGCTAAGGATTCAAAACACCGAACTGCCAACCTTTCTGATCGACAAACTTAGCCACTGAGTCACCGCGTCCTTCCAAAATAGAATATTCTGCCTCAAAATGCTGCTCAAGGATGGACAATAGAAAATAACATGAATCAAGACACAGCGCCAGAAGAAATGATAAAACAGTATTTAGAGAAGGCAGAAATACCTAAGATTCCAGAAAATTTTTTAAAGGCACTAGAAGAGAGAATAACAATGATGGAAGCAATAAAAAGACAAAAAAAGGGAAAACACAAGGTCCAGATGGATTACCAGCAGAATACTACAAAACACTATACAATACAATACAATAGTAGAGTTGGAAGGGACCTTGGAGGCCTTCTAGTTCAACCCCCTGCCTAGGCAGGAAACCTATACCATTTCAGACAGATGGCTATCCAACATCTTCTTAAAGACTTCCAGTGTTGGGGCATTCACAACTTCTGGAGGCACTACAAGATGTACTAAGCAACATCATGTTAGAAGTATTCAATGTGCTGTTATTGAAAGCAAAAATAACAGATTCTTGGTCAGAGGCGTATATTACTCTTATTCCCCCCCCCAAAAAAAAGAAACAGACTTGCAACAAATAAAGAACAATAGACCAATTTCTTTATTAAATGTGGATTATACTTTCAATGCCAGGGCTGCCAGAGTTCTGGCAGGAGAATCATCTGTCTCCTGCTGGCAGCCTATCTTGTTTTTGTCCATCTGCCCCCTGCTGACCACCACTAACCGTCTGCCCCCTGCCTACCACCTATTTACCACCCTGCTCTCTACCTATTGGCCAGTTGCCCCCCGATTACTATCTAACTGACCATCTGCCCCCTACTGACTGACCACCCATTTCACTTACCACTTGCACTTGCATCTGATCGGTTCACCATCCCCACCATCCTCGCCTAGGACTTTGGTTTTACCATCTGTGCCCAAGCTCTGGCTTTCTGTATACCACTGGACTTATGTACTATTTATTCTAACATCTCTCAACACCATTTTAACATCTGTAGCATCCTCAATTCGATCTGAGGCCCTGCTGAATTATGGTCTTTTATGTATTCGAGGGCAGACTTGATTTTACTGTGGGAGTCCCCCCTCTCGCAAGTATGGCCCTCCGCCCTTTCGAGGGCCCACCTTGATGAGGGATTTATTAATCCAGAGAGGTAGAGGAAGCGAAAACTGAGGGGGTTTTTAATAAAATGTTTTATATATATTTTAGGGGGTCCCAGGGTGGGGGGTGGGATTGATCAGGCTGAGGGAGGGGCTAGTGCCAGGCCGACAGGTGAGGTTGGTAGGGAAGTGAGCGGAGCTGCGGAGGGGAGGGGGAATAGTAATATTCCAGCAGAGGGTCTTGTCATCACAACGGTCGTGGGGAGGGGTAGGTGCGAGGGCAGACGTAGATCTCGTTGCCGGTTGGGAGACCGGTCATCTGTTCCAACCCCCGTGCCCTAGGTGGCCAGGACTTACAGAGCCAGGGCCTGAGGCTGATGTTGTGCAACGCAAGGTCCGTTGTCAATAAGGCCCCCCTCATTTATGATTTAGTTTTGGAGGGGGAGCCGGACCTTGCAGGGATTACGGAGACCTGGTTGGGCCACGAGGGGGGTCTCCCCCTCGTGGAAATGTGCCCACCGGGGTACCGTGCATTTCATCAGCCTCAGACCCTGGGTAGGGGTGGCGGGGTAGCGGTTATTGTAAAGGAAGGGCTGGAGCCGAGAGAGTTCACTGTGCCACAGATATCCGGGTGTGAGTCTCTATGCGTGAAGTGGGGCCCAGGGAAACAGTTGGGCTTGCTGATTGCATACTTGGCTCCTCGCTATGCATCAACGGCCCTGCCAGAGCTCCTTGAGGTGATCACCAAGATGGCGGTTGAGACCCCCAAGCTATTGATTATGGGGGATTTCAACCTGCCGTCGACAGGGGGATCATCCGAGGTAGCTCGAGAGTTCATGGCTTCCATGACAGCCATGGACCTGACCCAAATAATTCAGGGCCCCACACACGAGGGAGGCCACACCCTGGACCTTATTTTTGTCTCTGACCAGTGGAGGAGTGATCTGGGAGTAGGGGAACTAGCTATTACACCCCTGTCATGGTCAGATCATTCACTTCTCCGGCTCGACTTCCTGGGCGGTACCCCCCATCGTGGGGAGGCAGAACCGGAATGTCCTAGATGGTTTCGCCCCAGGTGCCTGATGGAACCTGATAGGTTCCAGACGGAGCTTGGGCCACTTCCTGTAGTCCTGACCCGCTCCCGGATGGAGGAACTGGTGGCCGCATGGAACAGTGCGGCTGCCAGGGCCTTAGACCGGGTTGCGCGTTTGCGGCCTCTCCTGCGGCAGCGATCCACCCAGGCCCCTTGGTTTTCCGAGGAGCTGAGGGTGATGAAGCGCCACAAGAGACGCCTAGAGAGCAGATGGAGATCTTCACGCTCTGAATCTGACCGAACACAGGTAAGAGCCTATTTACGGACCTACCTTGTGGCATTAAGAGTGGCCAAGCGTCGATACTGTGCAGACAACCGCCCTGCCGCCCTGTTCCGGGTGACCCGCTCCCTCCTTTCACAGAGGCCGCGGGAAGCCCCTTTGCAGGGTAGAGCAGAGGAATTTGGGGAATATCTGCGGGACAAAATTGCTCAGATCCGCAGCGAGTGGGTCCCCTGCAGTGGTCTAGGAGGGACGCCAGAGGCGAGTCTTGAGGGACCATCTTGGAAGGAGTTTGACTCTGTTACTGCCGAAGATATGGACAGGTTGCGTGGTCGACTGCGAGCCACCACATGTTTACTGGACCCGTGTCCCTCCTGGCTTGTACTGGCATCCTGGGAGGTCACACGAGGCTGGCTCCAGGAGTTAGTCAACGCCTCCTTGAGGGAGGGATTCTTGCCAGCCGTCTTAAAAGAGGTGGTGGTGAGGCCCCTACTCAAGAAGACTTCCCTGGATCCAGCTATATTAGCTAACTATCATCCTGTCTCCAACCTTTGCTTTTTGGCAAAGGTTGTAGAGAGTGTGGTGGCACAACAGTTCCCACGCCACTCGGATGAAATTGATTATCTAGACCCGCGCCAGTCCGGTTTCCGGCCCGGCCACAGCACGGAGACGGCTTTGGTCGCGTTGGTGGATGATCTCTGGAGGGCCAGAGATGGGGGTTGCTCCTCCATCCTGGTCCTATTAGATCTCTCGGCTGCTTTTGATACCATCGACCATGGTATTCTATTGCGCCGTCTAGAGGGGTTGGGGGTGAGGGATACCGTTTTGCGGTGCTTACCTCTCTGGCCGAGCGCAATGTGTGCTGACGGGGGGGGCAGAGGTCGACCCTGAGGCCACTCACTTGTGGGGTGCCGCAGGGGTCAGTCCTCTCGCCTCTCCTTTTCAACATATATATGAAGCCGCTGGGTGAGATCATTCGCGGTTTTGGGGTTGAGTACCATCTGTACGCTGACGATACTCAGCTGTACATATCTACCCCGAACCACCCCAACGAGGCCGTCGAAATGATGTCCTGGTGCCTGGAGGCCGTACGGGTCTGGATGGGCAGTAACAGACTCAAACTCAACCCCTCCAAGACGGAGTGGCTGTGGTTACCGGCGCCCGGGTTCAACCAGTGGGTTCCATCACTGACCATTGGGGGCGAACAGCTGGCCCCCGTCGAGCGGGCGCACAATTTGGGCGTCCTCCTGGATGCCCGGCTGTCAATGGATGACCATGTGACGGCCGTGGCAAGGGGGGCATTCCACCAGGTTTGCTTGGTGCACCAAATGCGCCCCCTATTGGACCGGGGCACCCTGCGCACAGTCACCCATGCACTGGTGATGTCCCGACTGGACTATTGCAATGTTCTCTACATGGGGCTTCCCTTGAGATGCACCCGAAGGCTGCAGTTGGTCCAGAACGCGGCCGTGCGGTCAATTATGGGAGGTACCAGATACTCCCATGTAACACCCCTCCTGCGCGGGCTGCACTGGCTACCTGTGGCTTTTCGGGTGCGTTTCAAGGTATTGACTATCATCTTTAAAGCGCTCCATGGCTCAGGACCTAGCTACCTGCGGGATCACATCCTGCCCCATACATCCCTGCGGCCGATTCGCTCTCACAGGGAGGGACTCCTCCGGGTGCCGTCCACTAGGCAGTGCCAGCGGGCGACGCCCAGGAGTAGGGCCTTCTCTGTGATGGGCCTGACCCTCTGGAATGACCTCCCCCCCAACATTAGAATAACAACCGATCTCCGCTCCTTCCGTAACAAACTAAAGACCCACCTGTTTAACTTAGCTGGCCTGGCCTAACTGTAGCTTTTGTGTCCCTCTAGCCTGTATTTTAAATTTTAAATGTTTAGGGATAGATTTTATAGGTTGTTTTAATTTTTAACTATAATGTACAGCCTATCATATAATTTGTTTTAATGGGTATTTATAATTATTTAAGTTTGTATATTGTTTTATTATGGTCTGTACACCGCCCCGAGTCCCTTTGGGGAGAGGGGGCGGTCTATAAATTAAATTAAATAAAATTAAAATTAATTAAAATCTTTGCATCGATAAGGGTGGAAAGACTTAAAAGACTGTTAAGTGAATTTATACACTCAGATCAAAATAATTTTTTACCCAAGAGACAAATTAGAGATAATATGTGAATTATATTGAATGCATTAGAATATTATGAAGCACATCCTGGGAAACAAATGGCATTGTTATTTTTGGATGCACAGAAAACTTTTGATAATGTAAATTGGTAATTTATGATAACGCAACTTCAAATGATGGATTTTGGGGAGGGATTCATAAATATGGTTAAAACTATCTATAAAGAACAACAGGCTAAAGTGATAGTAAATGGAGATATGACAGAAAAAGTGCTGATTATAAATATATAATCAGCACATTATTGAAGCTCCAATAGAAACAGGTCCAAAAATATTAAAACAAATAGAAGAGTATGGAGGAGTGGCAGGATTGAAAATTAATAAAGAAAAAACAAAATTTTTAGTGAATAACAGAAAAACAGAAAAAAGAAATAATGGAGAAATTAGATATTCAAATAGTAAAAAGAGTGAAATATTTGGGAATACAGTTGACTTTGAGATGCGTAACTGTTAATTACTGATAATTACTATAAATTAAGAAATCAAATTGAAATGGATATAGAGAAAAGGAAAAACTTACAGCTATCACTAATGGGAAGAATAGCAGTAATTAAGATGTATATATTACCAAGAATATTATTTTTATTCCAAACAATACCGATAAAACTGGGAAAAAAAGTACTTCAAAAAACTAAATAAAATAATAGGGAAATATATTTGGCAACGAAAGAAAGCGAGAATTAATATAAGAATGTTACAAGATTCAAAGATTAGAGGTGGATTTGGTGTACCGAATTGGGAATTATATTATCAAGCAGCAGCTCTAACATGGATAAAGAATGGATATTATTAAGAAATGCAAGGTTATTTTCCTTGGAGGGAAACAATATGCAACTGGGTTGGCACGCATTTTTGTGGTATGGGAAAAATAGAATACATGGTTATTTTCAGAGACACTATGTAAGAAATGGTTTATACGCAGTATGGGAAAAAGTAAAAGAAAAGCACTACATGGAAGTACCAATGTGGCTTTCAATGGTGGAAGCTTTGACACATCTGAATATTAATAGTACGAAAAAGGTTATTAGGTACAAAGATATACTAACAGCACAGGAAGAACTAAAACAGAAGAAAGAATTAGAAGAACAAGGGATTGATATAGGATGGTTTAAACAAATGCAAATACAAACAAGATATGAGAAAGATGTTAAAGAGTATGGTTTTAATATGGAAGATTCAGAATTAGACAGGATACTCATGGGAATGGATGAAAAAATGATTTAAAAATTGTATAGTTATTTACTTAGAATAAATTTAGAAGAAGAAGAGGTTAAAGAAACAATGATAAAATGGGCAAAAAACTTTGGCTATACAATAGAACTAGAAAAATGGCAACAGCTATGGGAAAGGAACTATAAATTGACAATGGCAACAGCATTCAAAGAGAATTTATATAAAATGTTTTATAGATGGCACATGACACCTGAAAGATTAGCAAAATTGTTTAAGGATGAATCAGCTAAGTGTTGGAAATGTCACCAATTGCCAGGAACATATTGTCATATGTGGTGGACATGTAGGGATGCAAAAAACTATTGGGTTAAATACAAATATGGTTAGAGAAAATAATACATAGAATTTAAGCCAGAGGTATTCTTATTGGGTATTCTACCTGAGAAATATAGTAAAGAAGATTCATATTTGATTGTACAAATAATAACAGCAGCTAGAATTGTATTTGCACAAAATTGGAAAGCAGACAAAATTCCATCGGAAGAGGAGGTAATAAGGAAGATATTAGACTGTGCAGAAATGAACAGGTTGACATTAAGAATAAGGGACAAAGAGGAATCAGTGTACTACAGGACATGGGGGCGATTTTATGAGTGGCTTGAAAAAAGATATAAATAGAAAGAAAAAGGAACAAAACATGAAATAAATATCTCAAATGACACATGATTAAATTAGGGGGAGGAAAAATAAGAAAATATGAAAATGTAAATATACAGGTGGAAAAATGATATGAATTAACAAATGTTAAATAGCAATTGTAAGAATGTATATTTAAGAATTTGAATTTGAAAGGAAAAATAAAAAACGTTTTACAAAAAGAAAAAAGAAAATAACATGTATCATAGTTTGTTTATTTTCTCCTATGATGGAAATGATCTTTCTCAATGCTTGAGAATGTCATCATAAATATCATCCCTACTTAATGATCCTCATTAGGGATCTTTTAATGATGACTTAATTACCTTGACTAGAGAGAAGTCCAGGTGGAAACAATTACTGAAACTCCTGCAAGGATTTGTTTCACCATGGGCCAGGCCATGAGCCTCTATAACCAAGCATTCGCCATCTAAGGTTGTCAGCTGCCTTCTAATGCTTGAAGTTGTTTTCCTACCCAGTTCCCCTGAAAATAAGACCTCCCCTGATGGTAAGCCCAATCAAGTTTTGAGCGCATGGGCTAAAATAAGCCCTTCGAAAATAAGCCCTCCCTGAAAATATTGCAACACAGCAGCAGCCATGAGGTGACCATGCTCGCCACCTTGTGCATCTCAGAAATAATAAGACCTCCCCGAAAATAAGGCCAAGCGCTTATTTCGAGGGTCAAAAGAAAATAAGACCCTGTCTTATTTTCGGAGAAACACTGTACTACTATGTTGACTTACATGATATATGAACTGACGTGGATCATATATCAGGGGCCAGGTAGTAAGTAAGTCACTGTTTGAACTTGTTATACAGATATTCCTTGATTTATGACCATATTTCAGCCTAGATTTACACTTGTAAGTCATGCCATTGTTATAATGGGTCATGTGACAGATCCAATTTTATGACTCTTTTTTTTTTTTGCAGCAACTATTAAACAAATGCTGTGGTTGTGAGGCAAGCCCATTGTCCACAATGGCCATTTGTTTGCCAGAAACTAGAACTAAATACCGGTTTCTGGCAAAAAGAGTTATAAATCGCAGTGAGATGACCACGGGATGCTACAAATGGCCTTCAATGCAGGATGATTGCTAAATGCCCAAAATGTAATCATGTGACCATGGAGCACTTCGATCACTTTGAGTCCAGGTTGTAAATACCTTTTTGGGGCCTATAGTAACTTCAAATCATTGTTAAGTGACCAGTCATAAATTGAGGACTACCTACATTTGAATTTACATGGCAAATTTATCAGCATCCTGAGGGGTGGGGATACCTATGACAGGATTGCCATGCCAACTCTGTACCATATATACTTGCATGCGGCACCACAGCTTAAGTACAAACAATGGAGCTTCTACCACAGCTTATATGTCTATTTTGGAGATAGACAATTACTGATAATAGCCCAGGAGTTACAAGTGAGTCAGTGACCATGTCAAATGGAATTTCTTTCTCCACCTCTGTTGTCCTTAATAGCAATAGCACTTAGACTTATATACCGCTTCACAGTGCTTTTACAGCCCTCTCTAAGCGGTTTACAGAGTCATCCTATTGCCCCCAACAATCTGGGTCATCATTTTATCCACCTTGAAAGGGTGGAAGGCTGAGTCAACCTTGAGCTAGTTAATATGTTATCTTCAAAAGTTATCCCAGGTAACCCCTATATAGGTGGTCATCGACTCTTATGACCACAATTCACCCCAAAATTTCTGTTGCTAAGTGATACATTCATTAAGTGAGTTTTGCCCTATTTTATGACTTTTCTGGCCTCAATTATTAAGTGAATCACTGCAGTTGGTAAGTTAGTAACATAGTTGTTAAGTGAAACCAGTTTCTCCATTGACTTTGCTCATCAGAAGGGGGTACGTGACCTCTGGACACTGCAACCATCATAAATACGAGTCAGATGCCAAGCGCCTGAATTTTGATCATGGGGATGCTGCACCACTCATAAGTGTGAGAAATGGTCATAACTCACTTATTCAGTGATGTTGTAACTTTGAACAGTTACTGAATGAACTGTCGTAATTCAAGGACTACCTGTAGTGTAAAAAAGAGATGCAGTTTGTTCTCTGAATTTTCTATTTGGCCTCCTACTCTATCCTCTGGAGTCTAGTAGAGTTGGTTTGTCCAATGGCAAAATGTCATCATGTTTCACCGTGAAAAGATTATTCAATTCAGTAGTTTGTTCCAAACACTTCTCTCATTAGGTTTGAGACTGTTTAACCTTCAATGTAAGCGCTAACCTAAAAAAGTATCCCCCAGCATTTGTTTTATTTGAACCATGTGGCAAAATGTAACCGAAACATTCACAAGGTTTTAGTCCAGTTTATAGATGGTCGGAGTCTGTCTGATTTCATCCTTTTCCTGAAATATCCTAAAATCGCTTAATTAAAAATTGTGGTTTATTGTGACTCATTTTGAAATACCTGCTATTGCAAAGAGTTGTCTTAATAATTCTATGGTATTTATTCATGTCTATTGTTCAAGAATTGGAAATACCTCTGACCACCTCTGAGCATGCGAATCACACCGGTAAAATGTTATGCCCTCAAATGGTCCTTCAAAATCTCTATGAATTCTTCGCCTTGGCAAAGCAGGTCCTTCCCATAGGAGAGAAGATGCTGTTTGGGCACAGTGCTGCAGTGGCACAGTGGTTAGAATGCAGTACTGCAGGCTACTTCTGCTGACTGACGGCTGCCTTCATTTTGGCAGTTCAAATCTCACCAGACTCAAAGTTGACTCAGCCTTCCATCCTTCCAAGGTGAGTAAAATGAGGACCCAGATTGTTGGGGGCAATAGGCTGACTGTTAAACACTTAGAGAGGGGTGTAAAAGGACTATGAAGCGGTATATAAGTCTAAGTGCTATTGCTAAGTGCTATTTTTCAACATGCTGTCAATCTGGACAATGTATTACAAGTTGTTTGGTTTGTCATTTATTACCACCCATTAAACAAAACTATGAACTTGTGCTTGTACTGTTTCTGAGATATCCAATAAGTAATCCCTCCAATACTTGAGGTTTTAGCTTGGGTAAAGTAATGGTTCTCAGTCTCACATAAGCCAACCACTATTGTTGTGGCCTGCCAGTGGCCAGTGGAGCTGGTGTCAGACTCAGACAGTGAGGAAGTTGGGGAGGAACATGGGCCAGTTCTGGAGTCTGCAGAAGGCTCTGATGAGTGCTGTGCGTCGGATACACAGATGGGGCCAGGCCAGTCTGACAGTTATCAGTTGCCTTCAGAGTTGGTCATTAGTGGGGCAGAAGAACAGTTAGAGCCTGTTCCCAGTGTGCACATGCGCAGAGGTGCCAGGAGAAGGGAACAGTTACGAAACAAGGGCTGATTCATGAGAAAAGGCATAGGTGGACAGTGGAAATAAAGAGGAGCGAAAGGAGAAAGGAGTTTGCAGAAGACAATTAGTTCAATTCATTAGCATGAAAATCTGTTCCTGACTTCTTGCCAAGTATTGTCTGCTACAGAGTGACGTTTGGAAGATATTGGCCTGGCAACTCTCCAAGCCTGATAAAGGTAAGTAATTGTGAACAATCTTGAAAGACTGTTGGCCAGAATCTTGCTGGAGAGGAATTCACTTTAAACTAAATAAAAGGGATTTTATCGGGACGAGGATTTGGCTTCGTGCTTTTGGGAAACCTAGGTCAGAACAATTATCAACCACAAGTTTATCATGGTTCTGATAAAACTCTACAAATGACAGCCTTGCCATATATTCTGCCCTTCTTGGTTGCTATACAGACTAGAGATAGGCCCTTTCTCATTTTTCTCTTAATTAGATCTCTACTGGTTTCTCTTTAAATGCTTTAGCTGTGATGGAAGGAAAACATGTCAGAAGAATTCCATCAGATATGGATTTTTAATGTTGTTTATCCTGGAAAGAAGAAGGAGGCATTCCATCCGCATTCTCCTGATTATGTATCCTTTAAAATTATATTTCGTATTTATATCTCCATTGTACAAACTCAATACTATTCTCAAGCAGCTGCTGTAAGCAGAATCCCTTATTGTGAATTGAAGATTGATGGTAGTGGTTGATGGCTAGTGACAAGTAAGTAAATAAACTTTTCTAACAACTGGCTGAATTGTTGGATTTTCCCAAACCAAACACAGATCTTCTCTGTATATTTCTGCAGAATTTTCTTTGTGAAAGCATGCTTGCACTGTTTTATCTACCTCCATTTCCTCCCCATTTGCAGGGAAACATTCAAGGAATGGAGCTTATTTAGAATATCTAAATAAGGCAGAAATTTATTACAATCTATCTATCTATCTATCTATCTATCTATCTATCTATCTATCTATCTATCTATCTATCTATCTATCACCTATCATCTGTCTGTCTGTCTGTCTGTCTGTCTGTCTGTCTGTCTGTCTGTCTGTCTGTCTGTCTATCTATCTATCTATCTATCTAGATTTATATCTATCTATCTATCTATCTATCTATCATCTATCTATCTATCTATCTATCTATCTATCTATCTATCTATCTATCTATCTAGATTTATCTGTATCTATCTATCTATCTATCCATCTATCTATCTATCTATCTATCTATCTATCTATCTATCTATCTATCTATCTATCTATCTATCTATTTATCTATCTGTATCTATCTGTATCAATTTATCTGTATCTGTCTGTCTTCTATCTATCTATCTCCCTCCCTCCCTCCCCCCTGTCACATCTATATAGATTTATCTGTATGCATGTATGTATCTATCTATCTATCTATCTATCTATCTATCTATCTATCTATCTATCTATCTATCTATCTATCTATCTATCTATCTGTATCTATATGTATCAATTTATCTGTATCTGTCTGTCTATCTTCTATCTATCTATCTATCTATCTATCTATCTATCTATCTATCTATCTATCTATCTATCTCCCTCCCCCCTCTCTCTCATCTATATAGATTTATATGTATGTATGTATGTATGTATGTATGTATGTATGTATGTATGTATCTATCTATCTATCTATCTATCTATCTATCTATCTATCTATCTATCTATCTATCATCATCTATCATCTATCTAGATTTATCTCTGTGTGTGTGTGTGTGTGTATCTGTCTATCTATCTATCTATCTATCTATCTATCTATCTATCTATCTATCTATCTACCTACTGACCCCCCCCCTCTTCTTCTCTCATTACATTTATATGGCTTTCTATCTATACAAGATGACTCAACAATTAATCCTAAAATGAATCATAGCTGTGGCCTTGGTGCATTCATAATTGTTTGAAAAATTTCCCAACAATCATAAAAGCCTTGTTCATCAATTGTGAGACCGAAACATGTAAACATGTAAAAGAATTCACATTTGTGGGGTCATCCTTGTAGTTCATGTTCTGCAAATCTTTAGTTTTCGGTTTAGTTTTACAAATATACTTCATTTTCTTTTGTGAGAATACTGTTATTTAAATAGCACTGGGTGCCTGGACAGCCCTATAGAATTGGTCCATGGCCTTCTTAAGGTAAGAAATATCTCGGCATCACCTTTCCATCCGCAAATGAGCCTCTAATCTACTGCATCTATTTTGCTAAAATGTTCCCTCCCCAGCAAGGTTAGCAAAAATGTCTTCACTTCAAGTTAAGCAGTGTCAATTCAGCCTAAAACAGTGGATTTATGATAACTTGAAAATCGCCACAGATCCTAACAAATCTGTCCCTTTTAACAAATATGGCTCATGAATTATAATCAATGTTTCCCTTGCTTTCCTTCTGCTCCTCTTCAGTTTCCTGCTTGTTTGCATACAACATGCAGAATTGGAAGTGTGTTGCAAAATTTCCAGGTACTTTCCTGTTAACTCTGTTTTGCTTTTTGATGTTCTTGAGTGTGCCATTGTCCACCACCATTTGCAGCTTATTCTTGGTGGTCTCCATGGACAACAAGTTTAGTCTGCAGGTTGTTAATGGAATTCATCAGCAGCTTCCTCAACCAAATAGGAGGCCAGAATGATGCTCCACCTGTTTCCCAACGCATATCAAATGTGCTCTTGATTGTAGTTTATAGTTACAGGTCCCAGTTTAGTGAGAATAAATATTTTCTCCAGCATGAATTTTGATTGCATTTGTGGTGGCTTTAGTTTATCATCTCTGAAATGCGGCTCAGATTCACACTGTGATATCCAACTGCATTGATATGGTTTTTATCACTTTTGATATGAATAATGTTGCTGGTTTATTTCTTTTTCTACCCTATATTTTTCCAGATAAACTCACTCTGTTTCACATTCATTCTAAACTTCTTCACCAGTAGCCTACGGTATTGCTCTTCATTTAAAATAACGGCTTGGTTGGTAGTCTTTAGTGGATTTCCAATATATTCCATGTTGTTGCATTCTCTGCAGAGTTCTCCTTTAAATCTGCATTGAGCTAGTATCTATGCACTTCTGTCACAATGACAGCACAGTTCATTTTGACTTGTTAGTGAGTTTCTATATTATTACAAACTAAATCTCATTTGCTTCTGCTTCTGACCGAAGCTCTGTAGTATGACTAGCATTGTTTCCATAGAAAGAGCACATTTAAATATTTTTAAATATTAAATCTGAGTCCTTTTAACATTTCTTTCTTTTGGAATTCAACAGACTAGCCGATATCCCATTGCATCTTTTGTCCCTTTCCCAAATTTGCAATGTTCAACAGATTTTCAAGTTCAGCTGCATAAAATATAGCAGGCATTTTGTTTGGAGCACTTCAGAGCGTGTGTCAGACCCAAAATCTTTCTCAATAAATAATGATTGTTATAACAAATGTTCCTGCATTACAGTCAGTTTCAGTTAATGCAAGTTTGAATAATGAAATATTTGCTTTAGTGTGAATTGTAAATTGATACCAGGTAGGTTTTTTCTTAATTTATTTTTTTTAACATGGAGAATAAAATACAATAAACAGTAAAGCAAACAAAATGGAACAAAGCAAAAACACACATTCAACCCTAACAACAACAACAAAAGTGTACAAAAAAGGAGAAAAGAGTGGTCAATTCAATTTGACAGGTAGTTTTTAATGAAAATCAAAATTCCAAATTCTCCCCTCCAAAGACAAAAGTGAAGCTTGAGAGGCTATTCTTGAAAATGTATTTTCCCACCTTTGTTGACAATGCGATGTCTTTTCTACTGATCAAGCAAAAGACATTAATAGTTGGAATTGAGGTTTCTGCTATTTGTTTTGTGAAAATCACTAGAAGAGCTAACCAGTGGTGGGATTCCAAATCTTTTCCTACTGTCTCTATGAGAGAGTGCTTTGCGCACGCGCTCACACGTCACTCAAAGACCACCCTCAGTGTCAGCACTGGTGAGCTGAGCTGTATTTTAGCTCAGCTGAGGCGCAGCAATCCGCTCTGCCACGTGAATCAGCTGAGCTAAAAAAATCCAAGCGAATATAGGACAGGGAATGATGGGGGTGGGAGGGCGGGGCCAACTAGAAGTGGTATTTGCCGGTTCTCCAAACTACTCAAAATTTCTGCTACTGGTTTACCCGAACCTGTCCGAACCAGCTGAATACCACCTCTGGAGCTAACCATAGTGTGTCTCTCAGAATTACAACGTGCATAGCTGGGTTGAGGTAACTGAGTAACAATACTAAAATTATAGGCATACATCAATTAATAATAAAATGGGGAAACGATGAACCAAACTACCATTTTGATCTCTGATTTCCTGAACCAAAACTTGACAGGCTTTACAAACTGTGTTTCTTAGCATCAGGGTGATGGTTGCATTCAATGTGCCTAAAATCCAGAAGGCAGTCATTTCAAGCCATTCAAGATACAGGAGAACATGATTCCAGCTGGTTTGATAGATAAAATGGAAGACAGGAACATGGTGTTTAGCAATACGTAGAGAAGTCATCAACATTTGCAGACCAGCAGACAAAGAAATAAGTATAATTTAGTTTCTCTTCGACTGCTCGGCCTTTCATCACCCTAAAGAAAAAGGCACCCAGCATATTTGTATCTATGACTTACTTCACACAGAGGGGTTGTTATGGCAGCAAAAAGCAGTGATGCCAACCTTCCCCATGTTAATTGATGTACAACCGTGTGTGAAGTAGCTCTCAGCAAACTAATTCTTTAAAATTCTTGAGAGCAATTGGGGAGGGGAGGAACAAAGCACCCCCCCCCCAAAAAAGGGAAAAAAAGGAAACAGGTGCTGGGCAGATCAAAGAGCAGAGGAAGAGCTCTTTAGCAGGTTTGCTAATGGAAAGATAATGGCTTTTATAAGGACAAGGAGAAGGGGGGAATAAAATGACAGACCTAAGGATGAATTAAAAGAAGAGAAGAGTCCTTGTAAAATGAAGCCATAAAACAAATCCATTAGCTGTAAACACTGGATAATAATAATCCTGTAAATGGTACTCCACTTCCATTTCGAGCATCATGGTAGGTGAAAGGTGGCAGCCTGCCATAGACAAATAGACTGCACATTATTTTTGCAAACGGCCTTGGAGTAGTCTAGCAAACATACTGACAGCTGTATTGAAAAGGAGCTTCTAGAGAGGGAGGGAGGGAGGAAGTTTACTCCTTGTATTATGTCTTGAGTGTCTCTGAATTCAAGACTTCACATGAATGCGGGAGTGTAGTAGTTCCTATGTTCAGCCTTGCATCTCTCTGTCATAGAGTGAGGTGTGCATCACTCATTTAAAGTTAATGCAAAGGAGAGGGAGCAGGAAATTTGAATCACTCACTTTTCCGAATTCCTCACTTTTTGTCTGAAATACAACATAGGTCTTCTGTTAATTTAGCATCCTCACTTAGCTGTTGTAAATAAACTTATCTTTATCCCTCTCTCATGTCTCAGTAATAGTCTTAATACATTAATACCAATCTAACAGAGAAGAATACTTCCTAACCCTGCCTGGAAAAAAACAGAACTCATTTCTACTGTACTCTGGAGCTGAATGTCTGTCTGTCTGTCTGTCTGTCTGTCTAGAGGATGACATAGAATGAGGTAGCTGGATGGAGCTGAAGCAGTCCATTTAATCTCTCCGGGGGAAGGCCTGGAGGAACATTGTCCATGGGGTTGCGATGGGTCGGGCACAACTTCATGACTAACATCTATCATCTATCTATCTATCTATCTATCTATCTATCTATCTATCTATCTATCTATCTATCTATCTATCTATCTATCTATCTATCTATCATCTATTCTATTCTATTCTATTCTATTCTATTCTATTCTATTCTATTCTATTCTATTCTATTCTATTCTATCTATTCTATCTAGCTATTTATCCTAAAATTTGGAGACTAGCCATCTTATTCACAGAGTGATTTTTCTTGAAAGCTCAAAGTAGCTTCCATTTCCAGTAATGTTAACCAACCCAAACCTTGTTAAGAGTGTTTGCCTAAGAAAGTGTAACTAGCTTAGCAACCCTCTGCAGATCCTGTGATATAATGAAGACCTAAACCTGTGTCTCCTTGGTCCTAACCCAAGTCATTTACCACTTCACTATTATGTTTCATGTGCACTCCACACACACACACCAAGATTTATAGAAAGATGGCAGCTCCAATCACATTTTAAGCCCAAAACCCAGACTGAAGATGGCAAGTGAGACCTCGCTGAAATGTTGCCAAGACAATCTCAATCTTACACGGAAAAGACCCGAATACAACAAGACCAGCATTTATTTATTTATCTATTTACATATACATATACATATACATATACATATACATATACATATACATATACACATACACACACACACACACACACACACACACACACACACACACACACACACACACATAT
The DNA here is from genome assembly GCF_964273705.1 of Natrix helvetica. NCBI lineage: Eukaryota > Metazoa > Chordata > Lepidosauria > Squamata > Natricidae > Natrix > Natrix helvetica. Next base: position 152,750,177 of record NC_138552.1, read on the forward strand.
ATATATATATATATATATATATATATATATATATATATATATATATATATATATATATATATGTGTGTTGTATTTGTGCTGATAAACACACACACACACACACACACACACACACAAAGATTAGCTGGCAAGGAACTCCTTATCATACGAGAGTTAGATCAGCCACTCATAATCGTTTACTTTTTCTTTAAAATATTTTTTTGTTAATCATTTTTTAAAGAAATGAAAATAAACAAATGGAAAGTTGTTTTTGCAAGGTTATAATATCAGTAGGTGGACAAAGAGATGTAGAAATGTACAGAAAATGTATAGTTAGTGCTTAATATATCGTTGATGAAAAATTAACCATCAACCATATCGAAACCTCACTTTCTTGAAGCCATTTCAAGAATCCCCAATTTTGGGGAAAAAATAATCAACTAAAATAGGAAAATTCTGCCAGATGGCCCTTGCCTCCACTTACCACAATAAGCTTCAAACTATAAGAAAACTCTGCTCTAAATTAATATAGAGCAAAGTAGAGAGTGAACATGGTGTTCAGTATTTAAAGTTGTTCAGTATTAACAAAGAAGATGTTACCAAGCCTGGTAATGAAATCTCTGCAAGCAAATCACCAAGCTTAGAAAGCACCAAGAACTCCACTTCTCGATATTTTATTTGCTTTCCTTGATATATTTATTTACTAGTAGCTGGGTACCAGTGCTTCATGATGAAACTATGTAATCGGGCTATGCAGAAGAAATTTGGTTCACAATCCTTTGGCTCAGTGGTGGGCAGTGATTGAAACACATAATGGAATATTGCTCGCACTGCCTTGAGTCCAGAAGCAGTTCCATAGGTGGAAGGCATAGACATTTTGGTGAGGTACTGACATTTAGTACTATAAGAAGCCCCAGACCACTCCTGAGTGAAGGAGTGGAATGTCAGACAGTTTGAAATGAAGTAATAGAATGTGAGGCAACTGGCAGTTGGAACAGAATTCTTTTCAGGTGGGGAAGGGGAATAGAACTCCTTAGCATCAGAGTGTGTTAATTACTGTATAAGAAATAATAATGATCTGATGGTCATTTCGAAAAATCCTTTCTTAGCAAGCACCTAGAAGCCAAAAGGAACATATGTGCCAAATTTCAAGTTTGTAGGCTTTATGGTTCTAGAGATTTCATGATGAGTGAGTGGTACTTGCCTTTTATATACTGTATATAGATTTGTTTATTTACTTATTTATAAATCATATCTATATGGATGCCTGTCTCATAGAATATTATTCTGGATGGCATACAATAAAACCATAAAATAACAACATTAAAACAGAATGCCATTAAAACCTTCATGTTATTGTTTCAAAAGGCTAAATTAAACATTAAATGTTATGAACAGTGGAGCCTCCTCTAGAGATCTCTGTTCCCTTTAGCTCCCGAGGCCTGTTGACATGATCAAATTTTGAGGGATTTCCAGACAGATGAAAGGAAAAGGGCCAACTGCACCTGGGGGATGTTGTTAGTTGCGAAGCCATGTCTGACCCATCGCAACCCCATGGAAAATGTTCCTCCAAGCTTTCCTGTCCCCTGGAGTCCATTTAAGCTCATGCCTACTGCTTCAGTGACTCCATCCAGCCACCTCATTCTCTGCCATCCCTTCTTCTTTTGCCCCCAGTTGTTTCCAGCATTAGGCTCTTCTCCCGTGAATCCTTCCTTTTCATTAGGTGGCCAAAGTATTTGAGTTTCATCTTCATGATCTGGCCTTCTAAAGAGCAGTCAGGGTTGATCTCCTTTAGGACTAACTGGTTTGATCCAAAAGACTCGCAGGTGTCTTCTCCAGCATCATAGTTCAAAGCCCTCAATTTTGGGGGGTCTTTCTTATGGTCCAACTTTCAGAGCCATATATTGCAACTCCACCTGGGGGCCTGTACCTACTCAGCTGCCTTCCAAAACACAACACTTGCCCTACTCTTGCTCCAAAGGACATCCCTCTATGAAAAAGAAGCATCATATATCCTAAAATATTATCCAAAACTTTGTGGAATTCTCAGGTACAATGAATTGCTAAAAGTATGGGGTTCCGCCCCTTTTAAAATAGTTTTTTGATGTCAGAACCTGCTGAATGCCACCTCTGATACCAACAATCCAAGGATTGCGAGGTCACCCTTCCACCTGGGTGGCTCCCCAGCAAAAAGTACCAGTCTGGGCTCTTGACTGCATTGTCCTGCTTTCCTTCCAGAGGTGGTCCATTGCTTCAGACCTCTCTCTGAGTTCCCGATTTTAGTTACCCCAATCAGGGAAACCATTTCTGGCCATTTTGAAGCAGCTGCAGTTTTAAAATGTTAACACGGGTTTAATAATTAAAGAGCATGGAAGAACTAAATTCCCTGTCTCACGCCAAACCAGGAAATAAATAAAATCTTGGCTCGCTCCACCCGCGTGCCTCTGTTCCCTCCATTTCCATCATCCTGACAATCCCAACCTCTCTGGGTTTTGCCACTCTGGGGGGCAAAATGGTATGTACAGCTCTTAGTTACCAGATGTGATTGCCATAGTTTAAAAGTAGAATGAAAGTTACTCTCGGCACAACAGCTGATTTGAATATATACCCACCAATCCTGACCTTGATCTGTAATGTATTTACCCACAGTTCTCTTCATGGCTGTGTAATATTCATTTATACATGTAAAGAGCAAATGGATATCCTTGTTTTTCAGACTATAGCTTCAAACAGATTGTCATTAGGTATTCATTATTATAGCTGGTTGCACAGTTAGCCAGGTGATTAGATGAATTTGGCATTTCAGTCCACCTATTAAGTCCTTCCCAAGGATCGGAGGAGGAGGAGGAGGATTTCATTGTTTGTAGTAATTCTAACTAACCAGAGTCCAGATAAGTCTCATTTGCAAGATCATACTCTATGTGCTTAAAATCACATAGGAGGAAGAATGGAGATAAACTTGATGGTCATTTAAGAAAAGTCATACAGAGTCCACCTGCTTGCTGAAGATGTTACTCCTCAGATGGAAAGTTCTTGGGTTCCATTGACAAACATGGAAGGGTTACCAGAGCAAATTAAACAATTTTTGCATGAAGGCAATGCTTTCTACTATTAATCTTCTCATCATTCCTATCACCCATCTCCTCCTACTTATGACTGTATGACTGTAACTTAGTTGCTTGTATCCTTACGATTTATGTTGATTGTTTCCTAATATGATTTGATTGTTCATTTGTAGCCTATGACTACCATTAAGTGTTGTACCTTATGATTCATGACGAATGTATCTTTTCTTTTATGTACACTGAGAGTGTATGCACCAAAGACAAATTCCTTGTGTGTCCAGATCATGAGGGGTCTCTGGGTGCTCTCTGAGCTTGTTTGTTTTCTTGCAGATGTTTCATTACCCAAACTAGGTAACATGATGATGATGATGATGATGATGATGATGAAGATAAAGATGAAGATGATACCTACTTTGGATAATGAAACATCTGCAAGAAAACAACCAAGCTCAGAGAGCACCAAGGACCCTTCATTTGATCACTGAGATACAAATATTCTCCTTTATTGATATCAAATCATCTAGTGATGCCCCATCTTTTGACTTTCTAGTTTCTTATTGAACTTGTTTATTATAGGCTGAAAAAGGCCATGCTCAGTGGCACAACATTTTATTTATTATCTCAACAATTCAGTGACTGCACAAAGTAAAAAAAAAAGTCTATGATTTTGGGGAGACCCAATGATCTGCATTGTTAGTACCAAATGCCTAAGAAAAATCATATTATAGTTTATTATAATTGAACAGTTAAAGGTAAATATTAGGGTTGTGCATGCTTTGTAAGAAGAACCGCATCAGTTCTTGCATGAACATGAACAGGAGCCCAGCACCCTGTGCCACTCATGGAAGTCTTCAGAGTTGCTTTAACTCTTCCAACAGATGCATCTGCTGTCCCTGTTTCCAAATTCATTTGAAAGCTGGGAAAAGGACCCTTTGCTTTCATGAATTGCAGAGAAGTAGTGCATATATGAGATGTATGAGACACACTTTTTAATTGCCGACAAAATGTGCACAATTTTAGTAAACATACTGCTGTCACTTATCGAGAATTGTATCTTTAAAAGATCCTACCCATCCATTGTCTTGATACACCATCTGACACAACAGAGCTTCACCGACTTCAGTGTCATGCACTTCCAAGTAAACATGTTTAGGATGGCAACCTTGGGCATCGTTTAATCCCTGGACATTTTCAGTTCATTAGTAGCAGCCTCCACAGCCATCTGACAGTTGGCCAGAACTCTGCACTAAACGGGAAGATAATGAGCTTCAGAAACAATCTTAGAGGGATGTGAAACCTCCGGAGTATCATTGGATTGTACAAGGGAAAATTGCAAACTGTTTCACAGATCTTTCTGTTTGAGAAGAATGAGGTCTCTGTGGCGCAATTGAACTGATTTGGTTTCAAAGTAGTCACAGATGAAAATCTCTCTCCCTCCCCCCACCCTTTTCCACCCCACTCTCAGAGTTTAAAAAGTGAAAATCCAAAGGCAAAGAGTATATTATTGCTTCCTTGGAGCCCAGCTTAACTTTCCTTGACTTGTGTTGGTTCTCAAAATAGAAATGTATTTGCATTATTACTCAAGGTATCAGATACATGGGCTATTGATTTAAAAAAATCTGAAATTGTTTCAAATAAGATCTAAAAGGTTGAAATAGGAATCATTTAGCAATGACTGGAATATTTGAGAGAAGGACACCACCGAAACAAACAAAAACAACTTTCTTAACGAAGAAAGAGTTGTACAATTTCTCTTCAATTCCCTTCAGTAAAGGTGGATATTTTCCTTTCAATTGAAGTTTTAAAAATAATTGAGTTTTATATATATCAGAGGTGGGTTGCTGCCAGATCGGGTGAACTGATAGTAGTGGTGGCAGGAGGCTCCGCCCATCCACCTGGATGCTTCTGTGCACGCACAACCAAACAAACAAACACACACACACACACACACACACACACACACACACACAATCTTTTACTCCACTGTCTTGGATAAAAAGAAAATGATTTCCATGAGGATAGGGTTTTAGGGCAGAAGTCCAAGGCCGAAGAAATTAATATATCAGTTCAATCTTAGGTCCAGTAATTCATTAATAACTTGAATAAAGAGGAGGAAAATTTTATCAGCATTTCATTAATTAAGGGAAGTTGCAAAGGCCAACTGATGCCAGATGAATTTCTCTTCACTTTTACTACAATGAATGGTTTTGTGATTTTTCACGATGAAAGGATGAGCTATAAAAATGTTTATAAATGTATATCAATAAAGCAAATAAAAGATATTTATTATTATTGATCAAGCTGCAAGACATGGGGGCAATGTAATGAAGCCGATGCAAAAGTGCACTTAAGTGGAGCAGCTTGGAGGAAAGAGAAACTTTTTGTGTATTGAAAACTCACAATCTGCCCAATATGTCCCACCCATAAAAGTGCCTGATAAATTCCCATCTTGGGGGCTGTTGTCATGGCAGAGTTTCATTTTCCAAAGCATACTCAAACAGAAATTCAAACCAAAAGAATAATGAAACCATATTTAGATGTTATTGTATTAATGTGTTTTTTAATGCATTGTTTTAAGGTTCCCAGTAGTTTAAAATTATTTATTAATGTTTTAAAGAAATAAACATAATATTACACTAGCCCTGAGTCAAAGTGAAATTATTATTATTTTTAAAAGCTCTCACTTTTGATGGAAATATATTGAAAAGTATTTATATATGGGCTTAACCTTCCCAATTTCCCCCTCCCCCATCAGTATTCCATGGTTCTGCTTATTGCTCTGACAAACTTGCAAACTCAGCGAAGTGAATGGCCTAAGGAGAGTTAGAACAGGATTTTTTTTAAAAAAAAAAGCAAGGATAGAAAATATTAAGACAAGAGTGATGAGTTGATGCCTCAGGGCACCAATTTGGCCACAGATGCATTAACTGACCCCCTCCTGTTATAGCTGTCAAACTGGCCAGCAAAATACTGTATGACCATTAGATGGCAGCAATGCTAGATCTTTCTATATCAGGGGTGTCCAAACTTGGCAACTTTAAGACTTGTGGACTTCAACTCCCAGAATTCCCCAGCCAGCTCTCGCTGGGGAATTCTGGGAGTTGAAGTCCACAAGTCTTAAAGTTGCCAAGTTTGGACACCCCTGTTCTATATAAAAGTTTTCTTTCTTAAAGCAATCTTGGCTTTCATCTAGCTGCTATCTGGAAAGTTACAGTGTAGGTCTTGCCTTTTTGTTGGTTTTCTTACTCACATGTCATTGAGGATTTCTTTAAAACAATCTTGTACTTAAATACAATTACATGATCTGCTTATATAGGACTGCTCTCAAATTTATGGTTTCTTCCTCTCTTTGTTTTATTTCCTCCCTTTGTTTTTATCAAGTGTGATTATTTTCAATTATTTTAAAAAAGGCAGATTAACATGCTGCAAAACAAAGCTGTCAGGGTCATTTGTAGGATGACTATGAGCATTACCTGAGCTCCCCCCCCCAAAAAAAACCCCAGAAAGAGATAGGTAACTCCTGTCTTTGTTGAGACTTATTTCCAGCTGCCTTGAAAAAGAGGAGGTTAGGGGGAGTAGTTAGACACCTAACTGGGATGGTGAGGGGCAACCACATCAATTTACCTTTTGGTTAATGTGCAAAGTGCTATGGAAGGCCAAGGCTAATTGGCAGACATTATTTGACTAGAATATTCACAGCATGCTGTTCAAATTCTTCAAATGCTTTTTCAAGAGGCAACTGGACTTTCTCGTTTCCCTTTGAAGACGTTTCGCTTCTCATTCAAGAAGCTTGGATCAAAGCTGAAGAAGCTTCTTGGATGAAAAGGAAAACATTTTCAAAGAAAAACCAGAAAGCCCACTTGCCTCTTGAAAAAACACCTTTGGGACAACCATGATCTGGATGGCTGAGAATCTCCATAGACATTTAGCTAGGACAGCGATGGCGAACCTTTTTTGGCTCGCGTGCCACAAGAGAGGGGAGTGCAGAGGGGTCGTGTGCAGGTGTGCCGCACCCATAATGCAATGTGTGACCTGCCAGTGCGCATGCGCACACAACAGGCACAAACCCCCCATTTTACATGCTTTTTTCACCCTCCCCAGGCTCCAGAGGCTTTATAGGAGCCTGGGGAGGGCGAAAAGAGCCTCCCCCGCCCCCCGGAGGCCCCTGATTTGCTCGGAGGGTTGTTTTAAGCGTTCCGAAGGCTTCAGGGACTGTCCGGAGGCTTCCCTGACGCCTTTGGAGTGTTTAAAACGACCCTCCGAGCAAACCGGAAGTCACTTCCGGTTTGCTCGGAGGGTTGTTTTAAGCGTTCCGAAGGCTTCAGGGAAGCCTCCAGACGGTCCCTGAAGCCTCCGGAGGGCCTCTGGGGGGGGGTGGGGAGGCTCTTTTCGCCCTCCCTAGGCTCCTATAAAGCCTCTGGAGCCTGGGGAGGGTGAAAAAATGGCTTTTAAATACGGTGAACTCAGCTGGCCAGTGCGCACATGCGCGCTGGCCAGCTGACAGGGCGGCGCCTCGCGTGCCCTGACAAATGGCTCCGTGTGCCACCTGTGGCACACGTGCCATAGGTTCGCCATCACTGAGCTAGGAGAAAGGGTAATTTTTGTCAGCAGTTGCATTTTTTTTTTGAAAAGTTTTTATTGTTTTAATTAAACAAAAATACAAAAAAAACATTCTTCATTACATCTTGTGGAAAGCATGTCGATTGGTTTACAAATGAATTTCGTGCGTTACTATTCATCCTTCATGTTTTTAATTTACATTTTAAAATCGGAGATCTTTATGTATTTTACTATCAATATACCATCATTCTCATTTAGCTGTAATTACTTAAATATGCTTTTATCTAGAATCATTTGCACTTGAAGACACAACCATCTACTGGCATTCATTAGCTATTCCTATAAACCTCCAATAATTACCCTTTTATAGCATATTCCCTTTTTTTTCCGAACTCACTATCTAAGGCTTATATCTAATTGCTTTTACCAATGCCAAGACATATAAAAATCATTAAACATTATCCATTAACATTTTCTTATTATTATAGTTATCTTTAAAAAAAGATTTTTTTGACATTTATATCACATCTCCTCCCCACCGATCCAAGAAAAATTACATCTTTATAATAAAGTCTAACCAAAAGTTTGTTAGTAGAATTTATAAGTGCCCAAGAAAAATTGCATCTTTATAATAAAATCTAAACAAAAATATATTAGTGGAATTGATAAATCTTTTCCCCAGGTTGCAATTTACAGTTTATATCCAAATTATTTTTACTAATTGAGATTTTTACTTCATTATTATTATTATTATTATTATCATAATGGATTATTAATTAACAAATTTTTTTTTAAAGAAAACATTCTAAAAGTGTCTAGGAAATTCTACTTATTAATCACCAAAAGTTAACTAAGTTTTGAGTTATCAACCTTCATCATCAGCCTGTGTCTTTCCAGGAACAAAACTGTCTTATCTCTTTAGCCAGTTGTTGTGTCAATTCTCTTATAAACTTCTTTATAAAGTTTTTTAAAACTTCTCTCCGCACTTTTTTGCTTGAAAGACCTTCAAGTATGTAATAATAATCAAATTCACTTTTCCATGTTCCCTCCTTTCCACTTTAACTCTTAGATGCTCCATTATTAGGTTCATCTGTTATCTTGTCTTTATCTTCTATATCTTCACTCTCTTCTTTAATTTTTGAGGCTCCAGTCCCTTCATTTTTTGTTGAGTCAGACAATAATCTATCTAGCTTCTTATCAAACCTCTCAAATCCTTCCAATATCTTTAAAATTCCATCCAAAAAAACCCTGGTAGCTTAGGGTTTCTTCATCTGTATATGAATGCATATTTCCAGAAAAAAGAAAAAGTTTGAAATCCACTGCCACTCTTGCCTTCAATATCTCTTTTATGTATAATTTTTTTTGTTTTAAAATTGCTTAAACATAAGATCCTTTAATTTTTTTCAAGAAGAAAAAAGAAATGAGGGTTCTATCTTTTCTTTTCTTTCCCTTCCCTTGTCCAAAATATTCCACAAGGACACCTGCAAGAAAAACAGTTTGTGCCCTTGAGCCAGTATCAGTCTCTACAGACAAGCTGCAAACCCACTAGTTACAATGTTAACAAACTCAGAGAAAATAGAGCAAAGGATACTTTGTTTCAAAAAGAGAAAAAAAACCAAGTTCTGGCTTCCGAATGGCAGATTCAGCTTTCTCTTATTCATATCAAGCTTAAGGAGAACAAAGATCTCTAAGTGTCTTTAATAAAATTTAATAGTCAGAAAGAGGAAGGATTATTAAAGTGAAAAAAGTTTTAGATCAGCCAAAAAATAAAGGTAGCACAAATTAGGAGGAAAAATCAATCAAGAGGAGAAACAGGAAGCATTCCAATCACTTCAATCCACAAAACGCTGTTACATAGAAGAGGAAAAAAAACTTTCTAAGGCAGTCCAATAAAGATAAATTTCACTGCTTTATTCTTTTGCTTAAAGGACGAATTTATCTTTTTAAAAAAAATTCTTTTGGCAATCATTCCCAAAGAAAAAAAAACTCACCAGCTGGACTCACTTTCACCTTCTTTCTGGAGCCATCTCTGACTTTATCAGCCTGGGGGCTGTCTGTTTACCACCGGCTTGGAGAACTTCCCTTGGGTCGATCAGGGACTTTGTGGTGTCCCTGAGACCAGCAAGGATTTGTCTCCCTGTCATCGTCTCTTCGGAATGGTTTAGGTCCCTACGGACCGTGCAGCAGGTAAAATAATCAACGGCGGTCTCAGACTGTCGAGACCGCACGTTGTGTCGCCGTGACGTCTGGCTCGTTCTCCTTCAGCAGTTGCATTTTATTTATTTACTTGGTTGTTTGATTTTTATCCCATCTTTATTACTTTATTAATAACTCAAGGTGGCAATAATTCCCCTTCCTCCTCCTATTTTCTCCACCAAAGCAACTCTATGAGGTGGGCTGGGCTGAAGGAGAGTTATTGGCCCAAAATTATCCAGCCAGCTTTCATGCCTTAGGTGGGACTAGAATTCACCATTTCCTGCCAAATTTCATGCTTTAGGGAGGACTAGAACTCACTGTCTCCTGGTTTCTGGGCCGGCATATCTTCACCAGTACAATAAAAGGCCTCTTTCTTCCAATCTTCCCCAGCCACTTTCTCCAAACCTCTCTTCAAACCTTTCTCCTAACCTTTTCCAAACAACTTTCCAGAATTTTGTTTTTAAACTTACATATATTTTCCCTTCAGCGCAAAAGTTCAACTCGGCTTATAGCTAGACCAAATGAATGTAAGCAGCCTGAATTCATCTGATGCTAGGCAAAAAAAAGCAATTCTTTATCTCCTGTCTGGCCCTTTCAGCAGTCTTGCTTTGCTGAAGAAATGGGTCCATTGTGTGTGTAGTTTGGATCGTGCCATGTCTCCTCTCATGCACATGAGGAAAAATGACAAGACCAACCAAGGACAAAAATAATCTGAAAGGGCTTTTAATAAGTATTAAAGTTTGTACACAAGGAGCAAAAAAACAGATTCAGCTCACTCCCCCATCTCAAACAGTGATTTAATGGCATGGGTTTGTTTGTTCTGCTTCTTGAAATTAAATCCTTTCAGAGTTTTTGAGCCGAGTACGTGAACTAGGCCTTGAACCAGGCAAATGACTACTATTATTTTTTTCCTTCTTCTTTTGGCACCACTGGGTTCATGCTTCCGAAACAACTTTGACAGCTAGGCTGACTCTTCGCTCTGAACATTCAGCCGCACTTGAAAAGAGTAAAGGGCAACATTATGATGTCTTTTTCTTTTTTCAAACTTACTTCACAAAAACCTCTCCCCTTCCTTCTCTCCCTTTCCAGGGCCAGTTGTGGCCTCGCAGCTTGTGTGAGAGCAGGAGGCAGCCTGTACTTTTTAGAGGAAGAGTAACAAGGGCAGCTTATGTTTACCGCAATATCTTCCACACCACAGAATGTGAGGTGTTGAATATGGAAATGAGAGCTATGCCAAGGCATGATATTAATAGAGAGTGAGAATTCCATGTTCAAACTGGATGAGGATCTCTCCCCCCCCCCTTCTTTTAATGCTCAGGGCACTTTGCCTTCCCTGTACATGATACCTTCACAGTCTGCTAGCTTCTGAATTTCAACAAAGTTTTGAAAGCCGGGTTTCTATATTCGTATTCCGTTTCTTGACAGCCTCCAAATGGGATTCCTCTGTAAAAAGTATTGGACAGAAATCCTGCCTGAAGAAAATACATCTATTTTGGATGGAGTGTTAAGCAGAAATGCTTTGTTCATTATTAAGGGAATATTCTCCCACCACTCGGGGAAAATTACCAGAGAGGATAATGCTTTTCATGGAAGAATAAACTCATATTCTGCTTTAGGGTGCTGGGATGAGTTATTAGCACCCTTTTAAAGGAAGGGTTGCATTTTGACCAGGTAGCCTTTATTGTCATTGTACATCCATGTATACAACGAAATTGGTTAAACTATTTATTTACTGATTGACTTGAGAATTATTTATATTGTAGCATATTGTAGGTTATAATTATAATACAGGATATCATATATCGCAGGGGTGGCGAACACGCGGCTCGCGAGCCGCATGCGGCTCCCGGCCAAAATGAATGAGGCTCTTTGCCTCTTATCATTATTTAGTATACTGTGGCTCGGATCGCACGCTAAACCCGGAAGTACGGTCGACGCAACGACGCTTGCCTGCGCTCCACCAGCTCGGCTTCCGTTCCCAGCCGAGCTGGTGGAGCGCAGGCAAGCGTCGTCGCGTCGACCGTACTTCCGGGTTTAGCGCCGAAAGGGAGTGCACGATCCGAGCCTCCAGAAAGTCATTGTATCTTGTAAACCTTGCATTGAAGATAATAGGCAAGCTTTCATGTGAAATTGGCAGTATTCAAATATTGCAATTACACATTTGTATGATTGAACATCTAATACTGGCTGGGGAATTCTGGGAGTTGAGGTCCACCTACCTGAACATTGCTGAGAGTAAGAGATATTGCTCTATATTATTCCCTAATTTATTTAATCTCTATCTCCAACTTTTTTTCACCGGAGCTGTGAATTAGTAAAACTTTGGACATCACTTTTGATTGTGTTTGCCTAACATATCTGAATGATTGATTTTGTGCCATCAAAGAGATGTGATGGCTCAGTGGTTAAAAGATTCTAAGCTTGTCAGCTGGAAAGCTGGCAGCCTGGGTTTGAGACTCAGGTGCCATGCGATGAGTGAGCTCCCGTCCTCACCCTTGCTCCTGCCCACCTAGCAGTTCAAAAGCATGCCAATGCAAGTAGATAAATAGGTACCACTTTTTATGGGAAAGTAACAAGTGTTCTGTGCACCTTGGCATATAAATCATGCTGGCCACATGACCACGGAAGTGTCTTTGGATAACATGGCTCTCTTGACTAAGAAATGGAGATAAGCATTGCCCCCTAGAGTCGGGCTCAACTGAAGAGGAGACGTCTTATTTTTACTTTTACCTATGTGCCAACAAGATGGGGTATACTTAGTATTCATATAGGACCTATATGTCTGTTTTGGCAGGTCACTGCATGGTGTGGCTCTCTGACTCTCACAGTTTAAAATTTTGGCTCTTTTTGTCGAACTTGTTCGCCACCCCTGATATATCGTATCAGGTATTTCTCACTTAGCAATTGAGACCAGCAAATCATCCATTAAATTATGTAGGAACTACGATATGTAGAAACTATGTAGGAACTATGTATATCTACTTCCTCAGCAAGCAAAGATACACATGTACCTGTGGTGCAATTCAATTTTTTTTACTACCAGTTCTGTGGGCGTGGCTTGGTGGGCATGGAATGGCTTGGTGGGCGTGGCAGGGGAAGGATACTATAAAATCTCCATTCCTTCCCCACTCCAGGGGAAGGTTACTGCAAAATCCCCATTTCCTCCTGATCAGCTGGGACTCGGGAGGCAGAGAATAGATGGGGGTGGGGCCAGTCAGAGGTGGTATTTACCGGTTCTCCGAACTACTCAAATTTTTTGCTTCCGGTTCTCCAGAACTGGTCAGAACCTGCTGAATACCACCTCTGACACATATATACACACATCTACAGTATAAATGCATACACACACACACACACACACACACATGTTTGCATGTGGGCATGTGCATTTGCTTGCTGATTATGTTGGCCTCCATTTTCCAGGATACCAGAAAATGTTCTTTAAAATTATGCTGTTTTTATCAAGGGATTACCTTTACTGCTACCATTCAAATAGTCTACTTCCTCACATGAGGCAATATGTACATTTGGCAGCATTACAATCATCTAAATCCTGAAGTCGTAATTATGCCTTACATTTTGCTATGGTGTGTACACCCCAGTGGTGGGTTCCTCCCGGATCGCACCGGATCGTGCGCGCTCCCTTTCAGCGCTCCACCTGGCTTGCGCGCTCCCTTTCAGCGCTCCACCTGGCTTGCGCGCTCCCTTTCAGCGCTCCACCTGGCTCTCGCGCTCCCTTCCGGCGCTGAAACCGGAAGTACAGTCTTGCCCCGCCCCTGGCGAAGCAACGACGCCTGCCTGCGCTCCACCAGCTCGGCTGGGAACGGAGATGTTTCCTCAGCGGAGCGGAGCGCCTGAAAAGACTTTTCAGGCGCTCCGCTCCGCTGAGGAAACATCTCCGTTCCCAGCCGAGCTGGTGGAGCGCAGGCAGGCGTCGTTGCTTCGCCAGGGCCGGGCAAAACTGTACTTCCGGTTTCAGTGCCGGAAGGGAGCGCGCAAGCCAGGTGGAGCGCTGAAAGGGAGCGCGCAAGCCAGGTGGAGCGCTGAAAGGGAGCGCGCAAGCCAGGTGGAGCGCTGAAAGGGAGCGCGCAAGCCAGGTGGAGCGCTGAAAGGGAGCGCGCAAGCCAGGTGGAGCGCTGAAAGGGAGCGCGCGCGATCCGGTGCGATCCGGGAGGAACCCACCACTGGTACACCCTCTGAAGTTTCTGCTCAGTTCATATAAACCAGAAAGCTGAAGTCAATGCACTTCAGAAGCTGGTATTAATCCAACAAATTCCATCATCTATCGCTACTAATCTAAAATATTTGAATCTTGTGACCTTCCAGTGTGAATTCAGAATTTGCAGTTGGACTTCTTTGTGAATGGGGCCTTTCAGCTGAAATTCTGCATAGGGCAAATAAACAATGATAAATTGTTTGCTACTCAAAATGTGTGAACCCGATTGCTTTTCTCTTGCTGCCTTATCAATGTGAGAATGATCCCAGGTCAAACAGGCTTAATTGTAACTTTCTATTGGCAGAAAAGAAGAAGAAAAAAAGATTTCTTATACTGCAAAGTTCCTGGGAACAATAGTCTACTTTCCTGGTACGCTAAACTTACCAAATTTATCACTAATGATGTTACCTAATTTGGGTAATGAAATGTCTGCAAGAAAACAACCAACTCAGAGAGCACCAAGAACCCCTCGCACTAAACTTAAATAATATCCATGAAGAGATTACGAGTGAGCCCACTGTTTGCAAATTGTGATGTAAATCAAAATCATAGTTTAGGGGGCATAACAGCATGTTCAGTAGGCATGGATGTATGTACGTACATACTTATCCTGCTCTAGCCTATAAAGAAGAAGAAAATATGGTTATTTCTGAGAAACTGTCCTGCCCACCCCATCCCGTCCCTCTCAGGAGTCTCCATGCGGCCCATTCATTATGCCAAGTAAATGCAAAACAGGCTCCCTGAAGTTCCAGAAACTGGCCTTTTTCTGGCCTCTGGAGGGCCTCCAGAGCTCAGGGGAAGCCATTTTCACCCTCCCGGAGGCTGAAGAAAAGCCTCCGGAGCATGGGGAGAGCAAAAACACACACACCACCCCGCCGTGGCACAGGAGGCCGATTTGGCCATGACCACCCATGGCTGCGCCTACCCCAATTTTTCAATCCCACCCCTGCCAAAGCTATAACTACATTAGACATGCTACAGGAAGAAGGCTGATACAATTGCAATAACTCTGGTTCCTTGATGAAATTAGCCAACACCGTGCTGAAAATGAACAAAACAGAAAAAATAATCTATAATGGCTCATCAGTAAATTGAAATCAGTCTTATTATCATATTTTGAATTCTTACTGTATGCTTTATTTTAAGACTCACAGCAGTTTACAGATGATTTCCCATAGCTATACAAGATGGCACGGGCTTTCAAAACATTCCCTAGCACAGCCGTCTCCAATACAGTGTTTCACCCAGGGGTTCAACCAGGGGTGGGATTCAGCTAGTACAGACAAGTTCGGGTCAACCGGTTGTTCCGGCAATCAGCTGGCCTCGCTCACCCGCCCCTGCTCTGTTCTGTCTATATTACCTTTGTCTGAAGCCTAGCTGATTGGTGCGGCAGAGCGGATTGCCACGTCTCAGCTGTTTTACTCACTGGGGCTGCAGGAAAAGGTAAGATTTAGGGCTGATTTCAAACGTAATGTGCGCGCACTCAGCGTGGCTTTGGCATGCGTGCATGCAAAGCGCGCACAAAGAGAACTACACCAGTTGAATCCCACCACTGGGTTCAACTTCTGTTTTCATAATTCATATCCAGCAACATTTTAGGCACTGAAGATTCCAAGAACGTAGTCCAAGACATCTGGAAGGAGTCAGTTTGGAGAAGGCTTTCATTCAGAACCTGAAGGCCAATATCGGAACTGGATTTAAGAAAGATAAGACAAATTGATTCATGATCAGTTGATGTGGAATATCTGCAAATACATCAAGATTGGTGTAGTCTCCTATTTAGGCCACAGTCTTTTATTTTACAGAAACTGGAGCTCAACTGTTGCATAACAAATTTTCTACCTTGCCTCCCCCTAGCATTTGCTAACGTGCTCTGTCCTATCTGCATTTTTTTATTCAATTATTCTGTTTCCTTGAGACACAAAAGGGAACAAGGATCAGATTTTATTATCTTATTCATTTTGTGAAATATTCCTACTGGAAGTGTTCTATTGATCTCCACATTACCAGCTTTTCAGTATGAGGTAAAGACTAATTACTTCTCCTGAACTAGCAATTAGGAGTTTTATCCTGCAATTTTTTAATTGCTGCTTTTTGTGTGATCTTATATCACTAATGTTTAATATTAATGTTAAACATTGAACATTTTAAAGAAATGTTCTCCTTCTTTAAAGCTTCCAGTGAAAGGTGATATTTTAAAATTGCAGCCAGTCTTTGTTATCAGAAACCTTGTGAGGGGAGAAGGGGAAGAATATAAACGGAACAATGCTTTGTATGTTCTACTAAATGTTATGCCTTTTGACCTTTAATGTTAACACAATTTCTTTGAGAGCAAAGTCCAAGAAACTCAATAGGACTTGCATGGTCTCTTTAGACCAGGGGTGTCCAAACTTGGGAACTTTAAGACTTGTGGACTTCAACTCCCAGAATTCCCCAGCCAGGCTGGCTGGGGAATTCTGGGAGTTGAAGTCCACAAGTCTTAAAGTTCCCAAGTTTGGACACCCCTGCTTTAGACATACTGGAGTAACATACTATTCCAGAATATGGGAAGAGTAGTTTGGAAATAGAGAAATCAAGGGGTAGTTGACTCAGAGACAAAGTCATAATTGGATGGAGTTTAACCTCTTTCCTAGCAAATAACCTTTTCTGGTGTTTACAGTTGATAATGAGTTTAATGAATACATGATGAATATTCAGGTCACCTGAACACACAGGTACGTGGTAATACAACTGCATGCTAGGGTGGACTGTGGAAAAAATGTGCCAAAGACAAGAAGAAGGTCAAAGTACGACTTTTGGATAAATGTACCAAGTGTTAAGACATAAATACTCAGAATTGGGAACTAGCCAAGAACAGATAGACGGTTCCCTCAAATTGTTTCCTAAAAGTGTAATAATATTTCATGACAAGATTGATGAAAACCAGCTGATCAGAGTCCAATACTTTTTTGCTACAAAATGAGAAACAAAGAGAAGCTCTGTGTATATGTCTGTGTAAGTTGGTGAACCAAGTGTGTGTTTGTGTGTGTGTGTGTATCGTATGTATGTATGTATGTATGTATGTATGTATGTATGTATGTATGTATGTACTGTATTTTTTGGAGTATAAGACACACTTTTTTCCTCAAAAAAGAGGCTGAAAATCTGGGTGCGTCTTATACATTGAATACAGCATTTTTTGCCTCCTGAAGCCCTGCCCCTTCACCAAAATGGCCATGCATACCCTTATGGAGGCTTTCAAGGAGCTCCTAGAGGCTGTGGAGGGCAGAAATGAGAAAAAATAGGCTGTGTTTTGCCCCCCCCCCCCAGCCCCCAGCAGCACTCTATAAGCCTCCATAAGACTATGCATGCAATGTTTTTTGACAAAAAAGACCCATTTTTGCGAAAAACAGGTCGTTTTTTGCTCGTTTGTGCCCCCCCCCCAAGAAGCACTCTGCAAGGCCATTCATGCTCTTTAACTGATTGATGAGAATTACATTGATCAAGTGCTGTGCCAGCAGAAACAAAGTCTTAGGTGCTGCAGATTGTCAGCAATTTCCTTCTCCAGCACATGGATAAAAACACCTGGAAACATCTATCTACCTACCTACTGTATTTCTCTCTCTCCCTACCTACCTACTGTATTTCTCTCTCTCTCTCTCTCTCTCTCTCTCTCTCTCTCTCTCTCTCTCTCTCTCTCTCTCTCTCCCTCCCTCCCTCCCTCGCTCTATCTACCTACCTACCCACTCTCTCTCTCCCTACTGTATTTCTCTCTCTCTATTCCTCTCTCTCTATGCCTCTACCTACCTACCTACCTACTCTCTCTCTCTCCCTACCTATCTACTGTATTTCTCTCTCTCTATCCTTCTATCTATCTACCTACCTACCTACCTACCTACTCTCTCTCCTTCCCTACCTATCTACTGTATTTCTCTCTCTCTCTATTTCTCTCTCTCTATCCCTTTATCTACCTACCTAACTAACTACTGTCTCTCTCTCCCAGCTATCTACTGTATTTCTCTCTCTTTCTCTCCCTCTCTAGCTCTCTATCTACCTACCTACTTTTAAAAATTTGCCTCTTCAAAACCTTGTTGCGTCTTGTACTCCGGTAGGTCTTATACTCCGAAAAATAAGGGTATGCATGTATAATCTGTAAGAACTTCACTGTTCTATTTTGTTGTTCCCTGATACTTCTCACTATTTGGGAAAGTTGGGAAAACACTCTAAAGTCAAGGAGCTTCAAGACAACTTTTGATAATTACCTGATTATCAGTTTAGATAACCTCTCTGCTTGCATTAGTTCAGGAAAGGGTGTTGATTAGTGATGTGTACCTCTAATTAACCATGCTGCAACTAGGAAATATCTTAAAGGGGCAACTGATCAGGCTTTGACTCAATAAACACTTGCAATTGTTTTACCTTGTGCTGCTTTTTTAAAAAATTGTGTCTATACAGGACAAAGATCTTGAGTGGGGAGGAAATAAGTCTTCCATGTTGTATTATTGTTCTAACAAATTAATTTTAGTGAAGCAATACACCTGGGAAACAAAACCATTCTCATTATTTTAACCATGGATTTCTAAAGCCTTTTTTTCCCTTGAGTTTAGTTCACATCTGGCATTCCTGCATCGTACCTCTACTATAAGGTTTCAAAGTTCTTCACTAGTATCTCTTCAGACACATAAAAGTAACTAAGAGTATTGACTTTTGACCATCTGCGTCACTGTGATGTGTGATTTATAGGCCACGTAAGTGACACACTTCTTTAGGGACAAGTACGTAACTTACCTGCAGGACAAAGAATTCACAGTGGATGGAATGACAGCAATATTTGTGAAGATAAAAGTGCATGTAACCAAATCCCATGGATATCAGTAGGAGTGGCTATGATAATTAGTTCCATTGATGTCATGATTGCATTGTGTCAAGGGAAACAGAAGAGCTTTGATAGTTTTTGCACGTCTTTCAGTGAAAGAAAATCTGTATGCCTGGTGTTTTATTGTAATCTAGTTATTTACCATTTTAGGATCCATTTCATCCTGGATTTAGGCCTGATTTTGGATTAGAAACTGCCACGGTGGCCCAGTAACATTGACCTCTAATGAAATAAGTGCAACCTTTTAATTCTATTAGGCTTCACATTGAACAGTGTCTACTTTTGTGGATACTAGCTATGATTTCTTTCTGAATTGGATAAATTGGGAATTGCAGATATTGCTATGCAGAGCTATACTTCTACCTCAGTGGTGATTTCCAGAGGGCAATGCTGAGGAAATTCTGCTCAATCTCCTTGAAATTATGTTTCAGGGTTCAGCAGGGATCCATCTCTGTGAAGTTTAGTATCTACAGAAAACTTGCAGTGTGAAGTGATTCAGAGTTTGGCCTAAGGAACCATCGGTAGATCAATAAATGAGCAACAATAAGCTCTTTTTCTCATTTTCATAAAATCCAGGAGACACTATGGATCAAAGTAACTATGAATCAGTGCTTAGATGCTATGGTGGACTACTTGAAGTCTGGTAACTTAGTTCATACAAAATAAAGGTACTGCTAGAACAGGGGTGTCAAACTCATATCGTCATGGCGGCATCACATGACATATCGGGACTTTTCCCCCCTTTGCCTCTTTGCCCCTGTGCGGCTTGGCCAGCATATGACCTCCAAAGGTTCAGTTTACAAAGATGATTATTCAAAGATTTCTGTTGATACATCCTTTGGCAACCTCAGTTCATTTGAATCATGATTGTAAAATGGTTAACAGGGATTGGATGATTTCAAATATTTTGTATATGTAAACCTGATCTTCTTTTCTGCCTTCACTGAGTGGTAGATCCCATAATGTGCTCTAATCTGTTTTATTCATGCTTTTATCAAGATTTCTGCCATCTGTGCTATATCCATTGGTCAATCTATCTCTTTGTGTATAAAGAGGTTGCATAAAATCTACTCCTATTTGCTGGCTCCCTATTATGAGCCATATTGCACCACCAGCTCTATGAAGGCAGGAAGACTTAGTGAAGGAGTAGAAGAAAATTATGAGAAACCCACTTGATCCTGTGCACACCAATCTTCCCCGTCTATCAATTGGCAGGCTTAAATCAAGGAAGCCCTCCCTGGCACTTGTTCAACAGCTGTCTAACAACTTAGACATCAACACACAGTGGAAAAGCCAAATGGGCTGCTGAATGCCCAGATACAGGCAGTTATGTAGATGACCCTACACAAAAGGTCCTAGGTTTTGACCTTTCTCGCCAGCATTGGTCAACTCTGAACAGGATCCGTAGACAACATGGTGTCTGCCAGGACTCATTGTTTAAGTGGGGTCTTGTCTCTACCCCTCAGTGTGACTGTGCTGCTCTTCGACAAAATATCCACCACATTGTGCCCAAATGTCCATCAAGAGCTTACATTGGCCCAATGTCTGATTTTGTCAACATAGACCATCCTGTCCTTGAATGGCTGGGTGGTCTGGACATTAAAGTTGAACCACTATAAACGGTGATGGGATTCAGCCAGTTCGCACCACTTTGGGAGAACTGGTTGTTCATTTTCTGAGCAGTTTGGAGAACTGGTTGTTGGAAGAAATCACTAGGGCAGAGGACTGGTTGTTAAATGATTTGAATCCCACTACTGATACGTATTTGCCATACACTAAATAAAATAAAAGAGACACAAAGATGAATCTAAAAATCAGAGCCATCCTAGCACATAGTAGTGACCACCCAGAAGCAATTTGACTGACAGCACTCCTATCTGATAGGATGAGGACCTCAACAGGATCACTAGCATTGTCACTCAGCTATTCTCCCTCAACAAAGCATTCAGGAATTCTTTGGAATTATAATTTCGTGGAATGGGTGGGAGGGTGGACCATCTTAATCATACCAGGAAATCATACAACCGTGACAGTGGGATGCCAACCTTTTTCACATTCAATTATCCTCTTGACTCATATCCTTGTTGAAATAGCAATAGCACCTAGACTTATATATCACTTCACAGTGCTTTATAGCCCTCTCAAAGTGCTTTACAGAGTCTGCCTATTGCCCCCAACAATCTGAGTCCTCATTTTACCCACCTCAGAAAGATGGAAGACTGAGTCAACCTTGAGCCATTCAGAATCAAACTGCTGGCAATCGGCAGAATTATCCTGCAATACTCCATTCTAATCACTGTGCCACCACAGCTCTCTAATACTTAATGCACTTGGCCATTGATATAGTGAGACAATCCCATTATGAATGTTAACATCTCCACAGCCTTCCACAGGTTCATACAGAGAGGCCACCGTTGGAGGGCACCAGCTTGAGGAAGGCTAAGTTAAGAGTTTCACTTGGCACGCTTCACCATCTAAGAACTAGAATCTTCATTAGTTCTAAAGGCGGGGTGGGGGGGAGAGAGGAGTTGTCTTTGAAGTTTCTCTTTTCTTCTTGTAAAAAAAAATACCAACTGCTTTCTCAAGCCTGACAAACATTAATATACAATCTACAGATTCGAAGAGCCTGGCAGCCACCCAGCCATGCACCTGCACTAGAGCAAGCAAGCTCTTTTTTACTTTCTTAACAGCTTGTTTTCTTTTCAGGGTAGCTGGTTGCAGGCTTGATTTTACTGGATTTGTTTTTCCCTTCCTTTTCACTTCCCTTTATTTTTCAAGTCCAACTTCCTTCCTTCCTTCCTCCCTCTCTCCCATGTTTGTTTGTTTGTTTCTTTCTTTCTTTCTTTCTTTCTTTCTTTCTTTCTTTCTTTCTTTCTTTCTTTCTTTCTTTCCTTCTTTCCTTTCTTCCTTCCTCCCTCCCTCCTTCCTTTCTTTATTTCCTTCATTCCTTCCTTCTTTCCTTCCTTCCTTCTTTCTTTCCTTCCTTCCTTGTACCACCACTCTCACCAATTGCTGTTTTTTGGAGGCTTCTTAGAGCTACTCGGATGCCTCTTTTGAACAATGTTACAAGACCAGCCCGTGCTGAAGTGAAGGCAGATCCAGAAAAGATGGCGCTGAAGAATGGCAGACACCTGCTTTGCCTGAAGGGTAATGGAAGATTCTGCTCAAGTAAAGCAGAAAGAACATCTGCTTTCAGCTCAGGCCATTCTGACAGATCCCATTACGCCAATAAAACATGAAGTTATCAAAGCCTAAATAAGACCAGACAGAATTTTTTACCAGTTTCACTCTCTTCCTTTCCCCACCCACTGCTAATTTTTGACTGCAAATGGTTCCATGTCAATATACAGTCAGGTGTGTTTACATGTAATTCATTTGCATAAATACACAGGGTCCCCCAAAGCAAACAAAGGAAATTAATGCCAGCTTGAGAAGAGACTCTTCCACGGCAACTGTTTTTGTTTGAGACAAGCTTCCAAATGAAAGAAAGAGAAATCTAAACTCATCCCCGGAGTAAATCGCCAGAAATCTTTTCACTCTGTCTTTATTCTAATTTGTTTTTCATTGACAAGTCTGCCTCCAAATTTGGTGGTTTGTTTATATATAGAGAATGTATAAGGCTACTTATCTCATCTTCTACTTATCATCCTCTGGATGATAAAAAAAACACATAAAATATGGAGCAAAAGAAAATAAAGATGCAATGTCATAATGCAAGACAATGCAATGTGACCGTGGCTCCAAGCAAACTTCTCCCACATCACATTGTAAAGCATACATACCAGTGGTGGGATTCCCCATTTTTTATTACCAGTTCTGTGGGCGTGGCTTAGTGGGCATGGCATGGCTTGTTGGGCGTGGCTTGGTGGGCATGGCAGGGGAAGGATAGTGCAAAATCTCCATTCCCTCCCAATCAGATGGGACTTGGGAGGCAGAGAATAGATGGGGGTGGGGCCAGTCAGAGGTGAGATGGTATTTACTGGTTCTCTGAACTACTCAAAATTTCCGCTACTGGTTCTCCTGAACTAGTCAGAACCTGCTCAATACCACCTCTGATACATACCACGCTCAATGAACATCCTGGCCTCAATGTCCAAGGGAAAAACCAGGTTCCTCCATTTCTGGACAGTTAGCTGGATCAGGGCCATCTGAATCTTAGGAAGGAGGCAGCCACCACAACAGAGAAGGAATATCTTTTAAGATGGCACCGTTAATTGAAAGAACCCAGGGCAGGTCAACCCTGCCAGATTTGGCAGGATAGATGAAAAACAACCAGAGACAGACAAGTCACAAGTAATCTTGCCTAGTGACCAACAACTACCAATTGAATTGCACATGGAAGCTTATTGGAAGCCAGTTCAGCTTTAAGAGCATTGGTATTAAATGGGCCTCTGTACCCATGTACATTTTTTTTACCAGTTACAGCCTCTAGATCAGTGTGCCCAACCTTTTTTTGGCCATGCCCCACCTAAGCATCTCTAAAATCCTGTTCCCCCCTCCCTTGTGACATATAATTCTTACTTTACTCAAAAAGTAAACTCTACTCACGCGGAGGAAGCCTAAAATGCCATTAACTTGGTTTAAACAAGGTTCAAATTGCCCCCTATTAAAAAGCAAATTGCTCCCTTGCCCCATGTAGAATGCATTGGAGCAATCTAACTGAGAGGTGACCACAAATAGAACCTCCCAATCCAGGAATGGTGAAATTAGCCCACAAAAGTGATTTGGTTCATGGTTGCCTCGTAGCCGTGGATGCTACCTGCTTCTTGAGCAGTTTGGGGCAGTGATCCCCAACCTTTCCAGTTTTGCAGATTGGTGGAGCAAGAGGGGATGGTTCCACATTAGTGGCAGGTGAGTGCACATGCGTGCCCTCACCTCCTGCTTCCCCAGCCCTGTTCTGAACAGGCCATGGTGTGGGCATTGGGGAGCACTGGTTTGGGACCTGGAGGAATTTTGTATCCATAATCAACGACTCCTAAACAGCTCACTAACTAGGTTTGGAGTTGTGTTACCCCTTTCATAGACAAAGGTGGAACATATTCAGATTTAGGGGGTTAAATCCTGGAGATTGCTGCCATATAAACCCATAGGCCTAGCACTGCTATGCTATTGCCTGCCCTCTTCCCCCAACCTTTGTCCGTCCTCACCCTCCCCTAAGACAAGTAGCCCCAACATACAATTCAGATTGCACATCCCTCCAAATAGCTGACCAGTCCAGATAACCAGGGTGCTCTTTCATTGCATTCAGCAACTCAAAATCTGCCCATTCAACTTACTTCCATTAAGCTATGTATCACTTAGCTCTACTCTTTCACACTGAGGAGCTGGAGACTCTCAAACCCTCAACATTTCAATCCAACCCAATGCCCCAAATCTATCTGAGAGAATTTACTCAGTTTGTCTTGTTGCTAGAACAAGCCAGCAATCTTTATTTGGGGGCAAAAACAGATGCTGTCACCCTGCATTCATCCCCTACCGTGTTTCTTCAAAAACAAGACAGGTGTTATTTCCTTTTGACCCCCAAAATAAGCACTTCGCTTTATTTTGGGGGAGGTCTTATTATTTTTGAGGTACAGGAGGCCCCTTAATCTTGGCCCATGGCCTGCAGATCAACTGATCCAGAGAGGGACAGAAGTTCTGTCTCCGTTTCTGTCACACTCTTGCCAGCCCTAGTGTCACTGGGCCTGCCATTCTTTTTGCAGCCGCCACCAAGAGAAGATGCGTATAGCTAAGGTTTGCGGGAGCGGCCTCTGTGAGGCCATTCCACGTGGATGGCAAGTGCATGTGGAGGGAGCATGGGGTATGTTTCCCCCCCCCATTCTCCCCAGAAATGGCGGGGGCCAGCTGTGCATGTGTTTAAATATTTTTGGAAAGGGCTTATTTTCAGGGGAGGCCTTATTTTAGCGCATGCGCTCAAAAGCCAGATTGGGCTTATTGTCCGAGGAGGTCTTATTTTCAGGGAAACAGGGTATTTACTATGAAAGCAATCTAAAGGATCACTTTTCTGCTACAGCTTTAAGGATTCTTTGTGATTCAGCCTTTCAAGGTAGGACAGATGAGGATACAGGGATTCCAGGAAGACTATTTTTTGGTGACAAGGTTGTTGTTGTTAGTTGCAAAGTCGTGTCCGACCCATCGCGACTCCATGGACAATGCTGTCCATGGGGTTTTCATGGCAAAGATACTGGAGTGGGTTGCCATTTCCTTCTCCAGCGGATCACATTTTGTCAGAGCTCTCTGCTATGCCCCGTCCATCTTGGGTGGCCCTGCACAGCATAGCTCATAGCTTCATTGAGCTACACAAGTCCCTTTGCCACGACAAGGCAGTAATCCATGAAGGGGTATGACAAGATAGAATAACAAAATTTTGAAAGCTTCTTCAAACCCTTCATTGCCAAGGACAAGGACAAACAATGGGGCTGTTCTGGATTTCATTCTTATGCT
The DNA here is from genome assembly GCF_964273705.1 of Natrix helvetica. NCBI lineage: Eukaryota > Metazoa > Chordata > Lepidosauria > Squamata > Natricidae > Natrix > Natrix helvetica. Next base: position 152,775,492 of record NC_138552.1, read on the forward strand.
TTCCATTTTCCCAGGACTGAGTGAATCTTTTACCCACCCACTTCCTTCTCAAGGCCAGGGCTAAATTCCTTAACAGTCACATAATACAAAAAAAAAAACCAAAATCCTTTACATCTTTTCCCTATCTTTTAAGACAGATGAGCTTCATGTGATAAAGCATTCCAGGCAACAGAATTTCTATTGCCTGGAATGCTTTATCACATGAAGCTCATTTGACCTTGACTTGGTTTCATTACAGCCCATTTTTCCCACTCTCCTTATTTGGTTTTTGTAAAAAATAAAATAAAAATGGGACCAACCTTTTTGGACTTTTAAACTTCTAAAGCCTGGAATTTACTGTATTAAAAAAAAACCTGTTTCTAAGAGCTTTGGGTAGCTGTTTGGAAGGCTAGGGAATAGAGAAATAGTGCATATAAATAAAAGGCACAAAGTGACTGAGAGAATGATGAGAAGCAATAGGCAAGTTGCCCTACCTTATTTCATACAGGTAGTCCTCAAACGTACGGCCACAATTGAACCCACAATTTATGCTGCTCGGTGAAACATTTGCTAAGTGTTGCTTTGCCCCATTTTACAACTTTTCTTGCTGCCGTTGTTAAGTGAATCATTGCAAGAATGAAGTTAGTAAACACGGTTGTTAAGTGAATCTGGCTTCCCCAATGACTTTGCTCATCAGGTGGTCGCAAAAGCTGTTCAAAAGGACACTGCAACCATCATAAATATAAGCCATTTGCTAAGCATCTGAATTTTGATCGCGTGACCATGGGGTGCTGCAATGGTCGTAAGTGTGGAAAATGATCCTGTCACTTTTTTCAATGCCATTTGAACAGTCACTAACTGAACTGTTTTAAGGACTAACTGATATGGTTCCTTTCAACCTTATCGTCAGGCACATCCTCTGATGCCTTGGAGACACTGACCACAATCCTGAAAACTTTGAGCTGTTTATTAACATTAGCATCTAACTTGCTTTCGCAACCTTTGTATCCTCCAGATATACTATACTATACTATACTAGACTATACTATACTAGACTAGACTATACTATACTAGACTAGACTAGACTAGTCTAGTCTAGTCTAGTCTAGTCTAGTCTAGTCTAGTCTAGTCTAGCCTATTCTCTGTTCTATTCTCTGTTCTATTCTATTCTCTATTCTATTCTATTCTATTCTATTCTATTCTATTCTATTCTATTCTATTCTATTTTCTATTCTACTCTACTCTACTGATATGACTTGATCCAGCATTCAAATTCTCAGATGTGGAACAGATGATATCTCAGGTAAAGAAACTGGGCTTTGTTTGGTGCAATCAGTGGTTTACAAGAAGTATGAGTGGAGGAATCAAGGCCTCCTTAAGTATTTCCCTTCTTTCAATCTTGGGAATGCCATATGAAACACTGAGTCCAGAAGAGTTGTGTATAACCTTCACTTTCGTTTGATTCCAAGTTTAAAATCTCTGGAAGATGTGCACCAGATGTTCCCAGGATTATTAAACTCAATGAAATTCTATGCAAGAGTAATTCTTCCCTCAGAAAAGGGGTGGATTCCAACAAATATGGCGATGGTAGCAGTATCAATAGACTTATATACCGCTTCACAGTGCTTTTATAGCCCTCTCTGAGGGGTTTACAGAGTCAGCCTGTTGCTCCCAACAGTCTGGGTCCTCATTTTACCCACCCTGGAAGGGTAGAAGGCTGAGTCAACCTTGAGCCTGGTGAGATTCAAATTGTCGAACTGCACCTAGCAGTCAGCTGAAGTAGCCTGCAGTACTGCACTCCAAACACTGTACCACCTTAGCTCTTGATGCTGTTACGGTGTAAGAAAGTTGTGAAGTCCTCAGTTTTCCTTCATAATACTTCCCCCCAAAAATAGGAGCAATTCAAATTTGGAGAATGTAAGGAAAGCTTTTAGTTCTGGTGAGGAGATTTGAGATATTTCTCAGAGGAAGGTCCCCTCTCTCACTCCGCCTACATGATGGCCCTAGCTGGCTCTTGAACCTTCATTTGAGGGCAACAAAGGAAGAGAGATTTTCCAACCTCTAAGGCTAGTTTAGTGGGGGCAGAGCTGACAGACCTCTACGTTTTGGCTTCTCACAGTCTTTTTACAATGATCTATAACAGAGATGGAGAATGCTGGTCCTTTTATGGCTTGTGGACTTTAACTCCCAGAATTACATTCCAGCTGGGAATTCTGGGAATTAAAGTCCACAACTTCAGTCATAAAGGGCCCATTGTTCTCCACCCATGGCCTACAACAAAGCCAGTTGTGGTGAACACCGAAGGTGCTTAGAGTGGAACTACAAGTTTAGTTAAAGGTATCTCCATATTGCTACATGGACTTTTCTGCCTCCAAGATACATTTTTAATTAGGGAGAATGAGGGAGTTTAACCCTCCTCTCTCTACCAGCTGTTTTTCTAAGGAAAAAAAACCCTTCTTTTAAAGCTAATGGTGTTTTGTTTTGGTATTTTTTACAGGAATGATTTTTTTTCCTTCCAGATTGTAGCCGTGGTGGTCGGTTCTTCTCCATCCGATTTTATTTCTTTGTGTCAGATGAATTCTTTCTCATCTTCCCAAGTTTGTGATCCTTTTTAACTTTCATTTTCTAGCAAACATTCACAAGCAGCTGATCAATACTTCCTCAGATGTCTGTCTTCACGTATTGATTTTGCATCACAAGTGAACTTTTTATGCCCTACTTCAGGTCCTTCAGATTATTACACTTACTTGAGAGTAGATGTGTGTGGGATTTAACTGAATTTCCTGCTTCACCTTTTGTGAATTCCTTCTTTAACTCTTGATAGTATTTGAAATGTTTTGGCTTTGCAATTGACAGATTGAATATCCTCCAGGACCATTTGACAGTATTTGTCTGTTGATTAACATATTTGGTGCACTATAGATTTAAAATAATTTGACCATTGATTCCTCTGGATTTGAGGGCTTTTACTGTTGAATGGATTTTGTACAGGTGGTCCTCACCGTATGACCTCCATCGAGCCCAAATTTTATGTTGTTTGGTGAGAAAGTTGTTAAATGAGTTTTGCCCCATTTTACGACTTTTCTTGCCACGTTCGTTAAGTGATTCATTGCAGTTGTTAAATTAGTAACACGGTTGTTAAGTGAATCTGGTTTCCCCGTTGACTTTGCTTGTTCAGAAGGTCACAAAAGGCGATCACAGGACTCTGGGATACTGCAACCATCATAAATGTGAGTCAATTGTCAAGCATCCGAATGTAAATCATGTAACCAATGGGGATGCTACGATGGTCCTAAGTGTGAAAAATTGTCATCACTTTTTTCAGTGATGTAACTTTGAACGGTCACCAAGTGAACTGTTATAAGTTGAGGACTATCTGTATTGGTATAAATGCTTGCCATGGGTGACATCTAATTGTTGCAATAATACTTCTCTATGAGTCTGGAAAGTGGTCCTTTCCTGATACCCACAAATATTTAAAAATCCTGGTGTGTTAATAGCAAGTATCAGATTCTTTAAAGACATGAGATGCCTGGAGCTTTCTAAAATGACCTTAGGTAAAGATAAAGATTCCCCTCACACATATGTGCTAGTTGTTCCTGACTCTAGGGGACGGCGCTTGTCTCCGTTTCAAAGCCAAAGAGCCAGTGCTGTCCGAAGACGTCTCCGTGGTCATGTGGCTGGCATGACTAAATGCCAAAGGCACACGGAACACTGTTATCTTCCCATCAAAGGTGGTTCCTATTTTTCTACTTGCATTTTTATGTGCTTTCGAACTGCTAGGTTGGCAAAAACTGAGACAAGTAACGGGAGCTCACTCCATTACTCGGTGCTAGGGATTCGAAGTGCCGACCTTTCTGATCAACAAGCTCGGTATCTTAGCCACTGAGCCACCGCGTCCCGCTGTCTGTCACTCCAAAAAAACCACTAGAGAGACCAAGGCAAATGCAGAAGGCTTTTTTGAGGTTTTTTTAAAATAGAAACAATGTCATACAATCTCTCGTATTTCCACCTCAGCTGACAAATATTTCTTTTCATTTTTAAAATGCTTTTTCGATGGTGCCAGATATGGCAATTATTCTGCCAAGGTTAGCAGTACAATGGAGAACTTCCTTTGTGTTTTCTGTACAACTCTTTGGATCATGAATTGAAAAACAAATGACAAAAATTAACAGAATCACTATGTGATTTAAGGAGATCCTGTACAGTTTCAGTCATGAGATCAGGATTCCTGCAATTTCACATGAAGTATCTTGATGTTCTGAATATTTCAAAAAATATTTTACTTGTGGGAGATGGAGACGTTCCCCAAAATTCTGCAATTTGCATCTTATTGCCTCATTGATTATGATCCATGACAAAATATCCATAAATGATTTTTTAAATCAAAAATAGGAATTGCAGTCAGAAAAACAGAAAAAATAACCTTGTTATTGTTTTGCGCCTAATTTTAGCTCAGACAGGGTCTTCTCTCTATCCACCCAGAATGCTGGGAAATGCTGGGAAATGTTGTCTTCCTAAACTGTACTTTATTTACCCACTCAATACTATGAGGACATTGATAAATTGGATGTCCCTGTTGTTGGAAATGGTTCCTTTTTGGATTGGATCTGAACTATGGATTCTGTTCTGAAGTAAAGCTGTTCAGGAGCAATACATGTTTTGCATGGAGAAGCACCAAAAATAATCCTGACATCCTTGGTGGAACTGTTAAAAGTTCTTCCAACTGGGAAAAGTTGGAAGAAATATCCATCTGAGATGGGGAGAAAGACACTGAAAACATGAAGGCTGATTGGAATGATGGTTTACTGCTGAACAGGACCACATGGGTTTGAGGTCCTGGGCAGCTGAGCACATGGAATGGAGAGAGAAGGGTAATTTATACCCTCTCTTGGGCGTTGGCCTTGAGCTCCCTGTTCCTGTGGCAAGGGATGTATTCTATTGGTTGCTGTCAGACTCCCATGGGGTTATCCAGGGGTCATAGCTGAGGTTGTCTGAGTTAAGTTTGGTTGAAACTTGGAGGGTGATGATGTAATGAAGAGACTTGTGTTCTGTGGGCAATTCCTATTGTGTCTTAATGGCTTTATCCTGGTTTGGATCTTGAGTGAGGGCTAATCCTACCATTCTACCTTCGTTCAAAATATCCTGTCTTGAATGGATAATTTGGATTACCAAATCTGCATTTCTAAAAGCTGGCCTCAGTTTAGTATCTGCTTGGGAGCAGGCAACTGTGACTCTGAGTTTCTGTCTCCCTTTAGATTTCTATTTCTATTTTAGGGAAATATATCTTTTAAATATTTCCTAAAATATTTCATTCTTCTAGGAGAGGGGTGGATGCTAACTTTCTACAGTTCCTTTACTGCAGCCAGTGCTGAGATGACACCCTGCTTGAACTAAAGATATGACTCAAACTCTTTCTATAGTGCTACTGTTTGTACTTTCCAAAATCCCAAGCCCTTTCAAAGTTATCAACAATTACCTTCCTGCTTGACAATTCTGAATAGTAGAAATATTATGCCTGAGGTAGTAATAGCAATAGCACTTAGACTTATATACCACTTCATAGTGCTTTAAAGCCCTCTCTAAGCAGTTTTTACAGAGTCAGCATCTTGCCCCCAACAATCTGGGTTCTCATTTTACTTACCTCGGAAGGATGGAAGGCTGAATTAACCTTGAGCCTGGTGAGATTCGAAGTGCCAAATTGCAGGCATCCGGCAGTCAGCAGAAGTAGCCTGCAGTACTGCACTCTAACCATTGTGCCACCACAGCTCATAATGATTACACTTTTTGTACAATATCAGTTAGGGGTATGGCTGAAGATTTGATACCAAAGGCTGCTTTGAATTAGGGTTCAGGACACAGAAGATTTAAACATTGATTGAGGCTTCAGCTAAGTCATACAAGCAAAATTCACCACTGTATCCCAAGCTGCTGGAGGGACTGGAGAAGAAAATTAAAAGCCTTACCTTGTCCCATCCCATTCACACAACACCCCAAAGGAGAAACATATAAAATGTGTGTCTTCCCAGAAAATGTGTGAAATAGTCTGATAACATAACCAACCATTTTTTTTTATTTTAAAAAAATAGCATTTCCTATCAAAAAGCCAGTCCTCGAAAGGCAAGAGTTCCTCCTAATGGGGAAACAGCCCACCCACAAATTCTTCAACGCATCGCCAAAAGAAACTGCCTCCCCAGCAGTTACAAGTCAATTGCAGCTAAAATGGAGATAAATTGGCTCAGCAGCTGAGTTGATCGTAAAAGGATAGGGAGGGGGGATCTTGGAGCGAATGGCAGAAACTCTCAGCAATAAGGCAACTTTTTAGGCCTGAATAATATCTGCCTCAATATATCTGAAGTACCAAGTTACTAGTTTTGTTTTGTTTTGGTTTTTTTTTTTTTAAAAAAAAACACTCTCCCCACCGTTACTGCCGGTTGATCCATATCACAGTGTTACACAATATGATGTGAAAATGAACATACCATGCAATCTTCCGTGAAGCCCGCACACTTTTCATATGTCAGGGTATATATATATATATATATATATATATATATATATATATATATATATATATATATATATATATATATATATATATATATATATATATATATATATATATATATATATATATATATATACTGTGATTTCATGTAGCCAATTGGCATGGGGGAAACACAGTTCTTTTCAGATAATTAGAAAGAGACACAATGACTCCATAGCTTTGCCTGAATATTGAATACAGAGGGAATGCCCAATGGCATTTGAAAACTAAACATTGGATAACCAATATGGTTTAAGAGAAAATATTGGCTTAGCATTGCTAAATATCCTGAAGGATTCTTGCTGCCGAAGAGAAAACCACAAAAATGTTTCTTTTCTGAAACAAGAACTTTTCAGATAAATGGCTGTTTTACAAGATTGCAGAAAAACACATTTTGGGGTCAATAAAAATACATTTCTAAAAGAGAAAGACCCCTAACTTGTTAGGAACCTAGCATGTTAACACCGTGTTCATTTTAATTAAAATGAATATGAATGCTCACTCATTTCCTTGAGCACAGGAAGCTTTTTAATAAACTCTCAAATATTGAGATCATTCCGGTTTCACAATGAAACATTGAGACTGATCCGTTTTCTCAGTCTTGTTCGGTTTTGTGCATCCGATCTGAGCTTTGATTTCATTCCCTAATGAATTTTCACACTAAATTCTTGACTCACAATTATGATTGGAATTTTCCATGAAATCACAGGATATGCTCTGACGTGAACTGCCCCCTTGCTAGTTCACAGCATGGCCCAAGGGCAACCCTTACAAAACAATTTATCTACTTTTAGATAAATTTCCTTTAGATTGATATGATCCAGTTTGACTGCTTCCTCAATGAACAACATGTCTACCACAATGGTTGGACAACAGACTCTTAGAAACAAACAAAAGATTCAGCACTTTACCAAGCCCAGCAGCTCCTTTCCTGAGTCTCCGCATGGGCCCTGCACTTACCTCACATCCAAATCGGGCCACATGGAGATTTCTGGGAGGGGAGGAGTGGGCGGGGCCAGCCAGGGGTGGGATTTAAAGGTTCTCAGAACCGGCCAGAACGTTAGCTACAGATTCTCCCGAACCTGTAACAGCCCATCCCTGGCTTATACAGAAGTAACCATGTCTACTCACAGCACATACTACCCAATTAAAGCAGCCTTGTCTTCAAACAAAGGAAGTGCAGCAGAAAGAACATGCCACACTAGCTAAGCAGGCAGAGCTTGGAAAACTTCCTTCAAAGCAACTGCACAGTGAAAAGACACTGCTGTCTCTAACGGTCCTTGTTGGGAACTTTCTCTTTGATGCTAGACTTGTAGAGTTGGGGTGGAAGAGATGTTATTTTGCCTTTCTGTCTCCTGTTCAGAAACGCAGAAGCACTCTGCAAAGAATTGTTTACACAACTGGGGTCCATACTGAATGTACAGCTGTATGAATCAGTCAGATTCCATTTTGAATAATGATTCAGTTTAGAGTTGTGATCTGATTCAAACCGGACTTTTCGTTCAGCTCAGAAAGACACTCCAATGCATCTGATCCTTTCAATTCAAAGTACCAAACTGAGCAAAAAAAGGTGCACAAATCGTCTCCAATCCATTTGATATGATGATTCAAACCAACTGATGAACCAAAGAGAAAAAAAATGTATTTGATTAGGAGATTTGACTGATTTGTCTTTTAGACTAGAATATTCACAGGCCTTTTGGTACTGTCTATGGGGTTTTCATGGCAAAGATACTGGAGTGGGTTGGCATTTCCTTCTCCAGTGGATCACGTTTTGTCAGAACCCTCTGCTATGACCTGTCTCTCTTGGGTGGCCCTGTATGGAATAGCTCATAGCTTCATTGAGCTACACAAGTCCCTTTGTCACAACAGACTCACTGGAGAAGAGCCTAATGCTGGGAATGATTGAGGGCAAAAGAAGAAGGGGATGACAGAGAATGAGGTGGCTGGATGGAGTTACTGAAGCAGTAGGCATGAGCTTAAATGGACTCCAGAGGATGATAGAGGACAGGAAGGCCTGGAGGAACTTTGCCCATGGGGTTGCGATGGGTCGGACACAAATTCACAGGTCTATTTAATGTTCATGACTTTTGCCATCGACTAGTTGAAGCAAATAATTTATCTTGGCCCAGGCCACTGGAAGACCTCCAGAATCAAAGATTTAAGTAGTGGCCTCTCCCCCATTGCCTGTGCAAGCACAAGGGTGAGGAAGTCCAAGGAGAAATAGAGATGGTGAGTTCTAGTCCCACCTTAGGCCAGCTGAGGGACCTTGGGCCAGGCACTCTCAGCCCAGCTCACCTCACAGGGTTCTTGTTGTTGTGGGAAAAATAGGAGGAGGAAGGAGTATTAGGCATATTTGCCACCTTCAGTTACTTATAAAGTAACAAACGTGAGATAATAAACAAATAAAAATATTATTTTTCCTCCAGGGTAGAGGAAGATGAATGAAGCAGGATACCAAAGATCAGGCCTCTAGGCATCATTTGCAACCTAACAGGGACAGATTAACCAGAAGCAAAGGGAAGCTAAATAAATAGAGATTTGGCGCGTGAGGAAGCTTTTTAGCCTCACCCCTGGGACAGGAACCATATCCCCCTACCCGAATTTAAAGCTTATTTTCATAATCTAGGATCTTTCCCAGAGAGCAAATTACTCCTCAGAGAGTAATTCATCAGGTGACGGAGACATGAGTCTTTAAGGGTCACTGAAACCAGTATATTCAAACACTTTCAAATTGTGTGGGAACTTAATAGCTATGCCTTATTTATATTTTCTAATATTTGTTGTTCTACAGTTTTATCTTCTGGAAAAGGTATGCTTGCTTGGGGTAGGAGGAATAAATGGCTTGAGTACGTAAGTAAAATCTGTGTTGTAATGAAATGTTATAATAAGAATTAAGTTAAATTTAATCAAATTTAAAATATTATGTATAAAATGAAGCAATAATAGTTATAGTCAAATAAATGATTGACAATGATAATAATTCACATACATACACTAGATTGACAATATGGAATTTTATACAAGTTGTGAGGATTATGAGAGGATGCTCAAAAGTTTTTGTAACTAAAGATAAACAATCTTATATAGAATATAATATAAAGATGTAATATTATTGGATGATTTTAGGATGATGTAATGAAATGCCATAATATACATTTATTTTACATTTAGAATATTTCACATAAAAGGACGTAATAATAGTTATAGTCAAATGAATGTTTAATAATCATAATAATTGTATACATACATATTAGATTGATAATATGAAATTTTATGCAAATTGCAAGTGAAGACTATTATGAGGAAGCACAAAGCTTTGTAACCAATCGACATACTGTATGTAACTGGAGGATGGTTTTTATGTTTTGTGTGTGTTTATGTTTGCTTGTTTTAAAATAAATTTTTTTAAAAAAAAATCTGTGCTGTAAACCACAGAGTAAATAAGAAAATATTTGTGCAATAGTTTTTGAACTTTAGCAATTTCCCCCATACATCAGTATGAATAAATGCGGAAAGATATGTTTCCTGTAACAGCTCTCTGATGTAAGTGGGCTGGAGTACTAATACCAGCGATATTCCTAACTCACTTAATTTTCTTTTTTCCAACTGTGTGGACCTGATACCTAATTCATATCATGGTCTGTTATATCATCTGTTGGCATGTGGGAGCTTAAATATTCCGCATTCTCTGCTTCTGATGAAAATGTCCCAGAACACTATTTTTGTTTAATGTTCCTTGTTAATGTGTACGCTATTATTTTGGACAACTTAAATCATAACAACATCTGAATTTCCTAATTTCAGCTGCATTTGTGTTTCATATTAGGCAATTCCTGTGGTTGGCTTTAATTGTTCCATTGTCCTATCTGTTTACCTCACTACATATGGTCTTCTTCATTGCAAAGAATGATAAAATGTATACACAATGCATAGTCAGACATAAACCCACGGCCGCAGGATTTGCCAATGGGGAAAAAAAATGCTGGTGTCCATTTTATTCCTTGCCATAATTTGCATTGCAGTATAAACCAAATCCCCAATTAAGGAATGCAATGCCAAAATGCATATAATCAAGGCTGATTGCATGCAGTCTACAATAAGATAATAAAAAAAAATAAAAAAAAGAAGAGAAAAAGCTTGCACTCTGAATAGAGTACCCGTACTTTGCAAGTCTTGCCAGTATATTGCCATCACAGAATGAGAAGGAACACTATCCAAATTTGATGGAATCCAGATTTGGTTGATCTTCCTACCCAATTTCATTCTTTATCTACCATTGCTAATATTTATAATAGGTGAAACCGATGGAAGTTGTAGTCCTCAAACTCCCGGCCCATGGGCCAGATGCGTCACATGTGGCCACGCCCATGCCCACGCCCCAGTTTAGTGAAGGGAAAAAAAGTCTTGACACCAGTGGTGTTATTCTACTGGTTCACACCAGTTGTAGCAAACCGGTAGTGCCGGTGAGCTATTGGGCCTACCCACCCGCCCCTGCTTTTTTCTGTCCTATATTTCCCTGCTTTTAACTCAGCTAATTCTTTGATTGCCACGTGTCAGTTGTTTTACTCACCAGTGCTGACCTAGGTTAGTTTTTAAGCTTAAAATGAGCGGTTTTTTAACACTGCATGCACGCGCAAGCCATGCGTTAGGCGTGCGTACACGCAGAGTACACACTCCAGCACACACTCACTGAACTGGTTGTTAAACCAGTTGCATCCCACCACTTCCTGGCACGTATGAAAGGTACGCATTTAGGGAATTTTGAGTTAGAAAAGCAGCATGCTTCATTTTTCTAAACTTCCCAGCCATGTACTTTGGAACACTCAACATAGAGGGATGATAAATTCATTATAATAAAATAACTCAAAGTATCAGATCCTACAATCAAAAAAATGCTCTTGATGTCATTCTGAATTGGTAAAAATGAGCTGTGAACAAAATGCACTGGCTATGGCAATATTTCTCAATCTTGCTGGCTCTGGAATTCTGGGAGGTGAAATCTACACAAATGGAAGTTATCAAGGTTGAGAAATGTAGGGTTATGGTGACTCTGAAAGAAGTTCAGATATAATAAAGAAGAATTATTTGTAGCTCAGGGTTGAAATGAGGGGTCGTTGGTGCTCTCTGAGCTTGGTTGTTTTCTTGCAGATGTTTTATTACTCAAACTAGGTAACATCATCAGTGCATGTCAACATCTGCAATGTAAATGTGTAGGGCAGGATTATAGAAATATTATCAGCTGAAATCCACTGTGAAAATGTGAAGCAGGAGCAATATTAACAACAATAGAAATAGCATTAGGAAGAAAAATAGAATTATTTGATTATTAATTGTATTGAGAGCAAAAGTGACTGAAGCGAAAATCTTTTTATTTCTTTAAAGGAAGAAAAAAAATCCTCAGCAAAGAGGAGAACAGTAAAACTTTATTCCACAAATGCAGAGTATTTCATTTCCCCAATTCAAACTTCTCTTTCAAATGGCAATGAGTTCAATTTAAAGGTTTTTTTTTTTTTGAAGGCCACAATGTATGTAATTCCCAGTGTCTTAAATAGTAACAGGGAAATGTTTGTGTTTTATTGTGGCTTGCTGTTGGTCCTAATGAACTCAAAACCCTGGACCAGTTGCAACCCAGACCATCCTTTTTTGAATAATAAATGCAGTTGACAGCAGGATTTTCTTCTTTTCATATGCTACACGTTGCTTATCCATTCACATGAAATGGTGGTACAGTGAACATTATCCTCCCTTCGAGTTGTGCGTGATTCCTGATAGTGTTTTCCTTAGTAACAATATATGTGTGGGTTATGTTCTTGCTTTCTTTAGGTTTCCTTTGTATTTTTTTTTAATACAACTTTCTAGTAGAACCTATACTGCTGGGATTTCCTGGTGGTCTCCTTTCCACGTACTAACCAATTCCAAATGACAGTAGCAACTTGTCTTATTGCACAGTGTAGGGGTCATGCTTAATAGTCGTATCTTTCTTAAGGAATATATCGGTGAAGATTCTCAGTCATCCGGATGGAATTGATTGGAACTTGAATCATGACATCTGGACTTCTTTTCTTGTAGGTTGGAAATGTTTCATAGATATGGGGACTTCCTAACCAACCTGCTCAGATCAAAGAAGCTACTTGGAAAAGCAGCAAAACGTTTCCAACCAGCAAGAAAAGAAGTCCAGTTGCAAGGACTCCACTTCCAGACTTTGTTAATAGAGAAATGGGAAGTCCTACATTTTGAAATGTCACAATAAAGCATAAATCTCAGCTGAATTTTGCTGAAGTCTGGAGTTTAGTGTAGTTAGACTAGTTTTAGAGCAATGATGGCACAGTGGTTAGAATGCGGTACTGCAGGCTAATTCTGCTGACTCTGTTTACAGCCAGGAGTTTGATCCTGACCGGCTCAAGGTTGACTCAGCCTTCTATCCTGCCGGGATGGGTAAAGTGAGGACCCAGATTGTTAGAGGCAATATGCTGACTCTGTAAACCGCTTAGGGCTGTAAAGAACTATGAAGCCGTTGTTGCTGTTGTTGTTGTTCATTGCAAAGTCTTGTCCAACCCATCGGGACCCCATGGACAACATTCCCCCAGGCTTTCCTGTCCTCTACCATCCTCTGGAGTCCATTTAGCTCACACCTACTGATTCGGTGACTCCATCCAGCCACCTCATTCTCTGTTGTACCCTTCTTCTTTTGCCATCAATCGTTCCCACAATTAGGCTCTTCTCCAGTGAGTCCTTCCGTCTCGTTTGGTGGCCAAAGTATTTGAGTTTCATCTTCAGGATCTGGCTTTCTAAAGAGCAGTCAGAGTTGATCTTCTCTAGGACTGACTGGTTTTATCGTCTTGCAGTCCAAGGGACTTGCAGGAGTTTTCTTCAGCACCATTGTTCAAAGGCCTTAATTTTTTGCCACTCAGCCTTTCTTATGGTACAACTTTCATAGCCATATATTGCAACTGGGAAAACCATAGCCTTGACTATACACACTTTTGTTGGCAGGGTGATGTCTCTGCTTTTTAGTATCCTGTCTAGATTTGACATCTGAAGCAGTATGTAAGTATGCTATTGCTTTTTAAACTTACAAAAGCTGGCTTTCCCCTTCCCACAATGGGCATGTGCAATGGTCACAGCCTGGGCATTCCCGTATCGAGACTTGAAGAAAAATTCAACATGACCTCCCTCTTCTCAAGCCAGTATGGACCACTAGCAAAGGAGGGCCTTCGTTCTGAAAAAGCAGAAGGTAGCAGCAGATGGCATTAATGTGCAGTCTCGAGTATCTGGAATGGAGAGCTACCCTCTGAGTGAGAAGACGAAGCTTTCCTTCAACTGTTGAAGTCAAGCAAGAGGAGACCCTCCAAGCATGGATCAGAAACTTTCCAAGCAATACTGTTATTTCCCAACAATGTAGTGCTTTTTTTTTACAACACAATGGTTGAACAGTTTAAGCCACATCTGTGGGGGCTCTTCAGGAATAAAGCTTTATCAAGCATTTATTATTTATTTATTATTATTTATTTATTTGTGCTTCTAGACCGCCCCCTCTCCCAGAAGGGACTCGGGGCGGTGTACAGTCCATAGAGAATATCACAAAAATACAATAAAAAATTAAATATTAAATATGTACAGTTTGGAGGAGGTTAAAATGCAATTAAAAGAACTGTACAAAGCTGAATAAATATAATTTTTTAAAATCCCTAAAACAGACACAACAGATTAAAAACCCTAAAATAACCAGATAATAATACATTTGCCAGGAGGGACAGTTGTAATTATGCCAGGCCTGCTAATCGGAACAGGTGAGTCTTCAATTTTTGCCGGAAGGAGCGGAGGTCAGAAGTGGTTCTAATGTCGGGGGGGAGGTCATTCCAGAGGGTTGGGCCCATCACAGAGAAGGCCCTACTCCTTGGTGTCGCCCGTTGGCATTGCCTAGTGGACGGCACCAGGAGAAGTCCCTCCCTGTGTGAGCGAATTGGCCGCAGGGATGTATGTGGGAGGATGCGATCCCGCAAGTAACTAGGTCCTGTGCCATGGAGCGCTTTAAAGATGGTAATCAGCACCTTGAAACGCACCCGAAAAACCACAGGTAGCCAGTGCAGCTCGCGCAGGAGAGGTGTTACGTGGGAGTACCTCGTACTCCCCATCACAGCCCGCGCGGCTGCGTTCTGAACCAACTGCAGTCTCCGGGCGCGTCCCAAGGGCAGCCCCATGTAGAGAGCGTTGCAGTAATCCAGGCGGGACGTCACCAGCGCATGAGTGACCGTGCGTAGGGCATCCCGGTCCAGTAGGGGGCGCAATTGGCGCACCAGGCGAACCTGGTGGAACGCCCCCCTCGCCACGGCTGCCACATGGTCATCCATTGACAGCCGGGCATCAAGGAGGATGCCCAAATTGCGCGCCCGTTCCACAGGGGGCAATTGTTCGCCCCCTATGGCCAGCGATGGAATCAGCTGGCTGAACTGAGGTGCCGGTAGCCACAGCCACTCGGTCTTGGAGGGGTTGAGTTTAAGTCTGTTGTCCCCCATCCAGACCCCGACGGCTTCCAAGCACCGGGACATCACTTCAACAGCCTCGTTGGGGTGGTTTGGGGTTGAAATATACAGCTGAGTATCATCAGCGTAGAGGTGATACTCAACCCCAAAACCACGGATGATCTCACCCAGCGGCTTCACATATGTGTTGAACAGGAGAGGCGAGAGGACCGACCCCTGTGGCACTCCACAAGTGAGTGGCCTCGGGGTCGACCTCTGTCCCCCTGTCAACACACATTGCCTCCGGTCGGAGAGGTAGGAGCCGAACCACCGCAAAACAGTACCTCCGACTCCTATCCCCTCCAACTGGCGCAATAGGATACCATGGTCGATGGTATCAAAAGCCGCCGAGAGGTCTAATAGGACCAGGATAGAGGAACAACCTCTATCTCTGGCCCTCCAGAGATCATCGACCAACGCGACCAAGGCTGTCTCTGTGCTGTGCCCGGGTCGGAAGCCGGACTGGCGTGAGTCTAGATACTCGGATTCGTCAAGGTGTTGTGGAAACTGCTGCGCCACCACATTCTCGACAACCTTCGCTAAAAACGGAAGGTTGGAGACTGGACGATAGTTAGCTAGCTCCATTGGGTCGAGTGCAGGCCTCTTAAGTAAGGGTCTCACCACCGCCTCCTTCAAGGCGGCTAGTAAGGATCCCTCACCCAATGAGGCATTCACCAGGCCCAGAAGCCAGCCTCGGGTCACCTCCCAAGATGCCAGTACCAACCAGGAGGGACACGGGTCCATTAAACATGTGGTGGGTCGCAGCCGTCCACGCAACCTATCCAAATCCTCGGGGGCAACAGAATCAAACTCCTCCCAGGATGGTCTCACAAGACTCGCTGTTGGCGGCCCGTCCGGTCCACTGAGGGGGGCCCATCCGCTCCGGATCTGAGCGACTTTATCCTGCAGATATTCCCCAAACTCCTCTGCTCTGCCCTGCAAGGGTGCCCCTTGCGTCCTCTGTGACAAGAGGGAGCGGGTCACCCTAAACAGGGCGGCAGGGCGGTTATCCGCGGACGCAATAAGAGCAGCGCAATATCTACGTTTGGCCGCCCTTAATGCCACAAGGTAGGTCCGTAAATAGGCTCTTACCTGTGTTCGATCAGATTCGGAGCGTGAGGACCTCCACCTGCTCTCTAGACGTCTCCTATGGCGCTTCATCACCCTCAGCTCCTCGGTATACCAAGGAGCCCGGGTGGATCGCTGCCGCAGGAGAGGTCGCAAAGGCGCAACCCGGTCCAAGGCCCCAGCCGCCGCCCTATTCCAGGCGGCCGCTAGGTCCTCCGACCGAGCGCGGGTCAGGGCTACAGGCAATGGCCCAAGCTCCATCTGGAACCTATCCGGCTCCATCAGGTGCTTGGGGCGGTACCAGCTTGGACCATCTGGTCCCGCCTCCTCGCGGTGGGGGGTAGCGCCAGGGAAGTCCAGCCGGAGACATGAGTGATCCGACCATGACAGGGGTGTAACAACAAAGTCCCCTATACCCAGATCACTCGTCCACTGCTCAGATACAAAAACAAGGTCCAATGTGTGGCCACCTTCGTGTGATATGCACATCTGGAGAAGGACATCAATATTCCTGCTATAATGAAGTGTGTGTGTGGAGCTGTCTTTGAAGACTGCTCAGAAAAAAGTAGCTCTATAAAAAGCCAATGGCTCAGCTTCTGGCTGCGACTTGCCAGTAAAAGTATGCCCCACTGCTGTTAGACTTTGAGCCTAGTTGCGAGCATGGCTGAAAACCCAACAAGGTTTGAGAGATGGAGAAGGCAGGCGTCGGCACTTGGTAGATCTGAGCACCCAGCAGCTGTCAAGGAGAGTAACGAAGCTGTGTCTGCTTCACTGGTGCCCTTGCTATTTCCCCTCCTGCATGCATGTTCTCAGCTTTGGCAAGTAGGGAATGCTGGGAGTTGAAGTCCACCCATCTTCAAAAGGTCCACCTATACCATACCATACCATACCATACCATACCATACAATACAATACAATACAATACAATACAATAGTAGAGTTGGAAGGGACCTTGGAGGTCTTCTAGTCCAACCCCCTGCCTAGGCAGGAAACCCTATACCGTTTCAGACAGATGGCTATCCAACATCTTCTTAAAGACTTCCAGTGTTGGGGCATTCACAACTTCTGGAGGCAAGCTGTTCTATCTTAGAGTGAAGTACTGAAGGTTACTTCTACTGACTGCCAGCTGCCTGCAATTTGGCAGTTCAAATCTCACCAGGCTCAAGGTATGACTCAGCCTTCCATCCTTCTGAGGTAAATAAAATGAGGACCCAGATTACTGGGGGGGGGGTGTAGGCTGACTCTGTAAACCACTTAGAGAGGGCTGTAAACAGTGGTGGGATTCAGCCAGTGGGCACCACTTTGGGAGAACCGGTTGTTAAATTATTTGAATCCCACCACTGGCTGTGAAGCATTGTAAAGTGGTATATCAGCCTAGGTGCTATTGCTAGCGTTAGCTTATACTTGCCAAGGTTGGAATTTGATGGAATGGAGCCATATGTGAAAATGCACAGGTACTCCTCGACTTACAATAGTTCATTTAGTGACCAAAGTTACAATGGGATTCAAAAAAGTGACTTATGACCATTTTTCTCATTTATAACCCTTGCAGCATCCCCATGGTCATGTGATCAAAATTCAGAGGCTTGGCAACTGACTCATATTTATGACCGTTGCAGTGTCCCGGGGTCACGTGATCACCTTCTGTGACCTTCTGACAAGGGAAGTCAATGGGGAAGCCAGATTCACTTAACAACCGTGTTACTAACTTAACAACTGCAGTGATTCGGTTAACAACTGTGGTAAGAAAGGTCATAAAATGGGGCAAAACACATTTAACAAATGTTTAACTTAACAACAGAAACGTTTCCATTGTGGTCGTATGTCAAGGACTACCTGACAACATAGGCAATAGCTAGACTTAGATTGATCCCCACACCCTTAGCTCATCTTAAGACAGAGTGAGTGGGAAGATAATGTTCCCCTTGATCGTACAATACTGTACAGTTAAATTGTTGTTATAGCTAAACAAAAGAAATGTTTTTTTTTCCCTAGCAGATTCTGAAGTTGAATATATTCCATAACAGCAATCTAACTCCAACTTTATTAAGTTGGTGTAAATCTCTTTGTATTGGGGTGGGGGAGGATTTGGTGATGTGTGTGTGGTCATTTTATTTGTTTTGCTTTTTTGTGGTTACTGATTCGTGTTAGTATTGATTGCTGGTTCTTTTGAAGATTCTTTTTACTGAAAAGCCAGAATCAAATCACAAAATAAATAATTTTGGCAATGATTTAAGATTACTTTTGATTTGTGTTTTGGCAAAATCTTTTTCCCATGGGTCACACAGAAGTAGAGGTGCTGACCACTAACACAAGCACAAGAACGAATATTTCAGGGTTTGGGTTTTTGTTTTTTTTTGCGACTATAGAAACCTTGGAGCATGAAGTTGCATCCTTGCAAAATAGAACGTGGACCTAAAAATCTTTCACACATCCCATGCTTTCTCCATTTGGGCAGCAAATTCGTCTTGGCTAACACTTTGCAAGGGTTACTTACAACTCAACAGAAACCAGAGCTCTCAACAGCAAACAAATTCAGAACTTTTCCTCATTCTCCGTTTTATCTTTTTCCAGATTTTATATGAACATGTGCTGCCACCTCTAGATGACTCTGTGAAACTAGGACTTCCCTGTTCAGTTTCTGCAATAACATACTTCCTTGCTTGTTTCATTGCCTGTAAGAGTGAAGTTCTTCTCAAGTGAAAGTAGTACAGCCTTGCAACTGATCTATCAAAAAGAAAGGTTTAAAAACCTTATAATGAGACATTATATTGAAGTGCTGACTTTTTAGGAGGAACATGGAATCACCGATCCTGACTGGTATCAACCAAATTGCAAGGCAGGCTTTCTATATAAAGCTTTCTTTTTCATGGTACTGGTGCATTTCATTTGGAGGACAAATTATGCAAGTTCATTCTGTGCAAGAGAAGTAAAGTAGAACCTCTGGTCACAACCATAATTCGTTCCATAACTTTGGTCGCAAACCGATTTGGTTGTGACCCAAACCTAATTTTGGAGATTTGATGGTTAAAAAAAAAAAATGGCGTAGAAGGGGAAATCAGCTGCGGAAGAAAAAAAATGTGAATTTTTTGGTCGGAATCCAATTTGGTCGTGGTCAGAAGCGTTCGTGACCAGAGGTTCTACTGTACAGTCTGAGACTATGATGTGCCCCTCACCCCAATCCCCTCCTGTTCCCTTCTTAGTTACTTTCTGAACATTTACCACCTAAATATAATATTTAAAGTAACAGGAGGGGGAAAACTACTGAACTAAGTTCTTTAATTTAAATGAAATCAATTCAGGTTTTTGTCCGAGGACTTGGGTGGCAGCTCACAATGTTCCATTCATGGATCAAACATGGCTCTCAGCTGTGGTGGGTTGCCAAATTTTTTTACTACCGGTTCAGGCATGCTCCTGCAGATGGGCAGAAGCATCCGGGCAGGTGGACAGAGCCTCCTGCCACCGCTACTACCGGTTTGCCCAATCCAGGCCGAACCAGGAGCAACCCACCTCTGGCCCTCAGTCTCCAAATAATATTGCCTTGTTCTTTTACCAGCACTGGTTTTCCTCTGAGGCAGTGGCAGGTAGTCTGTTCATGTAACTGATTTTAAAGGGCTACAAAGGGGCAGGATTCGTGTACTTTAATATCTTCAAGTTGAAGGACTACATATAACTTTTGGGGAAATGCACTTGTGGGATTTATAGGATGATCTGATCTGCTGACTCTTTGAGTGGGATATACTCCCCGCTACGTGAATGGGATGGAAATTATACAACCAGTTAATGAACAACTAGGACCGCTCCTGTTTAACTGGAAATTGCAATTGAAGTATTAACCCAAATGAAAAAGGAGGCCCAATCTCCCAAACCACAAACTTCAGAAGTTGTGGAAGCTTCATTGCCGGAAGCTTTCAAGAAGAGACTGGACGGCCATCTGTCAGAAAGGGTGAAGGGTCTCCTGCTTTGGGGGGGGGTTGAACTGGATGACCTACAAGGTCCCTTCCAATTCTGTTAAACTGTAAATACAAAATCTGTAAACTAGCAATCCAGCCTCATTGCTGTGATAGACCAGCTTCCTAAAAATCAGAAAGGAAGAGGCTAATCTCACTCTGATGGGCAGTGCTAATCCAAGGGGGACGGAAAAGACACATTGATGTGGCTCCTGAAGAGGACAGTCTTTAATTGAGGAGACACATAGCAAGTCCACCCAATTAGGTTTTATTGGATGGGCAGATGCAACATGGAGAAAGTGACAGATATCCAGGCCCCCACCCATACCAAGCTTTAAAAGGGATAACCGGCACCTTGTATTGCACTTGATAGTGCAGTTATCAGAATGAAACCATAACGTTGCCTTGAGGTGCACCTGTCATTATTATGCTGCATTCTAGATCAGTTGTGCTTCCAAATGCTTCTGAAGGACATCCCACATGGAGGGCATTGCAGCAGTCTAACTGATAGTATGTAATGCCTTCCTCCCCAGGAAAGGTCCAAAGAGTTGGAGCCAAGTAAAAGTTCTTTTAGCCTCAGCTGTGACCTGCCCCTCAAACAGGTCCTGCAAGTAAAATACCTCCCAAATACTACAATTAACAGTGAGCATGTGAACTTTCAGAAGGGACACAGTGGCTCAGTGGCTAAGATGCTCAGCTTGTGGATCAGAAGTTCAGCTGTTCGAATCCCTATCTCCACTTAACGGAGTGAGCTCCTGTTATTTGTCCCAGCTTCTGCCAACCTAGCAGAAAGCATGTAAAAAGTGCAAGTAGAAAAATAGGAAGCACCTTTGGTGGGAAGGTAACAGCATTCCATGCGCTTTTGGCATTTAGTCATGCCAGCCACATGACCACGGAGACGTCTTCGGACAGCGCTAGCTCTTTGGCTTTGAAATGGAGATGAGCACCACCCCCTAGATTTGGGAACGACTAGCACATATGTGCAAGGGTAAGCTTTACCTTTTACATGAAATTTTGGAGATAATTTTTGGGAGTATCAATTTCATTGATCAGTATTAATGACTAGAATAAAAAAAATATCAAATCCATCTGATTTTCTAAATGCTGAGCTATACTTTGGATGGGGATTCATAAAGGGAGTTCAAGAAAATTATCCTTAACCCCCCAATAAAAGTTTTGCCTTCAAACTGAGGCAAAATTTGGATCCATTGTCATCCATAGGAAAGTGACCTACAATCTGATCCCTTCTGGAAGTGCTGGATTTCAGTTCCCATAATCTTTAGTCAACTTGGTTTGAAAAATGTTTCCCAACCTCAGCAACTTTTAAGATGTGTGGGCTTAAAATGTGTGGAGTTAAAAATGTCTTAGAGCTGAAATTCACACATTTTAAAGTTGCTGAAGTTGAGAAACGCTTGTTTAGAACAATGCTGTTGAGACCAATAAAAATCTCCTAAATGCCAGGTGAGAAAGGATTTGAATCTGAACTTCCCTAGCCTAAACTCCAGGTTTACATTTGGTGACTCTTAAGCAATAACTCCTATACTACATCTAATATATTTCCCTCCAAGAAAAGACATAATGGCAGTTGTGTTATTACTATAATTGTTTTTGGCTCTTGTTTCTTGGTTTCAACCCTAAATTCACTATACCAAGAGTTGAAATTGGGAGATAAGCACAGAATAGAATAGAATAGAATAGAATAGAATAGAATAGAATAGAATAGAATAGAATAGAATAGAATAGAATAGAATAGAATAGAATAGAATAGAATAGAATAGAATAGAATAGAATAGAATAGAATAGAATAGAATTCTTTATTGGCCAAGGGTGATTGGACACACAAGAAATTTGTCTTTGGTGCATATGCTCTCCGTGTAGAATAAAATACATTCATCAAGAATAAAAAGATACAACACTTAGTGATAAAGGGAAGGAAGGAAGGAAGGAAGGAAGGAAGGAAGGAAGGAAGGAAGGAAGGAAGGAAGGAAGGAAGGAAGGAAGGAAGGAAGGTTTTCCTTTATTACATTGCTTAATTTTCCTGGCTTGGTGTGTATGGTTTCTCCATAATCAGAGACCAAAGGAATGCTGCTTGAGAATTATGGAAGCTGGTTCAACATTATTTGAGTGGCATTAATTGAGGAAGGCTCTACTCATTTCTCTGCTGCTTAACATAGCTGAAACCTTTCTTTGTTCTGATATGTCTTACTGTAGCTACTGACCATAAAACCCTAGTGCCTCATTAAAATGCCTGCAGCGCAGAGGGAAAGGTGTTATTAGACCCAACCCTCCCCCCCCTTTTCCTTTCTCTCTCCACTTTCCTCATTTTCCCTCCCTTTCATAAAGGTGAAGAGGGAAATCACTTGCATACATTTCATTTCGTTTCATTTCCTTCCTATGCCCAAATGGTGACCAGTTTTCTGTTTTTAATCTTCACTTTAACAAAGAGCAGTTGGGCAGCCACCAATGATGGGAAGCACTGCAGTCAACTAACTTGTAAATGAGAAGCAATGGTAATAAAAATGAATTTGTATATCACCAGGAGCGGAGAGTACGTCTGCCTTGTAAATTTAATTAAACAGCAGGTGCAAAATCAGGTCATGTGGCTTTCATGTGCCCCTTGTGAGGATGACAACTAAACAATGATTCTAATATGAAGACATTTGCATACATTTGCATTGGATGCCATGGAACATGCCATTATTGTCCCCTTCGCCTTGTGTGCCACTTCTGGCAAGTTGATTATCTGACTAAGTGGCATGGCGTCCCTTCTTTCTTAGCCTTTTCCAAAAAGAAGACATGTTTCCATTCTCTGGTAGCTAGGATCCAGAGATGAAATGCTTTTTTCACATGAAATGTAAAACAAGAATCTTATAACCAGACTTTTCAAAATCCAAGAGACTTGTTGGAATTGCTTGGAACAAAATCAAAAGGAAAAAGCTGGAGTAAGGACATGCCACCAAATCGGGACAAGGCAAGGTGATATCTCCAAATAAAGTGTGATTGTAGAAGTCAAAGAAGATTGAAGAAGAGAGAAAATATGTGTGAGTACTTCTACAATCACACTTTATTTGGAGATACGACCTTGCCTTGCCCCTATTTGGCGGCGTGTCCTTACTCCAGCTTTTTCCTTTTGATTTTGTTCCAGGCAATTCCAACAGGTCTCTTGAATTTTGAAAAGTCTGGTTGTAAGATTCTTGTTTTACATTTCGTGTGAAAAAGAGTTAACAATAGTAGACAAGGACTTTAGCCTGGTGTATATCAGACTTTTGAGTTTTTATATAGAAGTGCTCCATTGTGAGATTTTACTTGCTGTTGCTGCCATAATCATCTTCTGATCCATCTACAACATCTGCTGCTTTCACTCACACTTTAGACTCGAGCAACCTGCCCAACCTGATGCCCTCCAGATGCGTTTGGATTACATCCCACAATTCAGTTGGACAACAGTGCAGAAAGTTGGTGATTGCTCCATTCTAAGCCTCCCCCCCTCCTGCCTGGCCCAATGGAGTATGGTCCACCCCCCAATGGAGTGTATTGTACTCATTGACATACATGCAAACAGAGATCTGCAACATGAGGGGAGAGCAGAAATAAGCACAGTCATAAAGGATCCCATGTGTGTTCATGTTGATTAGATACTCATGTGCAATCACACATACAAAGGCAACATGTGCATATATGTTGCCTTTGTATGTGTAATTGCACCTGAGTTCCTAATCAACATGAAAATCCTAATTAGTACCAGGGGGGTGGGGGGAATACAGAGGTCATGTCTGTATTTTCCTTTTTAAGGTGTTCACATTTTATGCTCATGCTGGCTTTGCTTTAAGCCAACATAAAGTAAAGATCCTGTGTGGACTGAGTTACTTTAGCAACAACTTGCAATTAAACAGATTACAGATTGCCACATCCTCCTATTGGACAATTCCCATGCCACTAGGCCAATCCACCTATCTTTATCAGGAAAGCTACGACCAATGGGTTTCCTTCTTGTGAACAGGTGGGTGATTCTATATACACATGTATATATAGATTTACACATATATCAGAGGTGGTATTCAGCCGGTTCAGACCAGTTTGCCCGAACCAGTAATGGAAATCGTGGGTGGGCCCACCTACCCGTCCTGGGTCTATGCCATCCTATTTAGGCACGTTTTCAAGCTGCGAACATGCATGCAAGCCATGTGTGCGAGCAAAGTGCATGCACGGACAGCCATGCCCATGCGGCTTCGGGGCTCACATTTGCAAACCAGTAGGTAAAGTAAATGAATACCACCCCTGACATATATTATACACACACATACAAGACACATGCTCACACAGAGGCTTAAAACTGAATCTATATATTCAGAATTAAAGCACAAAATACACATAGGTGCATCTGCAATAACCAGTTTATAACTAATCCATTTGTACCCCCTTTTGCTTCCAACTTCTTTAAAAGCTACTTTTTCTACAAGGGCTTTAATAGCAAAATAGCTCTAATTCCTACTTTGTAAGCGGGACGATTTCATTCAGCTCCCAGCGGAATCATTTAAATTATTTTTCCCCATTTCCTAAGCTTTCTACTTGGCTATGTTTTTTAAAAGCCCACCACTATTTTTCCAGTCATCCGAGGTAGAATTGGTACCCCCTAGTTTTAAAGAATCCACACAGTGTTGGATTGGTTTACTTATTTAAGCTCTGGGTTACTGATATTAAAATGTAATCTTAGGAAACACCCATCAGAAGTAAGCACAAATGTGATTATGACATCAAACTCCACTGTCTTCTCAATGGTTGTGAAGAAATAATCAAATGATGTCATCAGAAATAAAAAGTGTTTGCAATTTTGAAAAAAATAATATACGTGAATTGAAACTGCCTTGTGATATTTATTTAGCAACTTCAACTAATGACAAAAAGTTAAAACTAAAAATGGACAAGAAAAGAGATCAATGCTGCATGTAGTTCTATTATTAGAGTATCTGGTGCTATGGTAAAGGTGGGGAACTAAATATTGCTTTTATGTCATCCACATCCTTTCAAAAGAAAGGGAAATAGCAACATTTTTAAGTTATTACTTAGTATACAATGAAAGGGTCTAGGGCAGGTATGTTCAACCCAGAGGTGGATTGCTAATTTTTTTACTACTGGTTTGGGCGCGCTCATGTGTGCAATGCTTAACAAAGTAGGGTTATGGTGGGCCTCCATGATAAAGTCTATGGATGTTTTCTGGGGAAAGTAGGCAGGGATCGTGGGCATGACTTCAGTCCTCCTGACATCCATAAGCAAGTGAGCCGAGTGCATAATATTCTGGATGCAGATAGTAAATTATGCCAGCATAGTAGGTCCATGATTAAAATGATGCTACTCTTTCCTGCTGCCACATTAAGGAAGCAGATCACAGTCATTTTGTTTTATTTGCATGCCTTTGTGGCAGCTCCTATTTCTCTCCAACAGGCCACAATCCCAATTAATCTCTTTATGGCCAGCTGCAAGAGGTGTTGCAGAGCTGTCGGTGTCACAGGTGAATTCCATACTAGAAGACCTGCTCTCATTTCATCTGGAGCAAATAGGTGTAAATACTTTATTAATTTAAAACACAGAGACACACACTCACACCAAGCAAAAGCTGTTCCCCACTGATTGATTTTTCAAAAGCTCCCTAGACTGACTCAACTACAGATGTTTGGGAAGTGATTGGATGTAAAGTAGTTTTAATTCATAAAAGCAATAAAAATTTGCTTATTGCCTGAACAGATGAGCTAGCTGAGGGGGCATAATTTGGAGAGTTCTTATTGCAAAAGTTTTTGAAAACAAGTAATGATAGTGCAGAGAAAAAGCCTTATTAGATACAGTCAATGATTTAAGAGGGGAAGAAAAGCTTTAAAATCTGGGCTGTATAATTTAACTGTACATCAGAGTAAATTGCTCTGCGTTCTCAGACGATCTAACTTTATTCCCAAAGAACACAACACTCTAAAAGACCAAGCTAAATAAATCTATATTTAAAGATGAAGATGGTCCATGCATGTGTGCAAGAATTGAGCTCTGGGAAATTAAAACAAAAGCACAACAACAACAACAACAACAACAACAACAACAACAACAACAACACTTAATAAATATCTTGAGAGGGCATTAACAGAGGCCATGAATTGGCCATTCGTGCAGTAATGCATTCCACTTTGGAAGATCATATTTTCTCTAGAATCTCTTTGAAGTCCGAATTGTGAAATGAAGTGAGTTTATTCTGAAAAGATTTTCATATCCCTGGGGTAGAGAGAAGAAGGTTTTGAATTTATTTATTTCTGACACTGGATGTTGACCAAGAGAGCAAACAATAAGATGGCCATTTGAGAATTAGGGAGCTTCAGTTCAGCAGAATTGGTTTGAAGGATTGGATTCATAGTTCAGAAATGATCCAATTTTCTCTTGAGTTGTTCCAGAAAGTCCCTTTAAGCCTTGGTCTTCTGATCTAGGCCATGATTTGGGGAAATTGGAACTCTGCTTTCAATGTTAATGGAGACAAACTACAAAGAGTTGAAGCTTTTACGGTTCTTTTCAGAAAAAAAGTCAATGAAATTTGTAGGCCAGACATACTAGATCCTTATAAGGAAACATTACAAGATGTCAACTTTCTTAGGAATCGATACAAGCTTCTTCATGTTCTTTTAAAAATCTATTTGTAAAAAGTGACAGAAAGGCTAGTTTTCACCGCAAGTTATATCACATTCTGTCTGAAAACAACTAAATGTATTTAAAATATCTTCAATCACTACTTTTTGTTGATATTCTCAGAGACCTCAGAACAATGAGCCAAAACTTAATTTTGCTGAAGCCTTTTGTTGAATCTTCCCTGGCCAGGCATGTTCTTTTGCAAGATTCATATGTCTATATTTAGTCATATTTTCTTCCAAGTAACTAAAAACAGAATTGATTTGAATTTACTCAGATCCTAGAAACTCCCACCTTCCTTGGATTGTTTGGTTTGTTTGTTTGTTTGTTTTAATCATATTACTTTGGTCATTTTCAGATCCTTGGAAAAATCAGGCGGATCTTCAAGTGATATTATTTATTTTTCTTCTAAAATCAGTTCACAATTCAGTTATTTTTCTGTTAAAGAACTATCTGACAGATATTATTATATCCAGTGATTTTCTTTGTCTGCCAAGCACAGTGTGATTTAAGTATTTTTTACAGGATTACAAAAATGTGTTGGGTGGGAAGTGACAAATTTAAGAAGCAATGTTTGAGTTATTTTCAGTGGACAGTCCTAATCTGAAAGTTGAGACATCTGAGAGCTTTTCTTTACTTTTATTCCCCTCCCCACAAAAAAAGTATATTGTTAGTTCAAATGGCGATGGTTATTCATAACTGAAGGTTACAATGCATAGGAACATCTAATGGGCCAACGGATAGCTATTTAGAGCCATGGTGGCACAGTGGTTAGAATGCAGTGTTGCAGGCTAATTCTGCCGACTGTCAGCAATTCGATCCTGACTGGCTAGAGGTTGACTCAACCTTTCATCCTCCGAGGGGGTAAAATGAGGACCCAGATTGTTGGAGACAATAGGCAGATTCTGTAAACTGCTCAGAGAGGGCTGTAAAGCACTGTGAAGTGGCATATAAATCTAAGTGTCATTGCTACTGTTATTTTTCCAAGAACAACCCTAACAGCATTGTTATACCACAATGAAACCTTGGAGAACAAGGAACATCAGTTGACTTTTCTTTCAGGACAATCATGCCACAGCTTTAAAAAGCAGCTTTTTTTTTCCCTTTAAGGAAAGATAGAGAATCAATTCCTTACGTTTTCTTCTGAAGCTGGTTTGCTGCTTTTGTTCACTTCATTAATATGAAGAAATAGAAATAGTTAGTTCCAAACAGGAGGTTGAATGATGTTAACAATTGTATCGTTCAATACACATCTTCCTGGAATATATCATGTTGTTCCTGTTCAATCAAAATTGTGCCATCAAAGCTTCCTTCTATCATATACCAATATATCTTTCCAATGAAAATATATTCTGGAAATGGAACATCTGCCAGAACAGCAGATTGTAAGAAAGCAAGAAAAGATGAAGATTAAGAAGAAAAGGGGCAAAGAAAGTCATGTGCATTGCATAGAATTTGGTTCAGAGAGAAAGCCAAGGGAAAAAAATCATATAATGTTAGAATGAAGCCATGTCAAATTCAACAAATCGTTGTTCCTGAAACTGGCAATCTGGAAGTTTGGAGTCACACATGATTCATAAATACTTCTGTTTTGGCAAGCCCTGGCCCTCCTTCTCCAATTGTTTAAATTGTGGTTGAAATTATTTCCCATCATTTTGTACTAGGAAACTAATGTAAACCCCAATATAGTTTTAATACCATTTAATAATTAATAATAATAATCCACAAAGTGACAGGCTGTACCTGCCAAGAAAAATAAGGGGCAGAGGGCTATTGCAAATCCATCAAAGTGTAGAAGAAGAAAAACGAAGTTTGAATGATTACGTGAACCAAAGTACAGAAAAATTGCTGCAGGCTGTGAAAATGGAGAACATATAAAAACAACAGAAACAAAGGCAGAATATAAGGAAAAACAGCTGGGTGACAGATTAAATAGATGAAAAACCAAAGCTTTGCATGGACAGCACTTGAAAAAACATTGAAGGAAAATGTGATGATAATTTGGCATGGACATGGCTTAAGATGGGAACCATCAAGAAAGAAACGGAAGGTTTAACACTGGCTGCTCAAGAACAAGTACTACAAAGTAATGCCATGAAAGCAGAAATACAAAAATCCACTGACAATCCAAATTGCCGACTTTACAACAACAAAGTCGAAACTGTTTCACATTTAATATGTGAATGCAGCAAAATCGCACAAACTAATTACAAAGCTAGACATGACTGAGTTGCTAAATTAATCCATTGGTCATTATGTAAAAATAAGATTTACCTGTATCCAGAAAGTCATGGGAACGTAAAGTGGAAAAAGTTATTGAAAATGAGAAGGTGAAGATCTTGTGGGACTTTGGAATACAGATGGATAAGCATTTGGAACACAACACTCCAAATATCACAATTGTAGAGGGCTGAAGCATACAGTTTATTGATATTGCTGTATCAGGAGATGCCAGAGTTGAAGAAAAAGAACTAGAAAAAATCACGAAATACCGAGACCTGGCCATCGAAACTACACGGCTATGGATGAAGCATGTAACAGTGATACCCATTGTCATCGGGGCACTTGGAACCATGTCCAAGAATTTTACAAGATACATCAACAAATTGCAGCTTCCTTCAATAACACCAGCGAAAATGCAAAAAACTGTGCTACTCGAAACATCTTATATTTTAAGAAGGTACTTGATTGATACCTAGGATGCTGGCAGCAAACCGTATCAACCACTAGCACCAGACACTGGTATTTGTAATGCATTTTTGAATGTTCAGTTGGCTGAGTTTCATGTTTAATGAATAATAATAATAATAATAATAATAATAACAACAACAACAACAACAACTGCTGATTGACAAGCTAATCCTAAAGAATTCAAAGAAAAGACGAACCAAGCTGTTCATGGTTTAGATAGACTATAAAAAAGCATTTGATTCAGTTCCCCATAGCTGGATCGAGAAATGCCTGAAAATCTTTGGCATTAGCAGCAACATACAAAAATTCATGGAAACGTCAATGAACCTCTGGAAAACGAAGTTTATGGCTAATGGAGAAGATCTGGGTGAAGTTGAAATTAAACTAGGCATTTTCCAGGGTGATTCCCTTTCACCCCTACTTTTTATACTCTCAATGCTACCACTGACAACCATTTTGAAGAAGGTGAACTGTGGATACGAACTTGCAAAGAAAGGACTGAAAATTTCACACTTGGTATACATGGATGATTTGAAGCTGTCTGGTAAAACAAAAGCTGAACTGAATTTATTAATTGAAAGCACAAAAGAATTCAGCCAAGAGATTGGTATGCAGTTTGGAATTGACAAATTTGCAACAATGGCAACCAAGGCAGGCAAGGTCTCCTAGAAGATGATGGAATACAACTTGAGAATGAAGAAATGATAAAGGCAGTAAGACTAGAAGAAGGCTACAAGTACTTGGGGATTTTAGAGGCCTCTGACTTAATGCATAATAAAGTCAAGGAATTAACCTCAGCCAAGTACATTCGACAAATTCGCAAGATATTAAAGTCCAAACAGAGTGGAGGAAACATCATAAAAGCCATAAATACCTGGGCTATACCTGTAATTTGGATACTCTGCAGGAATAATTGACTGGACCCAGATGCAGTTGGACAATTTGGACAGAAAAACAAGGAAGCTTATGACAATGAATCATGCTTTGCACCCTAAAAGTGATGTTGACTGATTTTATCTACCGAGAGCAGAGGGTGGTCAAGGACTCCTACAAGTAAAGCAGACTGTGGAAGAAAAAAGACATAGCTTGAATGATTACATCCAGAAAAGAGAAGAACCAATGATTAAGGAAGTAAATAAAGGAGGCCTTTTGAAGACAACTAAGTTAAAAGCTGAATATAAGAAAGAAGTAATTGTGAAGCGAGCTGAAAATTGGAAAAGCAAAGCTATGCATGGCCAATACTTGAAAAGTATTGAAGGCAAAGCTGACCAAAAACTAATTTGGAACTGGTTAAGATCAGGAGTACTGAAAGAAGAAACAGAAGGCTTTATTTTGGCAGCTCAAGAACAAGCCTTAGCCACAAACTGCATGTAGGCAAAAATTCAACATGTTACCACCAACAGCAAATGTTGCCTCTGTAATGAGAAAGATGAGACAGTCAACCACTTGATCAGCGGGTGCAGCAAAATTTCACAAACTGACTACCTACAATGCCATGACCACGTTGCTAAGATCATTCACTGGAAATTGTGCCAAAAGTTTGGATTTGAGTACAGCAAAAACCACTGGGACCATCAGCTTGATAAGGTTTTAGAGAATGAGAAAGGCAAGAATCCAGACTGACAGGCACTTGGCCTACAACACACCTGACATAACAATAGTTGAAAAGAAAAAAGTATGGTTCATTGACATTGCAATACCTGGTGATGCACAAATTGAAGATAAACAGCAAGAAAAAATCACAAAATACTGGGACTTGCAAATTGAGGTTGAGCGACTGTGGAAAAAGAAATCATGTGTTGTCCCAATTGTAATTGGAGCTCTTGGAGCAATACCTAAAGGGCTACCTCGCTATTTGAAAATTCTAAATTTACCTGACTTGAATATTCTGACTCTACAAAAAACCACCCTACTTGGAACAACTTATATCCTCCGACGTTACCTTAACAGTTCCTAGGTCCATGGTTAGGACTTGAGCTGTTGAGTTACCAACCAGCCCCAAAGGCTGTGAATCTCACCAAAGATTAACCACATAATAATATTTGTCAGTGCACAACATAAGGGAAATGAGATTGGTTGAGCTCCCTCCTGGAATTCAGTAAGTACTACATAGAAGCAGAAATATACTTCTTTTGTTTTTTCCAATAATAAGTGGCATTGAAGATTGTTTAGCTAGACGTTATTTTCCATATCTTGATTAATAGCTATTGTAGCAAACTGACTCAGACTGATGGATCTATCATATTTTTTGGGGGTAATTCTTTTTAAAACCCATCCAAAGTGAAGGCCATGATCATCTCTAATAATAGTATTTTTCCTTTTAGAGATTCTATTGCCTATCTACCTTATTGAGTAAACATGAATTATAATTTTACGAGGGAGGGAAAAAAAGGATCTTTCCATTTTCCTTGATATCTTTAATAAATTAATGAGTTTCTTTCATCAAGTTTGCACAGCTCTGTCATCATAAACATCTACATTAGTTGGTTATAAAATAACAAAATAACTCACAAACTTGGATGAGAAAAAGAAATCATTTGGTCGTCACAATATTCCAAACCATGGTGCCAGCTCCTCCGCAATAATTTCATCAGCTAATGCATTATTTACTTTATCATGTGCAACAAACAGAAAATAAAAAAGAGTGACTATTCCATATTAAATAAGGATTGAGAATGTGGTAAAGCTAAACCATATAGCTACAATCTCTGGCTGAATTATACAGTAAGTTACAGGGGAAATTAAACTTTTTCAGAGTCAGGCATACGTATCTTTTGTCTAATCAAAATATTATGAATTTAGTTGAGCGTCATAAGTTATTGATAAACATCTTAATAAAAATTTAACACACAATATTCTAACATCCATAAAGTCATCTCAACATCTTCTCTGAACTTTCAACCAAGGAACTGTATTTGCACATCGTGATCTGTATTCTACAAGTGAGTCAATGAGATAATGAACAAATTGCAAGGAAATGCTTTTGTGTTTATCCAGATCTTTACTCTTAGGAAATCAGGTTTTTTTTAAAAAAATCAATTTCATTGTGTGACAGGGCTAAGGTTAAGGAGAAGATTTCCCCTGTCCATTCATGTCTGACTCTACAAGGCAGGGCTCATTTCTGTTTCCTAGCCAAGGGAGCCAGCATTGTTCAATGCTTTCATGGTCACATGGCTGACACGTGTGGCCAACCTGAGTAGCTGATGCACACATAATGCTGTTACCTGCCCATCAAAGTAGTACCTATTTATCCATGTGCATTTAGATGTCTTCGAACTGCTAGGTTGGCAGGAGGTGGGCTCAAAATGAGAGCTCAACCCATCATACGGTACAGAGGTGGGTTGCCAATTATTTTACTAGCAGTTCGGGTGCATTCACACAATGCTTCTGTGCATGCGCAGAAACATCCAGGTGGTGGGCGGAACCTCCCGCCGCCACTACCGGTTCGGCCAATCTGAGCCAAACTGGCAGCAACCCACCTCTGATAAGGTACTTGGGTCTTGAACTACTGATTTTTCAGTCAACAAGCCGAGCATCTTAACTACTAGGCCACCACATCCCCCTGACAGGGCTAAGAAGAAGGCGTTATTTAAGTCCAATCAGACAGCACATTTCATTGAAAACAAGCAATCACTTTAATTTATATTCGGAAAACCAATTGTTTATAGGGCCTATTTCTATTCTGTGAATGGCTGGAACATTAAACAGAAAGACTTGGGGAAATATTCCAAGTTATTTAATTTCGAGAGTCCAAATCCTTTTGTTTTAAATCCATGTTCAGCTGCAAATTCATTCCATACCCTTCTCCACTGATCAGCAATCACTGATAGAAATCAGAAATGGTGTTGAAATAAAGTCGGGTTATACATTGTGAGAGATACCATTCTCTCAAATATTTGGCTTTTTGGTTGCTTTCTTGCTGGCTATTCATATATACACACAAACATCAAAACACACCAGTTGGTGCCCACTTCCCTGATGAAGAGTTGAGAGTAGATGTTATTTGGGATTCCCATTGAGGATAGTTCTCCTAGGACAGAAAGGTGGGCAGCAAATGGGCTGGGTGACCATTAGCATTAGAGACAGAATTTTGTGAAGTCAAGAGAACTCTAGGAAGGAAGATTTAAAATGGAAGCAATGGCTGAGGATTAAGATGAATATATTTTTCAAACAGTAGCCTGGTTTTAATAATGATTTGTAGTTTCAAAATGACAAAGTATTCAAATATGTAGAACTGCATTGTTATTCCTAGTGGCGCAGTGGTTAGAATTGAAGTATTGCAGGCTAATTCTGCTGACTGCCGATTGCCAGTAGTTTGGCAGTTCGATTCTGACTGGCTCAAGGTGGACTCATCCTTCCATCCTTCTGAGGTAAATAAAATGAGGACCCAGATTACTGGGGGGGGGTGGGTAGGCTGACTCTGTAAACCACTTAGAGAGGGCTGTAAACAGTGGTGGGATTCAGCCAGTTCGCACCACTTTGGGAGAACCGGTTGTTAAATTATTTGAATCCCACCACTGGCTGTGAAGCATTGTAAAGTGGTATATAAGCCTAAGTGCTATTGCTAGCGTTAACTTATACTTGCCAAGGTTGAAATTTGATGGAATGGAGCCAGAGGACTGTAAAGCACTGTGCAACGGTATATAAGTCTAAGTGCTAGTGCTATTTTTATTGTAAATCTGAGAACATATATTTTATTTAATGGTGCGAAACTTGTAAAGCTCCTGACTATTTACTTTATGCCGTTGTCGTTTGTCTTCTTGCTTCTTTTTTAAAACTCTGGTTCTTGCTATCTTCAATGAAAATGAACATTGAAAAGTGGATATAGACACCAAATGGCTGTTGAAGATGGGTTGTTGAATTGGGTAAAGAGTAGCATAGTGTGGCAAATCTAAGTTGGACATGGCAATGTTTGCAGCACTGAAGAGAATTGCTTGGCATTATCAAAAGAATCATGCTGAAGACCAGAAGGCCCATAATGCTGGGAGAAAATGAGAAACCAATACACAGGGTTCAGAAGAACATGGCAGATGAGACGATCAAAAAAAGAAGACAAGATGCTGCCAGTCAGAGACAAGAGACGGGAAGAAAGAATTGCCACTAATCTCCATAAGCCCTTTCTTAACATTAGAATTAGGACATAGAGGAGAGTTCAGAGTAGCACACAGGTTATACACACACATATACCATAAGCAAATATGTACACACAATTGCTCTGAAGCTGAAAGTTGGAATTCAAAAAATTGGTTAAAATGCTAATTGCAACAGAGAGAGGGGGGAGGGAGGGAGGGAGGGAGGAAGGAAGGAAGGAAGGAAGGAGAGAGAAATGAAGGAAGGAAGGAAAGAAGGAGAGAGAGAAAGGGAGGGAGGGAGGGAAGGAGAGAGAGGAAGGAAGGAAGGAAGGAAGGAAGGAAGGAAGGAAGGAAGGAAGGAAGGAAGGAAGGAAGGAAGGAATTTGAATTTGAATTTGAATTTGAATTTATTAGCGCTTATAGACCGCCCCCTCTCCCGAAAGGGACTCGGGGCGGTGTACAGTCCATGTCAAAGAACAAAATTAAAACAGTTAAAATTACTACATGGGGAATATATATATACAAATATAAAATGGATGGATGGATAAGAGGAGTATAAAAGATGTGCAGGACTGTATTGCTAATAAATAATTAAAATAAACAGACATTAAGATCCCAATACCCAATAAAATTAAGACTATAGAATAATACCCTTAAAAACCAGTAAAATATAAATGCCAGGAGATAGGCGTTGAAATTATGCCAGGCCAGCCAGTCGAAACAGGTGAGTCTTTAGTTTCTGCCGGAAGGAGCGGAAGTCGGTGGTGGTTCTAATGTCGGGGGGGAGGTCATTCCAGAGGGTTGGGCCCATCACAGAGAAGGCCCTACCCCTTGGCATCGCCCGCTGGCATTGCCTAGCGGACGGCACCAGGAGAAGCCCCTCTCTGTGAGAGCGAATTGGCCGCAGGGATGTATGTGGGAGGACGCGATCCCGCAGGTAACTGGGCCCTATGCCATGGAGCGCTTTAAAGATGGTGGTCAAAACCTTGAAACGCACCCGAAAGACCACAGGCAGCCAGTGCAGCTCACGCAGGAGCGGTATCACATGGGACTACCTGGTACTCCCCATGACCGCCCGCGTGGCTGCGTTCTGGACTAGCTGCAGTCTTCGGGTGCGTCCCAAGGGAAGCCCCATGTAGAGAGCGTTACAGTAGTCCAGGCGAGACGTCACCAGTGCATGAGTGACTGTGCGTAGGGCATCCCGGTCCAGGAGGGGGCGCAATTGGCGCACCAGGCGAACCTGGTGGAACGCCCCCCTTGCCACGGCTGCCACATGATCATCCATTGACAGCCGGGCATCTAGGAGGACGCCCAAATTGCGCGCCCGTTCCACAGGGGGCAGCTGCTCGCCCCCTATGGCCAGCGTTGGAATTAGCTGACTGAACCGAGGTGCCGGTAGCCACAGCCACTCAGTCTTGGAGGGGTTGAGTTTGAGTCTGTTGTCCCCCATCCAGACCCCGACGGCTTCCAAACACCGGGACATCACTTCGACAGCCTCACTGGGGTGGTTTGGGGTTGAAACGTACAGCTGAGTATCATCAGCGTAGAGGTGGTACTCAACCGCAAAACCACGGATGATCTCACCCAGCGGCTTCACATATGTGTTGAACAGGAGAGGCGAGAGGACTGACCCCTGTGGCACCCCACAAGTGAGTGACCTCAGGGTCGACCTCTGCCCCCCGTCAACACACATTGCGACCGGTCGGAGAGGTAGGAGCCGAACCACCGTAAAACGGTGCCTCCGACTCGCATCCCCTCCAGCCGGCGCAATAGGATACCATGGTCGATGGTATCAAAAGCCGCTGAGAGATCTAATAGGACCAGGATAGAGGAGCAACCTCTATCTCTGGCCCTCCAGAGATCATCGACCAGCGCGACCAAGGCTGTCTCTGTGCTGTGTCCGGGTTGGAAGCCGGACTGGCGTGGGTCTAGATATTCGGATTCGTCAAGGTGTCGTGGAAATTGCTGCGCCACCACATTCTCAACAACCTTCGCTAAAAAAGGAAGGTTGGAGACTGGACGATAATTAGCCAGCTCCATTGGGTCCAGTGAAGGCCTCTTGAGTAAGGGCCTCACCACCGCCTCTTTCAAGGCAGTTGGTAAGGATCCCTCACCCAATGAAGCGTTCACCAGGCCCAGAAGCCAGCCTCGTGTCACCTCCCAGGATGCCAGTACCAGCCAGGAGGGACACGGGTCCATTAAACATGTGGTGGGCCGCAGCCGTCCACGCAACCTGTCCAAATCCTCGGGGGCAACAGAGTCAAACTCCTCCCAGAGTGGTCTTACAAGACTCACTGTTGACAGCTCGTCCGGGCCACTGGAGGGGGCCCATCTGCTCCGGATCTGAGCGACTTTGTCCTGCAGATATTCTCCAAACTCCTCTGCTCTACCCTGCAAGGGCGCCACCCGCGCCCCCTGTGATAGGAGAGAGCGGGTCACCCTAAACAGGGCGGCAGGGCGGTTATCCGCGGATGCAATAAGAGCGGCACAATGTCTACGTTTGGCCGCTCTCAATGCCACAAGGTAGGTCCGTAAATAGGATCTTACCTGTGTTCGATCAGACTCGGAGCGTGAGGACCTCCACCTCCTCTCTAGACGTCTCCTATGGCGCTTCATCACCCTCAGCTCCTCGGTGTACCAAGGGGCTCGGGCGGATCGCTGCCGCAGGAGAGGTCACAAAGGCGCAACCCGGTCCAAGGCCCCAGCCACTGCCATATTCCAGCCGGCCACTAGGTCCTCCGACCGAGCGCGGGTCAGGGCTACAGGTAGCGGCCCAAGCTCCGTCTGGAACCTCTCCGGTTCTATCAGGTGCTTGGGGCGGTACCAGATTGGACGAGCTGGCTCCGCCTCCTCACGGTGAGGGGTAGCGACAGGGAAGTCGAGCCGGAGACATGAGTGATCTGACCATGACAGGGGAGTGATAACTAGGTCCCCTATTCCCAGATCACTCGTCCACTGTTCAGATACAAAAACAAGGTCCAGTGTGTGACCACCCTCGTGTGTGGGGCCCTGAATTAGTTGGGTCAGGCCCATGGCTGTCATGGAAGCCATGAACTCCCGAGCCACCTCAGATGCTACTCCCGTCGACGGCAGGTTGAAGTCCCCCATGACCATAAGCCTGGGGATCTCAACCGCCGTCTCTGAGATCAGCTCGAGGAGCTCGGGCAGGGCCGCTGATGTATAGCGAGGAGCCAAGTATACAATCAGCAGGCCCAACTGCCTCCCTGGGCCCCATTTAACACCTAGGGACTCACAACCGGGTATCTGAGGGACAGTGAACTCTCTCGGTTTTAGACTCTCCCGAATAACTACCGCCACCCCGCCACCCTTATCCAGGAAGGAAGGAAGGAAGGAAGGAAGGAAGGAAGGAAGGAAGGAAGGAAGGAAGGAAGGAAGGAGAGAGATAAAGGGAGGGAGGGGAGGAAGAAAGAAAGAAAGAAAGAAAGAAAGAAAGAAAGAAAGAAAGAAAGAAAGAAAGAAAGAAAGAAAGAAAGAAAGAAAAAAGGAAGGAAGGAAGGAAGGAAGGAAGAAAGAAAGGAAGAAAGAAAGAAAGAAAGAAAGAAAGAAAGAAAGAAAGAAAGAAAGAAAGAAAAAGGAAGAGGAAGGAAGGAAGGAAGGAAGGAAAGAAGGAAGGAAGGAAGGAAGGAAGGAAGGAAGGAAGGAAGGAAGGAAGGAAGGAAGTAAGTATAGGATATGATAGGATATACAGTAAGGTACTTGCTGGATGTGAATCATACTTGCAAAACTTCTGTGGCTCTCTTTTAGCAAAGAGTTCAGAAACTGACTATTGTATGTACTTTCTCTTTCAGTCTAATACCTTGAATTCAGAAATGCCCCCTGCAACAATGATACTTTTTATTATATGTTAACTGATCTGAAAATTAAACTGGAGCATGGAGGCTGCACAGAAGCCCATTGATAGCTAACCCTCTAATTTCAGCAGGAACGGATCTGCTCAGGTTTCACAAATCTCAAGTTCCGTTTCAGATTAGATCTCTGTTTCATAAGGAAGTCTCTGATTTCTATTCTGTGAAGAAGAAGAAAAACCTTTCTCAACCAGCACTGGCAAAGCTTGCCCCTGGCACAGTTTGATGCGGTGAAAGCAACAGGTTTTGTGGCTGACCTGAAAAGATGGAGTTGGGTCATCGATTTGGTCAGCAGAAAATATAATTTTGAAATTGACCTTTTTGAGTGAAAAGGTTAAATTGGGTCCCCTATATTCCCCTATATTTACTAAGGGGATGCGGTGGCTCAGTGGCTAAGACACTGAGCTTGTCTATCAGAAAGTCGGCAGTTCAGTGGTTCGAATTCCTAGTGATGCGTAATGGAGTGAGCTCCTATTACTTGTCCCAGCTTCTGCCAACCTAGCAGTTCGAAAGCACGTAAAAAATGCAAGTAGAAAAATAGGGACCACTTCTGGTGGGAAGGTTATAGTGCTCCGTGTGCCTTTGGCATTTAGTCATGCTGACCATATGACCAGGGAGAACA
Organism: Natrix helvetica; assembly: GCF_964273705.1. Lineage (NCBI taxonomy): Eukaryota > Metazoa > Chordata > Lepidosauria > Squamata > Natricidae > Natrix > Natrix helvetica. The sequence continues at coordinate 152,814,472 of NC_138552.1, forward strand.
TCTTTGGACAGTGTTGGCACTTCAGCTTTGTAATGGAGATGAGCACCGCCCCCTAGATCCAGAAATGACTAGCATACATGTGCAGGGGAACCTTTACCTTTAGATTTACACTGTCTTGAAAACTGGTATCTCCAATTTGAATTACAGATTCAAAAAGAAACTAGGAGAAATCCAATATGTCTCAAACCTGTACAACAACCCAGAATTGCTGGAATACACAGCAGAGTTCTCCGTTTATAGAGTTTTATAAGCACCGTGATGAAGTTATACTTAATAGCAGTTGCATTCTATGGAGACTGAGAGTGAACATACCGTTCCACATGAAAGCATGGTTGTTGGAAGAGCTGTATGCTGGACATCTCACAGAAGTAAAGATGAAGGCATTAGCTCATAGTTTTGTTTTGTGGCTGGAGCCAACAAATCAAAGAGCTTGAAAATTAGTTGCTTACATTTCCAACATATCCAAAAGATGCCAAATCAATGCAATTTCATCTTTGGGAATGGCTTTCCATGTCATAGCAAATAATTCACATAGACTTTGCAGAACCATTTATGGACATCAATTTCAACCAAACTTGGTACACAGATGACTTGCTCTCTGGAAAAAAAAATTGTGGGGGTAAGACACCCTTAACACCCTTCAGGCTGTGTGTTCTGTTAAGATTCAGCCTGTTGAGCCTTAAAATGGCGTCTACTGTACTGCTGTAAAATAGCTTCTACTGTACAGCGCAGTGGCGTTTCCATGGTAATGGCTTCACAATACTCTACAAGGGGGCTCCCTCTGGTAAGGAGGAAAATCCAACATTAGAAATTACATTTGGTCCAGACATTTTCTCCATATAAATAAATACCCGGACATCACCGGGTTATCAGCTAGTTCTTTATAAGAACAGATATTCCTGAAGATTTTGTGAGCAGCAAAGGATTACAATTTCTAACTGAGCACTTCAAGATATGGTATGAAAAAGAATGTAATTGGGCATATCTTATTATCACTGTATGTCCCAGTTACAAGCATATTGGCTTCAGAGTATTCAAAGTTTCAAGAGTACTTCTAAAAAGTTTGGGAAAAAGAATCTCACTGAATCCAAAGGCTCGGTTTTTTATTTGTATATTACAATACAAAGAGCTACTTTGGAATTACTAGGCTAGAAACTAGGAGATTGTGAGTTCAGTCCTGTTTTAGTCATGAAACCAGTTGGGTGAACTTGAGCCATTCACACTTTCTCAGCCCTGGGAAGAAGGCAGGTCTGGCCACTTCTGCATATGTGGCTGAGAAAACTGCAGGTACCTTTCCAGACAATTGACAAGAGTCAAGACCGAAAGCCCTGAAATAGAACAAAATTTCAACAGAGTGCACATGACAAATCAAACACCAGGAGTGTCGCTCCTAAGTAATACCTTATATTCAAATGCTCTGGACAAACAGATCAAATAAATTGAGTAATCTTCCCTGGAACATTTCACATTTACCAGCTAAGAGCACAGAAAGAAGATGTTGCCCACCATGGTTGGACATACAACTCTACTACTTGGTTACTACCAAAAGGAATGAGCCCTGAAATAGTTCTAGAATTAGTGGCTTTTCCATGATTGCTACTAAACTGAATGTTCCTAGTTTGGGTGTCAAATATGATCCTACTCACATATGAAATCCAACACCGTGCTTAAATTTGTAAATGCATATAATATGGTGTAGTGTGTTGGTTAGGTACATTTAACCATGATAATTGGGACTAAATTTTCCATCACTAAATGACTTAGTTGTACAGTGTGACATCACATGAATGTGCTGATTAGCAACAGAAAATCTGGCACTTCTGGTTTCTATCATTAAGTGAATCATTGCAGGTTATTAAGTGAGAACATCATGTGGTCACCATTTGTGATTTCCCATTGGCTTCTCCATTGACTTTGTTGGAAGCCAGCAAAAAAAAGTCACAAATGGCAATCACATATCTGGGAGACACTGAGGCAAGCCAGGTGCCAACCATCTAGAGCACGGGTGTCAAACTGGTGGTGTCACGTTGCCGTCACGTGATGTTTCGCAATGTTTTTCTCATTCACAGAGCTGGAGCGGGCATGGCCTGCATGTGACACATCCAGCCAGCTCATGATCACATGACCACAAGGACCCTATGACTGATATAATTATGAAGACTAGTTGTATCTATCACTTGTTCAATACTAAGTTGAAACAGTCATTGAAAGAGTGATCCTTAAGGAGGTCCACTTGCATTGTTACTCAGTTGGCCTGCAAGAATATAGTATGATTCTTTCAGACTGACTGAGGTCAAATATACATATTTCAATTATATATATATAATTGTGTGGCAGGGGAAGGTTACTGCAAAATCCCCATTTCCTCCCTATCAGCTGATACTCGGGAGGCAGAGAATAGATGGGGCGGGGCCAGTCAGAGGTGGTATTTACCGGTTCTCCAAACTACTCAAAATTTCCGCTACCAGTTCTCCAGAACTGGTCAGAACCTGCTGAATACCACCTCTGCACTGCACTAAAAAGTGGACAAAATTAAACTGGCTAGATTTAGAATTGTAGTTTTTATGAATAGTGTTTAGATCAGCTAGACTTGACAGTTTCATCTGCACAATATAACTCGTTATTAGCTTTACCCTGGTTAGCTGCATGTGTCTGTATTAGTGCAATACTAAGGCAGTCTGATTAATTTACCATTCCATGTATTCTGCAAACCAAGAAAAATGCATTAATTTGATTGCCAGATTACTTATGTTATTTCTATTACATTATCGGGTTATTTATCATGTGTGAACAGTTTTAAGCACTAATGTACATCTAGCCCATGTTACCATATTTGGATTATTTTTCTAATCATTTCCACTTTAAATATAATTTTTTTTTTAAAAAAGTACAAAAATCAATGTTAAGAATTTTGAACCTTCTCATAAAACAGAATGATGCTGTTCACATGATAAAAGCAGGTTTTGATTTTTTTTAAATCAAACTCTGCAATTAAATTCAGAGAAGTGCAAAGAACATTGGGCAGCCATGATCTGATCTCCACATTAAAGGTAAAGGTAAAGGTTCCCCTCGCACATATGGGCTAGTCGTTCCTGACTCTAGGGGGCGGTGCTCATCTCCGTTTCGAAGCCAAAGAGCCAATGCTGTCCGGAGACATCTCCGTGGTCATGTGGCCGGCAGGACTAAATGCCAAAGGGGCACAGAATGCTGTTACCTTTCCACCAAAGGTGGTCCCTATTTTTCTACTTGCATTTTTACATGCTTTTGAACTGCTAGGTTGGCAGAAACTGGGACAAGTAACAAGAGCTTAGTCCATTACTTGACACTAGGACTGAATGGCAAAGAAGAGACCACATCACTCTGAGGAAATTTTGACCAAACGAAGGGTAATTGGTAGAGGGCATTAAACACCTTTTCCCTCTAGAAGAGATACTTCAGGAACATAATGCCCCAAAACACAGAGAGAGCCTTTGTTTTGCATTCCTATCTGAGCATTCATTGGCAGGATCTAGTGCAACAGTATACAGAACTGCAAAATAAAATATGCAAGAATATTTCTACCCCATGTTCTGCCAGAAGTTTGTTATAAGGCCATCTGGGCTGTTTTCATTTATCCAGCTGCATTTCTTGAGTTTTTGCATTTTTAATCAGCATATCATTCAAAAAATGGCAGTGTGATTTTTTAACTTCTTCAATTCCACTTAAAACACTGAGTCTGAAACAAGGTACCTGGTTTCAAGTTATGCCTTTCATTTCATGGAAGACATTTTATAATGCGAGCACTTCCTATTCCATTCTCCCATGTTTCTCATTGCCTTTCTCTTTTCCTCTGCTTCTCTTTTTCAGGTCTCTGTGAAGAGAAACGAGAGATCAACGAAGGAACAGCAAAGAAGGACAAAGGGGCAGTTTCTAAGAGGAAAGGTTAAGAGAATTTACAAACAGAAATTCCTATTGGTAGATAACTATGATTCAAACTGGTCACCTGCGCTACTTGTTGCTATATTATCAGCAAGTTGTAAACTCTTAGCAGTTGATAAACTTGAAGGAGAAAATATATGAGCCACGGTGGCATAGTGTTAGAGTGCAGTACTGCAGGCTACTTCTGCTGACTGCCAGCTGCCAGCAGTTCGGCAATTCGAATCTCACCAGGCTCCAGGTTGACTCATCCTTCCATCCTTCTGAGGTGGGTAAAATGAGGACCCAGATTGTCGGGGGCAATAGGCTGACTCTGTAAACCACTTAGAGAGGGCTGTAAAGCACTGTGAAGCAGTATATAAGTCTAAGTGCTATTGATATTGCTATATGGGCTAATTCAAGAGACTGGCAGACAAGAATCACCTTCCCAATGCACTAGCCTACCTATTGATATTAGTACTTAAGTTGAGCCAATCTTTGACCATACCTGAGAACAACAGAATCATTTAGAGAGTGTAGACCAGAGGTGGTATTCAGCCAGTTCAGACCAGGTCACCCGAACTGGTAACAGAAATCGTGGGTGGGCCCAGGGCCCACACACCCGCCCTGGCTCTATGCTGTCCTATTTAGGCATATTTTTAAGGCTGGGCGCATATTTTTGAGGAAGGAGCGCGGATGAGCAAAGCACATGCACAGAAGGCCAGGTACATGCATGGAAGGGGTGCATGCGCCCACAAAATGGTGGCAACAAAACATGAAACTCACCACTGGTATAGACCATGAGTGTCAAATTTGCATTAACACAGCAGCATCACATAACATATCATGACTTTTTCCCCTTCACTAAACTGGGCATGGGCGTAACCAGCACATGACACATCCGGTCTGTGGGCCGCAAGGTTGACAACCCTGGTGTAGACCAAGCCAGGAAGCATATACACCCTCATCCTCCACTAACAGAAGGAAAGAACCAAAGAAGAATTTAGAAGGATCAACTAGGTGGCTACACCATAATTTCCCTATGCCTCGGTGCCTACCACCTGAGATGGGTGCCTCTTTCTGTCCAGAAGAAGGGCTGGCCCAGAAAAAGGTAAACACTGAAAAAGGAATATTGGCTATCTGTCGATTTCCAAGTCCAGTTCAACCTGTTAGGGCTTATCTGCCTTTATCAACCTGGATAAACTGACAAGCAAACCTACTTTATGTATAGAATGATCAGGAGTTAATCATGTCAACCATGCTTCTGATTCATTCCAGATGCTGGTATGCTATGAATTCATCAGAGGGCAGCTATGCAATTGTGTTTAAATAATTTGCACTGAACTATACTGAGTTGAAGAGAACTATTTACCTTTTAAATCCCACCTTTTATAACTTTCCCCATGCCTCATTTGATGACAAAATAGCCCATGTACTTGTGCAAAGGTATTTCACATATAAACTGGGTGATTGTTTAAAAAAATTGAGACAAGAGTCCTCTGTGCAAAAATTAAATATCCTTCTTCTAAACTTGTAGAAAACATGCAGTTGGCCACCGCAGGAAGAAAACAAACATTTACTGATAGAGAATCATCCAAGAAAAAAAAAAACCAACCAAATAAAAAAGATAATTCTGAGTCGTTCTCTCTCTCTTCCCTATGTCAACCAAACTTGTCTAAATAAATTTTAGAAGAAGAAGGAGCTATCTGTTCAATTTGTCCAATTCTCAATGGTTCTATGGACCAGCTCTCTCCACATTTTCTGGTCTTGTATGGCTTCGTTCAATTTTTTAAAGCTCTGATTGGTGTCAGCTTAGATGGTGTCCAGCTACCAAGTTCCTTTGGTAGCCTCATTTTCTTTTACCATTGATCATTCCAAGCGTAACTGCTTTTTCCAGTGTGTTTGAACATAGAACAATAGATCAGCAGTCACCAACTGGTGGTCTGTGGGAAAATGTTGGTGGTCCGCAGAAAAATTATTTGCATTTTTTTATTGCACTAAATTAGGGGTCCTCAAACTACAGTCCCTGGGCTGGATACGTTCAATGAACGTTTGTGTTGCTGCAGAGAGTCTCCCCCTTCAGGGTCTTTTTGTGCAGGTCGGAGGGGGGCAGTAATGCAGACAAGGGGTCTGCTTCAGCCTCCTGGTGCGGGGCTTTGGGTGAAGGCTGGAGAGAAGTGCCACTGGTGGCGAGGAGCCAGAGGGCCTTGTTCCAGTGGGACTGCATCATGGCCTGGAACTGGCTGACCATCTCAGCCTGCTGAGCCTCCAAGTGCCAGTACCTGGCCTTGCACTCCCACAGGTCTGCCCTCTGCTTGGAAAGCCTATGCTTGTAGTCCTCAGTGAGGTGCTTCTGCTGAGCCTCCTTCTCAGTCAGATCCAATTTGAACTGAGCCAGCTGTTTTGCCAGCTCTTTCTCATGGTGGCTGCTTAGATACAACAACTGCTTCCTGTTGGGGTCCTAAGAAGCCCAGACGGTCAGGCGAGGAGTGGCTGGCAGGGGAGAGACAAGTAAAGGCCGGTGTGGCACCCCTCGATGTGAGTGACATCAAATTGGCCACATCCATCCAGTTACATGACCATCTATCCACACCCAGCCACCCTGTCATTAGGCAGATCATATTAGTGGTCTGTGGGATCTAAAATTATGAATTTAGTGGTCCCTGAGGTCGAAAAGGTTAATAGATTGTGTGGCATGGCTAAAATAAGTAAGGCAGAATTTTGTGATTTTTGTCTTTTTGTATAAAACCAGGGATATCTCTGGTTTTATACACTGCAGTAGTTGGTTGGTTGTCACTTTTGCTCAGCTTTCTCCAACACCACAGTTTGAACAAATCAAATTTCTTCCTGTCTAGCTTTTTCATGCTCCAACTTTCACAACTGTAGGAGCTATGGGAAACAGGATAGTAGTTAGATAGATTGGTCTGCAATAGGCTGATATCCATGTTTTTCAATTCTCAATTCAGGCTCAATGTTACTGTGTGATGCAGTGCAATTTTTCACTTTATTTCTGAACGGCATTCATTATTTTGATTAGTCTGCAATCCTACAAAAGCAAATCATTGCACACATTCGATCTCTTTGCTGTCAGTTATTATTTTGACATCTCCATTCCTCACAATGGTCATAAGCTTTTTTTGGGGGGGGGGGATGTTCCAGAAGAAGCCAGATTTCGCACTTTCTTCTGTAATCCTTTTGATCAGATGTTTCAGGCTTTTTGTAGCAGAAAAGCGAGATACAAAAACACAGTCACACACTCCCTTAACTGTGCAAGATTGTGAAAGTGTTCATTTCATTTTTTGAAGAGCCCATTGTAACACTCATCCCTCTCCCCCCACCACCAATTTTATCCATCTATGGACGAAAAGCTGCAGCAATGTTAAACACTCTACAGAGGCAAAGTCAAAGCAATCTGTGATCAGATTCAACAGCTTGAATCAATGGAATCTCCTTTGAATCAAATCATCCCTTCAAAACTTTGCAAAACTCTCTTGTTAATATACTTGATTTACTCAATATGGACCTGGTTTGTTTATTCATCAGCTGTGATCTGCTGACGAATAAACAAACTGAACTTGTTTTTGTGCTGCTTCAGTCTGAGGGACTCTAAGCAGCCTTTGGGAGAATATGACCTGCAGCATCCAAAGGTTGTCCACCTCTAAATTTAGTGGCACTGCATTTCATTGTAGACTACCTTGAGCTCTTATAGCTTTCTCTGTTCTTAGACTAAATCTTGTCTGTACTTTGTTCCACCATGATTAATGCTTTTGCAATTGTAGATCACTGAAACTTGGATCCAAATGTTGTGCTCTAGTCTAAATTTTCTAGCATCCTAATTGGGATCCCAGATCCTAATCTAGCCTGATTTTCAAGGGCTCCTAATTGTGAAGTGTCATTGTTATTCCATGCAATGATGTTGTGTTATGTGCTAACATCAGCAGCACTGATGATGTTACCTAGCTAGTGAAATGTCTGCAAGTAAACAACCAAGCTCAGAGAGCATCAAGAACTTCACCACAGTTCAAGTACCTGAGCTACAGATATTCCCTTCCGTTGGGGCTCCCAATTTCCATCCATGGCCTCTTTTTAAGAATCACAATCCAACCCTTCCTGTGGTAGAATGCAGTCTGGATTCCCAGAAGGGAGAGGCTGCATTCCAGAGGACAAAGGGAAAGTGATGTTTAGCTAGTTCGGTCAGGAGAAAGAGAGTTAAGAAGGCTCCTTTCTAGCACTTCTCAGGATATATCTATAGTGATGCAGACAACTGCTTTAGTTTGACAAGTTTGATGTCAGGCCCCAAGAACCAAGAAAGACACATAAAATTATTTCTGATCAGTTTAATTTACAATTCCTTGCTTATTTTCATTGGCATCCTTCAGTCTCAAAAGACTATGGTATCGTGTTCTGGAAAGAGATCCTAAAGCAGCATCTGGGGTGGCTAAAAAGGCCAATTCAGGAGTAGCAATATCTTCCACACTGAGGGAAGATACATTCTGTCCCCTGCCCAGCCCCCAATTTTTGCTGGTCCCGGGATTGCCTCTTTGCCTCAGCCTGCCGAACAAGCGTCTCTTTGAATTGGAGAAGGCCATGCTGCGTCTTTAGCCTCCAAGCTGAATGATCAGAGGTCACCTATAGACAAAAGGAAGTGAGAGAAGGGTTCAAGAGAATTTGCAATTCTCCTTGCTTTCTCCCAACAGCTTTTCCTGACTTGGTGTCCCCAAAATGTGTAGAGATTGCAGTTCTCAGGGGTCCCATTCCAGGTGTGAGATTTGGAGATCAGAATAACTTTGGAGAGCAGTAACTTGAAGAAAACTGCAGTAGAGGTTCAGAGTTGACATCCATGGTTGTTTCAGAATTCAGCCAGTCAGTAGCAGTTAGCTCTGGTCAAATTATTAAGCCATTATATTTATGAGCGTATGTATTATTCCACCGTGGCCATAACTGTCAAATCAGTTTGATTAAAAGTGCTCCCATCTGGTTCTCATGAAAATAAATTACCAAAATAATCAGCTGCTTTTTCTTCTCTTCTTATTGAAAGCCGGTTTTAATGGCTGTTGAATGTGTCACCCTCTATTTAACAAAATGGGCAATGGCGATTACAATGAATCTGGGCTTTGGTGGGGTAGGCTTTTTCCCCCCTAAATAAATAATGTGAAAAACGAAAAAGGAAACCAGGCTCAGAGCAAAATGGTATGTAATTTGGTTCAATACATTCAGGGGTTAAAAACTCAAGAGTGCCATACTGAGAATTGGTCCTTGTGGTAGAGGCTAAAAGGAGGGCAATTTGATGAGGGCACTTCATTAGGAATGAATAATGAATGAGATCTAATGCAGGGGGGGGGGAATCTGCTTGAGATGGACAGGGAATGGTGCTGCCAATTATTTACAACTGGTTCAAGAGAGAGAAACTTCACCCAAGTGACATTCCTGTTTGGAACCACTGAGGTTCTTACATCCAAGAATTTGAAGCTGAAAATCATATTTCATCCTTTTATTAAGTCCATCCTAACCCAAGCTGATGCTCTCCAGATGTGCTAATGACCGTGATAACCGGGGGTGATTATGGGATGGGATTATGAGATCTAATACTTCTAGAAGGCTTCCAACTGGATAAAGACCAACTTAATCTCTAATGCAATTCAATATCTTTGACTATCCTGGGTAAACTGTTATTGGAGATTAACCTGACCAGATATTTCCTTTGTTCCAAGTTGAAGAATATTTCTGCTGTCAAGTTGTGGCTTGCATAACTAATGGTGACACACTGTGGGGTTTTTTTTATGATTCTTATGCCGATTGTCTAGATTATCAATTATAAGTGTTGCTAACAGAAAAGCGTGACCAATAATATATTGAAATATATTGGATGTTTACCTACTTTGTTTCCCCGAAAATAAGACTGGATAATAAGACCAATCAGGCTTTTGAGTGCATGTGCTAAAATAAGCCCTCCCCTGAAAATAAGCCCTTCCTCCCTGAAAATATTACAAAACAGTAGCAGCCATGAAGTGACCACACTCACCACCTCCTGCATCTCAAAAATAATAAGACTTCCCTGAAAATCAGGCCAAGAACTTATTTTGGGGGTCAAAAGAAAATAAGATCCTGTCTTCATTTTGGGAAAACATGGTATTTTCACATTGAATGTAGATCTGGCATTTCTCTAAAACATAAGAACAAACAGGGTTACCTTTTCTCATTCCATAACAAGCTTTTCATGAAGCAGGACAAACTGAGAGCTAACTCCACAACCCCAATGTGCTTCCATGGTTGAAGGTGTGCCACAGCTTGGGTCTCTCCAGCATCAATACGGTACTTTAATCATTACACCAGCGTGCCTCACTACATCTCCAAAAGTAGAAGTTAGAGGAGAAATAAAACTTCTCCATTCACATTTATTTCAGTAACTTAAACAAATGGTATCACTGAATCTCCATTTTTGTTCTGGAAAAAGAGTTCTGCTCAAAGTCTATGGAGATTTTCAGTTATCCGGGAGGTCATGCTTGGCCCAAAGATACTTTTTCAAGAGGCAACTGGACTTTCTGGTTTGTCTTTGAAGATATTTTGCTTTTCATCTTTTCAGAATCATAAAATAACAGGGTTGAAAGGAGCTCTTGGTCTGGAGGTCTTGTACTCCAACCGCCTGCTCACACAGGAGAACCTATACCATTTCTGACAAGTGGTTGTCCACTCTCTTCTTAAAAACTTCCAGTGTTGGAGCATCCACAACTACTGAAGGCAACTCTTCCCACTGTTTAATTGTTCTAACTGCCAGGAAATTTCTCCTTATTTCTAATTAGTTTTCTCCTTTATTAGTTTCCACCCCTTGCTTCTTGTCCTGCCTTCAGTTGCTTTGGAGAATAACAGAATAACAGAGTTGGAAGAGACCCCAGAGGTCTTTTAGTCCAACCCTCTGCACAAGCAGGAGAACTTACACCATTCTGGACAAATGACATCCTATCCCAGTGATGGCGAACCTATGGCACGCGTGCCACAAGTGGCACGCGGAGCCATTTGTCAGGGCACGCGAGGCGCTGCCCTGTCAGCTGGCCAGCTGAGTTCACCTTTTTAAAAGCTACGGACGGTCCCTGAAGCCTTCGGAGCACTTAAAACGCTTAAAACGACCCTCCGAGTAACCCGGAAGTCACTTCCGGTTTGCTCAGAGGGTGGTTTTAAGCACTCCGAAGGTGTCAGGGAAGCCTCCGGACGGTCCCTGAAGCTTTCAGAACGCTTAAAACGACCCTCTGAGCAACCCGGAAGTCACTTCCGGTTTGCTCGGAGGGTGGTTTTAAGAGCTCCGAAGGCTTCAGGGAAGCCTCCGGACGGTCCCTGAAGCCTCCGGAGGGCCTCCGGGGGGTCGGGGGAGGCTCTTTTTGCCCTCCACAGGCTCCTATAAAGCCTCTGGAGCCTGGGGAGGGCGAAAAAAGCATGTAAAAATGGGGGGCGCGCGTTGTGCGCGCATGTGCACTGGGGGATCAGGCGTTGCATTATGGGTGCGGCACGCCCGCACACCACCACCTCGCGCTCCCCCCACTTGTGGCACGCGAACCAAAAAAGGTTCGCCATCGCTGTCCTATCCCTTCTTGAAAACCTCCAGTGTTGGAGTTGCCTACAACTTCTGAAGGCAAGCCATTCCACTGGTTAATTGTTCTTACTGTCAGGAAATTCCTCCTTAGTTTTAGGTTGCTTCTCTCCTTGGTTAGTTTCCATCTATTCCATCCAAGAAGCTTCTTAATCTCTGACTGGATGGCGGAGAATATAAATCCTTCCATTCCCCAACATTAAGTCAGAGCTGAAGAAGCTTTTTGGATGAGAAGTGAAACGTCTTCAAAGAAAAACAAGAAAGTCCAGTTGCCTCTTGAAAAGGCACATTTGGGAGTTCTGCTGGAAAATCACAGTAGAACTACTGCAAACAAGAACATTAGATTTGGGAGATCACTTCTGGTCCCCGAAGGCGACGGACGTTCATGTCCGCTGTTTGTCTTCTCGGTGGGCTCCCCTTAAATTTAGGAGGAGCACAGGGAGCCTTGGAGGGGCCCCCTGCCGTAGGGCAGCTTGTTGGGACCCCCTGAATCGGTGGTGGCCGCAGGGTATCGCCAGCTTCGCCCCAGGAGCTGGGGAGCATGGGGGGTGGCAACAGCATGCCTTCGCTGAGCAGAGCCTGGAAGGAAACAACTAACTGGATGTTACAGCTGAAATGCAGTGAGGTGGGAAGCTTCCCTCAATCTCCTTTTAAATCTATCTAATTGATGAGCAGCAGCCTTTCTAAATTGTGGATTCAATCCTTTGAAATGTTAAGATTGGAGGGGGGGATTTTCCATCCCCCTTGGAAAAGCGGCAATTGGAAAATCCCTCTCTCTCGGAAGAGAGAGAGAGAGAGTTAAAAGCTACTTTCTCTTCCTTTAAGCAATGGGAGGATGACTTCTTGCTACAATTGCAAAGGAGGATTGCTGAGTTGATTCTTTTAAACTACTTTATGGAAACTTTGGATGTTGCTTTCTGATCTCCTGTGAAGGTGAAGCCAAGATGGCCAACTTCCTCCTTCTTCTTGCACTTATGAATGAATTTCCCTTTTGAAAGAATTTCTGGCTTTGTACTATATTACACCCTAGAGATGTCCAGGAGCCTCTTCTCACATGTATCTCCCTTGGATTTGGAACATTGATTTTTATCACCTGGCTTGGAGCTGTATAGAGACCTACGCTCTCCTCTGGACTTGCTTGTCTTGTGACTTCTCCCAGTTGTGTCTTTCCACAGATGCCATTTCTTTGTGCAGACTTATAGCTATCTCTGTACCTAATATGGGTCCTAAAAAATTACTGCCTGGTAAGCCGTCTTCGGCCCCAACATCATCTACGTCCAGCCCAATTACCCAAAAGACACCATTGGCTTCATTTTTACAACCTAAAGCAACTGAAGAAAGCTCAAAGGAACTATCAGTTGAGCAAATGTTTCAAACTCTCTTAAAGGGACAGGACGAATTGAAAAAACAACTGGCAGACTTAAATGATCAGCTCAGAGAAACGCAACAACAAACAACACAAAATAAACAGAGGATAGGGGTGCTGGAGGAGGGCGTGACTGGGCTGAGGGAAGAGGTTAAGGTAATCCAGAAGGGGAATGTAGAATTTGAAAACCATATGATAAAGGTGGAATTTGAGAGAATGTCTTTTTTTCTTAGATTCCAAAACTTGCCAGAAACAGAGAATGAAGATCTCAAGGAGATTATGACCACAATTTTAGCAGAATATATTAAAAGAGACAAACAACAGCTATGGTGGGATATTGATTTGATCTATAGGATTAATTCAGCATACGCTAGAACACACAATGTGCCAAGGGAAGTACATGTTAAATTTCTTAGAAAGACCACAAGAGACGAGGTCTTAGGAGCTCAAAGGGTGGGACCACTAAAATATAAAGACAAAGAAATAACCATTCTTAAACAGATTCCAAAGAAAGTAAGAGATAAGAGGAAGAAATACTCCTCTTTAGCAAAGAAATTATATAACAATGGAATCTGGTTTAAATGGTTGTTGCCAGAAGGAATGCTAATTTTCTGGGAGGGCAGTAGAATTAGAATTAACACAGTTGCGGAGGCGGAGGCCTTTATTAAAAAAAATAGTGCCCTCCTAGATCAAACAGGGGACAGTACACAAGATGTGAGGGAGGGAGGGGCCGCGGATCTGCCAGCAGACAGGAGGGAGGACGCAACACTTAGAAGACTCAGATTACAAAAATGAGTTGAAACATTTTTGCAATTGTTGTTATAATGTAACTCTTGGAAGTGATAAAAAAGATGATTGAATATATTGATGATTGAATGTAAAAACAAAAAGCTGCCAATGTTTATTCAAATTTTGATGTTTTTTCTTTTCTTTTTGGTTAAAGTTGTGAGATTCGGGGGGATTTCTACCTCCCGCATGATGTAGCTGTCAAAATTTTTCTACACCTATTTACCTTTTCCCCTAAAACATTTGTAAAAAATCAATAAAAAATTTACAATTAAAAAAAAGAACATTAGATTTGAATAGAGTAGAGTAGAGTAGAGTAGAATTGAATTGAATTATTTATTGTCCAAGTGTGGTTGGACCAGGGGTGGGTTTCAATTTTTTTAGAACTTATTCTGTGGGTGTGGCCTATTTTGTGGGTGTGGCTTGGCAGTCATGTGACCCGGAGGTTTGGCCAACTTGATATCACTCATGCATACTCAGTCATATGACCACCACCCCCAAGCCATGTGACAAAAATTTTTAGGACTCCTATGAAGGGGGGGGAGAAGAGAGGGGAAAACCTCCCAAAAATAGACAACTGGAGGATTAACAGCTGAAATTAGGGAGATCTGAGAAGGCAGGACAGAGAGGAACCCAGTAGAAAGCTATCACATGCTGGAGAAAGAACTTTGGGAGCTTGGAGGAGGCAGGACAGAGGGGAATCCAGTAGAAAGCTATCACACGTTGGGGAAAGAACTTGGGGAGATCGGAGGAGGCAAGACAGAGGGGAATCCAGTAAAAAGCTATCACACGTTGGGGAAAGAACTTTGGGAGATCTGAAAAGGCAGGACAGAGGGGAATCCAGTAAAAAGCTATCACATACTGGGGAAAGAACTTTGGGAGATCGGAGGAGGCAGGACAGAGGGGAATCCAGGAGAAAACTCCTGAGCTTGCCGCTGCTGTCTGGTGGATAGTGCCGCTGGACCTCTCCATGATTCTCCGTTCACCACCTCCACTCCCAGGTATTGGACATGACACTGAATTGAGCTAGGATGGTGTGGACGGGCAGGGGGAGCGAGCCATGGAGCAGCTTCTGGATGGGTGGGGCGAGCAATAGGGCCGGGGCAGACGTTCCAGAAGTTACTTCCAGGTCCACCGGTCAAACCTCCTCTCACCAGATCAGTAAATTTCACCATCCGGTTCTCCTGAGCTGGTGTGAACCAGCAGAAACCCACCACTGGGTTGGACACACAGGGAATTTGTCTTTGGTACATATGCTCTCAGTGTACATAATGAAAAATAGAATACATTCATCAAGAATCATAAGATACAACTTTTAGTGATAGTCACAGGTTACTAATAAGAAATCAAATTGTATTAAGAAACAAATAAAACAATATAAATCATAAATTTATAAAGCAACATGGTTGTAGTCATAAGTGGGAAGAGACAGATGCTAGCAATGAATAGAATAATAATACTAATGCAGTCTTAGTAAATAATTTAACAGTGTTGTGGGGATTAGTTGTTTAGCAGAGTGATGGCATTTGGGGAAAAACTGTCCTTGTGTCTTATTCTTCTAGTGTGCAGTGCCCTATAGTGTTATTTTGAGGGTAGGAGTAGAAACAATTTATGTCCAGGATGTGAGGGGTCTGTAGATATTGTTTGATTAACATTCTACCCATATCATCTGTTACTGATCAAATTAAGAAGAGGTACCTGCATTACTTTGGTAATTACACTTATGTGAATTTCCCCCAAGGGATAATAATATTTTGTAATGCATATCAAATTACAAATCACCAGCAAACCCCAAAGGAAATCTGAAATGAAAATTTCAGAGCTTTGGCAGAGAACAAAACTCAAACAAAGCTTTCTTTATTTCTTTTGCTGTAATCTGTTTGGTTTTCATACCTGAGAAAGCACCTGCTATGGATAGGGACTGGGTAAGCAGGTGAATGATTTGACATTGCTTTTGGGGGTCTGACAGATCATGATACCTCCATCCAAATCCTGGCACAAGTCATACGTGACAGCAACTCATATAGTTTTTCTTCTAGATCCAGGCTGAGTCCAGGCTGCCAAGGGTCCATAAAATCCTCTAGGTCCCTTTGTAACTGTTAGCTCATCAATTTCTTTTATATATTTTTTTTCAATTTATTTGACCTCCTTTTCATTGTAAAAAAGTTGGTCAGCTTAGATCTCTGTCAATGCTACTGGAAACAAGACTTCTCCAAAGAGGAACTAACAACCAACTGGATCTGACTTCTTGTTGATGTTAGTTGCAAAGTCGTGTCTGATCCATCACTACCTCCTGGACAATGTTCCTCCAGGCCTTCCTGTCCTCTACCATCCTCTGGAGTCAACCTCTTAGGCAGAGGTGGTATCCAGCAGATTCTGACCAGTTCTGGATAACTGGTAGCAGAAATGTTGAGTAGTTTGGAGAACCGGTAAATACCACCTCTGGCCCCGCCCTCATCTATTCTCTGCCTCCCGAGTCCCAGTTGATCAGGAGGGAGTGGGGATTTTGCAGTAACCTTCCCCTGGAGTGGGAAAGGAATGAAGATTTAACAGTATCCTTCCCCTGCCATGCCCAACAAGCCACACCCACAGAACCAGTAGTAAAAAAAAATTGAATCCCACCACTGCTCTTAGGAACTATTTTACACCAACTTATCACAATTTAAAAGACACCAATGCCTTCTTTAAAGCTTTGGATAAGTACAGGAAGATATGCATATCATTAATTATTTCACATAATAGACAGAAAAATTAAATTTCTGGATCAGAAATGCTGTTTGTTGTTGGATTCTTGGGACAAAAACAATTACTTAAGCTATCAACTGCAAGATTTCTACTGGGTTATTGTGATGACCATTACTGATGAGGATATGGGGCAATGGCCAAACCGGTAGTGGTTTGGCGGCCTGGGTTGTTGGAACTGGCAACAACCCAGGCCTGCCACGCCTCCGAACCAGTTCTCTGGGAGGTTCCGTAGGTGCCACCATCTTGGTTTTTGCTTCTGTGCATGCGCAGAACAATTTTTATTGCACTGCACATGCACATGCAGCATGCATCAAGCGCATGCACGCATGCAAAGCGCACCCCTGACCGAACCAGCAGTAGTGACTGCTGGAACCCACCCCTGATATGGGGGGATTAAATAATTTAATTAACATGAATTAGTCAGTTTCTAAATAACTTAAGTGGCCTCTTAGAATGGCATTTGTCTACCTTTCCATTCTGCAATTTATTTTTTTTGAAAGAACACACAGTAGGGTTGGAAAGAACTTTGGCGGTCTTCTAGTCTACCCCCTGTTGAAGCAGGAGACACTATACTATTCTGGGCAAATTGTTGTCCAGTCTGTCCTTGAAAACCTCAAGTAATGGAGAACCCATAACTTTTGGAGATAAACCCTGCCACTGATTAATTGTTCTCAGTCAGAAATTTCTCCTTAGTTCTAGATTGGATCTCTCTTTGTTAAGAGAGAGATCTTTGTTGGATCTCCCTTTCATCTGTTACTTCTTGTCTTGCCCTAAAGTGCTTTGGAAAATTGGTTGACCTCTTCTTCTCTGTGACAGCCTGTCAAATATTGAAAGACAGCTATCATGTCACCCCTAGTCCTTCTTTTTGTTAGACTACTCTTACCTAATTCCCTCAATCATTTATCATGCAACTTACCCTCCAAACCTCTTACCATCTTGGTTGTTCTTCTCTGCAACTCTTCTCTAGGGCTACAGAATCTTTTTTCTATCATGATGACCAGAATTGTACGCAATATTCCAAATTGCATGCAGTATTCCAAATAGGCATACAACACATGACTTGAATGTATACATCAGTTGCATTTTTGTAGCAGCTCTGTAGAAGATCACTTTCATGTATCTTTAGACCTCAGTAAGTTCCTTAAACTTACAAGATTTCTTTCCCAGAACATTTAGTCCCAAGGCTTTGCGCACTCTATTGCTAATACCACTTTCTTATTGTCATCCTATAAGACATTCTGCTCTGGGTAGAAAGTTGTTTAGCTAGCTGGCAAGTTTTGTAAGTCTGTTTGGTTTTGCTCTTACATTCAAGCAGTCTACCTATGGGTTTTAATATAATACTGCATAAGTAAATAGGTTTATGGGTGTTGACCACGGATCATAGCAATGTAGCATAGCATTGTAAGAAGTTATCACCCAGCCCCCTCCCAAAAAAATGAAATATCCTAGGAAATATTGAAAAGGCAGAATATTATATTTCCCTGGATGTGAAAAGGAAGAAACATGTTTTGAATTGAGAGTAGCTCACTGCAGCTTCCTGCCATTCCCCTTTGTCAATGGGCCATTGCCCAAGCCAGTCCCTTTACATCAGGGGTGTCCAAACTTGGGAACTTTAAGACTTATGGACTTCAACTCCCAGAATTCCCCAGCCGGCTGGCTGGGGAATTCTGGGAGTTGAAGTCCACAAGTCTTAAAGTTCCCAAGTTTGGACACCCCTGCTTTACACAATGAAGAGTTCTCCCCTTCAGCTCCAGGGGGATGGGATTAAGGCATGATTAGCCTTCACCCACTCACCACATGGCATCTGAGAACTCAACCAAACCTGGATTCAAAACACAGCCTAGAGAGTTGCCCCTGCATGGCCCCATGGGAGTCTGACAACCAATCAGAACACAAGCTCAAGATCAAAGGCCAGAGAGGGCATAAAACCAGGGTCTCAGCTTCTCTTCCTCCCTTCTCTTCTCTTGTTTTCTCCACCAACATTGAAGCATGTGATCACCTTTTCTCCTCAGGACTCAAGCCATGTGGTCCTGTCCACCATTAAAACCATCTTTCCAAGCAGCCTTCATGTCTCCAGTGTCTTTTCCCCCACTTGGAGCCGAACCCAGAAGGACATTTCTTCCAACAGAAGAAAACAGAATGAAAGTACAGTGGGTTAATAATGATGATGAAATGAAGTAATAAGTAAGCATTAGATGTAAGTGGGTTGAAATTAGATAAATCCAGCACAACAGCTAAGAACCTAATTATTTGTATGTTTAAGTAACAGCAAAGCAAAAGTAGCAACCTTACTACTAACAGATATTACTAATCTGGGGCACATAGAAACGCTTTTAAGGGTTCACTTGATTTTCTTCTTTTTCAAGTCAGACTTGAAATATTGATTCTTAGCCTGTGCTTTGAAATTCTTTTTTCTAACTTAGATAATTAGACCATTCTTTTTAAAAAAACACCTCTAAGTCAGGTACAAATAGATTCATTCATTTACTTCATCTTTTTACTTTTTTCAGTGTGGTTCTGTCGGAGTTTGTTGCAAAAATTAAATCCAGAAAGCACACACAGATAACTGATTCAGCAGGATTGATTTAAATAAGAAACTTCTTTGTATACAAGAATATATAAATGTACAATGCCAACAGCAGAGAACAGTTTCATTTCATTTCAGATCAGAAGACAAGTCCAGACTAGTTTCGTTTCAGAGCTCAGAGCTTAATACAGCTAAGCCATGCCCAGACTTCTTACTTAAGAAGTTTCTGTTTCCAAATAAGCATCATTGGCGGACCTGTTACCATGTCTCTGCCAGTTCATGAATATTCTGACAGGTTCAATGAAGCTTGTTCCAGATGGACATTTGAGACCAGAGCAAGATCCAAAATATGGGGAGGAGGAAATGAAAGGAGATAAATAAAGTTTAAGGCTGGACATTTGTGCTAAGCATCTGCAGTGGTTATGTCCTTGGGAGAACTCCATATAGGTAATCCTCAACTCATGAGCCCAAATGGCATCAACATTTTTGCTGTTAAGCTAGATGGCTATTAAGTGAATTGTGCCTGATTCACTTAATAGCCATCTTGCTTAACAGCAAAAATTTCTCCCCATTGACTTTACTTGTTGGAAGATGGTGGGGAAGGTCACAAACAGAGATTTGCCCTCCCCACCCCACCAGATGCTGCAACCATCTCAAATATGTACCAGTTGCCAAGTCCTCAAATTTTCATCACATTGGAGATGCTGCAATGTTCATAAATGTGAGAGCCAATTGTAAGTCACTTTTTTCAATGGTGTTGTAACTTTGAACAGTCACTAAACAAATAGTTGTATAAAATAGCTGTCCTGAATTAGAATAAAGAAATAAGAAATCTTATTTCTCTTTCTTTGTCTCCCGACTGAGAGATTGGGTAAGCCTAAGGGGGAGTTGATAAAGCAAACAGAGGTGGTATTCAGCCAGTTTGGACTGGTTTACCCAACTCAGTAGCAGAAATCCACTGGCCCACCCCCTCCGCCCCTACCCACTGGCCTACCCCTGCCCATCGGCCCCAGCTATATGCCATTCTATTTCGGCACATTTCTGCTACTGAGTTGGGTAAACCAGTCCAAACTGGCTGAATACCACCTCTGTATCTGCTCCATTGCTATAAATCAGTTCTCAAGCCAAATTCCAGCTCGATCTTTAGAATAGATTCTCCCTTCTCCTCCAGCCAGCCTTCCTGTTCTTCTCATCCTCCAGTCACCAAAAGTACTCCAGAAGTACTGTGCCAAACAGAGAGACAGTTCTAGGAAAACACAGGCAGCCACCAGCAGGGACACAATGAAACATAAAGAAACAATCTCACAGACAAAAAGCAGGAATCATCATCATCATCATCATCATCATCATCATCATAATTGATATCGCTGTTCCTGGAGATGCCAGAGTCGAAGAAAAAGAACTAGAAAAAATAATGAAATATCGCGACCTGGCCATCGAAACTACACGACTATAGATGAAGCATGTATCGGTGATACACATTGTCATCAGGACACTTGGCACCATGTCCAAGAATTTTATAAGATACATCAACAAATTGCAGCTTCCTGCAATAACACCAGCGGAAATGCAAAAAAACCTGTGCTACTCGGAACATTATATATTTTAAGAAGCTACTTGGTTGATACCTAGGACGCTGGCAGGAAACCGTATCAACCACTAGCACCAGTCACTGGTATTTGCAATGCATTTTTGAATGTTCAGTTGTCTGATTTTCCTGTTTAATGAATAAAGTAAATAATAATAATAATAATAATAATAATAATAATAATAATAATAATAATAATAATAACAACAACAACAACAACAACAACAACAACAACAACAACAACAACAATAATAATAATAATAATAATAATAATGGAAGGCAGAAGAAATTCCAAAATCCCTATCGAGATCCCACTTGCAGTCAATAGATTCTGGAGAGCTGAAATGTCAGTACAATTGAAGTCATGCTTCCAATATTGTATATCTTGCCAAATGGCTTCTCTGCGATGTTGGCTGTTTTCATTGCTCTAATGCTCATACCATTAATCGGTATGTCTTTTAGTTAGAAATAAGGAAGCGTTATTCCAAAACTTTTGCATCTGTTTTTCTGCAGCTCAAGAACTTTCACCTTCTTAGACACGTCTATTATGCTTATAAATTTCATCTCATTCTTCTGGGGAAACAATTAATGCTATAGTTGCCTTTGGTTTTCTCATCTCAGTTAACAAATGGCACAAACTGTTTTTTTCAGTCCAAATCTCAAGTTAATCTTAGCAGTCTCTGAATCATCTAAGTGGTCTATTTCAACTGACTGGGCCTGAATTTAAACTTATGGTCAATGCACACTTTTCCTGACAAGTCTATAGTACACAATTTCCTAAGCAGCATTGGAAGAGATGACATGGTTGGGTGCAGAATCATATAGGTAACAGGTTCGACTTTAACCTGAAACCTCTATGCCTCACCTTAGAGCTTCACCTAACACAGTTCTCGACTTACAAGCAAACAATCAGCAATCATTCAAAGTTATGACCTGCCTGAAAAATAGGACTTACAACCCAGATCTGAAGTTTTGGTGATTGTCCTTCCTCCTCGGAGGTCACATGACTATACTTTGGGTGCTTGGAAACCCAGGTGTATTTATGTCCTTTTGCAGTCTACGTTTCCCATCATAAAACATTTTATGATGGTTTCTCAAAAACCTCACTTACTTCTGGTTTTCAGCTAAACTGAGCCTATAATAAACAATGGGTTCACACCCCAACCCCTGTGTTCCTTTAAACCACCTTTAAACCACTAGCACTCACACTTCTGACCATACTAATTCACTTAATGACCACTGCAAAAAAATGTAAAATTATGCTGGTCACATGACCAATTTACAATCATTACAAATAACCCTAATGGGAAGGCTCCATTACAGTCATAAGGACTATATGTGCTCTGTGCTCGGACTCATGAAGACCAGAGGTGGTATTCAGTAGGTTCTGACCAGTTCTGGAGAACCGGTAGCAGACATTTTGATTAGTTCGGAGAACTGGTAAATATCACCTCTGACTGGCTCCGCCCCCATCTATTCTCTGCCTCCCGAGTCCCAGCTGATTGGGAGGAAATGGGGATTTTGCAGTATCCTTCCCCTGCTATGCCCACCAAGCCATGCCTACCAAGCCATATCACACCCACCAAGCCACTCCCACAGAACCGGTAGTAAAAAAAAATTGAATCCCACCACTGATGAAGACAGTTCTCAAATGGTCAGATAAAGCTTGCAGTCTATTCCTCTTTCCAAAGCATACTTTTGTAATCATAAATCCATTGTCTTTCTGCCTTGAAACAGGTATTGGCAACAAGGTAACTCTAAGCATTAAAAAGGAACTTTTGAGATGCTAATTTGGTTCAGGTTTTCAGTAGAAGGAATGTTTTCCTTCATGATTACCAAATCATGGGTCACTTCTATTATTAATAGTCGGCCGAATATTAAAAATAGAAGTGACCCAAAATTTGGTAATCATGAAGGAAAACATTCCTTCTACTGAAAACCTGGATCAAATTAGCACCTCAAAAGTTCCTTTATACATACATACGATTCTGTGTAATCAGAATGTAGTTAGTTTAGAGGACAGATAATCTAGCGCAATGATTGATTGTTAATGTTCTACCCAGGAGGCATTGACTCCTTTAAGTTACGCCTCTCCTTCTAGACCAGCAGTTCTCAACCTTTGGAACGACCCTTTCATAGGGGTTGCCTAAGACCATCGGAAAACACATATTTTCAAAAAAATACGGAAAACATAAAATAATTTTATGGTTGGGGGTCATCACAAGATGAGGAACATGTCACGGGAAGGGTCGCGGCATTAGGAAGGTTGAGACCCACTGTTCTAGACAGTCCTGGTTTCAGTTTTTGGCCAGAGACAAACGTCGAAGTTTCAGATCCATGTTGATGTTTCAGATGAACAGCCCAGAACTTTGCAGGGGAAAGAAAAGAAAATCAGCATCTGATTCAAAGTCATGGTAGTGCTCACAGCAAATCCTTTGAAATGTTGTCTTGAAGGCAGTTGGAATGCTCAGAGATCTGTGTCCTATAAGGAATGTAGTGAAGCCAGATGCCGATATGAGCACAATGTGTTCCACAAGTTGTTTTGAATGCGTGCCCCAGGCTCTTGAATACTCGAAACACATGTTAGCAACAGTTTGAGTCTTGGCAGCAGCACAAACATGGCAACAACAGAAGTCTTTGGGATAGCTTCGTTCTGAAAAAAACATTCACTTTTTGCATAGTTGTCCGCTCAATGAATGTCAGTAAATTTTTCAGACTCTGAATATGGTGGCATTCAACAGGTGTTGAATTTTCCATTATTTATTTATTTATTTATTTACTAGCTGGACCCGGCCAAGCGTTGCTGTGGCCCAGTCTGGTTAAATGGAAAAGAAAGAAAAGAGAAAGTGCAAGTTTCTAATATGTTTAATTTCACAATGCTTGTGGCTATACAATATTTTTTGTTGTTCCATTGTCTGTGCAGATATAGAGATTGTCTGGTTTGCCGACTCTAGAACATGCAACATATAATTGTCCATGTGAGAAACAATTTTCAATTGCTGGAAAGATGTTGGACCGGGCACATTTACCAAAAGCATGCGAAGAAAGAAACATTCCCAGGGTGGTTCCCTCCGGGCAGGGCCATGCCGTTACCAGCAGCGGAAAGGTTCATGAGGATCTTGCCCACCTGGTGGGCCCTGCCACTCACTGCACTGGCCATGGCTCCCCTGGCAGAGGCATGGAAGTGAGCCACGGTGGCCCCTGCAAGAGCTGCCATGGAGGATGCTCCCGCAGGCCCCGGCCTGGCACCCTCCAAGCTCCCCATGACGGGCAGCTTCCGGAACGATGGGCTGGATGGGGCCCCTCCAGACCCCAGCATGGGAGGGAGGCTTGGGGTGTCTCCCATGGGTGTAGTGGGGCGGCGGGTGGGTGCTACTGTTGGTCCGGCCTCGGGGCTGCTGGGCTGGGCAAGGCTGGTTGGGGGAGACAGCGTTGGGGCTGTCAGCCTCGTGGAAGTTGTTGAGCATCTCCTTCCCCAAGTCGGTGGCCCAGGAGAGCGAGACGGCCAGGATCTCGGAGGAGGAGAAGTCCTTGGTGTGCGACTTGTCCAGGATGTCGTAGCTCTCTGTGTCTTCGGCGATGCTGTTGTTACAGCTGAGGTTGGTCGAGATCTGCGCTGGGGTCAACAGAGCAAAACCAGGCTCTGTGGCGAAGATGCTCCAGGAGGGCAGGAGGAGACCAAGATGGAGACGGTATCGGAGGCCGGGGAGGTGGCATCAGCTGGGCCAGCAGGTCATATGGGAAGTCCTCCAAGCCGGTGCTGCTGCTGCCGGGCCGCCGAGGCAGCATTGCGGGCTGCGCCATCTTCTTCCTCTCCCACGCCTCCGCCGCTGAGTCAGTTGCCTCAGTTCAAACTGGCAAACGTTCTACTTCTTCACTCAGGGGCGGTCTGAGGCTCCTTACAGTACTAAACATCGTTACCTCACCGAAATGTCTACACCTTCCACCTATGAAACTGCTTATGGACTCAAGGCGGCGGGAGCTATATTCCCTTATTTCAATCACCGACCACCACTGAGTTAACAGATTGTGAACTGAATTTCTCATGCATAGCCTAATCACATAGTTCCATCGCGAAGCACAGGTATCTAATAAGTCTAATACAATTCCTCTCTCTCCTCCCTGAGAGCCAGGAGGATGTAATGGTTAAAATGCTGCACAAAGAATGGGACATTCAGGTTCCAGTCATTCACTGAGCTTTGAAGCTGGCTGGATGACTTTGAGTCAGTCACTTTCTCTCAGCCCTAGACAAAAATATAAGAAAACATCTGTCTTCCAAATTCATACTGAATCAGACTGGTTGATTACTGTACATAGCCAACCGTCAGTGAAAAGGCCTTCATCCTGTTTGTGCATGTGTGTATCTGTGGGGGCAATAGATAAGGAATCTATTTAATAATTGTCTCCTTTTAGTGCACTCTTCTGTCCATAACGCATAGCACAAAACCCACATTGTGAAGTCAGCTCATGTACCTTTTGTTACATATGAAATAAGCATGTTGGTTAGTTCTAAAGACGTTAAATTGAAATTGGAATTTTTGTACGTTATAAAATTAAATTAAAACTTACTACTCTGAAACCCTGGAAAATTAGCCCTGCACCTCTGTCAATTTTTTTTCATATAATTTTTCTTTAAAAAGTTTTTTGAAGGAAATAAAACTGAACAAGAACTAATACAAAGAAAAGAAAGGGAAAAAGGAAACAAAGAAAAAGCCAAAAGTATAAAAAGAAAGAATAAAAACATAGAGCTTCCAATTTTCCTTACACTAGTTATAAGTACAAAGACAAAGTTAGCTCTTACTCTATGGTTGTAAAAAAAAATCCTGTTTTTCTTTTATCTATTTTTTCTAATCATTGAACCTATAAATCATAAGAGCATATTTTTTCCTTTTCTTTATGGAATGCCATGAGGGGTTTCCAGTCAGCAATAAATGTAAATATTGTCTTTTCTCTAACCAAGGAAGTCACTTTAGCTATCTCTGCAAGTTCCATCATCTCTACCCGACTGTCAACTTTGAGGCCAACTTTTCCACTTTTGAGCTTACAAAAATCTCACTGCAGTTATCATATATAAAAACAAACACATGACTTGTTTCCAGCTGTGTGTCCATCAATCCCTAAAGAAATCCCTCTAGTTTCAATTTTATATTAATCTTTGTAAGTCCAATAAACCTAAACCTAAACCTAAAATCCTCAGAATTACTGTGTGTATTTGCATCCAAAATATTCTAGATTTTTTATGTATCCACTCAACATGTTAAAATGTCCTTATTGTTCACATTTCTGATATAAATTTGAGGTATATTTATACATTCTAGGACAATATCTGATTTTATTTTAAAAAATCTCTTTAAAATTATAATGTAAATTTCAATACTTTCAGTCACACATTTGCCCATTGTTCTATTTTTATATTGTAACCATATTTTATCTATTTTATCATGCATTCTTTCACCTCTTCTTCTGTTTCAAATTTCAATAAAAGTTCATAGATTTGGCAATTACATTTTCGTAATTTTTACACAGTTCTGTTTCAAACTCAGTCTTACTGTTCAAAACCATAAATTATTTTGTCTAGTCTAAGCCTTTCTAACAATTACACATAAGAAAAACTTTAAGAAGTATATACTGTACCTCGACTATAAAATCATTTGTTGATTTTATTTTACATTCCTCTTGAAAAAAAAATCTAATATCTCGCAATACATTTATCACAGCCACCAATGTAGAACTATACACAATTTCCTCTTTTTAAAGATTTCTCATATGCTTTGAAGGTTGAAATTGATGAGCCATTTTGAAAAATCAGGGAATTATAATTTTCACATTCTAATCAAAGGTTTGACTGAAGGATGAAATATAATGATCCTTGTATCCTAGGAATGAGTAACACTGTCACTGAAAAGCTCTCTGTTAAAATATTCATGACTGGGAGAGACATGGAAACAAGGTCAGCCAATGAAAAGGCATAGCAACTAAGTCAGCCAATGGGTGCTTAAACAGATCTGAGACTGTGCAGAGAATTGAAACAGAAACTTAAGAAGAGTGCAGTCTGCAGCTCTGAGAAGTAAACATAAGAAGAAAGCAGTCTGTCTGGGCTTGTCTGCTGAAATGAAACTAGCTGCTTGTGTTTGCCTGTAACTCTCCTGCCTTGTGCTTCCTTGGAAGAATCACCTGTTGGTATTGTACATTTATTCATCTGTTCTTATGTATATACAGAAGTTAATAAATCCTGCTGCATCAGTTATCTGTGTGCTTCTGGATTTGAATTTATGCAACAAATTCTGACACCCTCTTTGGATGAAAGTCCAGAGAAAGTGATTAGGCTGCCAAAGCAACATATGGTTACATTAGTATTGTTAATTGTACTTACAGAAACATTACATCTACACGAGGATGTCATTGAAGAGTATCCATAAACTTCAACTGGTACAGAATACATAACTAGTGCAGTTATATGAACTCCTGGAAGAAAGCATATTACACCCTTGCTCCACAAGCAACATTGGCTTGCATCCAAATCTAATTCAAGGTGCTGGTCTTAACCTTTAAAGCTCTTGAGACTAGGCTATCTAATAGGGCCTCTCCCTATTAATATCAACCTGCCCCATCAGATCTTGCAGAGAAGGCATGCTGCAGGCATTAGCTAAGAGATTGATATTTGATAGATGTCAGGAGATGTGCCTTCTCTGCTGTGGCACTCGCCTTATGGAACATCTTTCCCCAAAAATTATGGTTATGTGGCCAGCCCTGGGGCTCCCAAGGAACTGGAGACTTGTCTTGATGACTCCATTGTTGAGTAGGCAATTGTTATTCTCCCTCAATTTTTGAGAGAGATTTATACCCTCTCTTGGGCCCTTCCTTAAAGCTTCCTGTTCCTGTGTAAGAAATGTACTCTGATTGGCTGTAAGACTCCCATGGGGCCATGCAGGGGTAACTTTGTAGGTTGTCTCGAGTTCCAGGCCTGGTTGAATATTGCTGGATGATGATGCAATGAAAGGGCTTTGGCCAATTCTTATTATGGCTTAATGGCTTTGTCCTGGTTTGGATCTTGAGTGTGGGATAATCCTATCATGTCCTGAGGGCCATGCCTTTTGTGTTGTAGATAAGCTAGCCCAGCCTTTGTCTTGCAGATAGGTTGGAACCAAAATATCTGCTCGGGGGAGGGTGGGGGGGCAGGGATCTTTGTTATGTAGAATAGACTGGCTCAGGCTTTTTAAAGGCCCATTGACAAAGGGGGGAGGGCTATTCAGAGTGAGTCTGTTTCATGCCTAAAACATGTTTCTCCATTTCTTATCCAGGAAAATGTAATATTCTGCCTTTTTAATGTTTCTTAGAAAATTTCATTTTTCTATGAGAGAGGTGTGTGCTAACATCCTACAGGACCATCAGCAAAGCAGTTGTACATGCAAGGAAGTGGGAAGATCACCTGGAAGAGCTTTTGAAGAAAAGTGTACTGGGCCTTTGGAGAGACATTTTGCTTCGCAACACCCTTTGAACACTTTACCCATTTACAAGAACTATGGCAAAACTATGGCAACTTTCTACATGCATAACAGAATTGAAAATGCCATTTGCCATTTCATGTGTGTGGACTGGATCTGAGCTTGTAGCTGACTAAAATAAAAGCACCGTCCATTTTTATTTGACTCGTGGTCACAACATTGTGTTAATGAGCTGAGCACTCTACTATTTAGGCAAGAAAAACGAAATGCACAAGTACAGTATAGTTGGTACCTTGCTCAATAGTAGTAACTGGATCTTGGGGTCCTAGTGGACAAACATTTAAATATGAGCCAGCAGTGTGCAGCAGCTGCCAAAAAAAAAGGCAACACAGTTCTAGGCTGCATAAATAGAGGGATAGAATCAAGATCACATGAAGTCTTAATACTACTTTACAATGCCTTGGTAAGGCCACACTTGGAATACTGCATTCAGTTCTGGTCGCCACGATGTAGAAAAGATGTGGAAACTCTAGAAAGAGTGCAGAGAAGAGCAACAAAGATGATTAGGGGACTGGAGACTAAAACATATGAAGAACGGTTGCAGGAACTGGGTATGTTTAGCTTAAGAGAAAGAAGGACTAGAGTAGACATGATAGCCGTGTTCCAATATCTCAGGGGTTGCCACAAAGAAGAGGGAGTCAAAGTATTCTCCAAGGCACCTGAGTGTAGAACAAGAAGCAATGGGTGGAAACTAATCAAGGAGAGAAGCAACTTAGAACTGAGGAGAATTTTCCTGACAATTAGAACAATTAATCAGTGGAACAGCTTTTCTCCAGAAGTTGTGAATTCCCCAACACTGGAAGTCTTTAAGAAGATGTTAGATAGCCATTTGTCTGAGATGGTATAGGGCTTCCTTCCTAAGCAGGGGGTTGGACTAGAAGATCTCCAAGGTCCCTTCCGACGCTGCTATAATATTGTATTGTATATAACAGAGGCACCAGGAGGAACACACTCTGGTGTTGGATGGGAGATTCAGAGAGGGTTAACACAGTAATTTTGTATCAGACAAGCATGACTGATTTTGTAAGCTATGGAATGTACTGATAAATATACCACAGCCTACCTGTCTGAACAGAAACAGATGTGCTTGTTAACTTACTAGTCAGATTCACATATCAAAACAATTTGAAAGAAGATGGAACGGCTTTTTAAAATGGGGGGGGAATATATCCTCTCTCTACATTTGTTTAAAATTACAAATTACACTGTTATGGCCAAAGAATATTTCTTTTCAGTAAGATCAGCTCCATGCAGTAGTTAGCTAAATCAGTTGATTCATAAGGAAGAAAATAAGACAGTGGGATATTTCCTTTAACAGTGACTCTAAATTCATTACCCAAAAAAATTCTGTAGTAGTACATATGTAATAGTTCTTAAGCTGCTGAGAATATATTTTTCTGTATTTTCAGCATAATCCTCATTTTAAAACCATCGCCTTGTTACAGATTCAGAAGAAAATTGCTGCTGGAATCAGTTATTCCATGATTTCTACCTAGTTCAGTTCTTTGAAATGTACAGGTACAATTCGCCTACCAATTGCCTCATGCAATGACTGTTCAAATGTACAACAATGCTGGGGGGGGGGGGGACTTTGCATTATAGTAAGTTAAAATGTGTTGCCCTGTGCCTGAGCATTTTTATTTGCTTTCCTTCTTCATAGAACAGAGGGCCGAGCTTCATTGCTTTGCAGCACAGCTCTTCCCCAAAAGGTGTTAACACAAGCTAACAAGCTCAGCTCTCTGACCTTAATTAGCTGGCTGCCTGTAACTGATAAGACTTTAATCACTTTCACATGGAACTTGGAGCTGTGAGCATGCTAGGCATGCAGCCCACACCAGGGCATTGCTTTCAATATGAATTCCCCATTGAGTACCTGCTTACTCTCCTGTAATCCTTTTCTCTCCAATGAATGTAAATACAAACAATTCTCGTCTTGCTAATTATCCCAGTAGAGGGGTGAGCATTCCGAAGGGCAGGGCAATGGGAAACAAGAGAATCTATATATATATATGAAAACAGCTGTGTGTGTGTGTGTGTGTGTGTGTGTGTGTGTGTGTGTGTGTGTGTGTGTGTGTGTGTGTTCCAGCATAACTCTGGAATGCCTTGAGCAATTTCAACCAAACTTGGAACACAGATGACTTACTCTCTGGAGAAAAATACTGTGGGGGTAAGACACCCCTAACACCCCTCAGGGTGTATGTTCTATTAGGATACAGCCTGTTCTGCTGTACTGCCATACTGGCTTCTACTGTACAGCGCAGTGGAGTTGCCATGGTAACGACTTCACAGTACTTCATAAGGGAGCTCCCTTTGGTAAGGGGGAAAATCCAACATTAGAAATTACGCTTGGTCCAGACATTTTCCTCCTATAAACACCTAGGCATTGGCTAGTCTAAAATAAAATTGTAAGTGCAATGATGGTCCATTTAACAGCTAGATAACTTAGTGACCGAGTTACCAATTCCAACTGTGGTTTATAAATGAGGATTGCTGGTTCTAATCCAAGAGCAATAAAGCAGATAATTTGCCATTCCTGCATTAGTTTTATTAAGATATCGATATTTTAAGTGTATGCCATATAGTGTAGTGGACAACATGGACAATTTGGTGAGGATACTCTAAAAACCTCTTTGCAAGAAATGTACAAAATTTAGCAAAAGCTTTCCATTGTACATTTATTCTCTCATGTGCTTATAAACAAATCCTGCGGACTGCATTGTTTCATGTAGATTTTTAGTTTTTTGTCTATATTACTACTTGTAGCAATTAAGATAAAGGGGACCAAATGAGCTCTCTAATTAATACCTGCAGAATGGAGAAGTACTCAGATTTTCCCAGTTCCTAAGATATTGACAAGATATACCATCACTGCATCAGACCATCTCCAGCTATTTCATATTGGAAACCATGCCTTACTCAAAGGTATCCCTGGCTGTGGGCCAAGTGACTGGTAAGAGGTGCTATTAAGACTCTCCCAGGTGCTGTGTTATCTAAATGCCCTGACTCCTGGGGAAAAAATGACAAAAAGCCCCAGACATGTTGAGATTTTGGGCGCTAAAGACCTAGGAAAAAGAGCTGTTCAACTGCTTGGTGCATTCACTGCCATTTTCTGGGGGTTTATAGCAAGCAGGAGGAAGATAGGAGGACTTTCTCTAACTTTCCTATTGTTTATTCAATAATATTCTTTTTTGGCTTTTTACCCAGTCTGAGCCCTTTGCCGTTGAATCCTGCCAATGTATTGACTCCCAGCTGGCCAGTGGTGCCAACACGCATGCAGTGATGGGACTTGAATAACTTAACCAATTCTCTGACTGGATAGGCGTGGGCGGTTGGTCATGTGACTAAATGGGGGATGTCACTCATCACACCCAGCCCCGCCTCCCAGCCACTCACCTCAAAAGCAGAAGTAGGATTCAACCAGTTAGGGCTAATCCCACCACTGGCTGGCCCCGCCTGATTTTTGGCCTCTTTTGGGCTGTTTTCAGGCCATTTTGGGCTGTTTTTAGGGCTGTTTAGGGCCCGAAAAAAAGCCTGGAAAACAGGCTTAAGAATGAGCAGGGGCCAGTTGTGGGATTTGACAATTTGCCAAATTGTGCAGAATCAGGTAACCTTTATAACTGACAGACATGTTTGGAATGTGGGAGCATTTACAAAATGGCTGCCACCAGCTTACCTATTCAAAATTAGCTGCAATGGTGTGGAGGGCCTCTGATTCTGATGTTGTGTTTTTCTACCACCCTAACTTGTTTTTGTCTTAATACAATACAATAGCAGAGTTGGAAGGGACCTTGGAGGTCTTCTAGTCCAACCCCCTGCCTAGGCAGGAAACCCTATACCATTTCAGACAAATGGCTATCCAACATCTTCTTAAAGACTTCCAGTGTTGGGGCATTCACTGTTGTATCCTGGCAGATGACGCCAGGGATTTCCCTCAGACGGCCGGCATCTGCACTAGCAACAGCCAGGTCGCGTCTGATTGGATAAGACGCGACCTGGCTGAGCGCGGGGAAAATCCTGCGTACGGGTAGGCTGGCTTGTCTGACAGCTTCACATAAATAGCTGTCAGACTAGCCCAGCCGTGCTTCTCTCCTGTATTCGCTTTGACAGTTCTCTGTGTTAATAAAAGCCTGTTTAATTGCCTCACGGTCTCGGCTCGCCTTTTGTGCCTATCTAACACTGGCGACGAAGGTGGGATCCAGCTGCCGCTGACCCACCACGCGTTTCCACACTCGGCACAACCAGACCGGGCAATTCTTTCTTTTTGTGGCCGTTTTTCCCAGCACCTCCCGAGGAACCATGTCGGCGATGCCTCCATTCGCTCCCTTCGGCAGCGCCGGAGAAACCTGGGAAGCGTTCTTAGAGCGCTTAGAGTGCTACCTCATCGCCAACGGCAAGCGCAACGTCCCTGATGATGAGAAGTGCAGCTTCTTCCTAAGCTGTTGCGGCCCTCCTATGTTCGGCGCTGCCCGAGCTCTCGCGGCTCCGCGACCAGTCCACTCGCTCGACTGGGTCACCTTGACTGGGCGACTGCAACACCACTATGCCCCAACGCCGTCCTGGGTCGCGAGGCACTACGCTTTCAGGCGCTGTGTCCAGAAGCCGGAGGAATCAATTAGCCAATTCCTCCAGTCACTCCGCACAGCGGCTATGCAATGCGAATTTTCGGACCTTGACCACAACCTGACCGAACAATTCATGTGCGGAGTGAAGGACCTGCGCCTTCACCGGCGACTTCTCTCCCAGGTGGACATTACACTTACAGGGGCCATCGAACAAGCGAGGGCGGCGGAACTTTTGGATGAGTCGATGGCGGAGATGTTCCATCTGCCCCCTCCGCCGGGCCGCACTTGCTTAGTGGACGAGCTGGTCCCCATACCGGCCGGCTATCCAGAAGAAGGAGCAGTAGCCCGCATCGGCCAGTCAGCCCGACGACGTACCCCTCAGCGAGCCCGGGAAGCCCCTACTGCCTGCCTGGGCTGCGGAGGCAACCACGACCGTTCGGGTTGCCCCTTTAAGGCTGCCGTGTGCCGTCGTTGCCTTAAAAAGGGGCATCTGGCTCAGGTCTGCAGAGCGCCATTGCCGCTGACACAGCGCCAAGATGACCCATCGCCAGCAACAGCCGCCGCTCCGAGGTCAGCAGCACAGCCGGGTCGCCAGCAGCAGTCATCGTGCGGCAGCTGCTACGCCGTGGACATCGACCAGCACGCCAGCCCTGCGGAGTCGGCCTTCCACACCGGTGCAGGTGCGGAGCGCATCAAGGCGTCGCTCCTAATTGAAAGCTCCCCCTGCACCATGGAAGTGGACTCGGGGTCGTCCCGGTCACTCCTCTCGTGGGCAGAGTTCTCTCGCCTCTGCCCAGGCATCCCTAAGACTCAGCTCTCCTCCCCAGACGCAACCCTTCGGGACTACCAGGGGACTTTAATTTCCACCCTGGGTTGTTACCTGGTGCGGGTGGAATATGGGGACTTTGCGGGGTGCCTACCGCTCTTGGTGGTTGAGAAACCATTGCCAGCCCTCCTGGGCCTGGACTGGTTCCCTGCACTTGGGCGGAACGCAATTACAGCCAGATTGACAAGGAGGCTCTGGCTGCAGTGTCAGGGATTAAGAGGTTCCACGATTACTTGTATGGGCGGCATTTTACTTTGTTCACCGAACATAAGCCACTCCTTGGACTTTTGGCGGGAAACAAGCCGACCCCTCCCATCCTTTCCCCTCGCATGACTAGGTGGACAGAGTTCTTGGCTGCTTACAGCTACACTCTGCTCTACCGACCGGGCAAGCACATAGGGCACGCCGATGCCTTAAGCCGCTGCCCTCTTCCTGTTTCTGACCCTCCGACAGTGCCCTGCCTGTCGGTTTTGGCCATAGCTGATTTGGCTTTGCCACTCTCATCCGGAGATGTGGCCGCAAAATCTAGGGCTGACCCTGACCTGTCCCAGGTCATGCTTTGGGTTCAGAGGGGCTGGCCTGAAGGGCCAGTGCCAGAGCACCTTCGCCCCTTCAAGGCCAGGCAGTTGGAGCTGTCACTCCACAGTGGGTGCCTCCTGTGGGGTGACAGGGTGGTCATTCCGCCCGGCCTGCGTCACCAGGTGCTGTCTCGCCTTCATGAGGGCCACCCTGGCATAGTGCGCATGAAAGGCCTGGCGCGCAGCTATGTGTGGTGGCCCCACATGGACGACGAGATAGCAGCTTGGGTGGCCGGCTGCTCCTCCTGTCAGCATTCCTGGCCGGCGCCCCCGGCTGCCGCGCCGCGGGAATGGGAATTGCCCCGAGGCCCTTGGTCCCGTCTGCATGTAGACTTTGCGGGCCCGTTCAGAGGCCAGGTCTTCATGGTGGTGGTGGACGCCTATTCGCACTGGGTGGAACTCATTCTCATGAGGTCCACCACAGCCGAGGCCACGGTCAGAGAGCTGACTAGGCTGTTCGCCACCCACGGCCTGCCGGACGTCATCGTCTCCGACAACGGGCCTCAATTTGCGTCCACCACGTTCCAGCTGTTCCTGGCCTCCCAGGGCATCCGCCATGCCCCAGTCGCCCCGTACCATCCTGCTAGCAATGGCCGGGCGGAACGGGCGGTTCGCTCGGCCAAGGAGGCATTAGGCAGGATGGAGGGGGGGGACTGGCCAACGAGGGTGGCTGCTTACCTGTTGGTACAGCATGCCACTCCTTGCCCCCTGTCCGGAAGGTCTCCACCCGAGCTGCTGATGGGCCGGCGCCTGCGGACCACCTTGGATAGGCTGCACCCGCTCTATTCCAAGGAACAGCCTGGCAACCTGGCGCCCCCTTCCCGAGATTTCGCAGTGGGGGCTTGGTATGGGCGCAGGCGTTTTCAGGGGCTGTCAGGTGGGTGCCTGCCACCATTACCTCCATAACCAGCCCCTGTTCTTACAGGGTCCAGCTGCCTGATGGGACCGAATGGCGGCGCCACCTGGCTCAATTGAGGCGCCGCCAATTGTCCAACATCAACAACAACCCTGCAGGATCGACCGTCGTCGTGTCTCCACCGGCGCCCATTGCCGCATCGCTCCCTGGTGCCCTTCCACCAGAGCCAGTCGACCCAGTCCAGCAGCCCTGGGCCACACCTGTTGAGGACGCCGCCTCCCGGCCGTCCATTGTTGGGGATGTTCTGCCCATTTGGCGAACTCCTCCTGGTTTTCCGCTGGCCTTCCCCAGTTCAGGCCAGGCCTACCCTGATGTTTCCCTCTCAAGCCCGCCTGCGGCCGCGCCCCCTCAACCCTGCCTACCTGTTCCTGGTAATCCACCTCCTGAGGTAGGCCCCCAAGATGGCGCCCGGAGCTCCACTCCCTTGCGGGAGGAGCTTCCACGGGCACCTCCTTCTCCTCCGGCGTCTCCTGCTGTTCTGAGGCATTCTGGGCGGGTCCGGCGCCGCCCAGCCTATCTGCGTGAGTACGCTTGTGCTACGTACACACATGCGCACTCACTGGGGGGGAAGGGGTGTTGTATCCTGGCAGATGACGTCAGGGATTTCCCTCAGATGGCCGGCGTCTGCACTAGCAACAGCCAGGTCACGTCTGATTGGATAAGACGCGACCTGGCTGAGCGCGGGGAAAATCCTGCGTACGGATAGGCTGGCTTGTCTGACAGCTTCACATAAATAGCTGTCAGACTAGCCCAGCCGTGCTTCTCTCCTGTATTCGCTTTGACAGTTCTCTGTGTTAATAAAAGCCTGTTTAATTGCCTCACGGTCTCGGCTCGCCTTTTGTGCCTATCTAACACTCACAACTTCTGGAGGCAAGCTGTTCCACTGCTTAATTGTTCTAACTGTCAGGAAATTTCTCCTCAGTTCTAAGTTGCTTCTCTCCTTGATTAGTTTCCACCCATTGCTTCTTGTTCTACCCTCAGGTGCTTTGGAGAATAGTTTGACTCCCTCTTCTTTGTGGCAACCCCTGAGATATTGGAACACTGCTATCATGTCTCCCCTAGTCCTTCTTTTCATTAAACTAGACATACCCAGTTCCTGCAACCGTTCTTCATATGTTTTAGTCTGCAGTCCCCTAATCATCTTTGTTGCTCTTACAGTGACGTGCAGTCGGGGAGGCAGGGGAGGCAGAGCCTCACCGCTCTCATCATGAAAATAAAATAAAAATACTCCGGGAAGCCATGAAAGTGGCTGGGAGAGGCGCGCAGCTTGGTTTAGCCTCCCTGGACATCGCAGCAGCAGCCCCAAGTGCACCGATCTCGCCATTTTTTGCATCAGGCGAGCCTGGGATCCTTGCAAGGGGAATGGGACCACGTGTGCAGGAGGCTTCTCAGCGCCAGCCTCAGATCAGCACAGCCGTGGTCCCCTTCATGTTGGCTCAGGAAGAAGGGGAATGGAACCACGTGTGCAGGGGAAGGGGACCGCGGTTCGCGCTGATCTGAGGCTGGCGCTGAGGAGCCTCCTGCAAATCTTTTCCTATTGGTTCTATGAGAGTGCACACGCACAGCACTCAAAGACTACCCTCCGTGTCAGCGCTGGTGAGCTGTGTTTTAGCTCAGCTGAGGCACAGCAATCCGCTCTGCTGCGGGGAATCAGCTGACCTAAAAACAAGGGAATATAGGACACGGAATGGGGGGAGGGCAGGAGGGCGGGGCTAGCCCTAGGTGGTATTTGACAGTTCTCTGAACTACTCAAAGTTTCCGCTACTGGTACGCCAGAACCGGTCCAAACTGG
The DNA here is from genome assembly GCF_964273705.1 of Natrix helvetica. Taxonomy (NCBI): domain Eukaryota; kingdom Metazoa; phylum Chordata; class Lepidosauria; order Squamata; family Natricidae; genus Natrix; species Natrix helvetica. The sequence continues at coordinate 152,851,139 of NC_138552.1, forward strand.
CTGAATAACACCTCTGAATGTAAACGAGAGAAGTAGCACTTCCACCCCCACCCAAGAAATGCAATATGTTATCTGGCTTGCCAGAAGGATATGAAGTCACGTGTTATGGCGCTAGGAGTTGTGTTCTCCATGCTTTCCCTATCTTGTTAATTTGTAAAAATACCTCTGGAGCCTATGAGAGTTTCACAAACCTTCTTAGAAGTAAAGATCACTCGAGAGGCTGCTTTTTTTTTTGGCATAATTGTTTTTATTTAATTAAACAACAAAAAATAACTGTTAGATGTGCCCAGAAGGCTTTCTGGCACCAAGAAAGTGAGTAGTACAGTAGTATCTGATATATTGTCTGTTAGTGAGAAGACACTTTAATTGGCTGAGCGGAAAAGCTTCTGCTACTTCCAGTGCTATTGGGATGAGCCATGGGAAAATAGATATGAAGAAGGAATGGAAACATCTCCGCTGTAAAAGCAGGGGTTTACTGAGCATATTAATTTAGGTGAAATGTTAAAATACCTAGCAAAGTCCGTGTGTGTTCTGCCATACACTAAATAAATAATTGAGCATCACTTTGGAGCTTTCACTGCGGAAAAACAAAATCAAATCTGAAAGGAAACTTGTACAATTAGAAAAAGAAGCTATAAACAAGATGTTAGAAAGACAGGAAGAACAGGAAGCAGAGGAAGCCCTGTATCTCAGTTGACCTCAAAAAATATTGCTGAGACTGAGCCCTAAAATTTAAGAATACTTCTCTTTCTTCCCCAAAAGAAAAGCACTCAGATCAGATAAAGGCAGCATCCATACTAATTGCTTATAATATCATGATATGTCATGGGACATCACAGGATGCAATCGAGTTTGACACCTGTGATTTATAACATTACAAGTAGTCTTCCATTTACAACCATTCATTTTGTAAACATTCAAAGCTATAATAGGTGGTTATTTGCGGGATCGTATCCTGCCCCATACATCCCTGCGACCAATTCGCTCTCACAGAGAGGGACTCCTCCGGGTGCCGTCCACTAAGCAATGCCAGAGGGCGGCGCCGAGGGGTAGGGCCTTCTCTGTGATGGGCCCAGCCCTCTGGAATGACCTCCCCCCCGACATTAGGATAACTACTGATCTCCGCTCCTTCCGCACGAAACTCAAGACCCACCTGTTCCAACTAGCCGGCCTGGCCTGAATTATAACTACATTCTCTAATCCCCCTGGACAATTTTAAACTTTAAATTCATTCTGAATTTTTGGGTATTTTAATTGTTTTAATCTTACCGTGTAGTTTTAACTCATGATTATTTATTATGTATTGTATAATGTTTTTGTATATACCTCCTCCTCGTCATTTGTTTGTATATTGAATTGTACGCCGCCCCGAGTCCCTTTGTGGAGAGGGAGCGGCCTATAAATTGAATTAATAAATAAATAAATAATAAAATAGTGCTGAAAAATGTGACTTGCAACCAGTCCTCATGCTTATGACCATCACATCCCTGGGGGTCATCTGATCAAAATTTGGGTGCTTGACAACTTGCGTATATTTACAATGGTTGCAGCATCCCAGGACCATGGGATGGCCACTTGCAACCCTCCCAGCTGGTTTCCAACAATTTGGAATTGGATTTGATTAATGACTACATTATTCATTTAACAATCACAGTAAACAGGTTTATAAAATTGGGCAAGACTCACTTTACCACCTCCTTGCTTAGCAATGGAAGTTCCAGTCTCAACTCTTTAATTTGAGGACTACTTGTACTAAAGTCATCCAGACCATTTTTATGCTGATATAACATTGGTGGTATGTAATGAGGAGTCCTATAATGTGGATATTCTTTGTATGCCTCAGGTAGTGGATGGGTGATGCTAGAAGGCACCCTGAGATGGAAAATGGTCAAGATTTCTAAATCCTAAGTGAAAACATCAATACTAGGACATAAATCATCATCATCATCTCCTTTTAATGACATAATCCCTTGTGGGGTGGAGCCTGGGCAACTGAATGGAGCTGAGGGCTTACTGGCCAGATGCCTTTCCTGTTGCCAATGCAGAGTTTTATTCAGCAGATATATTCTCATTGTTCCCAGACAGAAATATCTGCCTCTACTGAGGATTGAACTCACAGCCTCCTGATTGTGAGGCTCCACCTCTAGGCCACCGCACCACTCAGTGCTATAACATAAGTGATAATGATAATCTCATGATTTTTACTGGATTGGGGGATTTGAACAAAATTATATTACAGAGTGAAAAGGTGTTGAATTTCCTTTAATGGACGTGCCCTTTGAATAATTATAAACATTTTAGTATTGCTAAGGATGTTCTTTAGTCCCTTTAGTGAAAAAAGGGTGGTTAATTAAATTGTGATAATGCCTTGCCAGATGATTTAACATCAACATGATTACTGCCCAAGTGTAATTATGGAGGTGTTTTTTTTATTTGTTTGATATAATTATAATGCCATTGACCAATCAACTCAAAGATATAGATATGAACTGCATAAGTACAAACTTCACAGTTTGATCTCACAAGATTGATGTGAAAGTGCTTCATTTTAGAAAATAATTTCCCCAGACTGTTCATTTATTTGTGGTAGTATAACAAACAAATACTTCAGGATAAGTCTCTAAAAGTTTTCTTCTTTGGTGATGTCATGCACCAAAGCATGATATCACCAAAGACGCCATTTCCTTGAATTTTGTTCCAGGTAAAATCAAAATAGAATTTCAAGATAACTGTTTCTTTCAAGGTATAGAATAAATGAAACCTTGAAGGTTTTTTTTTAAATAAAGCTATTTACTCTACTGCATGGGTGTCAAACTCGATCGTTGTTCTGCCTTCCCTACATGTTAATCTGTGTGCAGCTCAACATGCAGCTAAACCCACCTATCCCCCAATAAAACAAACCGTGTGCATAGACCTGAACGAACAGGATATGGAGAAAATGGGGAAAATAAGGATACATACAGTGAGAACCAAATACAAGATAGACAGTATTGAGTTACTGCTGAACACAACAATTAATAAATGCAAGCAATTTAAAGCAATGGTATATGTGTGGGATGTAGGTTTGTCCTTGGATGACCATGTGCCACAGATTAAGATGGATTCTTCTTTGTGCTTCTGCCTTTTCCAAATCCTAAAGGAAATGGAGTCTGGCTTCCCAATGTGCACTTGTTTTGAGAGTGTGGGCTGATGGGTAAATGGGTGGATCAGCTTCAAACAATATACTTGGTATTTGTCTCTCCGGTCACTAGATGGGGCTAGAGAGCAACAACAATATATAAAGATTGTATGTTGGTGCATATTTATCCCTCCAGCCACTAGATGGGGCTAGCGAGCAACAACAGTATAGAAAGGTTATGTGCTGGGACATGACAATTGTGTAACGTGACATCATGTGATGTATCACAACGCATCCGGCCTGCAGGTTACCAGTTTGACACCCCTGCTTGGTATCCAGGTAGATTCTGCACACCTTTCCCCAATCAGATGATCATGCCTATTGAAGATTACTTCCTAATAGGAGTCATGAAAGTAGAGGATTTATTGACAGGTGATGGCCCTTCTCCTTAGGAGTAGCTTTCCCCCAGGTGAAGATGGCTCTTATTTTTACGGCCTCCTAAAAATAAAAAACCTTAGCTTTTTTCAAAAGACCTTCAGGAACTGATCGTGTACTATCATTGGTTCTAGAATGTTTATTCTTTAATATGTTCAGTTTAGCACGTATAAATTTTTACATCTGTTGTAAGAAATCTAATTCGAAGAGAAAAAAATGGAAATTTACAATAGTTGGGTTATTGTTGTAGTTGTTATAAGTTTTGTGTTTTCTCACTTCCTGCTTCCTGTTCAGTTTGGACATTTGCCTTTCCCATGCTGTCCTTGTCTTCGGTGGATTCCCCCTGACACACACACACACATTTCAAATAATTACCAAAGCATGTAAATTCAAAGCCATTCTGCTTTCTCTTTAATATTGCTAGATGGCTTTTATATTTTATCATATTTCAAAATAACAGCTCGTGTATTTTTTTTAAATGCTCATTGTCAACAATTTGAATGACAAAGAAAGTAATAAAGAATGCCAAAAGCAAAGAAGTGTGCAATACAATATTCCATTTTGCAGAGGGACTTTATAATGTTACATATAACAAAGGAGTCTGGCATAAGTGACTTATAAAACAATGGCAATTGAACACATTATATAGCATTTATCAATAGTTAATAGGTATTCATTCTAACTGAAAGATATTGCAACATTTGATTTGTACTTTTTTCCCTTTGTAAGCACAGCCAATCCTGTTTGACCCATATTCATTTTGGACACAGAGATTTGATTCAAGAGCTCTTCCCCTAAAGTAGGAGCATCTTTCCTATGGTGAAACTCTGCTGTAACAATGATATAAAAGGTTTATGCGGGATTCTGCGTGCAAAAAATATTTCAGTATGGATTGGTTCATTAAAAAATGTAATTAAAAGGTGGTATGAAATCTGTTAAATCAGCTGCTATAAAATGAAATTCAAGAAAGCAGTGGTGAAATCCACTTAACTTTGCTGCTGGTTAGGTAACAATGTGAGCACGCATGCGCTCTCGCTTTGCTCGCGTGAGCCGTATCCGTGCATGCGCAGGACCTTCTGTGCATGCATAGAGCATCAAAATGATGTCTGAGCGGGTGGACAGAGCCTGCTACCGAGCGTGCCTGCAAAGGTGAGTGAACAGCGAGGGGGAGAATCCACTTTGCCATGCGATTTAGATTAGCTAGAAAGCAGTAAATCCTACTTTCTAGCTAATATAAATTGGGCATCACAGCTGATCGTTGGAAAAAACTGTTCACCCAAACCAGTAGCATTTTTTTTACTACTGGTTAGGGCAAACCAGTCCAAACCGGGAGCATTTCAGCCCTGCAAGAAATATATATTTAAACTGATGTCCTCATAGAGGATAATCCTCAGATTACTATTGGTGGCATATTTTTAGATTAAGTCATTAGTGAAATTGAACGATCACAAGATAGGCAATGGCCAAAGTTAACTGAATGGCAAGGAAAATCAACAGATGCACAACATAGGTTACCTGAAATAAGTTCACATCTTGCAAAGCAGAATAGCCAAATTAATACAGCTATAGAACTCAGATTAATGATATTTTACAAACCCTTGATCACCCCAAGATACTTACAGGCAGTTTTTCCACACTTTCTGTCCACAAAGGAAGTTATTCGTATATTTTCCAATAGTATTCTGCCTTGTGTTAAAAATCAAGACTTTTATGTGGAAAGAAATCATAATGAGAGATATCCCAAAAGGAAATTCGGGTTAGTATTTGGATAGTGCAGGTAGTCCTTTTTCAGCTACTTGCCTCATTTAGTGTCTGGAGGCCTTGTAACAATGCAGTAAATTACCACGACATAAACGTCTGGGTCAAAATAACAGACAAAAGGGGAGATAGAGGTAGGAGTAACAAGTATCGTGAAGATATGTTTTCCAGTCTTTTTACAAAGTACAAAAATTCCTGGGGATACTGGGATGGGGGAAAGTTTGTCATTAATGCCATGTTTTCCCAAAAATAAGACAGGGTCTTATTTTCTTTTGACCCCCGAAATAAGTGCTTGGTCTTATTTTTAGGGAGGTCTTATTATTTTTGAGGTGCAGGAGGTGGCAAGCCTGGTCACCTTATGGCTGCTGCTATGTTGCATTATTTTCAGGGAGGGCTTATTTTCGGGGGAGGACTTATTTTAGTGCATGCGCTCAAAAGCCTGATTGGGCTTATTATCCGGGGAGGCCTTATTTTCATGGAAATAGGGTATACTTTTATATTTTCTAGCCACCTTCCTCTTTACTGTGAAAGTCTTTCAAACAACATGTCGGCTTCAAGTAGAAATCTCTGGTGTTAAATCGTATGATTTAAAGATTTCCATTCATTCCATCCATTGTTTTTTTAAGTTATTGTGATTTGACTTACAAAATCCCAAAAATGTTGGGAAGAGGCTGTAGCAAAGAGATTTCTTCTCCACCCAATTCTCTGTTAAGAGAATTCTAAACTGATAGGATACAGATAAAATATGAGTATCACTAATAAACAGCAGCTGCACAATATGGGAAGTTGGAACCTTCCACAAAATATCTTTTAAGATGCTTTTGGCAGAGAGTTCAGGATTGCCTTGACCAACACTTTCCCAGATGTACTGGATTATGGGCTCTCTCTGTTAGAGGTTCTCAAAATAATGCTTCACATTCACAACCACACCTGGCTTGAATATTACAATCAGCTCCATTTTATTTTGATTTCTCTCTCTCTTTCTCTCTCTGTCTCTCTCTATCTGTCTCGCTGTCCATGTGTATCATTTTCCTGCCTCGTTCATTTTCATTTCTCTAGCCGCCTTCTACTCTCCCTGCCTTTTTATCACTTAATACGTTTTCCTCATTATTGGCATTTGGGCTACGTGCTCCATCACAAACACCAAAAGACCAAATCAAGATGAAAAACAACAACGGCAACAAAAAAGCGAGCAAAAATATTCCCATTTCAGATGGAAGAGCAGATGGCGCTCTTGGCACTTCAGAGGGTTTTAAACTGACCCTGTGCACCAAGCCCGAGAAAGACAGACTGTCACCACTGACTGTGAAGCACTAAAGAGACCTGATTTTCCTATGCAATGTACAATAGCATTTTGCAACTTCTTCTGCCCAAATTGTGCACTGCAATGAAAATGAGAAATATCCACTCACACCAGACCAGAGGTGGGTTGCTACCGGTTCGCATTGGTTCAGGCGAACCGGTAGTGGAAATGGCGACTGGGTCGCTGAACCAGTAGGGACGGCAGACACACCACGCCCCTGAACCGGTTCACTGGTCACCACGGCATGTTTTTTTTTACATTTTTAACATTCTGTGCATGCACAGAACTATTTAAAGGCAACTGCGCATGTGCACACATCCCACCCCTGCACCAGACCATGCTAATCCTGAATCCTTGACATAACTGCCCAAATAATTTTTCTTCAGAAGCCTATAAATGTGTCTGTGAGACAGGATTTGTTGTATAGTGCAATAAGGTTTTCTCCATCTAAGAAATCAATGCATATACTTAGCAGTGTATTGTCTACAGTTTCACAGTTTCTACTAAAAACTCAGAGGAGCAGCTTCTGGGTTAGGGGAATGATGTATCATATAATATTCACTCTTCACGGCATTCAAACACACATTTCTTTGCGAACAACCTCCGTTGAACTTAATGGAGTTTCTTCCAAAGAGGCATAAATAGGATTGCAGCTATGGTTGATAGAGCACACTCAGTAGTTTGATTGCTTCAGTTCTAGTAAAATAAGAAAATTAAAATTTGTCGCTATGTTTTGTAAATCATAATTAGGGGAACCCAACCTTGTGTGATTTATTCAAGAAGCCATGTTAAGCAAATAATAGATTATTGCAGATTTCTATCAGCTCAAGGGCCACTGAATGGGCTTTTATGGGGTATAATGGGTGTCTTAAGACCCTGCAAGGCATTCTCATGTTTCTTTTTTTTTCTTTCTTTCTTTCTTTCTTTCTTTCTTTCTTTCTTTCTTTCTTTCTTTCCTTTTTTTATTCCTTCCTTCCTTCCTTCCTTCTTCCTTCTTCCTTCCTATCTATCTATCTATCTATCTATCTATCTATCATCTATCTATCTATCTATCTATCTATCTATCTATCTATCTATCTATCTATTTATTTATTTATTTCTTAGATTTTTAGACCGCTCCCTCTCCCAAAAAGGGACTCTATCCATCTATCTATCTATCTATCTATCTATCTATCTATCTATCTATCTATCTATCTATCTATCTATCTATCTATCAGCTATCTATCTATCTATCTATCTATCTATCTATCTATCTATCTATCTATCTATCTATCTATCTATCAGCTATCTAGCTATCATTATCTATACATACAGTGGTGGGCTTCAAAAATTTTTAGAACCTCTTCTGTAGGTGTGGCCTGATTTGTGGGAGTGGCTGGCCAGCCATGTGACTGGGTGGGAATGGCTTGCCAGCCATGTGACTGGGTGGGTGTGGCCAACTTGTAAAATGTGGTGAAACTCACTTAACAGCGCTCTTGCTTAGCAACCAAAATGTTGGCTCAAAAACTCTGGTATTTGAAGCACGCAAGTCTTAAAGCTGTCAAGTTGCAAGATCCTTGCACCCTAACCCTTTAGAAAAAAAAACCCAGGGGTGTTCAAACTTGACAGCTTTAAGACTTGTGGACTTCTCTTGTGGAGAATTCCTCCTCTCGCTCTTCATCTTGATGATGTGCAGACGGGCGGGGGGAGGGAGCTGGAACCGGTTCTAAACGGCACTGTAGATTTGTGGAACCTCTTCTATAGAAGAGGTTAGAACTAGCAGCAACCCACCCCTGATACATGCATGCATGCATGCATGCATGCATGCATACATACATACATACAGTATATTCTTCTGGGGAAGCTCTGAGGCAAAAAATATTGTCCATCTCCCTGTGGTACCTCAACCACAGTTTTTGTCTTCCTGGGTTAATGTAGTCTTAGAACTCAGACTAAGTTTCAAATTTTTGAATGAGATATATTATAATGTATGGCTGGATTGAACCTGACAGGGTTAATATTTTTATGTGCAGTTTGATTTCTTTCTTAAGGCTAGCTGTGTATCACTCAATATACAGAAACATAAAACCCAAGAAAGTTTCTCCGTCCCCTGTGAGAAAAATGGCGGAAGGACAGAGAAGGGAATTAAAGATAATAGAGAAGCCACCACGGAAACTGTGGTGTGTTAGATGGTGTGCCACTCACTAATGAGCTCTTTATCCATCATGGTTGCTGAAATTATTGAATTCATGCTGGCAATGGATGATTTATCTGCTTTGTTGCCACTTAAGGCTCATTATACCTGCCCGTAGGGTCAGACTGCTTAAAAATGTAGCATCTCTTCATGACTCCACAATTAATTTTGCTACCCAAGTAAAACCTTCTACTTCAGAAGGTGTCAACATCCCTCTTCATCTCTTGAGAGCCTGATAACATCGAAAGCCTGTGCTGATATTTGGGTGATTAATCTTGGAACTCAAGACACAATTCAATGTTCAGTTCAAGTGCCCTCATTGATTACAGATTACAGACAGTCCAGGAACTACTTTCAAATTACTCAACACATATAGGAAAAGATGGGCAAACAAAATGTAAAACACAGTATACTTATGGTTGTTAAGCCTGGATTTTAGTCTGTCCTTTTCAACCTAGTGACTCTGGGTAACCACAGTATAGAAAACATAAAATAAGAACAATAAAAAATAATTCAGAACAAGATAACCAACACTCCAGAATCTCTACGTTTTATGTAGACAAACTAGGGTGCAATATTAACTTTGTATTTGACTTACACATCCTACTGAGACTTAAGATGGTTGGCCTTTATTTATCCTATGGTATGAATGCAGACATTGTTGTTTGTTGACCAGGTGATGGCTTTGATTTGTGGAAAATTCAAGTTTAAGCTCTCGCATGACAACTGGATTCCTGTATGATATTGCACCAATCGGTTTTTTAACCCAATCTATCTCAGTAAGCTCTATGAAAACATAGATATTATAAGTGCAATAAGTCAACAAAAGGGCAGTTAGGTGTGCCTTTGGGTGATGCATGAACTCAGTCCAGAGTTTGGGATAGAGCCTGCTTTTCCCCAGAATGGAGTTGGTCTGAAGATGCTGTAGCTTTAAGGTTTACAGAGATCAAAAGAGAAGGAGAATCCACAAAGATTTCCTTCTTCCCTATTCCTCCAATGGAAAATGTATGTGGGATTAGAACCAGGAAGACTCTGGATCCAAGCCATCACATGCATATCTGAACATTACTCTTGTGTTATGGTTAGAAAATGAGCAGTCGGTATAATGGTATTTAAAAATAGGCAACCCTTGTTAGAAAAGAACAGACACGTTCAAAGTTTCACTTTCAGCCTCATTTTGTGCCACTTTTTGGCAAAGTTACGGAAATTTAACACACAATGTTCCTAAAATGCCAAACAATACTTTTTTCCCCTTCATCCTGTTTATTTGTTTCTGTTAAGCTTGTTCCCTATGGCTGGGAATATGATTTTTTCTTTTTGCATATTGCCATTCAGACCAGCTGCTGTAAAATTGCTATAAAAATACTCCCCATACAGATCTTGACCGTAGATCACTGCACCTAGACCCAGCTGCAGATGGATGGAGCAGCTGGTCCAAAGAGGTGCTGTTGCTCTCTCCCCTTGTGTGAATGCTCTCATACACACACCATCCACCACACACAAACACACACACATACACAGAGGCTTGTGTTGCATGAAGCAGCCCAGTTGTTTCCTACCCTCAATTCCTGTTCCAGCACAGCTTTCGTAAGTAATGAGCCAATGAATAGAAAAGAAGAAAAGAAAGCAGACCGAGAAGAATCCATTTGGTGTATATTTAACAAACATTCACAAATACTTCTTGACTGTACAGTAACGTTATCTGGACTTTGAGAAGCTAATGCCTTTTACAAAGAATTAAGATGACTAACACTTAGGAATAAACTGTTATGTGATGAGGCCTTTATATGAAAGGGAAAGGAAAGGGAAGATATTACTTTCTCTCTCCTTCGTGTACTTTCTCTCTGCACCTCTGTTTTTATCTCCTTTTTCAATATCTCACTGTTATGGGTTCTCTTTAAACTATACCCAATTTAATTGACTCAGTCTCAAAAGATCCATCAAAAGCACTGACCCTTAGACAATTGGGTCTAATAATAAAGGTTAGGGAGTTATTTTATTTTGAAAAATCTAAGCTTCCAAAGCAAAATATATAAAGGGTGAGTTCTTTCTGTCTATTGTCTTATGCTACTTATCTATTTCTACTTACAGTTATACAATGTTCGATATACCATATTCAATTATACTGTACTATTATCCACATTTCTGTGCTATAGTATGTACCATTTCTACTTCTGAGATTCTGTTATATAACTGCTATTATTTTACTACTACCAGAATACAACAGTGTTTTATTCTTACAGATCCTGGTCATCTTTAAGTCCTCTATCTCCGGGACTTCTACTACTGTTATTTTCTTCTTTATTAATGGGCCACAGTATTAGTGGCACTTCCGTAGCATCAGGCTTGGCTTGGCTTGACCTCCTCTTTTTTTCCCGGACTCTTCCATCTCTGCAAAGAAAAACCTTTTTTTCACTGCTTTGTGTTTGTTGTTGTTCTTTTGCTGTTCTGAGAATAAAACACACACAGAGACACAGAGAGAGAGACAGACAGACAGACAGAGACAGAGATTGGGGAAAGTGTGTGTGTGTGACAGAGAGAGGGGGGGGACTGGAGAGAGAGAAAGGGAGAGAGAGAGAGACTAGGGAGAGGGAGACTGGGAAGAAAGAGACTGGAGAGAGGAAGGCAAGGGGAGAGAGACTGGGTGCTATGTCCTCGACTTACGACCTGGCAGTCAGCAACAGCCAAGCCGCACCTGATTGGTTAAGACACAGCTTGGCTAAACGCGGGCTGCTTAGGTCTTTCCTATTGGCTGCCCTGCTTGACAGCTCCGTATAAATAGCTATCAAGCAGGGAAGGTGCTGAATCGCGTGTATATAGTTCCTACTGTTGTTTGTTGCCAATAAACGCTGTTCAATTACCTCAGCTGCCTCTCGCCTCATCCATTCGTCTAATCTTCTAAACTGGGGAGAGAGAGAGGGACTGGAGAGGGAGGGGGGAGAGAGAGAGACCCTGCCCAGCTGACATTGGAGGGCAGACTCAAATAGAATGGGCAAGAGGCAGCACAGGTGCCTGCCATTTTCTTAGGGGCCTGCTCTTCCCCACTCCCAAGCACTCCTTCAGTTGAAGGAGTGCTTGGTTGATTGGTCTGCTACTTCATCAAGGTCCCATCACTTCAACACTCAATTATCACTACTCAGAATATTTTCTCTCTCTTTTTTTTATTAGTGGGAAATTTTCATTTTTGGAGTTTTATGTCTGAAGTACAGTAATATGGTTCAGCCGCAGATCTGTTTTTAAGGCATGAGGTAATATAGCTCATCCCACAGATTCTCACAGGAAGCCAGAATTCAGCAAGCTTCGGTGCCATGGTGACCAAACAGAGCAAAGTTGTCAGTGAAAAGCACTCAAGTTGCTCTCAGGCGTCTTGTTGACATCAGAGAAAACACAGGTCCCTGGGGCCTTGAGGCAGACAGTTTTTTTATCATATATTTTTCCAAAACTGGCATTTGTCTAGCGCCAAGGGCGCTTCCTTCAAGCCCACTGTTCTTTTTACTGCTGAATCTCCACGATAAAATAGCCCGATTTACATTATATTTGTGTACAACACACTCCTCTAAAGAGCCCAATTCTATATGTGGTTTTCTGTCCAATATATCCCCTTTAGGTAGAAAGAAAAAAGCAAAATAAAGCACTCGTAGAAGGTGAATTTGTTCCTGAATTTGCCAAATAAGGCACTCTTGCCTGAAGCAATCTTTTGTGATACTTATGTAACCCAGTTTTGTCTTGTATCGTGTGCCATTTTTTTTAGAACATTTGATGATTGGGCATTAGAACTGTCACCCAAAGGTTAGTATTCTAAGGCACCACTTTCTGGTTCATATTCTAAATGTGTGAGGCTGAAGACCTTTGGGAGAGGTGGATTAAAGACTGGATCTGAGAAACGCTGGAAGAGGTGGTATACGGCCAATTCTGACAGGTTCTGGAGAACCAGTAGTGGAAATTTTGAGTAGTTCGGAGAATCTACGCCTGTGCTGCCTCCCAGCCTCCCAGCTGATCTTCTTTTGTTGCCCTGAACAGGAGAAGAGAGCTGGAAAGCAGGTTAGTGGGGTGGGGAGGGAATGGGGGATTTTGCAGTAACCTTCCCCTGCCACGTGCACCAAGCCATGCCCACCAAGCTAGGCCCACAGAACCAATAGTAAAAAAATTTGAATCCCACCACTGAAGCCCTCACCTGAGGATACTCTCCAACTATCAGAGTGACTAGTTTGGGAATGCATCTCTTGTGTCTGGGAAGACAACTATTACCAGCTTACAAATATTTTGCACAATATATGTTACTAGAAGTCATATTGCTATGAAAGTTGAAGGAAGACCTCAAGGAAATTAACTCAAGTTGTAATCTTAATAGGACTGGTTTACAACCCTTTGAATTTGATTGGTTACACACATTTTATTAAAATATATATATATATATATATATATATATATATATATATATATATATATATATATATATATATATATATATATATATATATATATATATAATATTATAAAAACAAACTGCAAGCCACTCCATGGAGAAGCCACTCTATGTGTGGTTTGTGTTCTACCAAACCACATCACCTCACTTCATCTATTTTTGTCCTTATAAAAATTGAATATATAAGCCATATTAAATGTTTAAAGGGGGGGGGGAGATAGATGAAGTGAGGTGAACATAACCCACGTATAAAGTGGCTTGTATATATTATTATGTAAAAGTACAAAAGTTGAGGTTGTATGTGATTATCTTACTCTACTGTACCAAAAAGAGCCAATGCTCTTCTTTTTCTTCTAATAATAAAATATTAGAACTATTAAATAAAATATTTCAACTCATAAACTATGAAACCTTTAAAAATGATAGCGCTGGGAAAAGATTGACTAATGGTACATTATTTAAGGTTGACTTGGCATTGGGTTTTAATATTTTAACCTGTTTAGTTTTAAGTTTTAATTTGATTTTATATGTTGTTTTAACTTTTGCTTGAGAGCAACCTAAGGTTTCTATTTAAATGTTTTTTTAAAAAATGAATGAATGAATGAATGAATGAATGAAGGAAGGAAGGAAGGAAGGAAGGAAGGAAGGAAGGAAGGAAGGAAGGAAGGAAGGAAGGAAAAGCCAGGTGAAAAACATAAGAAAAACTAAAGATAAAAATATATGCTATATAAAACTGAGTAAGAATTTCAAAGAAACACTAGATATAAAATTGATCAAAACTGTTATTAAGATCGAATCAAGAATGAACATAAGTATAATAAGAATTACAAATAATAGTAAACAATTTACAGCAGTTTATCTGAGCTAAAAAGTTTTATCTTTACCTAACAAGAGAGGCAACAGATCTTATATTAAAATCTCTCTCTCTCTCTCTCTCTCTCTCTCTCTCTCTCTCTCTCTCTCTCTCTCTCTCTCTCTCTCATGCCTATCTCAATAAGAGAACAGGTCTTCAAGGCCTTACGAAAAGCCAACAGGATCAGAATGATGTTCCAATTATGATGTTCCAATTATCCTGGGGGCAAGGGACCACAATAGAAAAGACTCTTCAAGGGTCCAATCAGATGGCATTCATAATGGACAGAAACTAAGCATTATGTTAAGAGAAATCAGAATTTTAATACAAGTCCATGGTAGGATTATAGCAAATGAATTGTTTCTAAGTTGAATTCAACTTGCAACTGCCTTATTTTTCAAATATAAAGTTATTCTTGACATTATTGCATACTCCCATAATTTAGTTTGCCATTTTTCCTAATGAGGTAATTACATGTCATCAAGGCATAAAATGTCCTGGCAGTTGTTGTCATATACAGCGCCAACTCCATTTACTTACTTTTAGGAATATAAGATTTAGTGATGTTTAACATAAAAACACTAGTAGAAAAGACAATTCCATTTTAAGATTTGTTTTGCTTTATAACAGCTCATCTCACAGAATTGTCTTTCATTAACTTTGTTATTGTTATATATGCAACAATGGTTGTTCTGGTTGGGTTCTGCATCTGTTTAATCTTACAGACTATAATTTGTTCAGTTTCTGAACTATATTTCAATTATATATATTATATATACATATAATTTCAACTCTGGAAAAAAAGCACTGTGGGGATAAGACACCCCTAACACCCCTTGGGGGGGGGGGTGTTCTGTTAAGATACAGCCTGTTGTGCCTTAAAATGGCTGTCATCCTTGCAGTCATATTCTTATTTTAGGATCTTTGGCCTGCCACACTTTCTATTATTTCACTATGCTGTTTCATTAGTGTAGTAGTTGGGAAGGGGGAACAGAAAGGAGTAGAATTGTGGAATGTGTTGTTGTCATTCTTTTCTAGAAGCCCAAGGACATCTTTTGTCTCCGCACCTCTGCACCTAACCAGAACCAGCTGGGTGGAGATGCCAGCGTAGCCGAAGAAGATTGGACAATGTGATGGACTTATGGTGTGGGGAAAAGATCATGAACTTTAAACTGGGTGGAATCCCAGGAAGTTTTCAGATTAGGGATTCCACAGTTCGTTGCCAACATGTCTGACTTATTAAATTGGAACTTTAAGGATAGCTCTGCCTTGGACTCTGATTTAATTCTGCATGATATTTGGAACGCTGACAATGGCTTTTACTGCACTGCTGTAAAAGGCCTTCTACTATACAGCGCAGTGGAGTTGCCATGGTAACAGCTTCACAGTATTCCACAAGGGAGCTCCCTCTGGTAAGGGGGAAAATCCAACATTAGAAATTACATTTGGTCTGGACATTTTCCCCCTATAAATAAATACCTGGACAATGCCGGGTTATCAGCTAATTTATTAATAAACTCCAGGATATTTTTTTAAATTCAAACATCCTTAAATCTTTCATCTGTCTCTATTTACAAGAGGAAAACAAAAAGATGTCCAAAACAGGTGTGGGATTGGGATTGGCAGCAAAACCAGTGGAGGTCCTGGTAGATTATTGGATGTGCCATAGAACAGAAGAGATAACATAGAGGCTTCCTCTAATTATAACTTCACATCCTTATGCACTAGATTTGTATTGAGTCAGCTGGAGAATTGAATCTTGGTCTCTTTTGCCTTAATCTAACTTTTAACGATGATCATTGCTATGTTTCGGATTATAATGGTATAAAAACAAATAGCTTTCTAAAGTTAAGAACACAAAAATTAATTTTCAGTCTCAATTCAAAGCTTGAGAAAAAGGACATGACTCAGGTCAAATTACTTTTGAATTGATTTTTCATTGCTTTAATAATAATAATAATAATAATAATAATAATAATAATAATAATAATAATAATAATTTATTAAATTTCTAGACCGCCCCCTCTCCCCGGAGGGACTCGGGGCGGTGTACAGGAATAAATTTAAAAACATACAAACATATATATAGCTAAAAGTCAAATTAAACAACCCCTGTACGAATTTATAAAAATTAAAAACATTAAAAGCAGACCCTAAAACCAATCCTAAAAATTTAGAAATAAAACTGAGGTGGGAAAGATGGAATTAGGCCAAGCCGGCTAGCTGGAATAGGTGGGTTTTAAGTTTCTGACGGAAGGAACGGAGATCCGTCGTTATCCTGATATCTGGGGGGAGGTCATTCCAGAGGGCTGGGCCCATCACAGAGAAGGCCCTACTCCTGGGTGCCGCCCTCTGGCATTGCCTAGTGGACGGCACCCGGAGGAGTCCCTCTCTGTGAGAGCGGATTGGTCGCAGGGATGTATGGGGCAGGATACGATCCTGCAAATAACTAGGTCCTGTGCCATGGAGCGCCTTAAAAATGATGGTCAACACCTTGAAACGCACCTTGAAAAGCCACAGGCAGCCAGTGTAGCCGCGCAGGAGAGGTGTTACGTGGGAGTAGCCAGAGACTCCAGAGACTGCCCGCGCGGCCGCATTCTGAACCAGCTGCAGCCTTCGGGTGCATCTCAAGGGGAGCTCCATGTAGAGAAAAGCTGTCTATGTTTATTATAGGCGGATTTTTTTTTTTACCTTTTGTAAATTTTAAATTTTGTGAAGGTTTGCCATTATGTGTCTGAACAAGTGTCAGTCTTCCTTTCATTCTCAAAACCAATATTTGATGAGAAAATTGATGTTGGACATATAAAGCAAAGGTCCATAGACATTTTGAAAGACAAATAATTGCCTGCTTTATATAAGCATATAAACCTTAATTAGTCACTTTCAATGAAAGAGTTAAAAAGCTGCAGGTAGGTGGATGTATGGTCTGAGTACATGCCAGTACACTGAACATATTTCCAGTCCATGGGATGTAGAAAGCTGGTGTTGATGTGCAACTTAGGCTCTCCAATCTAAAAGTTATCTTGTATATAATAATGTGAGCCCCGCCTGGAGTAAAACTGGCTTGGTTACATTGGTAATTTACCGTTAGCAAGGAATACTGCATTTGATAGAGAAACAACTGAGCATGGTAATCTAACTTATGCTTTCTCTATCTATGTGATAGAGAATTGATCAAAGCCATGATAGGTAATGGGGTCGATATTTATAGTTCCGTTTGTTGCTGACCATAGTATATGGAAGATTGTGACTCACAATGGAAGAGGGATTAATGATAAACATATGAAATAATGAATAAAATGAAAGAAAAATAGATGACATTTGCCTGGCCATGTGGAATTAATGTATACAAACAACATGGATATGAAGTTATGAGTTTAACTATGAACAAAAGGGCTAATGTGCATGTCAAAAACAAAAATTGGTACCTTCTAGATTGCATGTGTTGGAAACTGAGACTTCACAAGTTGTTGATAATTGTATGTTACACCCCAGTACATTACAATGATGGAAAAACCAGGGATATGTTTTTGGGACAATTACACAACATTCTGAATTAATGCAGTCCAGCGAAAGGGAACATATTCTGTTAAGTGAAATGGGTGGGAACGATAAAAGTTGTTCAACTATTTGAAAACCCAAGGAGGAATTAGAATGGCAATTATTGGGTAAGTATTTGCTTAGAAAAAGGCCTCTTTGCTTTGACCTTGCAAGCTTTTTGATGTGCACACATGGGAAAGGAATTAATCAAAAGCGCCGTTGATTTAATTGTGATGAAAGAGAGAATTATTCAAAGGTACAAGGCTGGTGAGAGAAAAAGGTATAGAGCATTAGTTATTAGATTCAAAAAAGAGGACATGGAAGAGAAGGAAAGAATCAAGAGGGAAAGTAAAATTAGTTCAGGAAGATAACATGCAATGCATATATGAAAATATATTAGATGTCTCTCCCAACAGAATGTATGCAAAAAGGACATATGGAAAAGCTATAGTAAAAACTACATTTAACAGAGTGGAATAAATATACTGCAAAATGAAGCTTCTCTCCTTAAGTCCTGCTACATTCTTCATCATGGGGACAATGAGATAATTCCAGGAGAGATGTCTCTGGAGATTTTTAGTCATCCAGGTCATGGTTGTCCGAAAGGTGCTTTTTTCAAAAGGCAACTCTCTTTGTTTTTCCTTGAAGATGTTTTGCTTCTCACCCAAGAAGCTTCTTCAGTTCCGAAGAAACTTCTTGGATGAGAAGCATAACGTCTTCAAGGAAAAAACAAAGTAAGTCCGGTTGCCTTTTGAAAAAAGCACCTTTGGAACTGCCAAGAAGGATGAGCAAAGAACACCCACCAGGTGTGCATCCCAATAGAATAGATCCTTAGCAGGGTCACCCAAAATATGAAAATCATCCCAGCAACAGGTGTTCTTGTAAGATACAGGTATGTGTTCTCTGGAGCCAATGAGAAGCCAGGACTTAGTCAAGATTGTTGTTACAACAGTTCCTGAATTCCTACAGGAAAAGTGGCAAGATGCTTTGACTCCAAAAAAAAAAGCTTCCTCTCTTTGGGAAGCATTAATATCAAGACATGTTGAAGCAAATCAGAATGATTTTGGACTGGTAGCTTTATGACTTCACCTAGCGGCAAGAGGCAACTGGACTTTCTGGTTTTTCTTTGAAGTTGTTTCCCTTCTCAGGGATACAACATCATCTATCTCCAATCCACCTCAAAGTCCTTCAAATTCCAAGAAGGCTCGACATCCATTTGCACCACTCAGGTGACCCTGATGACACAAATAAATCTCCAGGTGACCTTAAAGACTCGCTAAAAGAATGCAAATGACCAGCTGTCTGCAAGTAGTATAAATCCTTCCATTCCCCACCATCCAATCAGAGCTGAAGAAGCTTCTTAGATGAGAAGCGAAATGTCTTCAAAGAAAAACCAGAAAGTCTCTCGAGTTGCCTCTCGAGAAAGCATCTTTGGGACAATCATGGGCTCCAGGTAGTCAATAGTTGTTCTTGATAGTTGAAAACTGGGACTTATATTTATTATTATCCACAGTGGTATGCCCAACAGTTTCCCCCCGATCCCTTGTGGTCAATCAGTTCCCTAATCCTAGCTACTAATTCTTAGTATGATGTGGCAAATTTTAGCAGCGAATCAATCTTAACTGACCTCAGAAGCTATGTAGGCCCCAACCTTGGTTAGTACTTGGATGGAGGTCTGCTTGATGGTCCTACTATTTTTTTTTATTGTTATACTACTGGTAGGAAGTTAAAAATATCAAGAAATCAACAATGGCAAACCATGTTATAATACTGCAAACAAAATCACACAGATGCTGTCACTAGGTGTTAAATATTACTTATGGATATTTTCACTTTTTTTGCACCTATAAGAAATATTCATTCAGTTTGCATTTACAAAATCCACACTTCTAAAGCCATACAGAAATCAAAACTTATTCCACATTTTGACATTCCATTTCTTTCCTAAATGTTTAGCGCAGGGACTGTAGGGATGAATCTGTACAAAAATGCATGCATTCATGGAATAATTTAAGCACTGCATAATTTGATAGGAAGTACTAATAATAGGAAAAATATGTTGGGCAAAAATGCAGAACAAGTTCATATATTTAGAGAAATGTTCAACTATACTAATTTTAAAAACGCATGTATAATTGTATGTTTTCTTTCTCATTTTGTATACTTTTATACTACATTAAAAAATAATAATATTTTTCTCATTTCTTGCTGTTTCCTTCTTACCTTCCTCTTCTATTGCACCTTAATCCCACATTGCATCACTGAGACAAGTGTTGAAAACACCACAACACTGAAAATTAGAAACATAACAGGTGATTCCACAAAAGTAGGGAGACAGTTTGCTGTGATCTGTTCCTGTACTGATTCCTTTAGCCTCAAATAACTTTTCAGGTCTTTAAGACAGTGAGTGAGTGAGTGAGTGAGTGAGTGAGTGAGAGAGAGAGAGAGAGAGAGAGAGAGAGAGAGAGAGAGAGAGAGAGAGAGAGAGAGAGAGAGAGAGAGAGAGAGAGAGAGAGAGAGATGATCCAACATAACATGTAAAAATGAAGCAAAAGAAACTTTCCTCATTATTTATCACTATATCAGAAAGTATAACATACTTTTGCATAACAGGCTGCCCTTAAACACAAGGCCAATAAAACTAACAAACAAAGCATCCCACTTTGTACTTCCAAAATCATCCCCCTTAAGAAAAATGTGGGATCACTGAATACATGACAATCCTTCATGCCAAAACTTTTAACAGAAATCCTGTCCAGCTAAACTCACCTCAGAGACAACAGGCTCCTGCCTGCTGCAGGCTGGTTCTGTGAAACATACAACTAGGCAACAACAGGGGAGAAAAGGGAATTGATCTGAGCAAATAGCCATTTCCCACACAGTCCTTTTTTTGGGGTGGGGTGGATTGTGCACTAAAATATTTGGATTAGAATTAAAATATGGATCTTAAGAACAATTAAGAACAAGCTCAGGTTTCATACTTCTTCCCCCCCCCCCCCTTTTATTCTACGCAATATACTGTGGAAATGGACCAAAGCAGATGAATAATAAATACCTCCCAAAGGGAAATGGATTGGAAGGAGGCTGATTTATCCACCTATCCTAATTTAGTCCATGCCTTTTCTAATACACTGTACTGCTTTTTATATTCCATGCTTTCTTTAATCGGGAGGTTTGTCAATAATTCATTGTAGTCTCTGTGGGCCTTGTTTAAGCTCAGTGTTTAAGAAGAGTCCAAACTAATTTATTCTTGGAAAGAAGGTTACCAGAATCTAAAAGCTAATATGACACTGACGTTGAAAAGAAATCAATGGGCTAAAAACAACTGGAGAAATCTTTATAGAGCCTGGCCTAGAAATCAGGTGAGCCCCAGACCTCCCTTAGGCATGGAAGCTGCTGGGTGACTTTGGACCAGTCTCCATGACTCGCCTCACAGGGTTTTTGTTGTGGGAAAAACAGGAGGTGGGAGCATTAGGGGTTTGCCACCAGGCATGATAAAAATCTAATAATCATTATAATAATGTCAAGCCAAGTCCCTGTTGTTTCCAAGAAAATATATGGACATCATCACACACAATCCTTTCCCCCAGGTTAAGTCCACCTACTGTAAACTTGTAGAATGGGTTAGGGTTGCCCTATATGAATATTGTTGAGCAGATAGTTGAATGAGGGGATGCCCAGTTTAAATCTAGCACATTAATTAATGCATTATACTACATCATTAATAACTATTGTAAATTATTTAATTAAAATTAATAATTAATTTGAAAATAATTGCATTGCATGGATCATTAAAGAGATGTCTCATGATACAGAAAATGTTTAGGAATGTGTCGTGTGCTGGAATGATGGGAACTATAGTCAAAAAACGTTCAGAGAGCATCTGGCTAGGAAAAAAAACCATTGCTTGTGCCTGCTGCTCTGAAATGCATGAAAAAGTTCTATGCTGCCACCTCCTGGACAAAGTGTATTGATACAGCACTACTATGTACGCAGCACCAAGATCTAAACAAAAGTTGGCTGGCTGATTCAATTGTTCTTTGCAGATATTGGAGCCTAAGGTTCAAAAAGTCCCTTATGCAAAAGGATTTCTCTTTGATAATAATAAATTTGAGAAAAAGTAAAGGAAGAAAGTTTGCTTTCTGAGGAACCTGGATCTTGTACCCAATTATGAGTTCTGGCATCTCTGGTTTTATTGCTTATTTATTTCTATTTCTATTTTCTATCAATCAACCTGTTGTAGGGCATCCCCCAGTTACTAAATTCTTCTGAACTTTTTTTTCTTGCTTTCTTTCTTTCTTGCTTGCTTCCTTCCTTCTTCCTCCTTTCTTACTTTCTCTCCCTCCCTCTTTTTTCTCCCTTCCTTCCTTCCTTCCTCCTTTCTTTCTTTCTCTCCCTCTCCCTCTCCCTCCCTCTTTTTTCTCTCTCTTTCTTCCTTCCTTCCTTTCTTTCTCTCCCTCTCCCTCCCCCATTCTTTCATTCTTCTTCCTTCTTCCTTTCTTTTCCTTCCTTCCTTCCTTCCTTCCTTTCTCTCCCTCTCCCTCCCTCATTCTTTCTTCCTTTCTTCCTCCTTTCTTTGATCCTTTTCTTTGTTTGTTTCTTTCTTTCTTTCTCTTTGTCTCCCTCTCCATCCATCTATCTATCTATCTATCTATCTATCTATCTATCTATCTTTCCCCTCCTTCCCGTCTTCCTTTCTGTTTCCTCCCATTATAAAGAAAAGGAACAATGAGATTCAGGTCTGTTAGATCCAAAACCTGCTTTAATCTGCTCTGACCTATTACTGGAACATCTCCTTTGTTCACCAGAACATTGGTGGAGCAACCATGGAGGTAGAATTTCTCTACTGCAGATTGACAGGGCTCGTCCACAGTGTGGGCCTAACCAGGTGGGTGTCACATACTGTAAAAATTGTTTTGCCCAGAACACGAAAATGTGAGCATGCACAGCAGCAAACACACAGCTATGATATAGGACGGGATAGTGCCAGGGCAGGCAGCCGATGGCCAGATCTACCTGTTTGCCCAAACTGGTCCACATGGGCAGCAGCCCACCTCTGGGCCTAACTGTTCTTGAAACCCATCCAAGAGGCTATACAGCCTTAATAATCGCAAAATCCATACTAATTATGGCACTATAATAGGATACATCAGGCACTATCTTGCCAAAATTAATAGACTTTTGACTTTGTTGTAACCTAATTCTGGATTGAGTTAGATTTATAAATGTTATAAAATAATAAAAGCAGCAACATCCAAAGCTATGTTTTGAAAAGAAATCGAAAAATATGGCACAGGTTAAAGAATGGAGTCTAAAAGGCCTCGAGAAACTTTATAAAAATATATTTACTTAGTCATGCATTGACATTGAGATGGATTCCAGGGTAACTCTTTGGGCAAGTTATTGCATGAATCAATTTTTTTAAAAAATGAAGAAGAGCCATTGACTCCCAACCTAAAGGAAAAATAAATTTGGGTGAGCATGAAAGGTGGGGTTTTGGCTACCTTCATCATATAGATATTTCTGATGTATGACAAGAATATTCTCCTCATTGGCAACTCATTTACCTTACCTTTTACCTTTATTTCAATTTTTTTATACCGCCCCCTCTCCCCAAAGGGACTCGGGGAGGTGTACAGTCAAATGAAATAGATAAAATGGACTACAAACATGCAAACATAAAAACATAGAAGAGGAGGCAATACAACACTGTACAGGTAAAGCAGATAAAAACAATATATAAACAATCCTAAAAAATACCCAATTAAAATTACCCAATTAAAATATATCTGCCAAGAGGTATAATGAGGTTATAAATGGTCCAGGCCGGCTAAACGGAACAGGTGAGTCTTCAGTTTTCGTCGAAAGGAGAGAAAGTCGGTGGTGGTTCTGATATCAGGGGGGAGGTCATTCCAGAGGGTTGGGCCCATCACAGAGAAGGTTCTATTGGCACTGCCTAGTGGACGGCACCCGGAGGAGCCCCTCCCTGTGAGAGCGAATCGGTCACAGGGAAGTGTGTGGTAGGATGCGATCCCGCAAGTACCTAGGTCCTGAGCCATGGAGCGCTTTAAAGATGGTGATTAACACCTTGAAACGCACCCGAAAGACCACAGGCAGCCAGTGCAGCTCGCGCAGGAGCGGTGTTACATGGGAGTACCTAGTACTCCCAAAAATAGCCCGTGCGGCTGCGTTCTGGACTAGCTGCAGTCTTCGAGCACGTCCCAAGGGAAGCCCCATGTAGAGGGCATTGCAGTAGTCCAGCCGAGGCGTTACAAGCAGGCGGTGGCTCAGTGGCTAAGACTCTGAGCTTGTGGATCAGAAAGGTTGGCAGTTCAGCGGTTTGAATCCCTACTGCTGCATAACGGAGTGAGCTCCTGTTATTTGTCCCAGCTTCTGCCAACCTAGCAGTTCAAAAGCACGTAAAAATGCAAGTAGAAAAATAGGAACCACTTTTGGTGGGAAGGTAACCGTTCCGTGCACCTTTGGCATTAAGTCATGCCGGCCACATGACCACAGAAACGTCTTCAGACAGCGCTGGCTCTTCTGCTTTGAAACGGAGATGAGCACCGCCCCCTAGAGTCAGGAACGACTAGCACATATGTGCGAGGGGAACCTTTACCTTTATTCTCTTCCCACAATTGAAGCCTGCCTAAAAGGAAACTGCATTTATATTTATGTTAAGGAGGACAAGGTACTCAGAGACCCAGCACCAACATGGGCACAAGCTTGATGTAAAACTGAAACAAGGCCAGGCTAACTACGTGGTTTCACTTCAGGGAGCAGAAGCAGGGAGGAAGACTGCTTATAGACTGATTTTTCTTTTGACTATAAATAGACACAAATTCATCCTTTACCATCACCTCTACTAGCCAGCTGAGGGATCTCAGAAGCCTGCTTACCTTTGGAAGGGAGAAGGGAAAGAGCTTTTAGGCAACCAATAAGCAACCACCCAATAAACCGTTCACTAACCTACTCTGTTTCCTGTACAAAATACAAGGCCTGATCTTCCTGTCTAAAGGGAGCGTTTTCAATATACAAGGATCCTCACTAGCTATACATAAACCTGCAAAATGAAGTTAGTGGAGATGGCAGAGATGTCCTAGGCTACTATACATGACATCACTCCCCTCTACGCACACTACATACAGTAGGTATATCCATATAGTAGAGTGGTTAGAGAGCTTAATAAACAGCGAGGTCCAAGTTAAAAGCTTCACTGAGTTCTGAAGTTCCCTAGGAATTTCATTTTAATCCCTACCAGTATCTCTCAGCTTTGCTTAGTTCCCAAATATATGAGATGGACATTTGGCAAAGATATGGAAGAAGATAACAAATGTAAGAAGGTAACAGTTAATAGTGTTGTGTAAGAAGAATTTGCTGCCTAAAGTGACCCCAAATGAGCGGAAGGGGTTATAAATTATGAAGGGTCCTTGGTACTCTCTCAGCTTTGTTGTTTTCTTGCAGACGTTTCATTACCCAAACTAGGTAACATCATCAGTATGAATGAAGGCAAATGTATGGGCTCCAGGATAATGTTGCAGGATCGAATCTGAGTCGGTCAGGCACTCCAGCATGAGCCAAAAGCTTAAAGGATTAAAATTCTGGTCCCAGTGACTGACCAAATAGAGACAAGGTAAGGTAAGGTAAGGTAAGGCAAGGCAAGGCAAGGCAAGGCAAGGCAAGAGAAGAGAAGAGAAGAGAAGAGAAGAGAAGAGAAGAGAAGAGAAGAGAAGAGAAGAGAAGAGAAGAGAAGAGAAGATAGATCTTTCAGTCTATATTTCAAAGAAAGGTACACAACTAAATCATCCAGTGAGTTACTCAGCCAGGTGTCCCATGACCACCATCAATTGTTTGTAACACTGAAACTGAGATTAAGGTTAATACAAAAATGATGCAATTTCTGGTTAAATGGATAGAGACCTGGTTTGTTTCACCTAATAGTAAATCTGCCTCTGAAGAAGAACATTTGAATATCTATCATGACAGAGTTGGGTTTTGCTACAAAAAATAATAAGTTCCTTGACTGGGAACTTTAATTAACTGCAGTGCATTCCATCCTTACAACACGGAATTAGAAATAAGTAGGAGTACACTGTGCATATTTATTGTACATTACAGCAATTGCCTCAAACGATAAATCAATTGATTCCTCCATCAACTCAATGAAACACTTTCTTTTAAAAAAAAGTATCTTATTTTGGCAAATTTTTTTAAAAATGAAGAATTCTTCATATGAGCAAGTGGTCTCCATATTACTTATCTGGGAATATTTTTTTCCTGGAAAATCTAAAAAAAAAACACCCGGGGAGGGGTATAAAGCATTTCAGAGTTGAAATTGCAACATATCCATGACTAATTGTGATTCACATGTCTGCACCGTTATAGACTGTACTTTTAGGTGATTTTCAGTCAAATTCCTGCGGAAGGCATTTTTGAACCTCTGCACATTGTATATATCAAAACCACCTGGACAGATGTGTCTTCGGCCATTGCTATTACTTCGTGACAATCAAAATTGCATTCTTTAAATCATTCTAATACCTATCATGAAGGCAATGAGTTATGTCTGGATGCACATCACACTGAAGGGCAAGACACAGAAAAATAGAAATTGTCCCCTTGGATTTCCGGTTGTCTGGTGCGTAGTCACATAAAAGCTACGAAAACTGGAGGTTTGAATTTCACAATGAGCTGCCGTTTACACGCCAGGCCATTTTAGTCTTAGAAAAAGACGAAATACAATTATCATGCCTTTGGTTTCACAATAGTGTTGGAATCAGTTTTAATTCCAGGGAAATATATGAATAACAATGATTACTTGAAGAATGATGATAGTGATACTTACCAATAGTACATTTGTATGACAGATTATGTTCATATATGTTTTGCTACTGCAGGAATGCGCTTGGATCGATACAAAACACATGTATAAAGGCTGCTGTACCTTGAGCTAACCGTAGATCATAGAAGAAGAAGAAATACTGAGCGTACATCCTTTTACAGATGTTTATGATTACAGTGCGCAATCTCTGAAAAATATCTTTAAGTCTTCTGCAATGTGTTTTGCAATACTCTGTAATAGCTTCCAGTGGGATGTCTGTTCATCAAAATTGCTTTTGTATGGCTTTTGAGCTGTCCTATAAACAACTATAAAACAGGAGATTGATTGTTCAATATTTTGGGGAATGCAAAAGAATCACTAAGTTGAGTTTTGTAAGTCATTGCTTCTCATAGTAGCTTACTCTTACAGATTGGAGAATTGGGATGACTTCTCCTCATAAATAGATCTCAGGGGTTCTCAATTGTGACAGGAAGGGAAAAGGACTTACCTATGTAGCTGGAGTTTTCTTCTGCTGTCTGTTCAGCTCTAAGAAACTACAGGGGGAGAAAGGGGGCTTTGGATTCGTGTGACTGTATAGTCTTGCACAAGAGAAAGATTTTGTGACCTTTGTTCTTAAGCAATATAATCAAATGACTCAGATATGATTTTAAAAATTGTCTGGATAAATGGAAAAAAAAACCATGTAGAATAAAGGTAGATGAGCCATGGTGGTGCAGTGGTTAGAATGCAGTATTGCAGGCTACTTCTGCTGACTGCCGGCTGACTGCAATTTGGCAGTTCTAATCTCACTAGGCTCAAGGTTGACTCAGCCTTCCATCTTTCCGAGGTGGGTAAAATGAGGACCCAGATTGTTGGGGAGCAATAGGCTGACTCTGTAACAGAAAGCTGTAAAGCACTGTAAAACATTTATAAGTCTAAATGCTATTGCTATTGCTAGATAACAATCAAGTACATAGATTGCCAATTCCAAATAAAATTGGTAAAATTAATCTGAACGACATAATTAATTACCTGCTGGAGTAAAAGTCATTTTGAAACACATGCTGAGTTCATTGCAAAGAAAATTATATATGGAACAGTTGTGGGGTATTCTGCTTAGATATTGATAGGTAGGCTTATCTTTCTGACAAGAATTTGAGATAGGGAGAGAAAAACTGGTTTCTTCTTTTAGTTTTATTTATTTTGGTGTGGGTGTCCCACCCCCACCATCTTCCATATTTCATGCACTACTTTGAGTGCTGTCAGCTGTGGTCACACACTATCTGTAGCACTGAAGCCTACTTTTCACACCTCTCATTACTAATAATAATTGCTAGCTTTATTCCATCATGCATCATGGCCACCATACAAGTGATATTTTGTTGTGGTTGCTTTGGGGTGGAAAAAGCTAGCCTGCTCCCCTTAATCAGTTAACCTTGTGCCTGCTCATTCTTTCTGCCTCCCTCCTTCTCGTCTCCCCTTTCTTCTTTAAGATGAGAAGTGCAATTACATATGTTCCATATTGCTTTATTTGACCACAGAGAGGGCCACCAGATCAGAGTAGCTACACAGAAAGTTCTAATTTTTTGGCATCTCAGATATGGTACTGCTATTTAACATATGGCAACCATATATTGTTTTCTACAATTATATCACCTGGATAACAGGATAAAAAGTGCAAATAATTGATGCTCCTAGATGTGAACTGCATCAATACTGCACAAACTCAGTAAAGAGATATACTAGCCTAACAAACTGAACCAACACATCTGTTTTGTCTATGCTTTCACCAAGAATTCATGTCAACAATCCATGTCAGGCTTATCTTTCTGACAAGAATTTGAGATAGGGAGAGAAAAACTGGTTTCTTCTTTTAGTTTTATTTATTTAGGTGTGGGTGTCCCACCCCCACCATCTTCCATATTTCATGCACTACTTTGAGTGCTGTCAGCTGTGGTCACATACTATCTGTAGCACTGAAGCCTACTTTTCACACCTCTCATTACTAATAATAATTGCTACCTTTATTCCATCATGCATAATCATGTAAATAGAGCTGCCCACTAAATCGTGGTTTGTTTCTGAACGTTCTATGTATATCCCTTTGAAGTGACCTGATTTGGGGGTGAGTAGATTTTCTTGTTTAGCTGAGTTTGACCTTCATTCATTAATTGATTGGTTCCACTGATGTACAAATATTGGGAAATGATTAACCTCCAAGATAAAATGTGTCCATTTTACATATTTTGATTAGATGAATTACAAACCAGGTGATAAAAGTGCTGGTTGGATAAAGTTTTCAACATATTTCACAATAAAGATTTATACACAAGCTTGTATATTTGCCTACAAGGGAGGGAGGTGTCCAATGACCATGGTGCCTTGTAACTTCTCGACAAAGTACGATAGAACAATGAAAATGGTACCACATGGAAGTCTATATATTTATCTTCACTTTGAGAACAGCAAGGCAGATGGCTATAAAAAAAAACAAGTGGAAAATTTGCTTAGGTCCTATAAAGTACTTGGTGAAGACATGTCCCTGAAAATTCACTCCTTACACTCGCATTTAGACTATTTCCCTTTGGACTGTGGGGCAGTGAGGGATGAGCATGGGGAGAGATTCCACCAGTATATTGCAGGCATGGAGAAAAGATACCAAGGGAAATGGAGTCCGTCCATGCTTGCCAATTACTGCTGGAATCCAATGACGTGCAGTCAGGGGAGGCAGGGGAGGCAGAGCCTCACCGCTCTCATCATGAAAAGAAAAAAAATGTAAAAGGGAAAAGGCGAGTGCTGAGGTGAGGCTTAAAAAAGCCTCTAAAAAAGGGAGGACTGTGACAACTTTGATCTTTGCAAACATGCAAGCAAAATACCCCAAGTTCACGGTGGCGGGGACAGCAACTCCTTCCGCTGCGCTACGGAGAAGAGCCATGCTGTGCAGGAGGCTCCTCAGCACTAGCCTCAGATCAGCGCGAGCTGCGGTCCCCTTCATGTTGGCTCAGGAAGGAGGGGAATGGGACCGCAGCTCGCACTGATCTGAGGCTAGTGCTGAGGAGCCTCCTGCACACGCGGTCCCATTCACCTCCTTCCTGAGCCAACATGAAGGGGACCGCAGCTCGCGCTTATCTGAGGCTAGTGCTGAGGAGCCTCCTGCACAGGGTGGCTCTTCTCTGCAGCGCAGTGGAAGGAGTTGCTGTCCCTGCCACCGTGATCCGGGGATATTTCACTTGCACACTTGCAAAGATCAAAGTTGTCACAGTCCTCCCTTCATGATGATCATTTGATGACGTCAGTGCCTCACCAGCCATAAATCTCACCGCACATCACTGCTGGAATCTCCCCAGGAATGATCCTACTGCAGTTCACAAGAGAAAAGCCAAAAAGTGCAGTTTAGATACTGAATAAAGATGGAACCTTGTTGTTTAATCTGATTTTAGAGCTTGTCAATTTTTCATACAAAAAGCATGGAAATGTTATATGAAAAACTAATACATGAATGGAAAGTTATATTATTGGTATTAATAAAAAGATAAATTTATAATGATTGGTGTGGCACCACTCTCATTGCTATATCACATTTTGCAGAAAAGTTATGGAGCATAATCGCATATTCCCCTTGTAAGTTTGAATTATTTTGATGCAATTTTGACCTGAAGTTGTATCTTGGAAACTGGAGCCAATTAATACTCAGGACTTAATTTTCCTTTTTTAGTGACTCAATTCTGGTAAAATTAAGCTGCTTTCATTTCCAAGGCTTTCTCCTTGTAGACCAGTGTTCTCTTTGGCCCACAAGCAGTTTTACAGTATGGCTGTTTCTGATGATAAGCAGCACAAAGTACTCTCCATTTTTCCCAAACCAGGAAATCAAAGAGGGAATCAAAGCACCTTGGAAAATATGAACGCATGGAACACTAAATTATTGTTTATATTTATATCTGAGATAATCCAGTTTAAATTTCCAGGTGCTTTTGATAAATGGATATTTACACTGCCCCTTCATGCAGGACACGTTGTCTTCCAAATACTTTCAGCAATATGATTGGCATGAATACAAATCTTAAAATAGTTGTGTGGAAAAAAATGGATTCATTTTGCTTCAACTGTAAGCCATTTTATATTTATTTTTTTAAATAAAAATATATGTATTGTTATGTATTATTTTCATAAATAACTCAAGGCTGCAAACATAGCGAATAGTTTTTCCTACTCCTATTTTCCCCACAAAAATAAACCTGTGAGGTGGATTGAGCTGAGAGAATGACTGGCTCAAAGTCACTCAGCTGGCTTTCATGCCTGAGGCAGGACTAGAACTCATACACACCATAATGGGCAACCTTCAAAAACCATGGTTGCCTCTTTGATTTTCTCTGTGTATCGATACAATTTCTAGTCTGCATTAGTGCAAAGTTACAAAATGAAAAACAGACTGTTTAGGTCAATGATGGCTAACCTTTTTGACACCGCATGCCAAAAGCAGGGGGAGCGCAGGTGGGTCATGCCCCGTTCCCAAACATCCGGGTTGCCCGTAGGCCATTTTTCTCCCTCTGGAGGGAGAAAAACGGTCCAACGTGCAAAACGGAAGTCTGTTCCCGAACTTCTGGTTTGTGCTTTGGATTGTTTTTTGCCCTCCGGAGGCTTCAGGGAAGCCTCCGGAGGACAAAAAATGGCCGAAAATGAAAGCTGAAATCAGCTGGCCAGCACATGCATGCGCGTTGGAGCTGACAGGGCAATGCTTTGCATGCCCTATGAAATGGCTCCGCATGCCACCTGTGGCACACATGCCATAGGTTCACCATCATGGGTTTAGGTCATACCAACTTCCATCAGACATTCTCCCTGAATAGAGATCTGTCATGAAGCTTTGTTGTGGACAATGACTGCTTGCCACTGTAACAAGAAGGTAGACCTCATTGCCCTTTCCCACATTACTATTGTGGATAGGTGGCAAGAAATGCAGATCCGATGAAGGACTCCATACTTCAGAGCCAAGCAGTAGACTCCAGAGTTGCTCCTCTTGATCACTATTGCAAATGTGCAATCTGATCTGGGTCTTCTAATATTCCTTTAGTGGTCCAAAAAGGCCCTGTACTTTGAGAGCTCAGGTATTATTAAGCTGAGATTTGCCTCAATGCACAGCTCCTAATCATTTGTCCAGAACAGGACCAAAGATCAGGCTTTCATCTCACCATTAACAAAAATGGGATTTTATGCAAGAATAAAAAAGATTATCTGTGCCCATGACTTCCAAATCAGGAGATGCTAAATGTACATATTGCAACCATGTGTGAGCCATTGGTATTTCAAAGATCTAAGCGTTTCAAAAAAAAAACTTTGCCTATTACATGACTGACACCCCCTCCCCATTTCTTTGAGGAGAATGCAATATATTGTAAGTATGCCTGTAGCTATATAAAAGAGAAGAAATGAAATGAATTATGCACACATAAGAGAGGTTTTTTTTTAAAATGTAAGTAACATACACTGGAGATCATCATAAATTCAGTTTATAGTCTCTGTGGTCCACCTGAAAAGTCTTCTTTTTCTCTTGCTCGTGCGCTCTTTGAGACAATGGCAGCTTAGCAATAGTTCAAATCCTGACAAACAAGCTGTCTTTGACAGATATTTGTTTCTCTCCCTTGAGGATACATCAGGCGGTGGTTTTTCCGTGGCTTTATTTTAGCGAGAAAAGCCTTTGCACGAGTGCTATTAGAATACACAGGTGCTTGTAGTTTTTATGACTCTGGTGCGGGAGTTCACGTAATTAAATCTAATCTTCTTCCTGTAAAGAACTGGAGGAAAATACATTTCTAAAAACTTACAGCCACTCCAAAACAGCTCTGCATAAAAATAACCAGCAGATATTTGAGCAGCTATGCACCAAGCCCATGGGAGGAATTCCATCATTCTGTTTGACCAGCACTAAGCGACAGATTTCCATGGAAAATCAACTGGTCAAGTTGAGTGAAACAAAATTCCATTTACTGTATGTTCTAATCATTCCTACTTTCCTTTCTCAATGCAGCCCAGCCCCATATATTTTCACACATATTTCTGGTGGATGAGTGTCCTAACAGATTTAATAGTCTTTATTAGTGCCATACAGAAATATTATCCTACTTTTTTCCTCTACTGCATGTTAAAAGAGAAATGCTTTTCATGGTTTTTCCTTCCCAAGAGAGGATTATGTTGGTGAAATCTTCATGCCAAATTCTTGCATATTTAGGGATGAGGTGGCCAAGGGGATTGTATGAATGCCCTGTCCTATATTTACAGTAACCAAGGAGGTCTAGTGGTGCATTGGTTAGAATTCAGTATTACAGTCAAACTCTGCCCACAGCTTGAAATTCGATCCTGGTCAACCTCAAGGTTGACTCAGCCTTCCAAACTTCCAAGGATGGTAAAATGAGGACCCAGATTGTTGGGGGCAATAGACTGACATTGTAAACTGCTCAAAGAGGGCTGTGAAGCACTGTGAAGTGGTATATAAGTATGTGCAATCTCTCCAAATGTTTGAGTTTTTCTAACTTCCGATTATAGTTCAATTAAATCCCAAGGAGAGACATAATGAGAATGTTCTATCCATGGGTTTTCTTAGAAGGCAAATTTTAAGTAGACAGAAATGTCCAGAGTGATGGAAATACATGTAGCAGAAAGCAAGAACACCAACAGTAACATTTGCTACTACCTCCTACAGTAAATTCAAAAATACCATCGGAAGAAATGTGAAAGAAATTATCTAGGCTACTTAGCTCGAGCAGCAAAAGATAGAAAAACAGAAGGCAAGAAAATGTTTGAACAGTTGCAAGGCAAATGCAATGCAGTTAATAGATTTTACGAATTTACGAATTTGATGTAGAATATTGAGCTTCATGAGACTTGCATAATCAACCATTATTGATATGTTTTGGACTTGGATATTATTTAGTTGTTCATAATTTAATGTGGATTATCAAAGAATCATAGATTTAGAAGACTCTATAGTGCTTGTTCAAAGATATATAATAAAAATGATAGCTTTTGCTAAGTCATAGTAGATATTAGCATGACAAGCCAAATATCCATAGTTCTATTTGGAAATGCATTTCTCCTCATGGCATATTTGATATAAACACTAGCACCATCGATGGTGTGTTAAGTCATTTTTCTTTGGCCTTAATAGAGTTATATTTGACCCTGCAAGCACTTCTAAAAGTCAGCATGTTTTATTTCCAATTACTTTATTAATGTTAACTATAGTAAGAACTGGCTGTGCTGCCTTTGGGGTAGATGTAAGTCACTACGGTCCTCGTTTTAGGTAGCTCACTGAATCCTTTTTACTTGGCCATGCTTGATAGAAGCTGGTAGGAACTAAAGTCTAACACTTCAAGGGACATGTTTATCATTCTGTAGAATGGGGCAGTTTTCCTTGGTCCCCAAAGTCTTGCAGTGATGGACCATTGATTTCCAGCTTTTCACTTCTAGAGAAGCAATTGTAGTTTCAAGAAGATGATCTAGATCCACATCATGGCTAAATGGGACAAGATTAATTAAAAGATTAATCTTCTGTTCAAATAAACTCTCTCAAAATTTCAAAATACCACTTGTTGGCAAACATTCTTTGCACATGGCAGGGGTGGGTAGGAATCCAACCTCTGCACAATATCCTTATTCAGGAGCCTTTGACATCTGACTGTATAGGTTCAAATCCGGTCACAGATGGATAGAATGAATGGAACGTATTCAAGGTCTCGTTTCTATTCTCTACCTCCAGGATAACAACAGGGATTCAAAACAGCTTGTTCCTCTGCCATATTCTCCACTTTACAAGAGGGTTAGAAAGCACTTCTGGAGGGATCACCATCCAGGACAAGCTAAAATAGCTTTCTGCCACCTCTCTAATTTCAGATTTGCCATCAGGATCTGAGCTTTTATTTGAGTTTTATTTCCAACATTCCAACTCAACTTCCGATGTAACAACTTTTGCATTTATTTTTATTGTTGCTGCACAGAAATGTGAAACTAACACAGGAGAGAGACAAAACAACAGTTGCAAATTCAGCACAAGGAAGAAAATCCAATTATCATGTCTAAATTTGTTCAAGTTATTCAGAAACCTCACATTTTTAAAAAAAGGTACAAATTGTCACGGTCAAACCAAACTGTCTTCTCTGGTACAAATTCTTGCCAGGCAAAATAAATTTTAAAATATACAAGTCTAGATTTTATCAGTGTAGATCAACATGGACAAATCTACGATTACCATTTTACTGTAATGTGATTTTCAATCTGGTAGCACTAGTACAACTAGGAATACATCTTTGGTCCAAAAGTTATATAGCAAGTGTTCTGCCTTTCCCTTCCAAGTGAATTTTTCCCCCAGAAAGAAAAAACTCTGAGTGTGAGAATCCACATCTCCCCAGATGCCTTGGTGAATAAGAATGAGGTATGAGCCTTCCATTGAGGACCTATATACTGCAGGAGTCAAAAAGAGGGCTGTGGAACTATCTACAGATCCCTCCCATCCTGGACATAAATTGTTTCAACTTCTACCCTCAAAGTGACGCTATGGGGCTCTGCACACCGGAAGAACAAGACACAAGGACAGTTTTTCCCCGAATGCCATCACTCTGCTAAACAACTAATTCCCACAACAATGTCAAATAATTTACTAAGATGGTATTACTATTATTCTTCTCTTCCTTCCTAGTATCTATCTCTTCCCACTTATGACTATAACCATGTTGCTTGTATCTTTCAATTTATATTGTTTTTATTTGTTTTCTAGTATGATTTAATAGCTTATTAGTAATGTTGACTATCACTAAGTATTGAATCTTTTGATTCTTGATGAATGTATTTTATTCTCTTTATGTACACTGAGAGCATATGCACCAAAGACAAACTCCTTGTCTGTCCAATCACACTTGGCCAATAGAGAATTCTATTCTATTCAAGCCTCATCTGGACCAGTCCAACCTTTCTGGTATTCTGATATTTTAAAGTTCAGCAGAGTGAAAATGAGAATATTTACCTATCTTCAGTTCTTCCGAGGCCTTTTTTTTTAAAGCTCCCTGGCAAACAAATGGAGCAAAATTGTTCAGTGCAGACAAATGACTGTCTTAAACTTTGCCTTTGATTTGGCTTTTTTGGGGTCAGGATTTCCAACATCCTGTCTGCCTGTCTATTTCTCTGTCTGTCTCAGAGATCAATACCCTTTTCCAACCTTTCATAAGCATCAGATGCCTCTTATAATCATTATTACCTCACCTATAAAAGAGCATATGGCAATCGCTAAGAACAAAGCATCTAGAAAACTGTCTTACATCAAAATAGATTATTAGAACTTCTCCTAGAAAGTCTCAAACCAAACTAGTCTTTATGAGCTGCAATTAAAGTCATGTCTGTGCCTCAAAGAAGATGACACTGCCATTTGCCTACATGTCTATATTGTCAAATAGCAAATATTGTCAAATAGCAAATGTTTTTCCATTTTCACATAGCAACATTTTTCGACATTTTCACATGCTACAGATGCATCGAAACATTAACTTCCAGAATTCCAAAGGCCAAACTGAATGGGAATTTAAAGAGCTATTCTTAAAACAAAATTCACATGTAATACATCAAATAAAAATGATTACTAAACAGCATGGAAGGAGGTGGGGGAATCATTGATGGGTGACCCAAAAACTGAAAGTAAATATATAGCTGCTTCTAATTGAATGAAAAAAAAGAATTACAACAACAACAACAACAACAACAACAACAACAACAACAACAGATGATTGGACCAGGGAGAGGAAGGGTGAAAGGAGTTACCAGAGGGGTTGAGGGAGAGAAGAGAGAAAATGTTTCGAAAACCGAAACATACAATTTATTGACATTACGATACCTGGAGATGCCAGAGTCAAAGAAAAAGAAGTGGGAAAAAATTATGAAATATCACGACCTGGCTATCAAAACTATGCAATTATGGATGAAACATGTAATGGTGATACCCATTGTCATTGGGGCACTTAGTACCATGTCCGAGAATTTTATAAGATACATCAAGAAATTGCAGCTTTCTGCAATAACACCAGCGGAACTGCAAAAAACTGTGCTACTCGAAACATCTTATATTTTAAGAAGGTACTTGGTTGATACCTAGGACATTGGCAGCAACCAGTATCAACCATTAGCACCAGTCAATGGTATTTGAATTTTCAGTTGGCTGAGTTTCATGTTTAATGAATAAAGTAACTACTACTACTACTACTAATAATAATAATAATAATAATAATAATAATAATAATAATAATAATAATAATAATAATAATAATAATAGGATGATTTGACCAGGTGGAGGAAGGGTAAAAAAGAGTAACCAGAGGGGTTGAGGGAGAGAAGAGAGAAAATGTTCTCATGAGCGACACTTTCCATGTTTGTTGTGCAGCTGGGTAGCACCTGCCTAACATTTATACCGGATAGCTTTTATTCGTTTCATGGGATAGTCATCAAAAACATAGTTGAGAGATGGAGAAAATTCCAAGTATGTGTCATCACTTTCCTGGCTGGTGCAGCTGTTTCCTTAGGCACACAATGATGTTGTGTCATGAAGGAAATACACTGTCACTGCGGCGGACGGATAACACATTTGGTTTTATTGAGCCACTCTACAATAATGAAGGGAAATAATAGGCCCCAATATACTGTTCATTCAGTGGCAATGAGCTCTCACTTCAGCCTCTCAAAAACCCAGCAAGGAAGCAAACAACCACACACCAGCATAACTCTCCCCCCCCCCCCGAGAGAGAGAGAGAGAGAGAGAGAGAGAGAGAGAGAGAGAGAGAGAGAGAGAGAGAGAGAGAGAGAGAGAGAGAGAGAGAGATCATTCCAAATCACTTTCCTTCTGGACAACTTGCCCACTAAAAACTCTTATCCAGGATTTGCTGATGCAGCAGACATTTTTCAGCTGATCTCTGCCACAGAATTCGGTGTCAGTATCAGTGTTGCTCTTGGTAGATCTGGAGGAACTTAGAACTACACCGCCTTCAGTCTGACCTGAGCATAGTACACAAAATTTATCTGTTACAATGTCCTACCTGTCAATGACTACTTCAGCTTCAACCACAACAATACACAAGCACACAATAAATACAAACTTAACGTAAACCGCTCCAAACTCAATTGCAAAAAATACAACTTCAGCAACAGAGTGGTCAATGCCCGGAATGCTCTACCTGACACTGTGGTTTCTTCCCCAAACCCCCAAAACTTTAACCTTAGACTGTCTACTGTCAACCTCACCCAATTCCTAAGAGATCTCTAAGAGATGTTCATAAGCACACCATATGCCTACTGTCCCTGTCCTAATGTCCCCATTTATTCGTATCCATTTCATGTATTCAAAATCATGTTTATACTTATATATGTTATCTAATACATGCTTAAAGAAATAAATAAAATGAAAAATAAAGTGTTGCTCTTCATAGATCTTGCAAATGAATGCTAACATCTTTAATATATTGGGACTGTGATCCTGGGGATCGTGCCCAAGAACCTGGGCAAATTATCTGCAAATAAATATAGAACAGGTCTTTCGTAATCTCGCGCAAAAGTGCGAGATCTGAGAACAGTGAATATAGGAGTACACAGAAATTTTTGGTGTCATTGGAAATAGGCTCAGGGTTTTTTATGCTGTTCTACTTTTCAGCCAAATGGAGCAGATGTTTGGGTGGAGTTTAAATAGTTGGGAGGTAGATGAGAATGAGATAAGTTGGGATTCAGTGAAGCTCCGTTGTTCTTGAGATATTTGATCCAGGCTGTCAGCTCTGCCATCATGAAAGCTAGTTTGAAGGTGAAGCTGGGAATCTAAGGACCCACTGAAAATGCTGATGACTGTACACCTCCTTCTCAATGCAAGCAAAACAAAACAAAACCCTATGCATAGACTCATTGCGTCTCCTTTTTTTATCTCCCTTATAGCCCATCTCAAATTAGCCTTATAGCAAATAATAGCACCAAACTATGAGAAGCACGAAAATTTCATTCACTTTCTTTTTGGTAAGAACTTTCCAAGATACAGATTTTTTTTTTAAAAAAATGCAATGTTAGTAGTTTGATCATTTTTAGTTTGTTTTCTTCACTTTATGTGTATGTGAGAGCTATGCAGAAGGAAAAAAAATGAGAGATTTCTTTATTCAGGGGAAATGCACATGACTATAGTGTTATGGATGAATATATCTTCTTGATGTTTATCATATTTGGACCTGAGGGTAAAGGTTCATTCTCCAGGCTTGTGGGTTGGTTTCTGAAAGTTTTGTTACCAAGCTAGGTAATATCTTCAGTGGAGTTTAGGCAGGGGTGGGCTTCAAAAATTGTAGCAACAGGTTTGCTGCCCCGTTGCTGGGTGAGCGTGGCCTTGGTAGGCGTGGCCTAGTCAGCCTCTTGCAACACAGAGGGGGCGTGTTTTTCACCCTCCCCAGGTTGCGGAGGCTTTCCTCGAGCCTCTGGGAGGTCAAAAACTGCTTCCCCCCGTCTCCGGAGGCTCTCTGGAGACAGGAAAGTGGCCCATTTCCAGCCCTCCAACGGAACTTCTGGTAGGCCTGCTTTTTGCCCTCCTTGGGCTCTGGAGGCTTTTCTCGAACCTCCGGGAGGGCAAAAACTGCTTCCCCCGGGCTTCGGAGGGAAGCCCATTTCTGTACTTCCAGAACCTCCGATAGGCCCATTTTCCTCTCTCCCTGAGCCTCCGTGCGGGCCCTGCACTAACCTGCCATGATGAATGGGCCATGTAGAGATTCCTGGGAAGGGAGGAGCATGGTGGTACAGGCCAACCAGAGGTTGTATTTGGGAGTTCACCAAACTGGGCAGAATCCTAGCTAGAGGATCACCCAAACCCGTGCGAACCCCCAGCAGCCGAGCCCTGAGTTTAGGGGATTTCAATGTCAGTGTTCTGTTGATAAGAGCTTCAGGTTTAGGTGTGTCAAGTGAGGGTCTTGCGAGAGGTCTTGTGATGGGTCAGCTGTGAGTCACAAGGGAGTCTTGTGATGAGTCAAGTGATAAAGAGCTTATCTCAGGTCAAGGTCGTTGGGAGGTGAACTGCTGGTGGGGGAGAATTGCGTGGGTTGGTTGAGGATCAATGCTATCTGGTTTGTTGTATGGTTGATTTGGATTCTGAGGGGTTCGTAGCCTGGTTGTAGGTCAATATGTCTGTTGATGGAATTGCTTGTGGAGTGCCAGGCTTCAATGAACTCATGAGCATGGTGAGTGGTAGCATGACCGATGATTTTTGTGTTGCTCCAATCGAACTGGTTCCGTTCAGGGTCTGTGTGGGTAGAGATTAATGATTTGGGATCGTGGCATTTGACTGCCAGCTGGTATTCATGGATCCTGGTTTTTAATTGATGTGATGTTTGTCGCACGTAGTATTGGCTGCATCGGTTACAGTTGATTTTGTAGATTACATTGTTTCTTTCATCCGTCTGGCAGAGTGTGGCTGTAGCAGTGGTGAAATTTAAATTTGTTTACTACCGGTTCTGTGGGCGTGGTTTGGTGGGCATGGCAGGGGAAGGATACTGCAAAATCTCCACTCCCTCCCCACCTGGCGCCAGCCAGAGGTGGCATTTTCTGGTTCTCCGAATTACTCAAACTTTCCACTACCTCTTCACCAGAACCTGCTGAATTTCACCCCTCGGTTGTAGGTTTGTGGCTACTGTTATTCCTAGAGGTTGGAGGATTCTGGCTGTCATTTCTGACACCCCTTTTTTGTATGGTAGGGTTAGTTTGGGACCTATTGAATTTAATTGGCACAGAGAGGGCTCTGTTTGTTTTTATTGCTCTGCCTGTTTCTCATTCTCTCCTCCCCCCCCTCTTTTTAGAGTTAATAAAATTGGCATATTTCTTTTTTGAAAAATAGAAAAAAAATGGAATTGAGTGTGGGAGAAAGTAAATTGGAGAGATTTATCCATTGCTAGGATGTTATGGGACTTGAAGAGGATGTATAAATAGATGCAACAAGTGATCCCAGGCTAAAGTGAGAAAGTTGCCTTTGAAACCAAGCTTTCAAGAATGGAAATCTCTCCTCCTGTCCCCTTTCAAATTCTTTCATTGGGATCCCTTTGACAACAGATGCTTTTAAAGATTGTGTTTTGTGTCTTTTCCTATTGTCATATTGTGAGAGAGGGAGAGAGGGGGAGAGAGGGAGAATAGATAGAGATAATGATTTGCAATCATCTGCTCTAAAACAAATCCCTGTTAAAAGGGCACCACAACTTCTGGGGGAAATGAAACATATAAAGGATAGAGTGTGCTTGTCAAAGATCATAATGGACCTTTGTAGCAGAGCTGGGAAGCAAAGCCAGATGTCCATAGTCTTGGATTTCCTGTACATCAATGAACACATTGAGGTTTAAAAATAAGGCAAAGAAGAAGGGAAAACTGCCATCTCTAGATCCTTAGGGGGACAGTTGTAGGTTTTAATGTGCTGCAAGATGTTTATGGAAAGAAAAGCTATCCCTGTTGTAAATCTGCCTGTCATACCTCTTATGCATGAATGAATTCAAAAGAAAGAGGTGGAGTGATAACGGCAATAAATATAAAGTCATTTTAATTCAGTTTGCAGGGGGGTGGAATTTACACATTCAATCATAAGTGTGCTATCATTCCTTAGTTCTATGTGTGAGAGAGAAAGAGAAAAGGAGAAAGACATGGGGAAAAAATGTGTGCTGTATCAGCATTCCATTTTTAATGCTAGAATATAGAGCTATAATGTAAGCTCTCTGCTGCTTTGTAACATAAAGTAGTACAATATTTATTTGTTGCCCTACAATTTGGGGAAAAAAAGCTTCATTCAATTTGGTACAGAAAAAAATATTTCACATTCGCCTGGTTCCTTCCCCCTCCCCCTGAGGAATTTTGGAAATGTTTGGAGCATTTTAGGGAGCATTTATTTGAGTGGGATGGAAATGTTTCTCCAGTTATTAGGACACAAGGTGGCTCAGGTGTGCATGTGTGATCATAAATCCCTTTCTTTTGTTGTACAATCATTTCAGCAATGGTCAGAAGCCATCTTGGCTTCTTTGCTTTAATTAATTGCCAAGGAAAACACTGAGAAGCAACACTTTTTTATATATAATCATTTGTATTAAAGTTCTAAACTACAAAGATAAAAATGAATACTAAAAAAAATATAAAGGAAAAGAAAAGGACAACGTGCAGAGGAAAAAAAGAGGTGCAGAGGAAAAAATATTAGGAAAAGAAATACATAAAGAACTGACTTCTCTTTTCATCACGTCAACTGGAAATAATTTCAGTTATCACCTTATTTAACATTTCAACCAAGGTTCCAAAGGTGCTTTTTTTCAAGAGACTGAACTTTCTGGTTTTCCTTTGAAGATGTTTCGCTTCTCATCCAAGGAGCTTCTTCAGGTCTGTAGCTCCCGCATTCAGCTTCTTCTTCACAGTTGAAGAAGCTTCTTGGATGAAAAGTAAAATGTCTTCAAAGAAAAACCAGAACATCCAGTTGCCTCTTGAAAAAAGGCACCTTTGGGACAACTATGTCCTAGATGATTGAGAATCTCCATAGATATTTAGTTATCCATTTCAGCCAAAGACCTTTTCACCCAAATCTCATCTTTGAGAAGTAGAACTTAATTAGATCAGAAACTAGTTCAGCTAGGGAAGATTAGCAATAGCACTTAGACTTATATACTGCTTCATAGTGCTTTTACAGCCCCCTTTAAGTGGTTTACAGAGTCAGCCTATTGCCCCCCCCCCCCAAACAATCTGGGTCCTCACTTTACCCACCTCGGAAGGATGGGGAGCTGAGTCAACTTTGATCCTGGTGGGATTCGAACTGCTGAACTGCAGCTAGAGGTCAGCTGAAGTAGCCTTCAGTAGTGCACTCTAGCCACTGTGCCACTTCGGCTTTTCTAGAGTGGTGCTAGTGTGGTGTGCAATGGAAAGAAAAACACACAAAAGTACAATAATTCCACCAAAAGAAATTCCAAAGCATTTTGATACTAAGCTCAGCAATGAAAAGAAACTTCTAGGGGAAAAGAACATTGTCAAATATCAGCCCAGTATTCAGAAGAAAATGACCTGGGGGGCAGCTGTATGTTGCCTATCCCACTCTGTAACAGATAGTATGACTTCCCTCACAAGCTCACATTATTCTTCACCATGTCCTTGGACACCATCCATATATCAAGGCAGTCTAGGTAACTCTCCAGTAAGGATTGTGCTCAGGGGTGAGTTCCGGCTGCCACTATTGCCGGTTCGCTCAGGGACGCCCCACGTGCCCACATGCGCAGTGCAACAAAAATTGCTCTGCGCATGCACAAAAGGCAAAAACAAGATGGCACAGCCTGTGGTGCCACCAAGAGAACCGCATTGGGGGGGCATGGCAGGCCTGGGTCGCTGCCAGTTCCAGCAACCCAGACGGCCAACTTACTACCGGTTTGGCCGAACTGGTCCGAACTGGTAGGAACCCAACTCTGATTGTGCTACTGTCTGAACAGAGGGTAAGAAAGATTGAGAATGAGACTTTTACTTTGGACAGGCAGCTGCCTGGACTACTTCTAACCCAGTGATGGCAAATCTTTTGGCTTGGTGGGATGTCAGAAACTCAGAAAATGTCTAACCTAACCTACTGATGTGTCTCACATACACACATAACCAAATAAAAGAGAAACAGTTCTCTTTCCATTCTCCCCATCTAGGCCACCCTGAATAGCCGCACCCAAGTCTGGGCCTGAAGCCTGGGCCTGAATCTCAACTTCCATTGCCTCTCAATACGGCCACATTGCACCATTCCCCAAGGCGTGCAACACAATTGCTCCAGCAACCCCATTGACTCAGCCTTCCTTCCTTCCGAGATTGGTTTAATAGGGACCCAGATTGGGGGGGGGGGGCTATATGCTGATTCTTTAAACTGCTTAGAGAAGGTTGTAAAGCACTGTAAATAGATTCAGCCTGTTTGGACCGGTTCGGCAGTGGAAATTGCAGGCAGGCCCGCTCACCCACCCCGGCTCTATGCCGTCCTATTTAGGCACATTTTTGAGGCTGGGCATATGCGCAAAAGGGGCACACATGAGCAAAGTGCATGCACAGAAGGCCAGGTGCATGTGTGAAATGGGCACGTGCGCCTGAAGTGAGCATCCATGCGGACAGCAAACCAGTGGTAACAACATGTGAAACCCACTGCTGACTGTGAAGAAGTATATAAGTCTAAGGGCTATTGCTATTATTTGTA
Organism: Natrix helvetica; assembly: GCF_964273705.1. NCBI lineage: Eukaryota > Metazoa > Chordata > Lepidosauria > Squamata > Natricidae > Natrix > Natrix helvetica. Next base: position 152,894,781 of record NC_138552.1, read on the forward strand.
TGTTACTTGTAGGTGACTGCAATGGCAGGCACATATCAAGTATCAAAGTAGTTAAGTAATGCTGAATGAAGCAACAGAAAGGAATGGAGAGAAGACTACCCTATAGGACCGGGATGGTGAACCTACGGCACGCATGCCACAGGTAGCATGTGGAGCCACTTGTCAGGGCACACGAGGTGTTGACCTGTCAGCTGGCCAGTGCGCATGCGCGCACTGGCCAGCTGAGTTCAGCCTTTTTTAAAGCCATTTTTCGCCCTCCCCAGGCTCCAGAGGCTTTATAGGAGCCTGGGGTGGGTGAAAAGAGCCTCCCTCCCCCAGAGACCCTCCGGAGGCTTCAGGAGCTTCCCTGAAGCCTCCGGAGCGCAAAAAAAACGGCCCTATGGGCAAACCGGAAGCTCAGGAACAGACTTCCAAGTCACTTCCGGTTTGCTCGTAGGGTCCTTTTTAGTTCTCCGGAGGCTTCAGGGAAGCCTCCTGAAGGGCCTTGAAGACTCTGGAGGGCTTAAACCGACCTATGAGCAAACTGGAAGTGGCAAAAAAGGCGCGCCATTGCTGATATAGGAGCTTCTGAGAAATTCCATATTCCAAACTTTAGTGTCATTTTTCAATGCTCAGTTGTGGTTTAGCTTAGTCTCCTTCACTCAAACTGAAATTAAGGGAGACAAGTGGTTATTTGGGCAAGCTCTCTCTCTCTCTCTCTCTCTCTCTCTCTCTCTCTCTCTCTCTCTCTCTGTGTGTGTGTGTGTGCAAGCAAATTGGGTGTGACCTAGTAAGTTGAAGAAACCCAGTGCTATATATAGTACTTGTACAAACTCAGAATTCAGTAATTAGGTTTAACTTGTTCTGTAATGCAATACATCCCTATCAGTTTTTTTATACATCTGTGCATATGCGTCTCCAATTTAGGTTTCAAGAAATGTTACTTTAAATTTTGCAATATTTCTTTTTAATATTCAAAGGATGAAAATGTCATGGTTCATATTCCAAGTATGGTTTTATATAGAAAGAAAGAAAAATCTTCAATTCACCAAAAAGGCCTTCCCGTTTCTTTGTTTTTCCCCAGTCTAAATATAAACAATAACACCAAAACAAGTCTTTTCTTTTCATATGACTTCTAGCATCTTTTTTAAAAAAATCAGAAAGATTTTTCATGATTAAATATATTCCTGGTTATTTATATATTATGATCCTGCCTTTAGTGGGAAACAAATGCTATTGTGTAGATTGCAGTTATGCTATGCCCATATTCTTTTCATGGTGCAATCCAGCTTGGACGAATGTTTTATTTCAAAGGTAGGACTTGTAAAAGAAAATAGCTTAAATAATAAATAGAGATAGGATTTGGGTTTGTTCCTCCAACAGATATGTCAGATGCCTTTTGCTTTTCTCTCCCGCAATATGTTAATTTGGCTCCTGCATTGACAATTTTAAAAAAAAAAAAAAAAAGAAGAAGAAGAGTGCCGGGGAAATGAAAATGCAGCTGACACGCTTTTCCTTTGAAACTTCCCACTTCAATGAGCAGGTCCTGATCTGCTCCTTTTGTGAGGAAAACTTCAGGTCCAGCTGGTTCATAAAGGCATTGGAGCAGGGAGCATTCTCAGAACGGATAAGCTACTGGCTTATCTGGCCCTCCAGAGTAGGCATTGTAAGGTTGGATAATTACCCCTCACTCGCCCAGAGCCCCTGAGAAGCAGAAGAGAAGCAAAAAAGCACACCTGGAAGAGAGGGCCTTGCCAATCATACAATCAGACAGAGGCTATTTTGGCTTTGATCTCACCCAGCAGCCCTGAAGCAAGAAAGCACTCTGGGTGCTCTGAGGAGATTGTCTCAAGCGTCACAGCGTGGTGTGATTTTGAAAGACTCCCTCCCTCTACACCTTCTTCTCTGAAAGACAAGCGGGAAAAAGATTTCTTCCCTCTACACAATGATCTGAAATAATTATGCTCCCCCCCCCCTCCAAAAGCAGCCTTAAATCTGACAGTGCAGGTGAACAAGCATTCACAGGATGGATCTTAGAGAGGAACAAAGGGACCATATTTTGATCCCTTGTTTCATCTAAGAAAACCTTCCTTCCTTCCTTCCTTCCTTCCTTCCTTCCTTCCTTCCTTCCTTCCTTCCTTCCTTCTTCTTTCTTCTTTCTTTTTCTTTCTTTCTTTCTTTCTTTCTTTCTTTCTTTCTTTCTTTCTTTCTTTCTTTCTTTCTTTCTTTCTGTCACCATAACTATCTCTCTATCTTATTGTATGTCTGTATGTTGGACAAGGTTGTTTTGTATCTGATACATGCCATGCTATCTCTTCCCATGGCTGATGCTTTCTATAAAATTTACCTATATTAATATGCATGTCTGACAAACACCAGGATTTTATATGGCTCAACAGTGCCCCCAAGAGCATTTATTATGTTGACCCCAGCTGGGAAATCTGAATAAATTAGAATTCATCCTTTCTATCCCAATATTCCTCTCCAGCAATCATTTTCGTACAATGCCTTCACTGGTTTCAAACAAAAACAAAAGCCAGCTAAAACCGTTATCGTTCAACAAAGAGCTTTAGGCAACTAGGTTCATCAATCTGATTTACTACTTAGGTATCTTATATGAGGAGGGGGGGGCAAATAACTCTACCCCCTATAGAAATGTAAAAAAAAATCTGTGGGGATTTCTTTTAAAGAAAGACCAAGAAGAAAACTAATAGCATTCTAGCTGGAGGCTAAGAAGCTTCTGCTTAAGTAATGTTTTTATACAGGTTTTAAAACCCATGATCCTATTAAAATAAGTAATTTGTAATTAGGTTAATTGACTGTTGTTTTTGCTTAGAACTCTGTATAATTGTCTTTTTTTCTTTGTCCTCCCCCCCTAAATTTCTTTTAATATTTGCATATTTGTCTATATGAATGGAGGGCTTCTCATCAAAAGTTGCATTATATGTAGTACTACCCAGTTCAACAACAATAACAAAAACCCATTTCAAGATCTGCCCAAGGTTGCTAAGTTCCATATTCAGTAGAATTTCCTATTGGGAAGATAAGAACCTTTTTGTTCTTTTTATTGTTCTTCCTCTGAACAATTGAAAGAAGAGATCCACTAGTCGGAAAATATTCCAATCCACCCCAATTTCAGCAAGAACGTGATTCTGCAATGTTTTTCTTCTGCATCTTTATAATATCACCTTTATCTCATCATTTCCATCTTAAAGAGTCCTTAGCTGTCCCCATTTTAAAGAAGTGTTTTCCCACTTTTGATGCAATTTTGGAGAAGGATACAATTTAGTGTGCTTCACTAATAAACACAGACAAGAATTGGGATCTGCCCAGCTCCTATTAGCCCTTTTAAATGAATACAAGCATGCCCCGGCCCTCCCTTTTGATCACTATGGATTGCTCTTTGTGGACCTGTTGGTTAGAGCTGCAGGAGAGGCACAGCCTAGAAACTGCGAGACTGTGAGTTCTAGTCCTGTCTTAGCCAAGAATGGCAGCTGGGTGACGTTGAACACGTCACTCTCTCTCAGCCCAACGAGAGGTGGTATTCAGCCAGCTTGGACCAGTTCGGGCGAACTGGTAGTGGTGACTTGCGGGTGGGCTGCCCACCTGCCCCAGGTCTATGCCGTCCTATTTAGCCATGTTTTTGAAGCCATGCGCATGAGCAAAGCACATGTGTGGAAGGCCAAACACCTGCGCAGAAGGTACGCACGCTCACAAAGCGAAACCCACCTCTGAACTCAACCCACCTCAGAAGGTTGCTGTCGTGGGGAAAACAGAAGGAGGGCGATTTGTAACAAACAAACATCTAACTTCTACACAGACATCTGACTGGTATTTTCCAAACAATTGTCAGATTGTGCAGAGGATCTTCAGTGCTTCTATGAAAAATGCTAGACTTATCTCTTTTTTTAACTCTGTGTTTAAAAACATATAGTTTTTGCAAGAGACCACTAACAGGGTCAGTTTAAACCTGGAAAGAGTTGAATTCTGCCAGCTAAGCATTGCCAGTCCTGTCATCATAGAGGAAAAGTTTTCCACTACTTCTGCCAACAAAGGATTTCATGTGGCTGTTTCCTTATTTCTTGTTCCAGCTTTGGTGGCACTAAATGCCCTGGTGATGACAGCTGTCTGTTGACTGTCTACTTCCAGGTGCTGCCGACTACAATGCCAGAACGAGTGAAGGACAAAGTGTGCTCATTATCGATATATATCTCTGCTTTACCTTCACCCCTTCTCTGTCCTTGTTACTTGTCGGCTGGGCTATGTTTTAAACATGGGCTTGAATTCTTTTAGAAGAGTAGAAATTATCTTCTTCCTCTTCTCAGAACTAGCCTAATAAGCAGAGGTGCAGACAGGTGGTTGGATTGGACAGGAGCATCCCCTCCTACCTCACCCACCACCCTGTTCTGCACCTGCAACCGGTTGGGCACCTGGATGGGTGACTCAAGCTGCTATTCTAGGATGCTGGCACCCCAGGTAAATGGCCATTATCAACGATTGCTTGCCTGACAATGCATGGAATGAAAAAGGAAGCCGGGAGACATCTTCTCTTTGACGTGCCCATTATGGCTGTGTAAAGATAACATCCTTCATCAGCCTAGTGCAGTGTTTCCCAACCTTGGCCACTTGTGTAGACTTCAATTCCCCGAATTTCCTAGCTAGCCATGCTGGGGAATTCTGGGAGTTGAAGTCCACAGCTCTTCAAGAGGTCAAGGCTGGGAAACACTGGCCTAATTTTTGTTGCAAGAATGGGCAATGGGGGGGGGGGAGAGATGTCAGCACAATGTATGCTGGCATACTTTTCTGCTAGCTCAAGAAGTGGTGAATAGCTCTTGAACACAGCCATGGGAAAGAGCCCTCAGAATGTAGAATCTCTACATGGTATGACAAGAACTAAGTAGATGTCACCAGGGACGTGCGGTCAGGGGAGGCAGGGGAGGCAGAGCCTCACCTCACTTCATTAAATAATAGTATATAATATTATAATATTATAATATTATAATATTATATACATCCATCCGGCCGCGCCCAGGAGCTGTGGAGGCAGAAAGCGACTGGGTTCCAGTCGCTTTCATGCCTTCGTCATCCGGGAGCGCCGACAGCATTTCTGCCTCCGCAGCTCCCGGGCGTGGCTGGATGGAGGTAGCCAGAATGGCGCCGAGGCAGTCCGGTGGGCGAGCGACCGAGGATCAGGCTGCTCGCTTGCTCTTTCGTCCGCCCGGACTGCCTGGGCGTCGCTGTGGCTACATCCGTCCGGCCGCGCCCGGGAGCCGCGGAGGCAGAAATGTTGTCGGCGCTCCCGGATGACGAAGCCACGAAAGCGACTGGGGAACGACGAGAACCTTCCTGCCTCTGCTGGATTTCGCGCGCTCCTCGCAACTGCAATATGCAGTCGCGAGGAGCGCACAAAGTCCAGCAGAGGCAGGAAGGTTCTCGTCGTTCCCCAGTCGCTTTCGAGGACTGCGGAGCGCGAGCCGGCGGAGCACGCTCAGGAAGGCGGGGAATGGGATCACGTGTGCTGGAGGCTGAGGCAGCCTGAGCCTCCAGCACACGTGGTCCCATTCCCCGCCTTCCTGATGACGTCACCAGCCTCACCAGCCATAAACCTCACCGCACGTCACTGGATGTCACCATCCTGACTTAACAGTGAGGAGCTGTCTTCACTTGACTACGGTGAGAAATACCTGCTCTACCTCTGAGCCTTGCATTCAACGTGCAGGTTTTGAAATTATATTGACATTCTTTTCCCTCGAGTTTTTTTCCCTAGCTGTCCTAATTCTCAAAGACCTCGTCCCAGGCATGCTTTGCATGGCAGACAGAGGCAGAAAGCGAAATATGAGAATAAGCGGGGGATGTAGCCAGAAAGACCTTGGAGAGGGAGCGCTTGCCAAAAACATGTTAATGCTGACAGTGTGCTCATCCACTCCCCGTATGCTAATAAAATACCAGCTCAGCCTGTGGAAATGTTCAGGAAGAGATAAGCGCTGGTCATAATTCTTAGAGAGGCACCAGACAGAAAGAATTATCATCAGCACAACCTGAAGCACAAGGCTATCGTCAAATTTCCTCATCTTGATGCTCAGACTGGATCCATGATTTTTACATTTAACTTGATGGATTGTTCCAAAACTATTCAAGAGTAGCCAGAACTCAGAGAACAAAGGGCCGAAGGCGCTCGTCTTCCATGTACAAGATTACAGCCATATGGCTTTCTTTTATATCACCAGGTTGAGACATTGGCACAGACCCACAGATAGGATTAGGCAAGAGATAGAGGTATATCAACTGCCATCAATATAAGCTTCAGAAATCCCCTCCCCCCCAAAAAAACAAATATGTGTTGCATGTTTTGCACATTTGGATTTCATCCCGAGCTGGGAGGGGCAGAGAGAAAGAACTTCATCAGTTTTGCTATGGGAGATTAATATAGCCATCCCTCTGGGAAAATGTTGAAGGGAAAGAAGTAGAGAAAATGGAAACTGATACGGATGAACAGATGAATATTGGTTTAACATGGAAAGATTGGTTTTTATTCATCAACTAGCTGATAACCTGGCATTACCCAGATATTTATTTATAGGGGGAAAATGTCCGGACCAAACATAATTTCTTCTAATGTTGGATTTTCCCTCTTACCAGAGGGATCCCTCTTGTGGAGTACTGTGAAGCCATTACCATGGCAACTCCACTGTGCTGTACAGTAGAAGCCATTTTAGGGCACAACAGGCTGTATCTTAACAGAACACACAGCCTGAGGGGTGTTAGCACTGTCTTACCCACACAGTGTTTTTTTTTTCCAGAGAGTAAGTCATCTGTGTTCCAAATTTGGTTTAAATTGGCATTCCAGAGTTATGCTGGAACATACACATGAACAGAGAGAGGTATGTATGTATGTATAAGGTTTGAGGATAGGAATGTTTTCACTTTCTATCTCTTCCCATTCTTTTTTCTCATATTGTGTTCCAGATGCTCTCCCCCAAAGAAAAGACGGATAAAGTTGGATCCAGAGAGTTAGCCCTGCAGATGCCGAGGGCCCTTAACATGAGAAGCTGAGGCATAAAATCAGAGAACTGTACGGGTAATCTTCAATTTACGACCACAATTGAGCCCAACATTTCTGTGGCTAAGTGAGACATTGGTTAAGGTAGTTTTGCCCCATTTTACGACCTTTCTTGCCATGGTTCTTAAGTGAATCACTGCAGTTGTTAAGAAGTAACAGGGTTGTTAAATGAATCTGGCTTCCCCATTGACTTGGCGTGTCAGAAGGTCGCAAAAAGTGATCACATGACAGCGGGGCATTGCAACCGTCATAAATATGAGTCGGTTGCCAAGTGTTTCAATTTTGATCAACTGACCATGAGGATGCTGCATTAGTCATAGTGTGAAAAATGGTCATCTCACTTTTTTCATTGCCATTTGAACTGAGAATGGTCATTTAATGAACTATTGTATGTTGGGGACTACCTGTTTTACACAAGGCACAAAATGTTACTTGCACTGTAGAAAAACAAACTATTTATACCACAGTTGGGGCCATTAGGTACTACTGAATCACAAGAGTAAGAAATCAGAATAAAGGAGAGGGGAAACAAGGAGCTGTTAAGCATACTTTCCCTCCCACCAATAAAAGCTACAGATATTGCAGACACGGGCTTCAATTTAGAATTTACAATTTTCAAACTACAGAAATTTGGAGTTCCGCTCCTTCGTGGCCCCATCATCAATTCTATCCTTGTCTTCATCATGAGTTCCATTACTGGTTCGATCATTGACTCAAATCATTAACTTCATTGCTGGTGGCAACTTCATCACTGGTTCCATCATTGGTGTAGACACTGGTTGTGATCCCATCATTGACTCTGTACCCTTTTCTATTTTCCCCATCATCCTTTCCTCATCCTTTCACTCCTCCATCAGTCTTATTCCACCACATCTTCTGGCTCATCTCATCTGATCTCATTTCATCCTATCTCCATTGGAGCATTTTATTTAATTTGTCATTTTATTTCAAATTTTATATAGGGGCCCATCTTGTGTAACATAACTCAGTTCATGAACAGTTTTAAAACCTATAAAAATGATTTTTAAAAACCATAGAACCAACAGAGAAACTCATAGCACCTCCCCATGCAACATATCGCTCACACAGCCTCACCATACCCCAAGGCTGGTGGGAAAATCCAGGTTTTCAAGGATTTTTGGAAGATTAGGAGTCTGCCATATCTCAGGGGAAGAATGCCTTAAAGCCGGGATGCCAACAAGAAGAGGAAATAATTAGGAAAATCCTGACTTGCGTTGAAATGGATAAATTGACGGGGAACTGAAGAATAAAGACGAATCAGAATATTATAAGATCTGGGAGAAATTTTATCGATGGTTGGAACAAAAAAAAAAAAGGAAAGACCCAAAATAGGCAATGACCAAGATTTATAGAATGGAGATTGGAACTATGTATGAAACTTTAACAGTGAAAATGTGTAAGATAAAAACAAAGTAACATGGTTGGAAATACAATATTTTTATATTTGTACATACAGAATAGACCAAATGTAAATAAGCATGGTGGTTATAATGTATAACTTTATATCTTAGTATGTATGGCAAAGACTTTGCCAGGATGGTTACACTGTGTCCAATGTTTTAATTTGTGTTCAATAAAAAAACTTTTTTAAAAAGCAGGGATGGCAAACTTGCAACGACACCTTATCGTCACGTGACGTATCACAACTTTTTTTCCCCTTTGCTAAACGAGGGTTGGACACGGCCAGCGTGTGGGGCATCCGGCCCGTGGACCACGAGGTTGACACCCTTGCCCTAAACGAAAGAAGCTGCTATTGCCTAGATCCCATTAGATGGCAACATGTAAGGGATCTTGAGAATTCCCAGCTTCTACTACCTAGTGGAAAGGTTGATTCTTTCAAGGAGAAACCGTCCTAAAAATCATGTGGCCTTGTGCCAGGTCATTTTTCTCTGTGTATAGTTAAGAAGTCTAAGTAGCGCCTGACTGGTTCTCTGAATCAGCTGCTCAGTGCAAAAATCGAAGAGCCACGGAGGGAAGTCATGAGAAATCAGAGGAGAGGGGCGTAATATAGCCATGATGGTGAACCTATGGCACATGTGCCAGAGGTGGCACGGAGAGCCCTCTCTGCTGGCTCGTGTGCCGTTGCCCCAGGTCAGATCTCTGTGGCGTTTCTTTCATGAGCTTCTGTTTCCCTGCAAACAATGAAACAGAAGCTCACAAAAGAAAAAGTTCTTACCTCTTGCCATGCTGCCAGTGTTGGGATGCCCCGCCTCCCGCCAGCCAGCTGGTCATCGGATCTCTGCTGCTCATGCACGCATGTCCTCCCACATTGTCCTCGTGCATGTCCTCGCATGTGCACATTCACACGTTTGTGCACGCACACACCTTTCAGTTTGGGCAAGCACACGCAGTTTGGGCACTCGATCCCTAGAAGGTTCACCATCACTGTACTATAGCAACCCAAGGCCACCAACAGGAGCTCCACAAGTCCCAGGCCATTCCATGTTGTTACCCTGCTCACTGCCAAAGCACCCCAAGAAGTCTGTTGATCAAGTTTTGTGCTGGGAGAAAGTGGGGAGGGAAATAGAGAAACCATTTTAACATCAGATCTGATTGGGGAAAAAAAAGTTGAAGCTAAGAGCTTCAGTTATGATCTGAGGATGAGACAAAGGCTGCATGTAGGGAGGGACCTATCCTTAAAGAAAGCTTAGACAGTAATCCCACCCTCTGGGAATTTGCTCTCTAAAGCTACATTGACCCCAAACCCTCCTTGCATCTTGCAAGGCTCTTTCAATGTGGCCTTGGGACTTATTGTGACTGCAGGCAGCTATCAGCTGTTTTGTGGTGTGGCGTGGCATGGTATTTAATTGAGATTCATATTCGTTTTCTTGTTTATTCTTTTATTATGCACTAGCAAGAGCCAGGTAATTGTGTTGGGGTGTGCATGTGTGGATTTTTGTTTTAAATTTGATTGCCAAAGGCTGTAATAAAAATATTCATCCAGTCAGATTTATTTTATATTATAGCTTTTTAATTAGTTTTTATGTTACATTTCAATTAATGGCTGGCTGGGTTTTTTAAAAACTGTTACTTGTGTCTACTTGAAAAACTATGAAAGGGAACAGAAGAGATCATGGTCTGGTATTTCCCCCCAAAATATTTGGTTTCAATCATTTTTTTTTAAATCTTATGTTTATGTTTTGTTTTGTTTTCTTAAACTAAGAGTAACAATAGAAAACACTTCACTGTTTTTTTGTTTTGTTGCTTTCTGTAAAGAAAGCAAATATTCTTGGAAAAAAGTTTTAAATTACCATTATTTAGCATGTAAAACACTATTAACTAGTAAAGAAAATATATATCCATAATGCACCCAATCACCATAAATGATCACTCTTACATACAAATGCATTGCTCTACGTACCAGTACTATACATATATTTGTACGTTGCCTGTTAAATATTTCAGTAGGAAAGCCATTTAATATCCTTTTATATTGTGTGCAAAGGCTGCACCCTGCTGGTTTTCAATAAAATAAAGTGGAAGTATGAGGGCTGCTTTGTTTTTTAAGTTGCTTGTAAAAGAAATAGGATATATAGCACAATTTTAAAAAATCCGTTGGGATCCTAGCCATTTGGATTACCAAATAAATTATAAAATAACTAAAATTTATTGAAGAATTAAATACATACCTAAAGGGCCTTTGGTTGGAAATATTACCATGTTTCCCTGAAAATTTTCTTTTGACCCCTAAAATAAGCGCTTGACCTTATTTTCGGGGAGGTCTTATTATTTTTGAAGTGCAAAAATGGTCACCTCATGGCTGCTGCTGTGTTGCAATATTTTCAGGGAGGGCTTATTTTGGGGGAGGGTTTATTTTCAGGGGAGGGCTTATTTTAGCGCATGTGCTCAAAAACCCGATTGGGCTTATTATCCGGGGAGATCTTATTCTCAGGGAAACAGGGTAGCATATCAATTCCCATTCAGAATATTTATATGACCCACCTCCCATCGTGTTGAAATAATAACTGAGAATTATATCCCAGGCTTGGCTTTCTCCTATGGCTGATACAAACATGGCCACATCTTCTCAGCAGACATTAAAACAATTTCTTTTTCAGCTTCCTTCAACTCAATAATGAGCCGGAGGAGGGAGAATAGGTGAAATTAAATCCAGACAAAGAGATGATATTGTAAAAAGCAATTGGACTTGGGGGTGGGGAGGGGAAAAGGTGAGGCCTGTTTGGGATGGAGTTGCACTCTTGTGTAAAGGACAGATTTGCAGTTTGGGGATGCTTTTACACACCCAGTTTTCCCTGGATTTGATTAAGATTGTGTTTGCAAAGCCAACAGTGACCTTTTCCCAGTGGTGGGATTCAGTTTTTTTTTTACTATTGGTTCTGAGAGGATGGCTAAGTGGTCATGGCTAGGTGACCATGTGACTGGGTGAGCATGGCTAGGTGGTCATGTGACTGGGTATGGTAGGATGGGCATGGTTGGTCGTGCGACTGGGTGGACGTGGCCAACTTGAGGGTGATTCTGGCTGGCACCAGCTAGAATTTTTACTACCAGTTCGCCCGAACCGGATGGGACCGGCTGAATCCCACCACTGTCTTTTCCTAAACTGGCTGGACTTCTCTATGGTTATCCCCGCTTGGTTACATTTTGTCTTGACAAGGGCCCTACATGCTATGTGCAGACAGCTTTATGAAGGGATCAGAATCGTCTTTTGTGTAAATTGCAATGGCCAGGCTTGTTGACCAATCCTAAGTACAGGGATATGATGTTCAACAGAGGATCATTATTGAAGGGACTGGATCCCCTGCTATGTTGTTACCGGCCCGGTTTCCAAGGTCTGTAGGACAGGAAACTTTGAATACTTTCCCTGTCAAAATCTCAGCTATCTAATACAGGGAGCCCTCGTTTGGCAACCACAACTGGGACCATGAACTTGGTCATTAAGCAAAGCCATCACTAAGTGAAATTGTGACTGGGCTTATGATCTGACTTCAGATTTCCTTCACTGTACAGACCTGCAAAGGTCATGAATGTGAGGCTTTGCCATAAAGTTTACTGTTTCACTACCCTCATAAACTGCAAATGGTTGCTAAATGAAGCCGTCACTAACAAAGGCTATCTGTATGCAGAAGATGACCATCTCCTCAGTCTCACTCTGGTTCATCTCTTGGGGTTTAGAGAAATGGCAGAAAGTTTTTTTTTTCACTATGCTTTTAATTGTTAGCAGAACTGATTTGATTTTAATAGGTATTGATTTATTTCTGGCTTAATTTTAATTGCGCTTTTATGCCTAACATTTTCTAATTTGCTAATGTTAATGATTGCAAACTCTCCTGATAATGTAAATGATAATGTAACATAAGTTATGAATTTCATAAAGAAAGTGCAAAATGAATAAATAAATCTGTGCTGACATTGCAGGGAAGATACCCAGTGTAGTACTCATACTTTTTTTTTTTTAAAAAAAGAGCTGACTGAAAACTGACAAATTATGTTTGAGCCAGAAGTAAATGCAAAATAGGCCAATGCAAAATGTTTGGCTACGTCAACAGAAATGTGACTTCTGCTCCTGCTTTGGTAAGAACTTGTTTTGAGTACTCTTGTCTGTTTCTCGCTTTACACTGTAAAAATAATTTGGAGAAACTGAAAACAGATTCAGCAACTGGAGATGATCAGGGGACTAGGACTTAAGGAAACTTGAAGGAGTCTTAAGGGGGAAAAAAACCTGAAGTGGAAAGGAATATGATTTCCATACTCAAATGTGAAAGTGGTATGAGATCAATTCCAGAGTGCAGAACTCAGAATGAAGGGTTTAAAGTTACATGAAGAGAGACCCCAATGGAATGCTAGCAAAAGCTGAGAACAATTCAACAATGGAACCAGCAACCCACAAGACAATGGATTCCCCTTGCTTGGATGTATCGGTAGTCCTCAAGATACGACCTATGTACCTGCCTTTGTTTGTTTGTTTGTTTTTGTTTGTTTGTTTTTATTGGATTTATATGCCGCCCATCTCCCAAAGGACTCAGGGCGACGCACAACATTAAAAAATGCACATCCCAAAAGTTAAAAAGAAATTAAATACATATCCCCCCCCCCAAAAAAACCCCAAATTTATAGTACAATACATTTAAAAATGAGTTAAAATTAACAGGCCAGGCCGGCTTGCTGGAAAAGCCAACTTTTTAGGGCGCGTCGGAAGGACCGGAGGTCAGGGATTATGCGAAGCTCCGGGGGCAGCTCATCCCAGAGGGAAGGCGCTCCCACAGAGAAGGTGTCCCCCTGGGGGTCACCTGCCGACCCTGTCTGGCCGACGGCACCCTGAGGCGCCCAACTCTGTGGGATCGTACTGGACGGTGGGAGGCTACTGGTGGCAGTAGGTGGTCTTGTAGGTACCCTGGGCCTAAGCCATGGAGCGCTTTAAAGGTCATAATTAATACCTTGAATCGCACCCGGAAAACAACCGGTAACCAGTGCAGGCCGCCTAAAAGGGGTGTAACATGGGAGCACCTAGGTACCCCCATGACAACCCACACGGCCGCATTCTGGACCAGCTGAAGCCTCCGGGTGCTCTTCAAGGGCAGCCCCATGTAGAGAGCATTGCAGTAGTCCAGGCGAGAAAGGACGAGGGCATGAGTGACTGTGCACAGAGCATCCCAATCCAGGAAGGGGCGCAACTGATGTACCAGGTGAACCTGGTAAAAGCCCCCCCTGATCACGGCCGTCAGGTGTTCTTCTAAACTAAGCCGTGCATACAGGAGGACTCCCAGGTTGCGAGCCTTCTCTGAGGGGGCTAAAATTTCTCCCCCTATCGTCAAAGATGGAACAAGATGTACAAATCGGGATGACGGAAACCACAGCCACTCAGTCTTGGAGGGATTGAGCTTGCGCCTGTTCCTCCCCATCCAGATCCGCACAGCGTCCAGGCATCCGGACATCACGTCGAGGGCAACATTTGGGTGGTTTGGGGTAGAGATGAAAAGTTGGGTATCATCAGCATATTGATGATACCGTACCCCAAAACCATGGATGATCTCGCCCAGCGGTTTCATGTATATGTTGAACAGGAGGGGTGAGAGAACCGACCCCTGGGGCACCCCACAAGTGACGCGCCTGGGGGTTGATCTCTGCCCTCCAGTCAACACAAACTGTGACCGATCAGGATGACATCATGGGGAGATGGAACGAGATGACATGTCCACAGGGGGAGGGCAGCCGGCAGTGTTCAAGGGGGTGACAGGAAGCTTATATCCATCATAAAAATAGTCGGTGTTGGGGACAATATGTAAGGGTAATGGACAGCTGTCCAAAATCGCTGCCAAGATCTCCAGGACAGGCCCATGAATATCACCCCTGACAAAACCTGTTAAAAGAGATACTCCTCCTTTAGTGATTGTAAATGGGACTGGCAACCTGATTGTTAAGCAAAGAATTGAGTTGTGTTTTTTTTTTTATGATAAACCTTTACTAAGTTAATCATTCAAAACTGAAACGTGCCACAAAACACTGTAGATCATACTAGTCAACATTCCTTCCTCTTATTAGAGAGCAGTGCTGGCAAAGAAGTTAATTGTCCTCTTTCACTCCTTTTAATAATTGTCATTTTACAAATGACAGTAGAAACATGGTGGCTGTGATCGCCAAATAAGGTCAGAGCCTTTGAAGCAGTTCTTCTGTCCACCGTTAAAAGTTATTTCCCTGAATTGTGAGAGGAAATGACACAGAAATGTGCATATTGATTAAGACCCTCCCCTGAGGTAACACAAGCTAGGGAGAGGGCTGCCGGTTACTTCATCTCCATTATGAATGTGTTCCCTGCATATCCAAACAAGCACATACATGGACCTCCATGCATGCAAGCTGATGTCACACAGTTCATGTCCTTAGATGAGGACAATGCAGGGAAAGCTCATTTCAGTTGAAGAGAAGCAAAACACTGGATTGGCCAAGGAAACCTTCACTCTTGCTCCCGACTGTTGGGTAGATTAGAAGCCACCTTAAGGAGCCAACCTTCATTGCTAAACCATTCTTGGTTTATTTTTCCTGGAAGCAAGCAGACAAAGTGCAGTTTGTGATAGAAGGTCAAGCTAAAAGGTAAGGTAAAGGGTCGCCTTGCACATATGTGCTAGTTGTTCCTGACTCTAGGGGGCGGTGCTCATCTCCATTTCAAAGCCAAAGAGTCAGCGCTGTCCAAAGACGTCTCCATGATCAGGTGCCCGGCATGACTAGACATCAAAGGCACACGAAACACTGTTACCTTCCCACCAACGGTGGTCCCTATTTTTCTACTTGCATTTTTACATGCTTTTAAACTGCTAAATTGGCAGAAGCTGGGACAAGTAATGGGAGCTCACTCTGTTACACGGCACTAGGGTTTCGAACTGCCAAATTGCTGACCTCTCTGATCAACAAGCTCAGCGTCTTAGCCACTGAGCCACCTGGTCAAGCTACAATGGAATAAATTGATAGCTTTCTGGTTTATGAGCTTTCTCTGGCAACAGAATGGGAGTCTAATCTGGGGGGGGGGGGAACTCCACCTTTTCATAATCCAGAGAGGGGAAAAGTCACAGAATGTTTATTTCTCCCCATTTCAGAAAGCTATTGGTGGCCTTATGCCAGTTGAATGATATCTTTTTGGGCAAGACAAGGTGCTGAGAAGCTAGAGAAGGTAGCGGAAAGTGAGAGCAGAATCACTATATCTTTGGGGGCGTCTGTAAACAGGGAACACTGTCCATTACCAATGATATCACTATCCCTTAAGAATATGAAGTGACATCACTGGCCACCACCACTTGACTAGGGAAAGTAGTGGTTAACTCTGGTTGCACGTAAGTACAGCTCCAGAGTAGAGTAAGTCAAGGGCTGGGGGAAAAACCCAAACAGACAGAAGAGAGATTCATTTAAAATATCTATTGAAATTACAAATAAAACTCTTTGATATGATTCCAAAGTACAAAACAACATTCAAAGGCATTCAACAGCTCTTTTATACATCACAGTGTTAGTGGCACAAAATGTAGTTACATTTCAAATACAGGAACAAAATGTATTTCTTTTACTGTAAGTCAACATCATTTATCGATATGTAGGACTCTTCCATGCTTCTCTATACAAGATTTAAAAAAAATAATCATGGTTCAATGAGCAGGGATGATTCAACTGTATGGCACATACCTAGATCTAATATTTTTGGACTCCAATAAAACAGGATTACATGTGTAACAAAGCAGGAACCAGCAGGGGACTTTAGACACAAAAGACGAGTTTTGTCATTTGCAGAATGCATTAGCAAGCACGATGGTTAAAAATCCCTTAATGCCACTATTTCCATTACACTTTGTTTAGGACAAAACCCTTTGTAAAACTAGTTTGCAGGGTATTTTGCATATGCACAAATTTACAATGGCTCTCAAATTTGCTCATGCTTCACCTTTGGAGGGCCCCCGGCATTCCTGCAAAATGATTCAAAGAGAAGCTACTGCAAATGCCTTGTTTCTTTACATAGGTGTCAGGAGGAGTGAGGACAAGAGCTGTTGCAATGGCCTTTGTGAGCTTGTACCGTGATATCCTGACACACATTTCATCGTTTGACCTCACTGCAGGTAGGAATGGATGCCTACCGCTTGTTGGTTTGCTTCGGTTGCCTAAAACAATTCTTTTTTAATTTATGCTAAATGTCAAGAACGTGGACGAGGTGCAAAGATTCCAGTTAGGATCACAATAAGGATATTTCATCTCTCCAATTCCCACTACTATTTTGAAAGGATTGCTGTGTCTTGGATGCCAATTATGGCTAGGGTTTTCCACTGGTGCCAGAGACAAATGTCACTCTTTACCTCTGCTAATCATCTAAAAAAATGATAAACGGGAAAACGAGAAGTGATTTCATTTTTGTTACTAGCAAAAAAAAGAGAGAAAAGATTAAGACAATGCAACCAATGGATTACATTTTTGTTACGGGAGGACAGAAATGGCCAGAATTGCATTAGATAACGAGTACAAACCCTCAGCCCAATGGTTATGTCCTTATTGTGCCACAAAATATTTTCTCTTTCAATTGTCTTACATAGGTATTAAATATTTTTTTCATTTCCGGGTTTCAGTTGATTATAGAACATTTTGAGCTAATGCTTTCCTCCTAATTTAATATCTACACTTTATAGTTTTCACCCAAAACAAAGTAATCAATGGTGAGTTATCAACTGTAGCCAGATATCCATTTTATGGCCTTTCAGAAGAGAATATTAGTCAAAATATAAGGAAAGGGATCTAAAGAAGATGAACTTCAGGGTGAACAAAAGAAACAGGTAAATGAGACAAGTGATGTTTCCTGTCATCAGAATGGCCTGATTCCTTAAAGATGAAAATTAGTTCTGCTTCTTTCATGGGTCCCAAAGCAGAGTCCATGTGGGAAATGATGGTGAGTGTTATGACTTCAGACCTACTGCCGAAAGAGAAATCATAAGCCTCAGACTTTCCTGAAATTTAGAACACGCTTGGCTTCTACAAAGTATTTTTTTCCTAGTTATGTAAAAGGATACCAGATTAGAGCAGCTCTATTTACATGTAGCAAATAGGTAATAAACAATAGGTATAAACAAATCTAGGTAGGAAACGAAAGGCACAGTTGGACCAGGCTGGCAATCAGGGCATGGTGCATATCCCTGCCTTCCTCAACTTGGCATCTCCCAAAGTGGCATATCCTATTGGCCAGCCCCCAATCATCCCAGCCCCTTCCCCTTCTCTTCTCCCCTGCTATTCCTCTACTGCCATGGTGCCAATTCCCAGCCTGGCATATTCCTGTTCTAACAGATTTTGTCTCTTAAATCTGAAGTCCTCTAAACTGAGATCTGTTAAATTAAGGATTTAATATCACCTTGATGTTTAAAAGAGTCTTGATTATGTAACAGTTCTGGGCCATATAACTCAACCATAAAACGTTAAAATCCTCCCTCCCAACCCTCAAGCAAATTTAAATTAAAAAAAGCAAAATGCAGACATATCCACCTATTCAGCTTACATAGATTTTCAAATACTAGTAGGCAGAAATGGCACCTTTTAGTCTTGAAAATCTAAGGCCTGGGGCACCTATCTGGATGCCATTATTTTGTGTCAGGAGGAGAATGGGCACTGGAGATGAGACAAGAATGCTTAGACGTTTCCCAATTGCAAATATTAAGAAATTGATTTTAATAAACAGATATTGGAAGTCACATCTAAAATTAACATATTATAATTGGTAACGGGTTTGCAAAAACCACCTTTGCCATGGGTAAGAACCTCTCCAGTTTAATGTGAATAGATACGTGAAGATTTTCATCTGGGTAGTGTCACTCAGTTCCAGAGAATGCTGTCCTCCAGAGAAGAAGGAATGACTCAGATCATTGATGCACATACTTCCAATGTTCAGCTTGTTTTCTGCCAGTCCTTAAACTGTTACCCATAATCTGACTGGTGGATAGGAAACTCTGGTATCAGTAGTTCCTAGAATTCTGGTGCCTCACCTCTCATTCAAAGTGGAATAAGGCAAGACGCTAACAAGATTAAGTGCAAAAGGGTGGGGGGTGGGGTTAGGAAATCGACAGCGATGATGAGTAGGTCCCGTCTTCATTCTCTCTAAGTAGGCAGAGGGTCATCGTCTCCTTTACTACACTTGCATTTGCAGCAGAGGACAAATGGAGTCGCGAGGAGAAGAAAGGGCGATGCCACTAGTAACAGCAGGCCGAATCCTGCAAAAATCCCCACAACCTGCATTAGGAAAAGAAAAAAGTAACACAGGTGAAAAATGTTCTTCTATTCTGCTTAACAGGATGAGAATTGATAGAGCCCTATTAACTGTTCGGCCCACTATGTTTTCATCTTTTGGTGGAGGACCACATAAGAATAAGAGTTAACTGGAAAATCTGGTTTCCAATTGGAGGGTGCTCCCATTTCTTCCTCTGTCAGTGAAGGTAGAGATAGAGGAAGACTAATCATATGTGGGGAAGGAAGCTTTGGGGCGAGAGGAAACAATTATTTCTGATATTCAGACACCGTCAGTAGAAATGCAAGAGGAAAGACTGGTAAATGTTTTGAGATTCCTTTACACAAGAAAAACATCTCCTTTTCCCTTTCATTATTCCCTTTTGGAACAGAAATTGTTTCCACTAGTTATGCACATTTCCAGGGCTCCCCCAAATCCCTGGACTTCTTGTGGACAAATGAAAAGGCATTCTGTGAATCCAAATTGACAACCCAACTGGCCCTTGAGTCTTATACTGCATGAATCAAAAAGAGGGCTATGAAAATATTTACAGACCCCTTGCATCCTGGACATAAATTGTTTAAACTCCTACCCTCAAAACGATGCTATAGAATACTGCATACCAAGACAACCAGACACAAGAACAGTTTTTCCCCGCACGCTATCACTCTGCTAAACAAATAATTCCCTCACCACTGCCAAACTATTCAGTAAGTCTGCATTAGTCTTCTCATCGTTCCTATCACCCATCTCCTCTCACTTATGACTGCATGACTATAACTTTGTTGCTTGTATCCTTACGATTTATAGTGATATTGTTTCCTGATTGCTTATTTGTACCCTATGACTATCTTTAAGTGCTGTACCTTAAGATTCTTGACAAATGTATCTTTTCTTTTATGTACACTGAGAGCATATGCACCAAAGACAAATTTCTTGTGTGTCCAATCCTACTTGGCCAACATAGAATTCTATTCTATTCTAAGAGCTTTGGAGAGTTCTGCTGTTTCAGATCACCCTCAACGGGGCACATGGCTTCTCCATCCATGCAAACAGTGGAGGCTGCATCCAACAGCACTTACAATTCTGCAGCCAATAAATGCTCCTTCTACTGAAGGAAAAGTATATAGTGATTCTAGCACTAAGACTAGGGACAGGTTGGGTTCCACAAGTCTCAGAACAGAGACATGTTTGGAGTCACCATCTGATCTAACAAGACACAAAGTGCAAGAATAAGGATAAGGACTAAAGAATTGCAGGGCAAATTTGGCATTAGGCAGATTAAAGGCAGTAGAGATAGAAAGGAGCAGCAAGGTCGTCCCTCATTTCTGAAGTATTTTAGCTTATGTTGATTCTGTGAGGTTGAATGAAAGCATCACAGATTTTGAATTTGGCAAGATATTAGATATGAATCTTGATCCTACTTAATGCAAGACTCAAACCTTCTGCTGAGCTCACCAAGAGTTTCTTAAGCAAAAGAATGGAAAGTAAAATTTTCTTGGTTTTACAAGGGACAACCTAAATGTTAGCACAGCAGAGTGAGAGCTCAAACAGATTCCCCCATAGGTGTTGAAATAATCTAGTCATATTTATTTTAAAGTCTATTTTCAGATTTTTTCCTTTCTCAAGGAAAAATTGAATCTATGTTAACTACTTAATAATATTTAGAGTTTACTATTTTTCATCAGGAAGTGAAAGTCCTTTTTTTGGTCACCAGATGGCAGGGTTGAACAACATTCACTTCTGGAGATTTAAAGCATGTTATGTAACTGCATACTTGGAAGTCCTATGCGGTTGCAAAAAATCCACATTATTTTAATTTTTCTAACAATTCATTTTGCAGAGGGGTGAATTTATGACTGCTTCACTTCATGAAAAATATTATGGCTTCCTCCTTCACAGCTGGCTGTGTTACTTTATCCATAATAACTATAGCAGCCATCCCTCTCCCTTAGGTTGTTGCAATGCTTCCAGGAGTATTTTAATTCCTTTCCAAAAGAAACCAGAGCACAATCCTAACCACTTTTCCTCCCTTCCGAACCACAAGGGAAGATGTTAAGACATGTTGAAATATTCTCTGGAAGCTCCCAGAGTCCAGCGGCAAAGGAGCAGCTGGATTCAGGCAGGTGAAACGATTAGAAGTACTCCTCTAGAACAGGGGTCTCCAACCTTGGCGACTTTAAGATTGGCGGACTTCAACTCCCAGAATTCTGGGAGTTGAAGTCCTCCAGGCTTAAATTTGCCAAGTTGGAGATCCCTGTTCTAGAAAGTCCTCAGGAGAAAGGACAAAGATATTCAAGAGAAGAAGCCCAAGGAAAACATTCCTCAACTCTTTCCATCCTGATAATCTTAGCAAGTATAGTTGGGAGGAGATAGTCTCTTCCCATACTCTCTGCTGTAAGTTAGGATTGCACTCTGTGATTCTTTGTGCCTTTGAGTCAGTGTTGTTTCCTAGTAACTGCCTGGATTTAACTCTGAAGTTTTCCTGCAAGGTTTTTTTTAGAAGTGGTTTGCCATTGCCTCCTTCCTAAGGCTGAGAGGGAGTCAAGTAACTCAAGGTTACCCAGCTGGCTGTGTGCCTAAAGCAGGACTGAAATTCAGAGTTTCCCAGTTTCTAGCCTGGTGCCTTAACCACTCCACAAATTGTGATCACTCTTGTGATTTTGCAACAAAGTTTATCAACAACAAAACTGACTGTAAAAAGTACAGTGACTGTGCAAAAGTAGTTAGCTAAGATCATTTTTTAAAAAAAAAACTATTTCCTATTTTCTTTGACTCATTTCTTTTATGAGCAATTACTCCATAAATATGGAATTATTTCATAATTTTTGAGCCAGAATTCTTTAAATTCACTTAAACTCTGCACAGTAAAGATAGAGAATCACCTACCTGTGTTCTGTGCCAAATAACCGATGCCCTTGAATGACCTAACTTGTTTCGGCAAGGTCCTTTGTCATAATGTATAAGGAGAAAGTCATCCTAGAAAAGAGTAGAAAAAAAGACTTTTTGGAGGTTTGGATGCTGAATCATGGCAAACGTTCATAAAGCTTCTCCTAAGAAAGGCTGGCAATATTCATGTCTACACTCATTAGGCACCAGCCCAAAATAGGCAAAGTGAAGTGAAAAGGTCACTCACTCCAAATGATGCAGATGCCCATAATGGCATAGCAATCATCAGCAACATCATTGTTCTTATTATCCTTGATTGTCTTTTGCAAATATGGGTGGAACATCAATACAGTTGTTCTGTAAATTGGTCTTTGATACTTGACATATTTCTTCAACATTGTGATTCTCTAATGACAATAATGTCATATGCTGTATATACTGTACTGTATAGTATATATGTTCTGTCCCGAGATATGCAGACACAGGCTTGGCTGTCTGTCATGACTAATTACGGAGATAAAGCCACCCCTTGGCTAGGAGCCTAGAACGCTATCTTCAAGAAACCAAGATTAGACTTACGGAATGCTTTCTCAACAGCTAGTAAAATGGACTGTTGTTTCCTGCAAAGATTCCCCTCCCGTCGCTCCACCTATAAACTCTTTGGGAGGGGCCACAACGGTAACCAGCTGTCCCTATTTCCTTCTATGACGTCTTCTCCACAGATGCTCCCTTCTCCTCTCAGCTCTACGCACACGCACATCAGGGACAACCTCCCTCTGTTCCTCCTCACTGCTCCCTGACTCAGATGCCACCTGGTGGCCAACAGGCTTCTCTAGTTCCTGCTCTGATTCCAAACACCCTCTAGAGTCTTCCTCATCCTCCAGAGCAGACCCATAATGGTCATCGCTGTCAGAGTCCACCAACAGCTCAGCCGGCCGCTGCTGGGCCACAACAATGTACAAATCCCAAATGTTAGCTTTTCAACTATTGCTGTCTTCCTGAAATGGTATTACATACCATAAATTCCTTGTGTGTCCAATCACACTTGGCCAATAAAGAATTCTATTCTATTCTATTCTGTTCTTTTCTGTTCCATTCGTTCCATTTCATTTCTATTCCAATGAATATGTATACAATAAATTGTTACTTCTACAAATGTAACATAATAATAAAGAATTTAATATTTAAATGGTTAACTTATCAATGTTGGTCTATTCATTTGTCGAATTTGGAATATCCTATAAAAAGGGTGTTGGTACTTACCTGATACGCTTCTTCTAATAAAGGGGAGATAGCATCCATGTAGGGGTTGACACTGTCCGTACTCTGATTGGACTGAGTCTGATTACTAATTAATTAGCAAGCCTTATAACCCCATCCTGGTGTGACTCAACCCAGTTTTTTGATGAAGGAAATAAATACAGACGCAACGATGTTATCCAACAATGGCTTTAGTAAGAAATTATAAACGGTACAAATAGTCTTGAACTTTTAAGGAGGTCAGATTATATACAACACTGAGGCACAGCTAGAACCAGTACCAGATGGGAGGGGCTGGATGCTATCTCCCCCTTGTTAGAAGAAGCATATCAGGTAAGTACCAACGCCCTTTCTCAATAAGGGGGAGATAGCATCCATGTATGGGACATACCCAAGCCCAGCCGTTCTCAAGGGAGGGAAGTAGACCATTCTAGCTGGTGACTCTCTGACCTGACCGCTTGCAGGATCCTACAGCCAAAAGCCACGTCCGCAGAAGCGAACTTATCTAGTTTATAGTGCCTGATAAAGGGCGAAGGGGACACCCATGCCACTGCCCTGCAGATCTCGTCCAAGGAAGCCTGAGCAGCCCACGCCATGGTGGAGGTGGCGCTCCTCGTGGAATGAGCGGTGATGTCCCTCGGAACCGTCTCCCCTTGCGATTCATATGCCATCACAATGCAACGCCTGACCCACCTGCCAATGCAAGCTACAGATACTTTCTGCCCCTGGGATGCGGGACAAAAAGAGACAAAAAGCGTCTCCATCTTACGTAATGGAGACGTACGATCTATATAAATTTGAAGGGCTCAGCATACGTCGAGAGTACGCCAAAGCTTCTCTAACGGATGCTCAGGCGCGGGGCAGAACTCAGGTAAGACAAGCTACTGGGCTTGGTAAAACCAGGATCCCCCCTTTGAGATGAATGTAGGGTCCAGGCGTAGTACGACCCTGTCTTGATAGAACTTACACAGGTCCTCCTGAACGGATAGGGCATGTATCACCGAGATCCTTCGGGCTGATGTTATCGCCACCAGAAAGACCAGAGTATCTGTAGGGAGACCTTGCGTAGAGGTTCAAAAGGCGGCTTGGTAAGGGCCTCGAGTACCTTGGTAAGTCCCAAGTGGAGTACCTGTGTACTAGGGGAGGTCACAGCTGTGTAGCCCCCTTCAGGAACCTCTTGACTGTGGGGTGTTGCGAAAGGGTTTGCCCCCCTCCCCAGGTAAGTACGGTGCCTAAGGCCGCCACCTGGTGTCCAATGGTGTTAGGTGAGAGTCCCCTGTCCAGCCCCTCCTGCAAGAACTCCAGCACCTGGGGAACGGACAAGCTCTCTGGAATGATACGCTTACTGGAACACCAATTAAAGAAAATCTTCCATGCGGCATTGTATATGTGTGTCATGGACGGCCGACTGGAGGCTTGAATCGTGTTAATGACTCTGTCTGAGTACTCGCCCCCTCTCAGAGCGAGCCGCTCAACCGCTAGGTGGTCAACTGGAGCCTCCGGGTGTTCCAGCGAACCCTGGGTGAGCACTATCTGTTCCGAAGGAATCCTCCAGGGCCGCTCTGACGACAACGACTGGAGGTGGGCAAACCATGGTCGCCGTGGCCAAAAGGGGGTTATCAGGATGACCTCTGCCCGGAGATTGATGACTCTGCGGATCACCCTGGGGAGGAGGGGAGGAGGTGGGAAGGCATAAAGCAGACCCCTTGGCCAGGGGCTGCGAAGAGAGTCCATCCCTTCCGCTTCCGGTGTGTGGAATCTTGAGTAGATCCTGGGAAGTTGTGTTTTGGAAGGGGTGGCAAATAAGTCACAATCGGCATGCCAAAATGTCTCGAAATCTCCTGAAAAAGAGA
This sequence comes from Natrix helvetica, assembly GCF_964273705.1. Lineage (NCBI taxonomy): Eukaryota > Metazoa > Chordata > Lepidosauria > Squamata > Natricidae > Natrix > Natrix helvetica. Next base: position 152,919,541 of record NC_138552.1, read on the forward strand.
AGGGTGCAATCGCCATTCTGCTTGGTCTACCCTGGTCCTGCTAATCCAGTCAGTCTAACATTATCCACCCTGGAGATATGTTCAGCTGCTATTGACAAGAGCTCGGCGTCCCTAATCTCCCCTTCTTCAGAGGTGGGGGAAGGGCTGCGGATAAGGTCCGCCAGAGGCAACTGAGTAAGCAATTCTGTAGGCGTCCCTGCTCGTGAGACCCTGTCACCCAGCATAGCTCGGGTGCCCCCTGACTGTGCCCCTTGGGATCTCTCCTGGAGGCCCGCCGTGATGCCCTGCCTGATGGCCTCTGTGAGGAAGTCTTGGATACCTGAAGCCATTGGTGGGATGGCCGGCACTGGACAGGCTGTCGGCGGTGTGATCCATTGTCCCTCGGGCCGCAGTCGGGGTAAAGGTGGCCTCCGCTGGCCTGTGTTGTGGCCTGTGTATTGCGCTGCCCCAGAGGTATCCATAGGGAGCATCGGACTGAAAGGCCCCTGGCTGATCTCCAGCTCTAGAGGTGGCAGTGGGCTAGGCCGGCCCCCTGGGGCAGGAAAGGCATCAGCGTGTTGCTGTGTAGGCTCCAAGTCCTCCCTATGGGAGATTTTGGAGCTCAACTTCGATGACTTCTTGGCCTTGGACCCCTTATGAGATGAGGAGGATGAGGTCTTACTGGGCGCTTTTCCTCTTGAGGGGGCCTGAGGTGACAAACGTGAGGGGGGAGAGGGCATCTGTTGCCCTATTGCGAGAAGGCCCTGATCGATTTCAGCAGTGCTTCTGACGGCGCCTGCCACAAGGCCCTGTCTGTTGCTGTCAGCCATTGAGGTAGTCACCCAATTGAGGTGTTGAAAATGGCGGCCACGACTGATCTGGGCTCCGCCCCCAGTCAAAATGGCATTTGTGTGCTTTTTGGTTGATCCGGGGCCGCTAGGCCCACCAGAGGCTGCATAGGCCTCGCGGTTCCGGACGGTTTGCACAGGGTGCACGAGCTCCAGGAGTGAAACTGTTTTGCTCCCAATCTCTCCGGCGCTCAGAAGTAGCATCGCGCTGCTGCGTGTGCATCTGGACGATGGGAGAAGGCGCGCGTAGCGTGGAAATGGCTAAGACAAATGGCTGCTCCTTTCCCCTCAATTAGACAGTCACGACGTGACAAGAGTCACCGAGGTAGGAGATAATCGGGACGCACACAAACCTGTGGGCCGAGGCCCCTTGGCTATGAACTATGGCCTGGAATGGTTGGGCCAGAAATACTCACGGCCCCAAACCTCAGCGCAGCATTCAGCCACTTGTCGTAGAATGTTCAAAGTCACAATTATGAGAGAAAGTTGGATAACCCGATCGTCCCAGAGTGGACTGAGTCGGAAAACTGGGTGGAGTCACATCAGGATGGGGTTATAAGGCTTGCTAATTTATTAGTAATCAGACTCAGTCCAATCAGAGTACGGACATACATGGATGCTATCTCCCCCTTATTGAGAATGGCATTTAAAGGGTCTACTTTTTGGGTCCTGATTGCAGTAGTTTTAATGAACAATAATATTCTCATCTTAAAACAAAAACTTACATCAAGTGATTCCAGACAATACCAGCAGAAGGCATGCTTACAATTTTTACACATCATTTGGGCACAGCCTTCATCCCTTTCAATATAAACTTTGCATTTTGGGCAGCGCTTGATTGGAGCATCATCTTCTTCCATTTTATAAACAGAGCTGGAAGAAACAGATTGATTATATTAGTGAACAAATACTCTTTCAGTACGGGTCACTTTCAAATTGAAATTATTTCTGTGTGGCCCAATGGTGAAGACTGCCACCTCCCACTTGGAAGGTTGAGAGTTCAAACCTAGTTATTGGCAGATGTTTCTCTCTCCTAGTTTGCAAAGAAAAAATATTTGCTCCGAACCCTATGTAGGCATTAAGAAGGGCACCCAGCCAGTAAATGCTCAACTCTATATAGTCGTCCAAACTCTACCCTGAATAGGGACCCCAGGGTCGTAAAAAGGGAGATATACAACCATATTCAAAGACAGATTCTAAGACCATCCTTTAGTTTTGTTATTCAATCTAACTGGATAATGCTAAAAAGTAATATCTGCACAGTAACACAGGGCAAGATTTTCATTTTTGGAGCATGCTTATAATGCTACATTGCCTATAAAAGAAGAGAGGGTTTGCCCTGCAACATCATGATGTTACTTCTTACTTGCATCACTCTGAGCCCCATGTCCTCTGCTGTGGTTGTTACTGATACTAAGGTTAAAAAAAATCCAGTAAACTAACAACAAGCCACCTGAGACAATAGCGATGAAACCAGCCTTGTGAAAGCTAAGTGAAAAAGCTGCTAATAATATGTTGGGAATACAGGCACCTCACTCAGTAGCTTTGTACCTTGTTTCCCCTGGAAGGAAGCTGACTGGCATATTCTCTTGGCATCCTTGTCCTGGATGCCAGTTAGATTTGCATGCTGAGCAAAACTCTATGTCACAGACTTTGCACTGCACCAACTGGGGGCTCTGAGGTCCTGATTCCTGAAGCTGGCAAACTGCTTGGCAGGAAGAAGACGGGCACCAAGTCCGACAGGGATCCAAAAGCACTTCTGTTAAGGAGATAAGGCACAGTTGAAAAAAGCTGTAATTTAAAAGCAGAATTAATAAATTTAATCTCTATGGAGGACTGGGATAATATATTAGATATCAATAATCTGGTATAAGGCAGTTGCTTAAATCCCAATGACAAAGGTGAAGACTTGGAATTGTGGAACACAATGAGGAATGTCCAGTGTCTGATAACACTGCATTCTAAAGTTTTCACTAATATAGAACATGCAGGGAACAATGCAAAGATTTTATTTTCAAATACAATGAGAAAGCAAAAAAAACCACGAGCTATTCCTGCCTCTGTTTCCTTCCCACAGTTTCTACAACACCCCATGCACAGTAGTTTCTTGGAAGAAGAACCTACATTCATCAGAATTTGGTTTCCCTTAATAAAATAATGTTACATATGGTAAAAAAAAAAACCTTTCCCACACCACCCTCACAAAAGAAAAACAAACTGCTTAATCACCTTATCCCCAGGAGTCCTTGGTGAGAAAAAAAGAGTAATTGAAAAACTCTTTGCAACAACACCTCTCTTCTCGTAGCCATGAAAACATTGCTTGAACCTAGTCTATCATCTTGATTTTTAATAACACAATACCAAAGATACTATAATGATCTCTTATATAAATCTTCTTTGCCATGCCTGTGGGGTGACTTTGTTTTAACTATTTTTATCTCCCCAAATTAGAGCCAACCAAATTTTGTATGGGCATGAAATGTCGGTGAGTTTGGGGTAGTGGTTAAGACATAGGAACAAAATTCAGAACATGATGAGTTGTAGTCTGCCTTAGCCATGAAAGATGCCAGTCATTCTCTCTCAGGGTGTTTGTTGTGGAGAAAATAGGAGGCAGGAGTATTATGGATGCCTTCCTTGAGTTGTACAAAATAAAGGCAAGATATAAATCTAATGAAAAATTAAATAAAAATCACCTCAAAACACTCCCCGTGAATTATATAACAAGAAACAGAAATATTCCAGAAAACACTGAACAAAGCAGAATAAAGAAACTTGGAAAAAAATGGAACCAAATTATTTCCCTAGTTTGGGGCGAACTATGGATTCTAGATTGTAAGCACATACGATACCTCTTTCAAATTGTAGTTTTTTGTATCTCTGCATGATTTCTGATGCAACCATACACTCAATCTGTTGAGGAGAGAAGAAGAGAGAAATAGTATTTAACATAACTATATTGTAACATCAGATAAAAAGGAACGTAATAAAAAAAATCATGATTTATAATTAGAAGGGAGAGTGACTATAATGTAAAATAAAGATGTAGAGGGAACGTACTTCATTTTCTTGTAAATGCCCTCGTTTTGGGCAAGCAGCATCAGGACAGCTAATTGCTGTTTCAAGACCTTCCTTGATCAAAAGCTCCACATACTGTTTCAGGCACTGCGAAAAGTCAGGGAAAAGAACTATAAATGCCACACAGTGACTGGAAGATATATACAGTAGAATACTGAATACTTTTTCAGATAATGAAGTCAACCTAAGCCTTAGGAGTTAATTCACAGGAGTAGCCTAATTACGGTACATCTGAGCCCTTTTTGTGCCATTATCTGCAAAATTCGTTCCAATAATTCTTTGTTAACAAAGATACAAGGTTTGCTGAGTGAATGCTTCACTCAGCAGGTAAGTCTAAGGAACTTGAATGGTTCCAAATTGGATATCATGGTCAACCTATAATTTGAAGTCAGAAATACCCATACTTAGTCTTTCCTTATATCCGAGTTCCACTTCAGTTTCTTGTTTTAGGTTAGTTTAGTTTTAGTCACTTGGTCATTTCCCTTCCCTTCACTTTCCTGATTCCTTTCCCCTTTCCTTTTCCAAACCACAATTGGAACAGTTTGCTTTGGTCTACATTGATGCAGCTTTCCTCTTCTTGTCTTTGCTTGAAGAAGAAGAGTTGCACGCAAATGAGATAATACCACCTACTAGCAGAACCAATCCAACAGCAAAATTTGGTCTACTGTGTTATCATCTAGTTATTAGCTGTTCAATACTTCAAAGGAAACCATAAAGGTCACCAGAGACAGCAGGGTCTTACATGGTCCATGTTTTTTGCAGGCAGTATAATATCAAACATACTGTTCCTGCAGCTCATAAATGTCACTCGTTTCCTTACTTTCCCTCTGAATAAAAAAAGATAGGCAAAAACTTGGAGAAGGAAGCAGTTGTTGTCCTCTGATTATGTGCTAGGAAAAAGAACATGGGTGCAGAATCACATATTGAGTGAGGACCATAATGACTAATTTAAGGAGAACTATACTGTATTATGGCATCTTATCTTAACAGCTGGAGTTGCTCCAGGTGCATTTCATAAGCAGAATTTTGAAGAAATTGCTTGTTACATTTATGAACAAAACCAAAATATGAAATATGATTCCATTCTGTGAAATGTGTGGCTGAATGGATCATCTTTTTTATGAGCTGCATTTAGTAAACATTAGTTTTCAAACTTTCAATGAATTCCCATCTCCCCATTCGTGTCAATGGAATCCCCAAATGTGCACTGTACATTTCTAATTCTCCTAATAGGAAATGAACTTCTACATCCCCTGGACTTCCGTAATGTCTTCTTCTGACTGGGAATGACTGTCTTGTGCACAGAATGTGCAGTTCATTGCATAGGAGCCAGATGGGAACTAATGATAATTACTTCCCAGAGTGAGACACCTGTGTAATTATTATGCCCCTAGATGGTAAAAGTTTTCTGTTTATATTGTAACATCCTATGAGATATTCATTTATAAAAGTTAAGAATGTTGAAATACTTCTGATTAAACAATGTATTGCCTGATGAGGATATTCCTTTGTGATTAACTACTATAGTACACAATGTCAGCCCTGGAAGCCATCTTTTTTGTTGGAGCTTCGGGGCTTGCACATTTAGTGGCTGGGAAAGTGGGAGGGGGGATAGCAAGGAGTGGGGGAGGATTAGCCATAACAACATTCCTTTCTCTGGGAGTCAAGGGCATTCAGCCTGCGCCTGGATGGGAGTGACTGGGGATTGTCTACGGTTTGGACAGTGAATTGATTGGACCATGTGATGGACCTGTGGGTGCAGGAGTTGGATCTTTGACTTTCTTTTGGGTGGGGAAAACTCAGAACGCTCAGATTTGGGTTTTCCCAGATGTGACAATATGACATCGCTAATAAAATGGAACTTTGAGGAACTTCAAGCCTCGGAGACTTCTTTCGTTCGATGTGTTACTTGGAACCCTGACACACGAGTTCTCATAACAAAAACTATTATTTGACCATTCAAGATCAGTAATAAAACAATAATCTTAAAACATTACACACACACACACACACACACACAGAGTCTATTGTTATAGAAATTAAGCTTTTGGTGATGCGGAAATTTTAGGAGCCTCAATATTTGCTGCAAAATTTTGAAGGTTCATATGAAAATTGTATGGATAACAGTGTGAATCAAGAAAAAAAACTGGTAGCTGCTATCCTAGTCAAAAGGTCAAAGAATGGATTAGGAGTACATGTTTTCTATCACTTGTAAGGATGAATTTACAAGTCACAAATCCAAAGAATGGGGAAACATGATAAAGTTAAAAGAACTCTTAGTCCACCTTCTCTTTATTTTCTCTATAGCAGAATAGTACAGCTCAATACAATCAGGACACTGCAAAATTCTGCCTAACCCCACAGCAGGCAGTCATTGTTTCATTCATGCAACCTCAGTACTATGCTAATCATGGTACTGGCTGGCCAGAAGAAATTTCTTGCAAGCGTCACCACATTATCTAATGCAGTGGCATAATCTGTAGGGGATGGATGGCAAAAGAGTTTTTCTCTTCTCACAAGAGCTCTACTGGATTTCAAACTGGATCAGTTGATCAGATTTATTGTCTGTTTAACTGAATAGCATTTTCTGTGTGGAAATGCACTTGTTAAAAGTAAAATATTTCACGGCTTCCAAGAAACAACTTAGATGTGGATAGAGAGATGAATGGCTGAGAAACTAGATGGAATTATGGGCCAGTTTTTAGGGCTGTTACTGAGTGTTGCTGAAAATATTTAGAAAATACGCTTCTCGACTTTTAAGCTGTATTTGAAGAACTCACTTAAGACTGTCTGCATCTGATTCAGACATTTATTCTTATAATTTTAGGTAAGGGTGAAGGAGAAACTACCCATGTTGGCCCCATTCTTCCATCATGACCTTTTAGCTCTGTTCTTGTCAACTGGCAGCTTTCATCTAAGACAATGTGGCTTGCACAATACGCATAGCAGCCCTAGAGAAAATGTGCACAATGTGCAATACTTATTTAGATTCCTAAACCTCTAAAAACATAACCAAATTGTATGTTGCAATTTGAGAGAAAGGAAAAAATAAGTAGTGTATTTTATCAATTCACTGCTTTTCATTCATTTCAGTGAATTAATTGTAATTTAACATTCAATCCAGTTTAGGATTCTTGCTGTTGTTTCAACACCACACATACAAATGCCAATCCTCTAGATCCATTCCACCTTAATGCCAAATCACCCCTTGGCCTGGAAAATGTTGTTTACTCTACGGTGTAAATCAGAATAAGCCTGGAGCAGGCTGAGAGATAAATCATAAGAGAAAACGCAAGAGCCAAGAACAGTCTGTGCTATGCAGACAATCTATCCCCTCCCCCATTTCCATTCATTGCCACAAGGGAATACGTAGAAAGCAAGGTTTTGTATGTTAATTGTTCAGGAGTACACTAATTGATCAAACGTGTTTGATAATTATTATCCTCTGAAAAGACCGCTTCCTGCAAATGCTCATGAATTTCAATCCCCAATCTCAAAGTAATTCATGTCCTTTAAAGCAGGATCTGAATCTGGCAGTAAACATCAAAAATGACCCACTATGTAAGTATAGAATAAATAGAAGTATAATCTTTATTGTCATTGTACTTAAATACAACAACATTGGGTTTTAATCTCAAAATTATAACAGAAACGAAAAAAGAAAGAAAAAGAAAAAAAACCTAGCGTGTGCATGGAGTGATTGTGGTTGTATTTAAAAGTCTCACAGCCCAAGGATAGAAACTATCTTTAAACCTGTTTATTCGGCTGGCTATACTGTGATGTCTTTTCTTGATGGTAGAAGTGCAAAGACTGAACAGAGTGTGAATCATCTCTGAGTATCTTCCTTACTCTGCTAAAGCAGCGAGATCTGGCGATGTCATCCAGTGGTGTCAGAGGGCAACCAATGGTTTCTTGTGCCGAATTGATCACTCTCTATATAGTGCCTTCCTGTCCGCAGCTGTTAAACCAGCGTACCATACTGTAATACAATATGTGAGGACACTTTCTATGGTGGACCGATATTGTCGATATTGTTCCAGAATAAAGTTAACCACAATCTACTTCCTGTTCCAAAGTGACACTATTGTGCTAATGTGAGAATTAGACTATTCTTTAAGAGGTTTTTATAATGGCTTTCCAAATATTGCCAAGGGAGTGAATTTTTTATATTTGTCATCGACTGCCTTCCCAAAGGAAAGCAGCCTTGAAAGCTTCACACGCACTACAGTTCTCACCCCACGGGCTAAGAAACATGACAGCGTTGGGTAACTCTCATATATGCATACATGCAGTTCTATACAAAGTTAGTGGGGGGGGGGAAAATCTGAATTATCTCAATTTTAAAAATGTCCTAGGACAGATGTTTCTGCATCACTATGTCAAGGTAGAATCAAGTTCAGCTCTCTGGAAAGGGTGGAGAGGAGAAAGATTAGAATGCTCTAAGTCAGTGATGGCGAACCGTTTTTGCCTCGGGTGCCAAAAGCGTGTGTGTGTGAGAGCAATAGCATGTGCATGCATACTGACACCCATGATTCATTGCCTCCTCGCAGCAGCCCCCCCATGCACATGTGAACCTCCACGCTCCCTCCGCCCCTGCATACACCCCACACCCCATTTTGGTGCTATCAGGCTTCACTGAAGCCTCTTAGAATCAAAACGGCATGTGGGGGGCTGCCCCCCACCGCACATGGTGCACTTTTCCCAGCAGAGACCCAAAAATTAGTTGGGCCATGGGAGGCGCGCACTCAAGCACAGTGGAACTGACCTGAGTGATGTTTCGCGTGTCTGCAGAGTTGGCTCTGTGTGCCACCTGTGGCACGGGTGCCATAGATTCGCCATCACGGCTCTAGGGGCAAATGCGTGCCACTTCCGCTCACAAAACTGTAAACCACCATTTATGGTTTGTTTTCCAGAGGCCAAGTTAGGCTGTAATATTTTTTTCTGTTTGGAATAATCCATAAAGAGGATTTATTTACAATCCCCCTCCCCCCCCCATCTTATGACCAGAGGTATACTTTGCACTAAATTAATGCAACGTAGCAGTTAAAAACAAATCAGCAATTTGGGCTGACAGCAGATGGTAGATCAAAAAAAGAGAAAGAAAATAGAGGACAACCAGTTTGTAATTGAGTTTTTGTGTGATATGAAGACAAAAGCATATAGTATATTTGGCCACATATGGTCACTCCAGAGCAATTTTCTTACAGGACCACTTAAGACACGTGTAGCAATCAATGCAAATGAGATCCTATGCAATTTGTCAAACTTGGCACTCTGACGTTCCATCTGTGCTTAAATTGTACTAAACACATAAACAGATTGATTATCGTTGCAGTTGTCTGAAGCCAAAAAATTTACAGAAACAGGAAGAGACGGGAGAAAATATGCCTAACATAATTCTTATTTTCATTGCTAATATTTGGAAAATACTTCAAAATAATTGGGGAGATGGTGGAGGGAGATTGGCTGATTCAATGCAAATCCTGCATGGTTGCCTAGGCAACACCAGAATGCTTTCTTGCCTTCCGTTGCTGACTCTGCAGCAAAGAAAAGGTCATTTGACTATGCCAGGGGCACTAGCATATATGAACCTAGTTAGACGCTGCAAGGGGAATAGCACCCCATAGCTATCCCTGAATGTTCAGCTGCCATTTGTTTTATCTAAGTACTTTGGGAGAAAGGGGCGGGGGGGAGGGGGAAGACTGCCTGGCTAGCCCAGTGCAGTGTTTCTCGGACTTGGCAGCTTTAAGAGGCATGGGGAATTCTGGGAGTTGAAGTCCACGCCTCTTAAAGCTGTCAAGATTGAGAAACACTGGCCCAGTGTGTGGCTCCCTTATTAGATGAGGGCAAAGATTCTGTGCTTGAAGCCAATTCGTTACTTCCACTACAAATAATACTGAAGCAACCTTTTTTTTTTAATTGGATGGATACAGTTCAACCCCCGCATGTTTTCCCATCGCTGTTGCTGTCAATACATTTATGTGTTTAATCCAGATGGATTTTCTGTTCTCTGGCATGTCATTCTTTGAAACCCAGATGTCAGAGCTGCAGGCAGTTGTTTAACAGATTGTCTTTTGCTTCTCTGCCTAAGAAGATCATGTAATTTGCTTTATCTTCTTTTTTTCTTTCACATGTGTGGGCATATTTAGCTAAGACAGGCATGCAGGTTAATTAACACCACTCACCAAATCAATGAATAAATGATATGCCACCCCCCCAAAAAAACCACAGAGACTTTCAAAATGCAGGTCTTAGACTCAGGCTCATATAAACATATGCCTGTCCTGTTCTTATCTATCACATCACCTTTCTTGAAAAATACTCACGAAGGTAAATGTGGGAATAGGAGATTGTGTCAGCCTCTATATTGCTTGTTTACTATCGGCTGCCATAGTAACAGGGAGGGAGGGGTTTTTCGGTATTTGGGAGGGGAATCGTGCCCGAGGTGATATCTCGATGAAGGAGTTTTGTTCTCACCATCTTCTGTGCATGCCGACTGGTCAAGCCAACCGTCTTCAGCATACCAGCTGGATGAGGCCACCTAAAGTTGCACCCCACATGACACACCTTGGGGGCTGGAGATTGGCCATTTAGCTCAGGGTTGTTGGGGGGAGGGATTTGGGTAAACTTTTGATATGTACGAGTTCACGCCATTTAGCCTCAGATCTTGCTTTACTTTCGCTGTTTTCACTTCATATCCAGTAAAAGTACCTTTACTCTAAACCAATGGTTCCCAAACTTTTTCAGTCCACTGCCCCCTTGGTGCTACAAACTGATCCTCAGTGCCCCCCACCCAGTGGTGGAATTCAATTTTTTTTACTACCGGTTTTGTGAGCGTGGCTTGGTGGGCGTGACTGGGCGGTTTGCACGACAGAAGGAAGATAGTAACAGTAAAATTCAGTAAAACGCATTGACATATATATCATTAATGCAGTTTCCTATCTCTTCCATTGACATAATTAACACCTTTTCATAAGTAAAGTTCAGTTGTCTCTCTCTCACCTCTCTTCCTCCCTCTTTTCCCCTTCTCTCTCCCTCTTTCTTCTTTCCTCTCTTCCTCTCTTTCTCTTCCTCCTTCCTTCCCCCTTCTCTCCCTATCTCCTTCCCACTCTCCTTTCATACTCTCCTCTCTCTCCATCTTTCTCCCTCTCACTTTCTTTCTCCCTCCTCCCCTCTTTCTTTCCTCTTTCCCTCTCACTTCCTTCCTCCTTTTCATCCTCTCTCTCTGACTTCCTCCCTTCCTCTCTCCTTCTCTTTCTCTCTCTCCCTCTCTGCCTCCCTCACTCCCTCCTCCTCTCCTTGTGAAAAAAGAAATAGCTTGAAAAAAAGAAAAACTTTTCCCCTCCTTCTGGCTGCTCTGTTGCCCCCCTCCCCCGCCCAGGATTTTAAACTGAATGCTAGGCTCAGCTCTGCAAGGGAGAGCCCAGACAGAGGGAAATAGTTTAGAAAAAAAGAAAAACTTTTTCCCTCCTCCTGGCTGCTCTGTTGCCCCCTTCCCCTGCCCTGGATTTTAAACTGAATGCTAGGCTCAGCTCTGCAAGGGAGAGCCCAGACGGAGGGAAATAGCTTGGCTGGGGCGTGGGGGAGGTAGCTAGAATAGAAGCAAAGGAAGACTCTCACAGGGCAGAGATCTGCTGGGCTGCGTGGTTGAGATAAGTGAGGGAACCAGGGAGCAGCAGCAACAGCATCTGTGCCTCTAGGCAGACGAGGTACGAAAAGGAGTGAGTGGGAGGGGCGGGAGGTGAGGGTGGAGCCAGTCAGTGGTGCATTTTACCGGTTCTCCAAACTGCCCATAATTTGTCCTACCGTTCAGGAGAACCGGTCAGAACCGGCTGAATTTCACCCCTGCCGGAAGTGCTCAACTGACTGGCGACCAACAGAGCCCCAGGCAGAATTGCGCCCTGCGAGGGGGCCACCTCCAGCACTCCTCTGCCACCTCCCTTGCCTCTTAGTGCCCCCCTGCCATTGCCCCTTGCCTCTTAGCACCCCCCTAACTCATCCCACCACCCCCCAAGTGGCAGTACCGCCCACTTTGGGAACCACTGCTCTAAACAAATGGAGTTGGGGGTTTCCTTTCTTGGTTATTGAATGAGGGACGCGTGACAGGTTTTATCTTCCCCAACTTCTTTGTGAGATAATTGACAGAAAATGGCTTATGCCTCACAGTATGGTTGAATAGGGAACTAATTTTTCCATCAACATTGCTTTTGCATAACTTTAAATTTTTATACCACTCGTCATCTTCTGTGATGAACTGTGATGTTAAATTCCCTTCCCCCCCCCCTCCAGTAACTCTATGAAGTCTATTATGCTAAGAGGTCAAGACTGGGTGACTCAAGTTCACTCAATAAAATTTTTCATTAATTCGGAGGAACTGATTCAAGTCTCTTATGATTCCAAGCAGGGAGAGAAAATCTTTCTGTAGTTTTTTTTCCCCGTGACCTGGAGGGGAAAAAAATCAGCTTCAAAAGTTAGCCAACTAGAAATTTGTGCAACAAAATGGAGGACATTGGGGTTTTGCAAGCTTTAACTTTATCTGACTAGTTTAGACACTTATAACTTGCAAAGACCTGGGGTCATCCATTTGGTTAGTCGGCTAACTTTTGAAGATTCCTGCCCCCCTCCAGTTTAAGGAGAAAAGCTGCAGAACGATTTTCTGTCCTTGCTTTCTTGGTTCCGCTACTCTCCAGCCTGCAATCAAGGTAAGGGATAAAGACAGCAGAGGGTGAAAGAGTTTAGTTTTGGCACCTAATTGGGGTGGGATTGGGGAAATCAATAAGTCTGTCCTTCCCAGCTTCTTTTTTTAAAAAAATTGTTTGTTGAACAAATGTGGCTTTCTAGGAGAGGGGAAAGAGGAGAAGCAGGGAAAAATTTTTCGGAAGCTCGTCATGAAACTGCCACCTTTTATCCAGGCCTGGCAGAAGAGCTTTGCAGCCTCCCAAAGCTCCCAAGCTGATCAGCAACCAGCTGACTGGTGCAGAAAGCTCCGAGAGGCTTTCATTTTGCCCCCAGAAAAGCAGAGTTCCCTTGGCAGGAGGAATGGCAGGGGCAGAATTAGGAAAGGCAGGCATGCCCAGTACTTTCCTTCTCCATTGTTTCTCAATGGCAAGACAAAATATCTGTGCGGTAGCTGGCATTGCAAGGCACCCAAGGGACGGGAAGTGGAGCATGGGGTATCTCAGGGGAGGGAGGCCTCGAGAGTCCTGAAGCAGGTGGGCTTGTGCCTGCACTAGGCCTCCCAGGATCTCCCCACCCTTAAGCTCCACTTAACGACCCATGCATTCGTTTAACACATGGGTGTCAAACTCAATTGCATCATGTGCCATATTGTGACATATCACAACATTTCTCTCTTTTGCGGAGCTGGGGTGGCTGTGGCCTGCGTGGGACGCATCCAGCCCGTGGGCCACCAGTTTGACAGGACTGGTTTAACAAACGCACTGGAGAAATCAGGGCTGGCTGGTTATTATTGAGGCGGTTCATTTAACATGGTTCCAAATTCTGACCTAATCGGCAGGCTCCATTATAATTGTAACTCGATAACTACAACCATGTATGTAACGTGTTTCCCCGAAAATAAGACAGGGTCTTATTTTCTTTTGACCCGCAAAATAAGGGCTTGACCTTATTTTCGGGGAGGTCTTATTATTTTTGAGGTGCAGGAGGTGGCAAGCGTAGTCACCTCATGGCTGCTGCTGTGTTTCAATATTTTCGGGGGAGGGCTTATTTTAGCGCATGCGCTCAAAAGCCCAATTGGGCTTATTATCCAGGGAGGTCTTATTTTCAGGGAAACAGGGTGCTCATAGTTGAACTGCGGAGTCCTGGGTGCACTTTGAGCTTGGTCTGCAAACAAACAACCAAGCTCAGAGAGCACCAAAGACTACACAACGATTAACAATATCTCACAGAAACATCTAACCTGGTGAACAGCCAGGGCTTAAGGGACTTCTAAAAGGTTATCATGGATGAGGCCAATCTAATCTTGGAAGGGAATGGTGTTCCAAAGGGCAGGTGCAGTGATGGAAAAGGTTTAAGGCCTTGTGTAAGAAAGACATTTCTTGGCAACACACTGAAAACTATGTGATATTACAACTGGTATTCTTCCATGTTTAGAAAAACCTAGAACTAAACATTGGTATCTGATCCAGGAAGCTTTCAGTATTAGCCTTAGGAGAATTATGTATTTCCTGTTGGTAAATAATATCAATCTTTTCTTGTTTATAGTAAATAATGACTTTTGATTGTTTAACTGATTACCTAAACTTTAAAAATAATTGGTAGACGTTCTCAAATTAGCATAAGAGATGTATAATTTAATGACATCTACCTCAATTTATATTTTATTCTTCTTATCCAGTGTACTTTTTAAAATTTACTCTTTCGTAGATAATATTTCGAGCATAGTATTTTTAAGAGAATGAAAAGAACAACATCTAAACAAAAATAAAATCCATTAAAGAGACAAAAAGCCTTCACTAAGAGGGCTCTGTGGGATCATATTTTCCAGATTTCATCTCCTTAGGTTGTGTAACTAAAGAAAAAATTGTGCTGACTTTGGTGGGAAATGAAAGAAAGCAAAGGAATTAAGCTTATAGTATGTTTAATGCAACTATAAATTTAAAATATGCCTCTCAAACAATGCCCCAAAGAATAAAACATGGCCCTAATATTGCCTCCCACTCTTCTCTGACTTCTTGATTTTACTGCCTAACCTGCTTCGATCTTCAGGAACTTAAAAAATAAAACAGCAATAACAATGAAATATGTTCTCTTCCCCAGCTGTAAAAATCACCCTTCCTTGTTCTAACCAGTACCAGTTTTTAAAAAACAAGGAGTGTGGTTGTACAAACTGCTTCGGTAATGCTGCCAAAGAGCTTGAAACATTTTCTAGAAAAAATGTTTTTATTTAAATCCTATCTTCTCAGTGTAGACTTAATAAATAAACCTGACCAATGACAAAGTTTTGGGTCCTCCCCAGATAGAATCCTCATTCTCTTTTCTAATTTGTTTGTCTAGAGATGAACAAAAGTATATATAGGAAATATATTGCCTATGTCCAGGACAATATAGCACTTATACTTGTCTAAAAATGTATACTTTTGTGTGTGCTCATCATAAATGCTGCTCCTCCAACTACAGTACAGGTAATCCTTGACTTATTCATTTAGTGACCATATGAAGGCACTGAAATAAGTAACATGACCATTTTTCACACTTATGACCATCTGCATCATCCCCGTGGTCACCTGATCAAAAGTCAGATGCTTGGCAACTGGTTCATATTTATGACGGTTGCAATGTCCCGGGGTGATGCGATCCCCTTTTGTGACCTTCTGACAAGCAAAACCAATGGGGAAACAAGATTCACGTAACAACTGTGTTACTAATTTAACAATCACAGTGATTCACTTAACAAATGTGGCAAGAAAACCCGTAACATAGGGTGAAACTCACTTAATAAATGTCTCTTAGCAACATGAATTGTGGGCTCGATTATGGTCATAAGTTGAGGACTACCTATATTACAATTTTGCCTACACTTATACAAACATGACTCTTGATTACTTTGATGGCAGTTTAGATGGATGTGGGCACAGAATTCTTTGACGTTCACTAACCAGTGTACAGAAGATGCATTGGCATTGTGCTATTGTTGTCATCTGCTCCACAGGATACTCCCCAAGGCAGAGTTTACACAACACAAGAGGATCAAGCACCAAATCCCAAGTAGGTCTGTATCTGGCTGTAGTCATTGCAGAATAATCTGAAAAGGGAAGGGAACAGTATATCAATTTTTAAAAAATCTGTCACAATTTCACATTTCCGTTATTCTGAATATAGTAAAATGTTGTCCAAACAATTTTTCAAGCAGACATGAGCAGCATGAAGGTCATAGATAGCCCTGTCAACATCCTTTTATTTGTCACTCTGAGTTTCCCGACTTTGTACTGCCAAAATAATAACCTTTTTTTTTTTAAAAAAAGGCAAAATATACTTTGATGAATTTAACACACATATTTTATTATTTTCCATCATTCCCAAATGTTGCTGTTGATGTCAGTCTGTGGGCTTTGGCCTGGGCCTGTCCTACAGGAAGACTAATTTTACTCAACAATGGGAAAGGTGGATCAAACGAATAAATTGCCCTAAATATATCCATTCACAATGGATGAAGTCAAGGGAAAACCTATTTGTTGCTTACTCTAAATGCCAGTTTGGTACCCTGATTGTGCACCTAAAGTGTTTTAACCAATCAGAATATTAATCACATCCATCACAACACTATGAAGCCCATCAAAATTTCTGTTTTAAATAGCATTTTGGATGTAAACATTCAAAGAAGTTCTAATGCCTTTTTTCATATCACTACTGATTGTAGGCAGAAGCCTTCAAGCATTACACAATCACTTTTGTGATTCCTCTACTTGCTAAGGAAACAAGAACTATTATTCAATTCTTGGCCACCAAGAGGTATGGGGCTTGTTTTTTTTCATTACCATTGGCAACAACTAGATAGAAAACAAGACAGAAAAGTGGGGGAAAGGTCAAGCAATCTTATTTTCTGGGGTGTTGTGGCTCATTTCTTCTTGAATTTTGTTCCAAAGGGGGGAAAAAAAGAAATAAAAAGTCATTGAACAGATACTAGCTTCAACTTGAAAATCCACTGTGATTATGTGAAGTTGTGTGAAAGTGTACTGTGTTTGTACAGGAAGGAGGAGAGGGAGAGGGAGGGACAAGAGAGAGGAAGAGGGAATAATTATATGTATATTAAACCACAAGCTCTTAGTTTTCTCCTTCTTCTCCTCCATAGTTGTAGGGCTTAGGATAATCTGAGTTTGAGTCAAGGAGACACTAAAGTGACAGCAACAAATATAGCAAAGATAACCATGGTGGAACTAAAGCAAACTTGGTGCTTTAAATGGGATAGTGTGTACATCTATTTTTGTTTTATTCATTCTTGACTGTATCCCTTTCCATTTTACCACATTTCTTAAGTAAGCCGTTCCTATTGCACTTCAGTTTATTATTGTATATGGTAGTCTTTTGCTTCTTTTTCAACTATCATTCATTCCAGGCAATAGCCCACGTTCTCTCTACAACCTTTCTTTCAAAATCTGAAGGTCTTAAAATGTTCCCATTTCCTCTTATAACGAGATTATGTTTTCTAACAGGTCCTCTTTTTTTCAACAGTATGAAACCCCACATGTAACATACATTTCTGAATTACAAAATCATACGGGAAATTGCAAATGTGAGGAAAGTCTCATCCATTTCTACTCAAATAATTACCTTACAGTAACTTACAGTGAGTTACTATAGTATTACCCAGTATGGTCTGTTATTAATGCTGAATTAGATATGTAAAACTCAAATCGATTTCCCATTGAGTCAGTGAGATTAATGGATAACATTCCTCTTGAAAAACACTGAAATGGGGACAGATCACCAACTAACAACCTCAGATCATTCTAGATTTTTTTTTTGTATAAAAACCTCCTGTGATGGAGTACTCATGTCTTCAAGAGGCAGGTTGTTCCACTGCTTAATAGTAATCACAATCAGGAAATTCCATATTTTGAGTTTGGATCTCTCTCAGTTAAGCTTCTATTCATTGGATCCTGTTCTACCCTTGGGCACTGGAGAATAAATCCATATCGGTTTCCCTATGACAGGGGTCCACCCAACCCCCACTTCGTTTACTGGCACTGGGCCACACATGGCATGCCAACAACTGGAGTGAAGCCCCATCCGAGGGATGCAAGCAGCTCACAAAACCATGCCCACTCTGGTCCGCAGAAAAATGTCTCTCCATGGAACCGGTCCGTGGTGCCCAAAAGGTTGGGGGCCACTGCCCTATGACATCCCCTCAAGCATCAGAAGATTGCTCTCATGTCTCCCCTTAGTCTTTTCTTCTTCAGGCTAAATATGCTGGTACTTTTAACTCATCTTCATAGGATTTAACCTCCAAGCCCCTTGTAACTTAAAGGAGAAAGTAGCTACTTTATACGTATGTAATTTTACAATTCATGGGATGCCACTGTATTTTCTACTTCACTACTATTACAGCTAAGCATAAAATGCACACAGGTTGCTGCAAAAAGGAGATTTGTTGTTTGTTGGTAAGAAAAAAAAATGTTTCATGTAATGCAGGTAACAAAGAAATCCGTATACCTGTCAAGAGCCAAGAGGTAATGGAACACACAGTATTTTCAAATCTAGGGTTGTGTTATTTCCTGTTGAAAGTACTACAGCAATAGCTTTGTGCATTGCCATGTAACTGTTAAGGGCAGAGATTTTTCATTAGGAAAAAGAACACTTGCCTTTCCCTTTTTCTATTGTTAAAGAAGGTCCATAGGAAATAGCAAAACATAACAAAAATTGATTTATGTCTTTCTCATATTTTCAAGACAGTGGGGAAAACAAAGCACACAGTGTGGGCTTGTACTTGGAATTTTAAAATTATTTAAGAGCTGCTTCATTTCTTCTTTCTTGCTTGTCCACTAAAATCAATCCTCTAATTCTGACAATCACTCCCTTTTTGTAAGCAGAAGTATTACTCTGGCCTTTTGAACAACTAGCTGTCACTGGCTGCAAATCCGAAGATAACTACTAAACTAAATATTGCAGGTATGCTATTCTAAAACCTGTTTTTCTGTTGTTAATTATGAGTAGAGAATCCTGCAAAAGATTATCAAGAAAGTATCACAAGTATTCCAAGTAAGCCTTCAGTTAAGACACTCTGCCTTCTTTCCTACTGCAAGCTATTCCTTCCCAGAGAAGTTTTACAAGAGAAATAATATTTGAGCTAACTTTACATATGGCTGTCATTTATTTAATAAATGTGAGCCATCCCAGGGACAGTAGCTAAAAGGAGATAGAAACATAGAAAAAAACGATACATAAATAAATATTCCAATGACCAAACCAATGCAGAACTGCACATCCTTAGAAACTAAATACTAAAGTAAATTACCATTTACTTTAATTAATACTGTCATATAAAATGGGTGATTCAATAATATTTCTGATGCAAATTTGTGGCAAGAGTTTCAGAACTTTAGAATATAAATATTTTACTCTTTGTCTCTAGAATTGAACCACTGATTTCTTATTTGCGAATGGTTCAACCAAATCCGCTCGCTGGTTATAATGCATGAACAACTAATATACAAGCTCTGCATGTTTATTTTTTCAGTGGTTGAATAAGAAAATATTGTTTGAGAGAGAAAATAGATTTCAATAAGTATTGCATATACATATAAATTTAAGATTCAAAGTAGTTATCTACTGTATGTTGTATTACTAAGATTAAAGAAATGAATTAAAAATGAGGAAACATTCAGCCACTAACACATAATCTACAAAACTCATATAGGGGAATTAAAAACAGGAAAGTAGATGGCCTTTAATAAACAAATCCTCAGTGACAGTGTCTATGCCTCCATCCCAGGCCTTTATCTACTGGAATATTGTGACTGTAATTCGGGGCATCCATAGTGATAGTGAACAACATGGGAGCCTAAGTAGGAAATGATGTCTCACCCCCATTTTAACATGCACTGCACATATCACACATATATAAAAGGAGGCAAATCTTCCATCTTCTGTTTGTGGCACCATTTTGATGCTGTTGACCATTAATGTAGCTGAATTAACTAATGTGGGAGAGGGGGCGAGGGAAAGAGGGAGGGGAGGAAGGGAGGGCGAGAGAGAGGGAGGGCGAGAGAGAGATGACACCAACAGATAAACCATAAAATTGTAGTCTGTTGTTCATGTTTTTCTCTCTCCCTATTTTTGCCTGCCTATTGTCTCATTTTTTGCTAGTTATTTTTTTTAATGCTTGCTGATCTTTACAGGTGCAAACTAAACTGGAAATTACTCCCAGTAATTATCCAAGATGTCTGAAATGTTGCATTTACAGAGCTTCTGTTGCTTAAAACTTTCCAGCTCTGATTCCAATGGCCTATTTACCTGGGAAAGTCCAAGCAAAGGCCCTCCTGCTTCCAGGTGCAAGGTCCTTTAGCGTCACAGTTTGGAATGTCTAAATGGATAGTTATTTGAAAATTTTCCA
This sequence comes from Natrix helvetica, assembly GCF_964273705.1. Lineage (NCBI taxonomy): Eukaryota > Metazoa > Chordata > Lepidosauria > Squamata > Natricidae > Natrix > Natrix helvetica. Next base: position 152,939,515 of record NC_138552.1, read on the forward strand.
GTGTAATAAACTCATAACTGTACTTTTCAAGTTTTATAATTTGGGAATTATGCATAAATTGCTACAGTCTGATTCTTTAAAAACAACATTACTTGGGTCTGGGTTAAACATTGCCCTATTAAATGCAAATGTTTCAGTTACATCAATTTAAACAAAATGAACGACAAATGGGGCTTAAACCCAAATATCTAGGATTTTTAGCATGAATTACAGGAAAGCGTCTAAAATTATTTCCTCCAAATAAAAAACACAGAACCTTCATGAGAACTAAATGTAACCATGGAAAGACAATGTCATTTCTACTGAAGGACTCTGTGATATGAGAAGGTATCTCACAAAACATTGCTGACCCTCCTAGAAACACTGCCCATAGGAAAGGGGGGGAAATAGTGAGAGTATTCTAAACGAACTCAAAAAGGAACTATTCATGGTATCTCAGCTGGAAGGAAAATCATAGCAGACCAATTTGTATTCCCAAAAAATCAATCCACTGAAATGACTACTTTTGGTAATTTAAATTGCCATGCATTAGCATCTAAATTGCCACCTTAGAAGGAGGCGAAGGTGAAAGGCCTTACCCACCTGAGAATCCCATGGCCATTTGCAGGAGCAGCAGCTCATGACAGTTTCACAGTAAAGCTGAAACTTAACATAAACCAAATAGAACCTGGGCCTCAAGATTGCCTAATGACAGCATGTGTGTGATGTCACTGCATATATTTTGGTGTCACTGGGCTTACTGCAGTTGATACTCAGTTCTGATTAGACTCTTCCTGCCAGTTTAACCATTTGTAGGCAAAAATCATATCCACTCTATATTCAGGGTAGCCTTATTGATATTGATGGGATCAATTTTAAGCATGCTGCAGCCTTATTTTAAGATCAAGTGTAGTTACTTTTTTCTGAGTGCCTCTTCTTCAATTAACAAAAAGTCCAAACTCCTCAAAAGTCAGATGACTTTTTTTTTAATCCTTATTCTAGTACCACACCTTCTGTCCAAACAGAATTAAAACATTTGGAAGTATCAGAAGTGGCAGGGCTTTTATAGGTTTCTGCACACAAGCTACAAAAATATCACACATTAGAATGGCCAGGAATCAGTGATGCCCACATCTTGAAACCCTGCCCAACTTCAGTTCATTTGCTCAACCTTCCCTTTGGACAGTGTGGCCACTGGCATTGGTACTGGATGCACCAAAAAGGCAACACATCATGCCACCCTGTGCTGGCCATGCTCTGCAAAGCAGGACAAGTTGTCCTGCCAAGAAATTATTCTGGGAAGAATTTTCCTTTAAGGCTGTTTTACCTTTGCTAGCCTACCTATGTCAATGGTAATATTTGGGACTGAGGGAAGGGTGCCAACACAGGGCCTTCCTTATTAAGCCACTCTGCTTATTATAAAGCACATGCTTGTGTGTTTCATAGTTCTGCATTCCAAGGAATGAAGGGCCTGTGGTAGACCATCAAATGAAATCCTCCTTTGACCGTGTCCCGATGTGACATCCAACATGCCCGTACTTGAGCCTCAGTTAGCCACAGGTTTTTATTTTAACGAGAAAACAGATTGTGTTACTATTATTACTTCTTTTGGATTCCATCACCTGAGGGATTGGGGGGGGGAAGGTAAAAATACTCAGTTATTTTAGCTGTTTACCATTCAATCTTATTCAGTTCAATTGGGAAGAGCATAAAAGACCACAACTTTAAAATATCAGCAGCTGGCATCCTTTTTTTTTCCTTCCAGGAAAAAAAAAGGTTGTTGAATTTCTATTTATTTCAGAACCTTAACCTTGGGTAAGCTAGGCCAATTAAGGTTGAACCACAAAGAATGGTAGCAATGTATAGGATAAAAGCATGCAGGAAAAATTCTACTTGCCTCCTAACAAAACAAAGAGGCCCATTGTGACAAATGATTTTATGTCTCATTGTTGTAGGTTTAGGTTTATTGGCTACTGTGAATGCTATGTGCAGGGAAGGGATCAGAGTAGTATTTTTTAGCCTCAGCAACTTTAAGATGTATGGACTTCAGCTCTCAGAATTTCCCAGCCAGCATGAAAAACACTGAGTTAAATAAATGCATTCGTGCAGCTGGGAAAGTCAATAAGAATTAACAAATCTCGTCTTTTCTGACCTCACCATAGCGATTTTGGGGAGTGCCTAGAAGAGGTTGGCTTCAAGCCCCACTCACCCCCCAACAGATTTTGGAGATGTTACAGTTGTCAGGCCTGGAAGCCATCTTTTGCATTGGGCCTTCAGCCCTGCCACATTTTCTACTGTGGGAAAATGGGAGGGGGGATTGTATGGAGTATGGGAGATATATGGTCTAAATAAAATTCCTTTCTCAGAGAGTCAAGGATATCTTGCCCTGCACCTGGAGTGGTGTGATTGGGAGCCATCTTCAGTTGGGAAAGTGTCTGATTGGGCCATGTGACAGACATGTGGGTGCTGGGCAGGGTCTTGAACTTTCATTTGGGTGGGCAAAACCTGGAAACTTTCAGATTCAGGTTTTCCCAGATGTGCCAATATGACATCTCTAATAAAATGGAACTTTGAGGAAACTCAAGCCTCGGAATCTTCCTTCCTTAGGGATGTTACTTGGAACTCTGACATTAATTCTGAAATTCTGAAAATTTCCAGTTGTAAATAAGATCTGATTCAGGTACTATTTTGAAGCCTGCTTTCTAAAAGAGACCATCAGGGCCATGCTTTAAATGCTTGCCTTTTTCTAACACACATAAAACAGGAGTGGTTGTCAATCAGCAGGTATTATTTCAGGAAGAAGGAAGACAAAAACTTTTAAATAAACATTTCATTGGAAATTATTAAGAGGCCACAGCTTCAACAAAACCAAAAAGCACAGTCTAAAAGACAGCATTTGAGGTGGCGATTTAAAACTCAAAATTCAGTTTACGCTCTCCGAGGTCAATCTAAAAACCAAAACCCACAATGCCCTGCCCTCTCTTCTGAGAAGACCACAGATGGAGAAAGATCCCAGTAACCCCTTTGAGTCATGTGGTAAAACAATTTCAGCTCTGGGGGTATACTCAACTATTTAAAGCAATCACGTTTTGCCAACAATGAATCTTTTTCTGGGGCACACTTTTTCATTATTGCCTTTTCCTATTTACTTTAATGACTACTGTTTCCTTAAGGACAGCTTTATGGCACAGAATTACCATCCCCAATGTAAAAATAGACCTTGGCTTCCAAGAGGGCACCACCTCAAGTTTTCTGTTTCTAAAACTGTACAACCTAAATTACACTGGACTGCTTAAGTTAGCATTTTCAAGTTTCCCCCCTCCCTGCAAACCTTCTCACTAAAAGACACCGATATGTCAATGAGAACAAGGATGGTAAGACACTACTGCCTCAGTTCTGCCAGTCATCAACAAGTATGATCAATGCTATTCACTATTATGTCCCAGTCTAAACCCTGTCCGAAAAGGAACCACCAAATAATCCATTTCCTCTGAAACCACAGCCTGATTACCATTTCCCTAAAATTTGAGGAAAAATGTTGAGAGTTGTTAGGGCCAGCAATGAAAATCGTCCATGGCTATTGGATCATTCAAGACAGGCAAGACCATCCCCTCTGACAAGAAGGCTATCACTACAGTTTATTCTCATATTGTTCTCTACAGCAGTGGCCTCCAGCCTTTTGGGCACCAGGGACCAGTGTCAGGCCTGGCAGCCATCTGCAGGAAGTCCAGCATTGGGCCTCCAGGCCTGTCACATTCAATGCTGTGGGAAAATGGGAGGGGGGATTATATGGAGTATGGGATATATATATATATATATAGTCATAACAACATTCCTTTCTCAGAGAGTCAAGGACATCTTGCCTTGCACCTGGAGTGGTGTGACTGGGAGCATCTCCAATTTTGGATGGTGCTTGATTGGGTCATGTGATGGACATGTGGGTGCTGGGCAGGGACTTGAACTTTCACTTCGGTGGGGAGAAGGACGGTTGGTCTTACCTGAACGGTAGTTCTCTGTGCACTGTGGGAGACTCTATACATGGGTTATAACTTCTGCCTATTAGCCCCGATACTGAATTTGAAGTGTTTAGACACACTTCCTAGCCTTGATTGGATCTCAGTTCTTAACGAAGGTGTAGGTCATCTTAAGTCTTTAGAATCTGATGTGGATCCTGGACCGTCTCCTCAGGGAGGGAATGGAGTCTCCCGCAGTGCAGAGAGAACTACCGTTCAGGTAAGACCAACCATCCATCTCCTGTGCACTGTTTGGAGACTCTATGCATGGGATGTACCCAAGCATAGATATTTAAGACTGCTTGATAAAGGGTGATGGTGAGGGCCCAGGTTATAGCCCTGCGAATGTCCTCCACTGACGCCTGAGTTGTCCAGGCGGAAGTAGTGGGGGCACTACATGTCGAATGCAGTGAGATACGGCTCTGGAATGCTGCTCACAAACTAGGGCTATGCCAGCCCTCAACCACCTACCAATCGTAGCTGGTGAGACTTTCCTGCTCATTGTGGCAGGCTGGAAAGACACGAAGAGACTCTCAGTGTGCCGGAATTCAACTGTTCGTTTTATGTAATGATGAACTGCTCGTCTCACATCTAACTTGTGCCATCTCTTTTCTGTCAGATGGAATGAAAAGTCTGGCAGGATGACCTCCTGTGCTCTGTGAAATCACATATTCACCTTCAGGAGAAAGGGCGGGTCCAGTCTTAGAACAATCCTGTCCAGTCGGATGAGGCACAGATCTGGATGGACGAAAAGAGCTGCTAGCTCTGAAATTCTCCTGACCGATGTTATGGCCATGAGAAAGACTACCTTGATGGTAAGGAGCCTGAGAGACACGGATTTTAATGGTTCAAAGGGAGGGCCCGTAAGGGCTTGAAGGACAAGGGAAATGTCCGAGGAGGGATACCTCTAAACTACAGGTGGGTGTAGGTTGATAGCCCCCGAGAAAACTTTGTACCTTAGATGGTGTGATAGGGAACCGGAGCCCCTGACAGGTAGAACAGTAGCAATGGTGGCCACTTGCCTCTGGAGCGTACTGGGTGCCAGGCCCTTAGATAGTCCACGTTGCAAAAAGTCCAACATGTGTGGGACGGTAGCCAAAGTAGCGTTGATGTGTGCCCCTATGCACCAGTTGCTAAATGCTTGCCACAAGGCCTCATAGATTCAGGTGCTCGAAGCATGTCTTGAGACCTGGATGGTAGAGATGACATCCTTGGAGAAATGGCGCCTTGCTAAGAGATCCTCTCAAGCCCCAGGCGGTTAAGTGGAACTCCAGTTCCCCCTGGCTGAGAGAGATTCTGGGCTCTGGTATCCTCCATGGGGGAAGGATGGACAGGTTGAGCAAGTCCACGAACCACGGTTGTCGCAGCCATTGTGGGGCGACGAGGATGAGATCTGCTCTTTCAGCAATTACCTTCCTGATGACCCTTGATAAAAGGGGAGGGGAGGGAAGGCATACAGAAGGCCAGGCAGCTGGTGACTGTGGAGAGCATCTGTGGCCTCTGCCCCTGGGGTCCGAAACTGCCAAAAGAAGCGTGTCTTGGTGGCAACGTTGTCTGTCATCAAGAGGACATGGCAGCCGGCTATGCAGTAATGGAACCATCAGAGATCCAGGTGTGTGGCTCTGAGCTCCAGCCAATTGATGCTGTTCTCCAGCTCGCCTTGAGACCAATGGTCCTGGGCCAGCTGAGTCTGGAGATGAGCCCCCCAGCCGAAGAGGCTGGAGTCCAATGTGACAGTGACCCGATTGGGTTCCCTGAACAGGTTTCCCTTTTGGATGGCCTGGGACTTCCACCACCATAGGGATCTGAGGACTCTGTGTGGCACTCTGATTGTTGCTAGAGACATGGCAGCTCCCACTCTCTGGTACAGGAGAAGAAGCCATTGCAACGGGCATGTGTGAAGGCGAGGCAATGGCACTATATCTATGCAAGATATTAGCTTCCCTAAAAGACGGGACAGCACATACTTGTGTCGAGAGGTGGCAGTGTCCACAAGAATCCTTATGCTGGTGCAATGGTCCTGGGAAAGGATGACCATGGACAAGTTGGTATCGATCACTGCGTTCAGATGGAGAAAGTGGGAGCTGAGAAGTAGGTGACTTTTCTCCATCTTTACAGAGAAGCCGTGACTCACCAGGGACCAGAGAAAAATGTGTAGGTCTCGATGTACTTGGCAGAGAGAGGATGATTGGATCAAAATGTCGTCCAGATAACATAGCAGGCGAATGGGAATTGACCTGAGTTGGGCTGCCACAACTGCCAGGATCTTGGTAAATGTCCTGGGGGCTGAGAAAAGGGCAAAGGGAAGAGCCCTGTATTGGTAATGGTGGTTGCTGTAACAAAACCTGAGGAATCTCCTGTGGAAAGGTCTGATGGGAACATGAAGGTAGGCCTCCTTGAGGTCAATGGATGTCAGGAGGTCTCCCTTTTGAATACAAGCGAGGATAGACCACAGAGATTGCATCTTGAATCACCTGTAAGCTGCATATCTGTTGAGCCCTTTCAGATCCAAGATCTGAAGTCTAGTGTCCCCGGGAGGAATCCTGTCTAAGATTTGGTGTAGTCACATCAGGGATGCTCTATTAAAGTATGATGCGGCAGTGATCACCCTAATCACCCAGGAAGAGGACAGATGGGCCTTTCGAAATGAAGCTTCCACCTTTTTGTCCTCCACCTTGAGCCCTTCAGCCTCATCAGACGGAACGAGAGCTGAGGACATGAGTGAGGCCACTGGGGCATCCACTTTCAGCCACTGGACAAGAGTCTCTAATTCTGGAGCTGAAGAATAGAAACTCTTATCCGTGCCACTGAGAGCTAGAGTTTGGTACCTTCTATAGGGGTTGAGCCTTCCCAAATAATTCATAAACAATAGTAACCAATCCACAAGAGCATAACAATATCTTCAAGTGAACTACATCTGCCTTTTGGCCCTTTGGCTGCCCAAAGGCTTTGCACATACAAGGTAAGCTGAAGTTGGGATGGTTGGGGCATCTTTATTGCCCCTCGTTGTCAGGACAACTTATCATTAGAGTTCAAAAGATTTGGGAGGTCGGGTCTGGGCTAGCTGACCTCTTTCTCAATCAAGTTTCCCCTTAAGGAGTAAGGATTGGAATCTGCATCAGGTTTCTCTTTCTTTGTTAGGCCACATGTTTGGCCTTAACAACAGCAGATCAGATTACATAGGTTGGGAAAGGGTGGGGTTGCTTTATCATGCGATTCCTGGATCCCTTCCCCTGGAGCTCAATTAGATGGAAACAAGGTCGATCTTGCTTTCAAACAAGGGGAGAGAGGAAACATGCTTTTCTAACTTTGCAGGATCTGCTTTCTCAGTGTATCAGAGAAGAACAAAAACAGGCTTTTCAGAGCAGATTGAATCAGCTAGATGGTAGACGCGGCATTTCTCATGGAACTCTTGGCCCCTTTTTAACATATTTTCTTAATCACAACAGAGTCCTTCATCTCAGGAGAGATAATCAGCCTTTCTCACTGAAACGGGATGTTTCTCTTTGTTCCAAGAGAGGGAAATCCCGGCAGCTGACTTCAGTTAGACTGCAAAGAGTTTGGGATTCAACTTCAATGTCCCTTTTACTCAAGGGGAGCTCAAAATAACCTCATCTTTACACTGTTCTGCATCGGGTGGTTGCCACCCCCATGCCTGCAGAGGTAGAAGGGAGGCTTGAGGAGAATGCCCCGTAGTGAGGGGGACTGCCATCCCCGGATAGAGCCCCAGATGCCTGAGGTATCAATGGGAATCCTTACTTACTAGGAGGGATCCTCCTCTGTGATCGCATCAGGCTCCAGACCAGGAGCTGATGGCCTTATGGCAGATGCGCCCTAGGGCTTTATGCCCCTACCTTTCATATTTAGAGGCAGGTTTGGGAGGCTTGGAGCCGGAGCTTGCTTCTTTAGCCGCCCTGGAGGAGGTGTGCTTTATTTTGCTCTTTGCCTTGCCGCCCCCACCCTTGGATGGACCTTCAGGGGTAATCTCTAACTTGTTTGTAGGCTCTTCTGCCGCTCCAGTGAGGTTGCTGGCTTTAGAAGCGAGGACTTGATTCCTGCCTGTGTCTTCCGAGTTGCAGGAGGCCACCATCTTGGGCCATGTGCGGACTCTCCTCCCCCTTCTTTTCAAAGGGCACTGCACAGCAAATACAACAGCCCTGCCGGTCAGGGCTTTGAAAAAGTGGCTTGTGCTACTAAGAGCTGCTCTCTCCTGTGGCCTCCTGCTGTTTACAGCAGCTCACTGAGGGTGTTGCCACCCCCTCCTCCAGCTGCTTTCCTTTTTCTTTCTTAAAGGGAAAGTTTTTTCTTAAAGGGAAGACCTTCTTTAAAGGGAAAGCCTCAGCAGCGATCTGAGCCTCGTTGCCCTGTTTGGGCTTCTCCGGCTAGTCAGGCACTCAGAAAAGGATTGAATAGGGCTTGCATAAATTGTGATAGCAAGGTTGCCAGAACACAGGATGACAAAGCCCGAGGTGTCGAAGGGAATCCTCACCTGGAGGGAGGGGTCCCCTTCTGCAGCCCTGCCAGGTGAAGAGAAACCTAGTAATCTTTCCTCAGATTCCAGGCCAGGGGGAGGGGGTTCTTCCTGCTGCTGGCCTTGTGGCTGATGAGCTCCAAGGCTTAGTATCTCTGCCTTTCATACTTGGAGTTAGGCTTGGGGGTTTTGGATCCACAGCCTGCCTTTTTAGCCCCCTTGGTGGAGATATGCTTCCTTTTTGGCCTCTGCCTTCCCTCCCCCATCTTTGGCTGATGCCTCCAAGATGGTTTCTAACCTTTTTAAGGGCTCCTTAGTGCCTCCGGTGGTTGCTGGCTGCAGGGCTGAGTGCTTGGCTCCTGCCGGCCTCCTCTGAGCTGCTGAGGGCTGCCATCTTGGACCACGTGGTTTCAAAATGGCTCCCGGCTCCAAATTCAAAAAGCTCCTCTTTGCTGGAGCACGTGGAAGCGGCTTGTGCCTTTGCAGGCTGCCACGCGGCTTCTGCTGCCGCTGGGGGCTCTCTCTCACCTTCCCCTGCCTCCCGCAGCTCTTTCTGAGCCTCTCCGGCTCTCACCTTGTTCTCTGGCAATTGCTGCCACCGCGGGCGCTCCAGGGCGTTTTAAAACGCCGCGGTTCGTCGCTCAACCCGAGGGAAGCGGTGGAGTGCTCCGGCACCCTTAAAGCCTCCTTGCGTGTCGCCCTGGCTGCAGAGTCCTCTGCAGAGCTCGCATGCCTGTCTTTGATGAGAGTCCTCACTTAGTGCCCTGGGTCTTGCTCTGTGACCTGGGCTGTGCGCCGCCTTAGCGGTTGCTGCGCCGGCTTTCTACCCCCGCTGGGGGTTTTCTCGGCCTCTAGTGATTGATCAGGCAGCATGGAGGCAATTTCCATCACTTTTGCAGCAATTTAAAATTTTTCCTTTAAGTGTCTTCAGGATCTCAGGATGAACACAGCCGTCCATTGATGGACTGAGTCTATAACTGGGTTGAGCCTGGTGTCCAGGATGTGGCTAAAAGAGCTTATCTGACTAAGTCCAATCAAGAGAGGACAAGGTCAACCCATCCTGGATACTCCTCCCCTCGCTATGGAGAATGATCTTGCTCTGCATGTTCCTGAATATCTTGCAGGTCTTCTTCTGTCCCAACTTCTAGTGCGTGAAATGTAGCCCAGCAAGCACCAGTCATCAAAAATCAAAGAAAAAGTAGATAAGAAGACGTTGCCTTTCCTTCTCTCAGTGAAATCCACTCCACACAGTTATTCTCAACATGCAGCATTTCTCCACCACATTTCAACCTCTTATCTGTCTTTTCATCAGCCTTCAGGAGGCAAAGAAAGAACTAAAATTTAGTTGGTTTACATAATACGCTTACCTTGTCGTAAAATGAAGAAGCAAAGCCAGACACCTCCATGCAGATAAAGTATATATTTATTTATTGACCATCCAACTTGCAAAACCTGACTTTAGGCAACCCACAGTGGCTTAGAAACATAAAAACAAAGGAACTAAAAAAAAAAACACAGCACAGCAAACATCTAGTATAACTATGATTAACCATCACATCTTCCTTACCAAGTCTTTCTTTTCTGAACTGGTTCAGCTAAAGCCTTGGCTCAATGCCTAGGATAAGAATCAGGTTGTCATGGCTTTATGGAAAGTTTAATAGAGTCCGGGCCATCTGAATCCTAGGGGAATACTGCGCCATAGAACAGGTGCTACAAAAGGGAAAGCATACTCCTGGGTCTTGCCAGGTTACCTTGTTTTGTAGAAGGAACTAAAGCATGACTAGTTTGCTGTATCTCATGGGGCGATTTGAGTTAATGGGAAACAGATGGTCCCAGAAATAAGTTGGCTCTATGCCATTTAGTGCTTTATAGACAATAGTCAGTGTTAGATTCGTAGTGAGGAGACTGAGGCAGCGGTCAGTTCAACGTAGGTTTATTAAGGAACAGGCTAACTGACAACGGACAAAACGCGAGCCGGCTGACAGCTATTTATACTTACAGCTGTCAGCCGGTAGAACCAATAGGAAACCTTGAATTCTCCCGCCGGCTGGAGCGCGCGCCTTGGCCAATCAGAGGGCTTCCTCCGAACGCCCTCTGCTGGCCAGGCTCCTCAGTACTCAACACCCCTTTCCCCCGGATTGCGCATGCGTAATCTTCCAAATATCTTGGTCGTCTGCGCACGCGCTGGGAACGCCTTGGCATAGTTGGTGTGGCGTTCGAGGAGGAAGGAGTGTCGGCCCCGCCCGTGTGACGAGGCTCTGGAGGAGTGGCCGCGACAGGCCCAACCCTAGGAGATGGATGCGTCAGAACAGGTAAGGAACCAAACGCACCGGGGGCAACCTGTGACGGCTCGGAGCTAGAGTTTTTTGTACGGTTGGGCCGGCAGGCGGCGTTGTTAGGGCCTGGCTGTTTCTGTCCGCTGGCTGCAATTCCGGGAACTTCTGCCGGTCGTCGCCGCAACAGGTCTACATGGCGCCTCCAAGATCTCCCATCGTTGAGGAGGACCCTGTAAGAGCAGGGCCCTGTTACATCTGAGATCTTTCCAGGCACCCATTTGGGTTCCCCCGCATAATTCCGGGCGAAAACTTCCTCCCCCACTAGAAAGGATCTCGGGGAGGTGGAAGGGTGAAAGGGGGGGGAAGAACAGAGAGGATGCAGGCGGTCTAAAGTAGACCTGAGGCGACGACCCATGAGTAGCTCGGAGGGGGCTTTGCCCGTGGAGGAACAAGGGGTGGTGTGTTGGGTACGGAGGTACGTGTGAATGCGGTCAGGCCAGGGTAGTGCTGCCATACGGGCAAAGGCATCTTTTGCAGAACGGACCGCACGTTCCGCCAGGCCATTGCTGGCCGGGTGATATGGTGAAATTGGGGCATGGCGGATGCCCAGGGAGGTGAGAAAGGATAAGAATTCGGAGGAGGCGAATTGGGGCCCGTTATCGGAAACGATAACATCGGGCAGCCCATGGGTTGTAAAAAGTGAATTGAGAACGCGGATAGTGGCCGCGGAGGTGGTAGAGGTCATGGGGAATAGCTCAACCCATTTGGACCATGCATCTACCACGACTAGGAAGGAATGGCCATCAAGGGGACCCATGAAGTCGACGTGCAGTCGACTCCATGGGCCGAAAGGTTGTTCCCACTCGCGGGGAGGTGCGGTGGGGGGGGCAGCCTGCACTCGCTGGCAGGCAGAACAACCTTGAACGTAGGAAGAGATGTCCGCATCCATAGACGGCCACCAGACATATCCGCGGCCAAGGGCCTTCATTCGGACAATGCCTGGGTGGCCGTCATGGAGGCGAGACAGCACAGAGGCGCGCAAGGAAGAGGGAATAACGACGCGGGAGCCCCAGAGGAGGCAATCCTGCATCACTGAAAGCTCGCAGCGGCGGCGGAAAAAAGGCAAGAGGAGGGGGTCCGTAGAGTAAGCCGCCCATCCTCGAGTTACGGCGGTCATAACTCGGATAATGACAGGATCGGTTGCAGACGCCGCAGCTATGTCCGAGACGGACATAGGAAGGGACAAGTCACCGATTAGGGAGACCTGAATCGTAGGAGCCGGGTCACTAATGGGCAGTGGCAAGGGGCAGCGGCTTAAAGCGTCTGCGTGGGCTATATGACCGCCAGGGCGATAGGCAAGATTATAGGAATAGGCCGAGAGGAATTCAAGCCACCGTAACATGCGCGGGGAGAGGATGGGAGGAGTGGGTCGATCCCCGGCAATGATACCCAGAAGGGGCTTGTGATCAGTAATGAGGGAGAAGTGACGACCGTATAGGTAGTGATGGAAGCGCTTTACTCCCGCAACGGCAGCCAGCGCCTCCTTATCAAGCTGGCTGTAATTGCGCTCAGGCCTTGATAAGGTGCGGGAGTAAAACGCTATGGGCCGCTCCGAGCCATCAGGAAAGGAATGGCTAAGAACAGCGCCCACCCCAAAAGGAGAGGCGTCACAAACTAAAGTCAGTGGAAGGGACTCGTCATACTGGGCGAGGACTGGAGGAGTAGTGAGGGATTGCTTGACAGCCGCGAGCGCTTGCGCTTCGCGGCTGCTCCAGCTCCAAGGGACTTTGGTGTCCAGGAGGCGGTGAAGGGGCTCGGCCAGGGAAGCTTTGTGGGGAATGAAAGAAGCATAAAAATTAAGAAGCCCCAGGAAAGCTTGTAGCTCTGCTTTAGATTGGGGTGGGGGGGCAGCTAGGATGGCGTTAAGTTTTTGTGGATCGGGGTGGATGCCCGCGGCATCGATGCGGTAACCTAGGAAGGTTACAGCAGAGACCCCCAGTTGGCATTTTTCGGGCTTTAAGTGGAGTCCCGCAGCGCGGAAGCGCTGTAGGACAGTGCGCAGCGTCTGCACGAGGCTCGCAGTGTCGGGAGCTGCAATTAAGACATCATCGAAGTACGGGGTGACCCCGGGAATGGCATGGAGTAGGCGCTCCATTAATCCTTGGAAAATTCCCGGGGCCACGCTGACTCCGAATTGCAGCCTCCGACATTTGAAAGCCCCGCGGTGGGTTACTATGGTTTGCGCAAGCGCGGTGGGTTCGTCAACGGGCAGCTGCTGATACGCCTGCGCGAGGTCTAATTTAGCGAAAATGCGCCCGTTGCCTAATGTGTGCAGAACATGCTGCACCACGGGCACAGGATAGGGGTGCGCTTGCAGGGCTTTATTTAATGTAGATTTAAAGTCCGCGCAGATCCTCACGGATCCGTCGGACTTAAGGGGAACTACTATTGGAGTTTCCCATGGAGAAAAATCCACGGGTTCCAATATGCCTTGGCGGATAAGTTTATCTAGTTCCGCGTCTACCTTGGCTTTAAGAGCCAGCGGCAGACGGCGAGCCTTCAAGCGTATGGGGGCTATAGTAGGGTCGAGGTTCAGGGAAATGGGGGAACCTGTATAGCAACCCAGGGAGGGGCTGAAAACGTCAGCGAATTCAGTTAGGAGAGCAGAGAGAGAATTAGAAGAGGGAAGAGGAGAGGGAAGTAAGGAATGCACCCCCGCTATAGAGAGCCCTAGTGCCCTAAACCAATCTAGGCCCAGCAAAGAGGATAGAGGGTTTTTTACTATGAGGAGCGGAAGCCTGGCGTGGCGGGAGCCATAGTTAACATTAAATCTGCCCCAACCCATCAATTCAATGGGGTTTCCCTGATAGTCTCGTAGTCGACAGTCTGGGGAAAATAGGCTTGAGCGCCGGATTTTAGGTAGTAAATTGTGAAGTGTGTCCCAAGACATGATAGATTTAGCTGAGCCCGTGTCCACTTCCATGGAAGTGGTTACCCCCTCTAAGGTTATTGGGAGGTACAGCTTACCTCGGCCCTCCGCAGAGGAAGAGGCCGAGTCCACCAGCCATTCAGGAAAAGCAGTGGCCGGGTCGCCAACGGTGAGGGAATTTTGGCGACGGCCAGGTAAATTGGCTGGAGAACGGGAATTTTGAGGAGGTTGGTGCGGGAACCGTCTGTCAGGAGGCACGGAGCGGCAGACGGCGGCCAGGTGGCCTTTTCGGCCGCAGTTGTGGCAAAGCGACTGACGGAACCGACATTGAGATCGTTGGTGGCGGCCGCCACAACTCAGGCACTGACGTCCGTCTCTTGTGGCGAGTGACTGTAGGCGGTCGACGGCCTGATCGACCTCATTCTGGAAGGTAGATGCTGAGGATTGCGCGTAGGAGGCGGTGGAAGCCGAGTACGGAGAAGGCGGTACACCAACAGCATGAGGGTGCTGGCTGAGGTGGCTGAAATCCGGGGTGGATTGGTCAGCCATCTCATAGGCTCTGGCATCATCGACCGCGATTTTTAGTGTTAGTTCCGGTCGTGCGAGGATGCGGCGATGTAATTTTACGTCGCGGAGTCCATAGATAAACTGCTCCAACAGCGCTTCTTCTAAATCGCTGAACTCGCACAGACTCGCCTCAGCCCGCAGAGCAGCAACGTACTGGGCAATGGTTTGGCCGTCTTTTTGTATGCACCGTCGAAAGTACTGTCGCCGGGCGAAACGAGATGGTGCGGGCTCGTAGTGATGTTTGAGGCGAGCCATCAGGTCTTCCCATGGCAGCGAGTTTGCTGGTTCTGGGGCAGCGAGAGCCCTAGCAGTGGCGAACATCTCCGCGCCACAATAATTTAGGAAGATGCCGCGTTTTCTTTCCTGAGAGAGATTAATGAGGTCATGGGCTATGAGGAAGCAGTCAAACCTCTCTAGAAACGCTTCCCAAGCCTCAGCCTCTGGCCTGAAAGGCGAAAAAGCGGCGGAGGTAGCCATTGGTGGCACGATGAAGGGGTCCGTGTCGCCCGTCCTCGTCGCCAGTGTTAGATTCGTAGTGAGGAGACTGAGGCAGCGGTCAGTTCAACGTAGGTTTATTAAGGAACAGGCTAACTGACAACGGACAAAACGCGAGCCGGCTGACAGCTATTTATACTTACAGCTGTCAGCCGGTAGAACCAATAGGAAACCTTGAATTCTCCCGCCGGCTGGAGCGCGCGCCTTGGCCAATCAGAGGGCTTCCTCCGAACGCCCTCTGCTGGCCAGGCTCCTCAGTACTCAACACCCAGTATCTTGAATTGTACCTGGAAACTTACTGTGGGCCAAAGTAATGGTGTTACATGAGTGTAACAAAGTGGACCCATAACTACTTGGGGTTGCTGCATTTTGGACCAGTTGCAGCTTCTAGATGCTCTTCAAGGGCAGCCCCTTGCACACTGCATTCTAACAGTCTAACTGACAGGTGACCAAGTCATGAATGACTGTTAGTTGGAAACCCGCAAACCAGCAATAGGCACAATTAGCACACAAGATATACCTATGAAAAGAAATTCTTGGCCACAGATGCCATTTGTTTTTTAGCAGGCATTGAGAATCCAAGAAGACCCTCAATGGCTCAGAAGCGCATTTAGAGAGCACTTCTTTTCAGGACTGGTGGGTGAAGGATGAGCTTCTGATATATATTTTTTTCTGTAGCAGGGGATTTTCCGCAATAATTGCCATATGGAAAACTTTACGCTACTAGAAAACTTTATTTTTTTAGTTAAAATGCAGTACCGAACAACTTCACTTTAAAAATAGTATATTGTCAGGCCTGCAGTTATGTTCCTTTCAGGATTTTTGGGTGGAGATGCCAGCGTGGCCGAAGAAGATTGGACCATGTGATGGACTTATGGGTGTGGGAATAAGATCATGAACTTTCAACTGGGTGGAATCCCAGGAAGTTTTCAGATTTGGGATTACACAGGCGTTGCCAACATGTCTCTCTTATTAAATTGGAACTTTAAGGATAGCTCTGCCTTGGACTCTGATTTAATTCTGCATGATAATTAATTAATTAATTCTCTTTAGATTGAATATAAACGAAACTAGATGAAAAAAAAGTAATTTTCAACTATAAACTTATCCTAGTGTGTGGGAAAGTTTTTCAATTACAAAAAACATAAGGACAGGGGAAAAATTCTTTGGAAAAAAAAAATCATCACTAAAAGCCATTCTTTTTTCTGCATTTAGCAACCTTCAGGGTTGGGGGGGGGGAGGGGTGTTGGATAGCATTCCTCCAAATGATGTTTTGCTTAGTACAAGTCCAATCATTTGTACAGTGTTTCCCCAAAAAGAAGACAGGGTGCAGGAGGCCACTTTACCTCAGCCCGTGAACCAGCTGATCCAGAGAGGGCCGGAAGTTTTGTCTCTATTTCTGGCACATTCTTGCCAGCCCTAGCATCGCTGGGCCTGCCACTCTTTTTGTGGTTGCCACTAAGAGGAAGGGCATGGTAGCTGGGGTTTGTGGGAGTGGCCTCTGTGTGGCCGTTCTGCGTGGATGGTAGGTGCATGTGGAGCACGTGGGGCATGTTTCCCCTTTCCCCCGTAGGAAATGGCAGGGACCAGTTGCGCATGCATTTAAATATTTTTGGGGAGGGCTTATTTTCACTGAAGGGCTTATTTTAGCACATGCGCCCAAAACCCCAATTAGGCTTATTATCCAGGGGGGGTCTTATTTTCAGAGAAACAGAGTAATAAAGCCAACATTATTTCAGTTAGTCTTTTTTTTCCAAAGAATTATACATATTCAAGTCAGGAATAGACAATCAATTGCCAGGCCAGATTAATAGATGTTCAATTTTATGTCAATCCTTGTTTTTAACAGTATTGTTTTTACTGTATTTTTAAACTCAAAAAAGTCATACTTAAAATGATATTATATACATTTTGTTTCCAAAATTCATGTCTTGTCCTTATAAAACACACTTTGTGTCACTAAATTGTATCACTAAATTTAGAAAAAAGTGAATTGAAAGTTCCAATTAACATATGAGTCTTTAGGAAGTGAACTAAAAATACTTTAGCATCATTAAAGACAGTATTTATACACAAAACAACCAAGAATTGAAACAAAATGTAAAATCTGATTCCAAAACCTTAAGAGTTGTTGTCTAAATGGAAATTACTGTGCTATGTCTTCATACCAACCATACAACTCTCCCTGGTATTTTTTAATCAGTGAGAGAACTTATGAAGCCAGTTCTAAATGTGTTCATTCTAGACCACACAGCACAATTAAAATCTACTTTAGCTTTCACCACAATTCAGTGATAGATTTCTTCCTTCCCTTTAGAGGCAATTTAAAGGTGGGGGATGACCTGTGTAGGCAAGGTTATAGTTATACTAGTAGGAAACTGTTACTGCAGTTATACTTCCAGGATTACAAGAAATGGCTCCACTTTTCTAGGTGCAACTATAATACTAGAAGGAGCTGTAACTAACTTGTATGAGGCACATCCTTTCACCGAATGTATAGCTCTAAGAACATTAATGAAAAGTTTTGAGGTGCGGAAAGCTTTCTTCCCCAATGGATGTCATTTTTTTATTTTAAACATCAATGCTATATATTAGAAATCACAATTGAAATTTTCCTGTCCCCAAATTAGCTTAGTATGGCCTGGTGAAGGTCACACCTGAAATGGGATAGGCAATGTCATTGAGTCACTGCAGATTATGTCTTAACCCAGGCTGTTTGTTTGTTTGTTTACTTGTTTATTATCACATATATATAACTACTCATTGAATACTCTGGACATTGTACACAATAAAAAAAATCCAAATAGTGATGATAGATGTTGATGCACTATTAATATTACCTAGTTGGGTAATGAAATGTCTGTATAAAACTTTAATAATTAATATTATTAATGGTGGATAGCTAATTAAGATGTAAGGGAATTATACCAACATTATTAATTGTGGATAATTAATTAAGTTAAATGGTTTTTATTTAAAAAAATTGAATTTGATGATGTATGTTGCATACAGCAAAACAGACCAACAAATGAAATGTGAAATGGCAATTTGGTTTAACTTTGAAGACATTTTAAATGAAGAGACGAAGATGAAATGTTAAAGAGTGGGATGGGGAATTTGAGAAACATATTTAGCAATGGAGTTGATGTTATTGTAAGAGATTAGAAATTAAGAGTGATTAGTGATATTGTTTATGTATTAAGAAGAAAATAAGTTTAAGATAAAAAATATGGAAAGAGAATAATATGGTGAAATTGGAAACAGATCTGATGTAAAATGGATTATGTATATGAGAGGATGTACAAGAAAAGATCCGGACAACACTTTGTTCATAAAATATGTAAAAAAAATTGCAACAAAAAAGAAATGTATGTATAAAACAATCAACCTCAGAGAGCAACATGGATCCCATGATCCAAATACAACGGCTTTAAATGTAAAAAGTGCATTAGGTTTTGGGGACAGCCTAGCCCAGGTACAGCAGATTTATACAAGGCAAATGGATTGGGGGGGGGGGGGAGAAGTAATGTGCCCAATTCATTTTCTCTTATTGTGTAGGTAATATAAATGATAAGTTAGGCATTTTGAGTGCATTTGAGAGACTTCCGAAAGTTTATTTATTATTTATTTTATTTGATTTCTAGACCACCCCCTCTCCCTGGAGGGACTCGGGGCGGTGTACAGGTACCAAATGAAAACCATACAACCAATAATAAATATAATTAAAATCGAATTAAACTTTAGACCCCTGTACAAGTTTATAAAAATTAAAAAATTAAAAAACTTAGCCTTAAGACCAACCTGTGAAATTTAAAAATACAGACTGAGGTGGGAGAGCTGGAATTAGGCCAGGCCGGCTAGATTAAACAGGTTTTTAGCTTCTGGCGGAAGGAGCGGAGGTCCGTGCTTGTTCTAATATCAGGGGCAATGTCATTCCAGAGGGTCGGGCCCATCACAGAGAAGGCCCTTCCCCTGGGCGTCGCCCGCTGGCACAGCCTAGTGGACGGCACCCGGAGGAGTCCCTCTCTGTGTGAGCGGATCGGCCGAAGGGATGTGTGGGGCAGGATACGATCCCGCAAATAACTAGATCCTGTGCCATGGAGCGCTTTAAAGATGATAATCAGCACCTTGAAACGCACCCGAAAAGCTACAGGTAGCCAGTGCAGCCCGCGCAGGAGAGGTGTTGCATTGTCTTATGCACTGCTTCAGTTATTCATTCAGCTCATATTCTTAAATTTAAAAAAGCTTAAAGATGAATGGAGAAATCTGCATGTTAATCAATAAGTCACAGAACTGAGACTGGGCTCGGGAGTTATTATTGCAGTTAAAACTCCCATCTAAAGAATATCATTTTTTTCATCAATCAGGCTGAACAGCCAAATATGAGGTATTTTTCACATTTGATGTTTGCTTGGTTAGGCTACACGGGACAAGAAACAGCACTTTAATTCAACTTGTTGCACACTTATTCTGTACAAGTCAATTCAATACAGCTAAACTGAAATGCAAAAAAGTCAAGTTTTCATCTGGAAATTCATTCAGGCATCATCCCAGCTAATTAGAAATAAAGAGTCAGAAAAAGCTGTAATTTTCTAAGAACAGAGTTTGAAAATTACTGGTCTAAGAAACGAATAATTAGCAAAATGTCATCACTGTACGATTTGTATTATATAAGATTACACAATACATAAAAGCTCTCTCAGCTGGTAACAAAAAATTAGCAATTTGCTTCATTAATTCATTCTGTGGATAGCAACACATTTAGTGGTATTTAAAAAATGGGATTTCTGGTGTAAAAGTAAAATATTATTATGCTGACAGAACGTAACAAAGCAATTATAGTTTTACATGAAAATTGTATCTGCTAAGAGATAAAGGCTCAAACTAATGTGCCTAAGGAAGAGCCCTGTTGGATCAGTTCAAGGCCCATTTTTGGACTGGCATTTTGCTTCTCATCGAGGCCAACCAGCAGCATTAGGGTTGCTTGCAAAGAAAGCAAGAGAGACACTCTCTTCTATTCATTCTTCTGCCCCCACCCTGCACACTCAATCTTCAAGCCAAGTAAACCTGGGATAGACCTACTATCCTCCATGACTTTATTAAATCTGCTTTCAAAGGCAATCAAGGCAATAGACATCACATCACATTGTAATGAATATTGCAAATTAATACTTTGCTTGCTTTCGTCTGTCTTAAAACTTTTCCTGATAAACATCATTGGACAGTTACCAGGCCTAACGTTTTGAGAGAGGAAGAAAATATCACATTACTTTCTCATCACTTTTTCTGTATTATGCATGATTTCATATATTTTAATGATCCCCTCCCACCTCCCTTTTGCCTTTTCCCAAAGCTAAAGAATCTCATGTGTTCTCGTCTGTCCTCTCAGGAATATTGTTCGGAGCCTCTGATCATTTTAGTGATCATTTATGCTTGCCTATCGCCATAATAAAGATTTGATTTAATTTGTTGCCCTCTTCTACAATTTTTCAACTCTATTCCAATATATACATAATTCAGTGGACTTTGACCTAAAATTTCCCAGAATTCCTTTTTAAAAACTGTTGTCACATTAGCTACTTTTCAGGACACTGAGGCTAAACCTGAATATTGTACCCTTTCCATATTATTGCTAGAATATTAATAATTGCTAGCAATAATACTATTGCTAGAATTTCACACTGAGTTTTATGAATTTTGGGTGGATGCCCCAATTTATTATTATATAGTTTTTCAAGATATGCTTTCTGCTTTTTGAGTTTCCTTTCTCTCCTAAGAAAAATCAGAGCAGGTCCAGACATATGCCTTGTATCTTATATAGTGTGGGAATTTAAAGACAAATGCAGAATTTAAAGAATTCGTTGTCTTTCAACAAATTTCCAAATTCCATCTACAATTCCAATGTCCATCCACCTTCAACATTTCTTTCACTTCTTCATCCATTTCTTGAAGTGAGTTTTCTTTTCTTTTACAGCTTCCTTAACACTATTAGAAAGCCATGCCAGCTCATCCCTGACTTAACTAAGCTTTTCTTACATCCTGATTGAACATCAAATATTTTAATAACCTCTGGGCATTATGAAGAGATTTGGCATTTTGCTACTTCCTTTCAGTATTTTTTTTTAAAACCCAGGCCTCGCAAGTTTTTTGAAAATTCCCTCTTACTTAAATTACTACATTGAGCTCAGCTGGCAGTTTTCTATTTTGCACAGTTACATCTCATGCCAGATCACATTCACTCCATGGGATTAAGTATAGAGTTACCTCTCCAAAACTGTTCAGAATAGGCATCCGTTGCTAATCATCAGACAGTTAAAATGAAGTTGTTGTGATGTCAGGCAAAAATATTTAAGGAGTGGAATTTGCATTGTGATGCCTGTTTTGTCATTTGTCCACCCACCCACTATGACACATATGGTTCTAACACATAGTCATTTAGTCTGGGTATGTTCAAATTTATTGAATTTATCAGAATAAATTTGAACATACCCAGACTATGCTACAGTATTGCAACAATCTCTCTTGTATATCTTTCTCTTTTGTATGCCTTTCCGATTTGGCCCATTATTTTAACTGGAGTTTCCATTTCAAGATTTCTTGGATACATGAAGCAGTATAAAGTACTGTGGATTAAATAAATGCCTGTAAAATGTAGAACTGGTAATCACTGCAGTGTTGATCTCTGAAACTGCTCTCTACAAAGCACTTTTATACTACTGACCCAAATTAAAACAGTATTGGATGGAATACAGTCTACAATTTGTTAAGCAACAGTTTCATTAGTCTCTCCCAGAGTTGTTAAATGCAAACATGGCAAATATAGATTTAAACTAGTTGGATCTGTTGCAGTTACAATTTGGTTCTGATACACCATCACAGTGTGGCAAACACTGATTTGCACATAAAATAAAGCATGTGGTAGAGATGTTGCAGGACTGTAACTTTCCAACTACCACCGAGGAAGTAAAATGACTGAGTCTGTACTTATTTAAAGCATTTGTTTGCAAGCAAGTAGTTATATATATCAAAGGAGCCTTCCAAATTGTCTTTCCTATTTTTTTTCTTTTTTGTAAGTACACAAGAACAGCTTCTCTAAATTATATTTTACCTTCATATATGCTAGTTAGAAATAGTTTATCATATGATTACAGCTTACGGAGAGTATACTGTGTCAAATTTCCTGGCCTAGAAATTCAGCTTGCTCCTAGAAAAAAATGTGCTTCTATGTTATCTTACAGCACAGTCCAATCCCGTCCCAGAAGTCCCGCCACGTTCAATTTTGTTCACTTCCAGAAATACAACATGACAAAGTTAAAATTATTATTAGGCACATTCTAATGGCTCAGTGTTACAAAAAGAAAGATGTCTGGATAAGTGTAATGCCAATGCCCCAAAGTTAGCAATGCTATATTAGATGCTGCAGAAACTTGGGGACGGGACAGATGGTAATAACTTCAGCCATTTACTTAATGCATTTAATCAGCTTGTAAATTGCTGCAAACATGCAGGAAATTCTGAGTGGAACAAATATTTGGCACTCTACTCACTATTATGAGAATTCACTCCTGTTTCAGAGCAAAAGTAATTTATCTCACTAAAAGATTTCCCAATGCACAAGCCTGGCATGTTATTTTTGTTCCTCTTTTAAGAATTCAGCACTCTTGGAGATGTGACTGTGTTGGTGCCACGTACTACCATATTTGGTGGACTTGTAAAAAAGTTAAAGCATTTTGGATAAAAATATGGTGGGTTATTCAAAATATTTTGAAAAAGAGGATAAAGTTCACACCCCAGTTGTTTTTGTTAGGCATAGTTTCAGACTGTACTGTCATAGAGACTAATCTGATCTTGAACCTAACAACGGCAGCAAGATTGTTGGTGGCGCAATACTGGAAGAAGGAAGAGTTGCCCACTATCCAAGAATGGACGTTAAAAGTAGTAAACTTAGCAGAGATGGCCAAAATTTCAGTGCATTTGAAGGATCACTCAGATGAGAAGTACAAGCTGGACTGGAGAAGATGGATTGACTATATTCAAAACAAATACCGGACTAAAAAATTTCAATTAGCTTATGAATGAAGGCATAAAGAATGTTACAATTTATTCAAAGTTATTTTAATAAAGGGGGAGTTAAAGCACAAGAATAGTAACATGTTAAAATTAGTTAGCTTATGTTAGCGTATGGTTGTTAAATGTTTATACCCTGTATTTTGCTCTAGGGGGTCGGGGGAGGGAGGGGGGAAGAGGGGACGGTAAGGGGGGTGATAATTGTAAAATGTATTAAACATTTTAATAAAAAAAAAGAATTCAGCACTCTATGGCAAGCTGGGCAGCTAACAGGGGTGCCCCTATCCAGGGATGAAATCCTCCCAGTTCGGCCAAACAGGTAGGAACGATTGTCCTTGTTTCTGTGAACCGGTATTAAAAAAAAAACAGCTTCAGACATTTTTCGGGTGAACTGGCAGAGAAAAAAATGTTTTAAAAATCTAAAAAAATAGCTTCCGACGATCACGCAGCTTACAACTGAGCTTTTTTTCACTGAAAGTGAAAAAAAAGTTGGCCACGCCCACCCAGTCACATGATCCTACCAAGCCACGGCCACAGAACCGGTGGGGGTGGGGAAATAGATTTCACTACTGCCTTTACCACTACAGTCTCTTGGCATGCAATAAATCTATAGAGTCTTGGCACAGAGGAGAAGGAGTGAAGGTTGGAGGCAGAGGGCCACTGACTTAGATTTCTCCACACAGCAAGCACTGAGTCTGCCTGGATGCGTTCAATGAAGCAGCTTTAATGTCTTACAACTGCTCCAGAATTTATATCATCAACACCTAGGGAGATCTTTCTCCTTTCCAATCTCAGTAAAATTTGCAGTGCTTGGTCAATTGTGTGAGGGAAAACAATCAGCTCTAATAGATCAATTCATTGTTTCCATTATCTCTCTCTTTTTCTCCCTCTCTCTATTTCCAAGCTAGATCTCGAACTGGGCTTGGTTATTGAGTCATTTTTTAAAAAAAGGAGAAATAGCACGGGATCAATTTTCCTTATGACTATTCCGTTGCCTCTGGGGCAGCAGGAAAATAAAATGTCACCAACATCGCAGCTTGAACACAGACATTCAGAGGTTTATTTTAAGTGCATGTTTTTCTTAAGGGCGTTCTATTTATATAACAAATCAAATCTTTATATTCAACTTAAAGCCCGTGGATTTTCAGATTTACATTAGATGCTAAAATTCTTAGTGGGCCTGAAAGAAGTTATAAAACTAACTTGCTTATGTGAGTCATTTGCCAGAAGACCCACTCTCTTTTCCAAAAGAGTGCAGAGAGGAAGAGTGAAAGTCTGATATTTGTATTCTTTACCCTGCCCTAAAACTGAGTTCTTATCCAAGGAAGTGGGAAACCTAGCCACAGATTAAGAATACAAGAACAGTATTTTCATTTTGTACTCTGATAAGAATTTATAAAATCTACTCTTATCAATTGGGTAATGCAATGAGAATACAGTTGGCTTTTTTTTAATTTTTGTGTTTTGTCAGTGTTTTTTTTTTTTACACTCTGAGGAAGCAATAAGAGCAAAGAATTAATGCTGTTTCGGTGCTCTTATCGCAGAGGTGGTATTCAGCAGGTTCTGACCAGTTCTGGATAACCGGTAGTGGAAATTTTAAGTGGTTCAGAGAACCGGCAAATACCACCTATGACTGGCCCCACCCCCATCTATTCTCTGCCTCCTGAGTCCCAGCTGATCAGGAGGAAACCTGTGATTTCACATGAACTTTTGAAAAACAGTAGGAAAGAAGTCTGAATAACAAATGTGCATAATGTATGTATAATTGCAACAGAATGGTATATTAGTTGGTAAATTCCTCCCACGGATGAGCTTTAGCATAGACCATCCTAAAACTGTGCTGTATGTTAGCTAGGGGAATTATTTGTAACAAGCAGCTGCCAAAGCGATATACAATTTTGCTCTACATTTAATTGAACATTACTATGTCTTGCTTTATTGTCTTGCCTGTATTTTCTGCCTATATTAAGTTTAACAGTTAACATTATTTTTGCTATTTGCTTTACTTAATAAACCCTTTCGGCTTACAAGCTTCCTGCCCACATTTTAATGTGGCAAAACAATGACAGAAAGCCAAACACAATGTTAAAAGAAAACCAGAAGGGCTTTGACCTGGATAAGAAGAGGAATATTCATATTAAAAAAATGAAAGAAATGGAATAATTTTTGGGCAGTTCTGATTTTTCAATCATTTTATTTAATAACCTAATACAAGCATGTCTCTTTCAGATAGTGAACCCATTACACAAAGTGAGGTTTGATGTTATTATCTTATTTTCCGGCACCAAAGGGAGTTGGAAGTCAACATTTTTTCTTTCTTTTTTTCCCCTTTCCCTCTTATTTTCCTACTGTTTTCTTTTGTATTCTTGTATTTCATATAATAAACTAATTAAAAAAAAATAAAGGGAACTGAGGAGAAAGCACTCTTCTCCTAGGCTCAAACAAGACTTTAAATCATGTGAATGGAAATTAACCTGCATGATTATTGATGCCATATCATAATTCTGCCTATATCTCATCAACTGTGCTTGAATACTCCATATGCTCATCATACCCAAGGGGTACAAGTCAGAACTGCAAAATAAAATTCTGTATAGTGATGGCCAGTTCAGATACAGAGAAGAAGCTGCTTGAAATGCCCTGGGCAAACACTAGGGGAGACTGGCAATTTGGCACCCGAGGCTGGCATGGATGAGAAACATTCAAGTCAACTGGAAGAAGCAGAAGATAAGAGGCTGAATCCAGGTCCTTTTCCCAGCCCTAGAACAGGTAGGGCTTTGGGCAGAGGAGATCTCGAGAGCTTTGAACATGATAAGGGCATTCCATTGAAGATCCAGCAAGTCTCTCTTGGGGGAAACTGCTCCATTTGCTAGAACACATTTGCCTCCTGAACATAATGCCCAAGAAAGATTTTTTTCTTAGAACCCAGACAGCTCATAGTCCACATTTGGACTACTTAAGTTTTAGACCATGTCCTCTGCGCATTTCTGTGCACACTTCCCCTCCCCCCAACTCCGCCACTTTGGACTCTGACTACTCATTACATGTTGACTGTTTAGGGATTTGGAGCTTTTCTGCTCTGTATATTTGCACACAGGCCCTATCTACCACTGCTTGTATTTATTAAATCATAAGTAAAGCTTCTTGTAATTACTCATCATTGTATGTCTGACCGGACAAGTATTCATTTTCTGATTAAAACCTTCCCTATTAGACTATTCCAATCAATATTTGGACAAGATAAATCCTACATCTGCAAATGGAAATTGATTTTAATTAAAATCCAGTTATTTAACACCCAAGTTAATCCAAAAGGCAAAGATGAAATTGGGTGAAATACATATAAAAAAAGAAGACTTATCAATGCTGGTATCACATTCCCTTAAAATCCAATACTTCTCACATAGGTTACATATCCCTTGCCTATGGCTGCAACTTTTTTAAAAAAAAAGCTTTGAGACTTAAATTTGATGGCATATTTTTGTACTTTAGCTCTCAGATAATGCAATTTCTTAAATATGTATTTCATGGCAATTTCTTAAATATGTATTCACAGATAGTGCTGCCATCAAATCTTCTATCAACAGCCTCTCTCTTTCTCTCTCTTTCCAGAGATTTTGACCTAAATAAAGAGGCTATAAATACATTCTACAAGAAGTTGGTAGTCTCATAAGAAAAAAAGCATGCCTAACCCAACAATCAATAATAAAAATTAAATATGTATTTCAAGTTTATAAAGCAGAGTTATTTTTCAAATATAGGTAATCACACTAAAGATGGGGGAAGCAGAAGAAAGTGTACTTTAAAAAAGAAACATTCTGATAGTTAAAACTTCCAACGTACGTATGCAGTTTAAAATATTGAATAAGGATGTAATCAGGACTAATACAGGATCAAAAATAAGAAACAAGACCAAAGTGTTAAATTATATTCAAAACTGTGAACTGGAATTCTTTAACTAATATGTAAAGTGGCTGGAAAAAATATTTAACACCCGCAGACACTTTAGACACTTTGCAAGAAATAATTTAAGTGGCTTCATTTACAAGCCTTTGGAATATTTTGTCAAAGCTTCTTTTGAAGATAACCCACTAATTTGTGCTGTAGTTAAAATTTCAAAATTTAGATTAAAAACTGGAAGGTTTAGTTTAGTTCCTTCCTGCCTGCAGCCTCTGCATAGTAGAGAATAAGTGGTAGCTGCTCTCTGAGGTTAAAGCAGAGGGTGCACTTTGGCCCTGACAAAACAGCTTTAATTTGCTAAGAAAGATGGGATGACTCAAGCACATAAATAATACCTCTGAGATAAAAAAAGTAGGCCTTCCTGTGAAACAGGAGGAAGAAAGAAAAATCCAGCTGTTTCTGTACTGCTGTGACCAAGGAGAAAACTATCATAGAACATTCTTAATCCTGAAGGATTCCCTGACTGTGATACAACTGATAATTTTATCTACATGGGTAGGAAAAAGGCAATAACGTCCTCCCATCTTTTTTTTTTAATTACTTGAGGAATTGGTAGGAGGGGAGCTTGTTCGTTCTTCATTAGAATTATCGGAGCATCCCGTCAAAATCTTTCAGACACCGGGTAGTTTCGTTGTGTAGCTACTGCCAAGTGTGAGAACAGAAGTCTTAATCCCAGCAAATCATCACCTCTTCGTATTACTGACCTGAACATGCCCCAGCTATTTTTAGATTGTGAAGTCTTGGAATCAGAAAATGGCTTTCTCTTGGCATAAGCAAATGTTTCCTCATCACTGGATGAAAACCATGTTAAAAGCCCTCAATCTACCACTCACTATTCATTTTTAGCACAGGGAATCTTATGGTTTCCAAATCCCCACTACCACTCCAAAGCTACAAGATGTATCAACCACAGGCTGGCATCAGAATCTAATAGCAACTCACGTGCTCTTTTGGTGCCCTATTTTCAGGTCTACCACCACCATGAACAATGCTAATGGACAGATTTACATCAGTGGAGTGCACCTTCTCTGCTCCTGAAGAGTTTAATTTTACGCTCTCTCTTTTCTCATTTGTTTGCCTGCCAGTATATCAATATACCAAAGCTATCCAATTCAGTTAGTTGTGTGCCCTTTAATGTTTTTGAGGGTTAGTTACAGGGGTGGGATTCAGTTGGTTCGGACTGTTTCGTGCGAACCGGTAGCGCCAGTAATCAGTTGGCCCTGCTCTATTCTGTCCTATATTTCCTTGAAGCCCAGCTGATTGCCACGTCTCAGCTGTTTTACTCACCGGGGCTGCAGGAAAAGGTAAGATTTACTGATTTGAAATGCAATGTCCGCATGCACAGCACGCGTTTGGGGCGCGCGCATGCAAAGCAAACCAGTTGTTACACCGGTTGAATCGCACCACTAGTTAGTTAGTACTTGCCAGCCTACTTACCTTGCCTTGGAAGAACAAGGAAATTCAAGGAGTCAAGGAAACTTACAAGGTGGCAGTGAGAATTAACCAGATTTTTCAAGTGACAAAATTTGGATGGAACACTAAATAGATTTCCAGATGCCTTACTTAGTTCAAGGAGGATATGACCATATTCCTGAGGTACAATATTAAACTTTCCTGAAAAATAACCATCTGAAATCCAGTGTTACTCCAATAATGATGCCATTAAAACGTGTGCATGTTTCTAAGTAATTTATATATTTGTCACAAAGTAGAAGGTAGAAAGGCACTGCTTTTACTTTGCCATAGGTGTGTGGTTAATTTGGAAAATAGTTCAAGAACACAAGCAAACAGGGCTCATCCCCTACTGTGAGAGAGAAACCAGAAGCAATGAACATAAGTATATGAAATGAAATGAAAGTAAATAATTTCCCATAGCATAGAAATCATGGCAAAGAGGAAAATAGAATCCGTGGAGCACAACCGTAGAATGACTGTGTTTATTGTAACCAAATCAAGGGGCAATTTCGTGGACAAACTTGTCTGGGCTTGGAAGCTAAGCAGAGGCAAGCCTGTTAGTACTCAGATGGGAGATTACCAAGGGATTTTGGGGTTGTAGGCTACTCTAGGACATCAAAAGTCATCCCCCGGGAAAAGCAATGGCAAACCACTTCTATAGTTTTGCCAAGAAAACTGCATTTGAACATGTCCATGATCTGGAGTTCAACAAAACTCAAAATGACTTTTTTACACAATTGTCATTCCTAAATTAAGTATGTGAGGCAGCGGTGGGTTGTGCATTTAATTACCACTGGTTCGCCATGTGCATGCCCGTTTCGCAGGCACGTGAAGTGGGCGCACATGTGCCTTCCACGCATCACCCGGCTTTCCGTGCATGCACCCGGACTCAAAAATATGCCTAAAAAATATTATATACACAATTCGAAACATGTTATCTGGTCCATCTTAAAGCAAAATGGGGAATGGCTTTGTATTTATCCATAGTCCTATTATATTTTATACATTAAAGGCTTCCAGGCACAATTGGAAAACAGGGAGAGAAATCATTTCAACTCTGACAAATGGACATTCAGGGATAATAGTAATTTAAAAACGGCAGGTAAAACTATTCTTTCTGTTTTGAAATTGTAGGCAAGTTCAGTTATTATACTTTAGAACAGTTTACAGTTGGTTAAGTTTTTAAAACTATTTCATTGCACAAGGGTTTTGGAATGCCTAGAATTGTGAAATCTTACTGTATTAAGTCAAAACGTCTCCTTTTTCCACAATTTGGTTTAGATGCATTAATGGTGTTTAAAAGTCCCAAACTGTCAGTTTTAGAATGTATCCTAGATTATTCTAACTGTACAGTATTTTCAAAAACAACTATTGTAAAGCAATGCATTAGACTAGATGTTAATTGTTTGTAAGAACCCTGGAATAAAGAGATAGAATATTCATTTATTAATATATTAGTAGCCAAAATTCTTAAATATTATTAAATTTACAGGTGAAACTCAAAAAATTAGAATATCGTGCAAAAGTTCATTTATTTCAGTAATGCAACTTAAAAGGTGAAACGAATATAAGAGATAAGACTCATTACATGCAAAGCAAGATAGTTCAAGCCGTGATTTGTCATAATTGTGATGATTATGGTTTACAGCTCATGAAAACCCCAAATCCACAATATCAGAAAATTAGAATATTGTGAAAAGGTGCAATATTCTAGGCTCAAAGTGTCCCTATCTAATCAGCTAATTAAGCCATAACACCTGCAAAGGGTTCCTGAGACTTTAAATGGTCTCTCAGTCTGGTTCAGTAGGAATCACAATCATGGGAAAGACTGCTGACCTGACAGTTGTGCAGAAAACCATCACTGACACCCTCCATAAGGAGGGAAAGCCTCAAAAGGTAATTGCAAAAGAAGTTGGATGTTCCCAAAGTGCTGTATCAAAGCACATTAATAGAAAGTTATATGGAAGGGAAAAGTGTGGAAGAAAAAGGTGCACAAGCAGCAGGGATGACCTCAGCCTGGAGAGGATTGTCAGGAAAAGGCCATTCAAAAGTGTTGGGGACTTTCACAAGGAGTGGAGTGAGGCTAGAGTCAGTGCATCAAGAGCCACCACACACAGACGGATCCTGGACATGGACTTCAAATGCCACATTCCTCTTGTCAAGCTGCTCCTGAACAACAAACATCAGCAGCGTATTACCTGGGCTAAAGAAAAACAGACCTGGTCTGTTGCTCAGTGGTCCAAAGTCCTCTTTTCTGATGAGAGCAACTTTTGCATCTCATTTGGAAACCAAGGACCCAGAGTATGGAGGAAATATGGAGAGACACACACTGCAAGATGCTTGAAGTCCAGTGTAAAGTTTCCACAGTCTGTGTTGATTTGGGGAGCCATGTCATCTGCTGGTGTTGGTCCACTGTGCTTCATTAAGTCCAGGGTCAACGCAGCCATCTACCAGAAGATTTTAGAGCACTTCATGCTTCCTTCCTCAGACGAGTTCTATGGGGATGCTGACTTCATTTTCCAGCAGGACTTGGCACCTGCCCACACTGCCAAAAGCATCAAAACCTGGTTTAATGACCGTGGGATTAGTGTGCTACCAGGAAACTCGCCTGACGTGAACCCCATAGAGAATCTATGGGGCATTGCCAAGAGAAAGATGAGACACATGAGACCGAACAATGCAGAAAAACTGAAGGCTGCTATCGAAGCATCCTGGTCTTCCATAACACCTCAGCAGTGCCACAAGCTGATAGCTTCCATGCCACACCGCATTGAGGCAGTAATTGCTGCAAAAGGGGCCCAAGCCAAGTACTGAGTACATATGCATGCTTATACTTTTCAGAGGTCCAATATTGTTCTATGTACAATCCTTGTTTTATTGATTGCATGTAATATTCTAATTTTCTGAGATGGTGGATTTGGGGTTTTTATGAGCTGTAAGCCATAATCATCACAATTATGACAAATCACGGCTTGCACTACCTTGCTTTGTATGCAATGAGTCTATCTCATATATTAGTTTCACCTTTTAAGTTGCATTACTGAAATAAGTGAACTTTTGCATTATATTCTAATTTTTTGAGTTTTACCTGTATCTTATTATTGTAAAATGAATTCTTAAAAAAATACTCAGTAAAGGGTTAGGTTCTTTTATTTTTATTGAACATTCTGGACTGAAAACATTTTTTAAAATTGGTTAATCATTATGTTGGAAATAGCAATAGCACTTAAACTTATATCCCGCTTCACAGTGCTTTACAGCCCTCTCTAAGCGGTTTACAGAGTCAGCCTACTGCCCCCAACAATCTGGGTCCCCATTTTACCCACCTCAGAAGGATGGAAGGCTGAGTCAACCTTGAGCCTGGTGAGATTTGAACTGCTGAATTGAAGCTAGCAGTCAGCTGAAGTAGCCTGCCACTCTAACCATTGCGCCACCTCGGAAATATAAAATAAGGAAGATGAATATGACTGTACCTCTCAATTATATATGCCAAACTTGGGATTTATCACTGTATGAAAAATGATGCAATTATCAACAGAGAAAACAAAAAGATTGTTGGAAAAATAGGTCCCAAATTTATAGTCCTGGATCACCACCACTTTATGAATGGGCTCTCTATCAATGTAATATACTGATCAATATTATTCCATTTAGCCAAGAGTTAATAGTGTACCTAGGGGTAAATAATCACCTCTGAATGTAATATCATTTTCCTGTGTGTGTGTGTGTGTGTGTGTATGCGCGTGCGCATACACTTTATGACAGCTTTTAAAATTTCTTTTCTCTACAAAACAAAAATAATAATAAAAATACAACCCCCCAAAATATGTTTGGTAGTACCAAATACCACCAAAAATCAAAACTCTTCATGACAAAGCAAGAAATCAAACTGAAAAGCATGTGCTTGTAACCTCAATTAATTCTTAAGAGATGCCCCAGCCTCACCAATTCTTAGGTTAAAATCTCACACGGATTAGAGTAAATCAATTTTCAATGGGTTTCCTCATGACCCAGAGTGAGTCGACAATCATTCTCACTTAGCTGTAATGTCAGACACAAGGTGCTGACTAGCTCTTGACCTCCAGATTTCGCTTCTTCAGATTGGGAGATTTAAGATCTGCTCTGTGTTTAAAGACAACCAATGATGGGTGCTTTCCCCTGATTTGAATAACAAGTACCAATACAGAGATATTTCAATAAAGCAATAATTCACCAGGCAAATAAATAGGATTGAAAAATGTAATGTAAATATGTAGAAGTAAAACATGGCCTGCTCCAACCGTGATCCTGATTCTGTTTACTTTGTAATATGGCTATTTTGTTCTTAAAATATTACACTCCTGGAAAATTATGCTAATGACATTTGTATTTTCTCTTACCAATGGTCAGAGGAGCTGACCACCATAGTATATAGCGGTGATCAAAATCTCTGTCAGATTTTATATTTTCATTGAATCCAAATTATATTTAAAAGTTTTGCATAGCACAAAAGCAGTCTAATAGTGAGTGCATCGTTTTGTGCCAGACATGTGACTACACCCAAGGTTTTATGGTCTTCTCTCACTGAAACATGTCATCAGCACCTAACAGTAAATGTTCCAGGACACTTCAGAATCCATTCATCCCATGGTAATAAGGAACAGCCCAAGAGCACATTAGGTCTAAAATACTTAGAAGAATTACTCATGTTGGCCAGAAGAGTTGATACAAATAAAGATAGTTGCATGAAAACTATAAAATGGAAATTCCCGTAGTATTTCTTTGCACATTTACTGCCATGTTTAGAATGCTTTCCTAAATTGTGTTGACATGCCAAATTTCCAACGGAAATGTGGAGGAATTACTGAAACTGAAAGTGTAAAATAATCCTGACTCATATCCTTAACATCTGAAAGCAAAGAAAGCAATGTCTCCATAATCACCGTAGCCTAACTGATGTGTATTTCCCTTTTGTTTTTCCCATTCCTCTGAACAACTAACACAGAAATTTGGCATTTCAACAAAGGCTAGGAAAGTATTCTAGACATGGCAGTAAATGTGCAAAATTGGATTTCACATCTTGTGGGCTAGTGGAGAGACAAGGTGTGCTTATTTTCCTCCTACCTAAAAAAAAACTGTGACCATAATAAAGAATGCTTCCATATTCTATCTGCTTATTCCTTTCTCTATCCCTAGAGTTACAAGAGAAGACTGTGATGCATTCTCAGCATGAGGAAGGTTTGATGTCCTCAAAAGCAGGGTGGGAGAGTTAATGAACTGTTGATTTACAATAATTATGATTAGGCTGATGTGCTCATGGCCAAAGCTTTGGTCCCAGGTTTCTGGGAGGGTACAGGCCCAGTTGAGTCACAGTTCCCAATAGCAGTAGCAACAGCACTTAGACTTATATACCTCTTCATAGTGCCTTATAGCCCTAAGTGGTTTAGAGTCAGCATATTGCCCCCAACAATCTGGGTCCTCATTTTACCAACCTCAGAAGGATGGAAAGCTGAGTCAACCTTGAGCCGGTCAGGATCGAACTGCCGAACTACTGGCAATCGGCAGTCAGCAGAATTAGCCTGCAATGCTGCATTGTAACGGCTGCGCCATCATGGCTCTATACTTGAAACGTGCAAGAAAGGAAGCTTTGGTTGACAGGTTACAGCTTCTATCTTTTCCCAATAATCTGGGAGTTGGTCTACCTCATATTCCATCAGCCTGGCCCCTCCCTGAATTTATTGGAGACTGACTGACTCACTGCCTTGACCATCTTCACTCCAGATTGCTTTCACAAGGAAAGAGGAAGGGCAAGTAGGCAAAAGCCAACTCAGAAATCTGTTCATTTGGACTCTCTTCCTTTTCCACAGTAACATTACCAACAAAAGTCCTGTAGGAAAGAGCCTAGATATCAGAGGTGGGTTCCTACCAGTTCGGACCAGTTCGGCCAAATAGGTAGTAACTCGGCCAGACACATGACCGAACCTGTTCTATCCTTGGTGGCGCCATCTTGATTTTCTGTTCTGCACATGCGCAGAACAATCTTCATTGAAAACATTTTTAAATGTTGTACACATGCGCAGACCTTTTTAAGTGCAAATGTGCACACATTTTTCGGGCACTGAGCCAGTAATAATGCCTTCAGGAAGCCACCCCTGCTAGAAATATATTTGTTTTAAAATATTAAAGAAAGATTGCTAGAAATATTTACAGCAATCCCAATTGCCAGTGGCAGATAAAATCAACCGTTTTGATATTTCTCATCTCTCAACATATATGTGAGTGTGTGTATAACTGCCAAACACCACTCTCTAAAAAAAGGGGCAGCACCAGGACAAAAAGAATTATATTAATTGAATTAATAACTGCAGGTGAAAAAATATAATATACCACTTAGAACATTACAGTAATTGTACATACTAACCACTTTCTTGCCTACATGGAAATGTCTTAGTACACACAGACACCTCCTCCCTTCTTCCAGCATAAACAGGCAAAAGAAAATGCATTATTTATTAACATTTGTTAAACCTGCCTACTCTAGCACAGGTAGTCCTTGACTTAAAACCATCATTGACTTTGGAATTATAGCTGTAGGTTGCACCCATCATTAAACAGGCCATCACATGATAGCATATAATTTTACCACCTTTTTTGTGGTGGTGGTGAAGTGTTGATTTCCAGTTTTTTTAAAAAACACTGTCACAGTCATGTGACCATGATACATTGCAAATGGCCATAAGTGCCAAGCACCCAAAATGTGATCACATGATCATGGGGGAGGGGGGCAGCTATCAGAACTCCAACCCTAGGTCATAAGTAGTTCTGGAGAAGTCCACTGTAACTTCAAATAGTTGCTAAGGAACTGATTGTAAATTGAGGAATACCAATAGATTCTGGGGCTTGGGTGGGGGAAACATAAGTAAAGAAAAATAAAGACGTGCTATTTTCAGAGACAGACGGTCATAATTCACTAAATAAGTAGTTCCTCTGATTTGTAGCCCATTCTTCAAGGGCATTGATGGCATACTGTTTTGTCCATCTTGTATTCCAGTGGTAAAGCTTCCCCTCCTCTGGAAACTTCATTTAGTGCAACCACGTTAAAGTAGAATAAAATATGGATTAAAATATAAGAATGAAGACGTGGCATAAAAGGAACAGTTAGAAGCTTGCTTAAAGGGACAGGGAAATGTCATCAGCCTTCAACCACAACATGTTCCAGCAAATGTCCCTATGTCAAAAGTCCAAAACCACAAGGTTCAATTAAAGTTCGTTAATGGCACGTAGTCCATACCTGTAACAAAAGGAGAAGTAAGACCCCCATCTCCTTATAAGGCTTTTTCCTCAAGGTAACCAATAAGAAATGAGTAAAGTGTTTCCGTGTTACACTGTCTTTGGGAATGTATAAGAATGCGTGCATCAATAATAAAGATTGTTCAGAATTTGCAATGTTAGTCATGGGCTAACGTTTCTGAATCTGGCTGCCAAATAAACGTTTCCTGTATCCTGAGAAGTCTAAGCCTGTCATTTTCTGCAACAACGTCACATTGCAAATCATGAGTGGGGAATAACACTTTTAGAACTTACATTACAAAGGGAGCTTTGTGACTTGTGGTGCAATTGCATTATCAAGCCATTACATGTGCACTATATATTATCATCACAACAATGTTTACTCTGCTCCCTATTTGTAAATATAATTCTATTTACAGTGTAATTATTTACAATTGCTTCCAACGTTTGTAAGCCATCTGGGGGAGGTTTATTATCCTGAAAGGTGTGACATAAATAACTGTCACTAATAAATGATAGAAATAATTGTCACTAATAAATGATAGAAATCATATTCAAAGAGAGACAGTTTTGTGTAGTGGTAGACACCAGGCTAAAAACTGGGAGATTGTGAATTGTCATCTTAGGCATGAAGCCAGCTGGATGATCTTGGGCCAGTCACTCCCCCTCAGCCCTAGAATGGAAACTGTGGTAAACCACTTCTGAAAAACCTTGCTAATAAAACCACAAGGACTTGGACAGGAGTCGCCCAGAGACAAATAATACTCAGTCAAGTGGAACCTTAGGAAAAGGGACAACACAGAGGTCACCTGGACACCCGCACATCAAGCCTACCTGGACTGACTGCAACATGGACTGCAAGAGCACTACCTCCTCTGCATAGCTTGTTTGGGCAACATGAGTGATGTGCACACACACACACACACACACAAAGAAAACACTGATGAGGACACCCTTTCTGTATTCCAGAAATGGGAAACTATGGCCCCTTTATGACTTGTGGACTTCAACTCCCAGAATTCTCAAGAATTCTGGGAGTTGAAGTCCACAAGTCATAAAGGGGCCATAGTTCCCCAGCCCTGCTGTATACAAATGTAACCTTGAAGGGACTGAAAGCCGAACAGTTCGGCCTTCTTGCTTTCCCATACGAAGCACTAGGTAAACGCCATTCCCTCTTCTTGAATAATGATTCTCAATTACGCCGTACCCCGCTGTGCGCTAATGCTGAATCACAGGCAACGCTCAGAAGACATTCAGGTGCCAGGAACCGAGACATTAATAGGTCAAATAACAACAGCTTGGGAACAGAGCGGATTATATTGGGGGTCTATGCCAAAACTGAAAAAGGGGAATTTATCTATCATTTTTTTTATGGCCAGGCCAAGTATGTTACTATTTCCTCAGTCACATTTCCAGCCTCTAAGAGCTTTGCCATCTAGGAATGCCCAAGAAGGGCAGGGCCTGTGCGTGGCCTGAAAGAAATTCATTTTCCTGGGAAAAGTAATTGACATTACAGCTCTGAGGCTTTTTGGCTCTGTGTAAACACACAAGTTTGTTTACACAGAGCCAAAAATTTCTGGATCTAATCCTGATAGTTCCTGGCACTGTGATTATAAAGGACAATCCAGCAGAGCAGTCTAACCAAAGTTTTCCAAATCCATACACTGAGGAAGAACCAGAATGTCCTGAGTAAAAACAATTAAAATCCATTGGTCGGTGCCTTTCATTAAAGAAATAATCACACATATACATATATACATACATACATACATACATACATACATACATACATACATACATACATACATACTTTGTTGCAGCCAAGTAATGAAGAGAAGTAGTAACATTAGCAGAAACCAAGGTGATGCCAAATTCACATCATCACATAAATGCCATAGATTTTTAAGACATCATCAAATGTTTCTTCATTTGCCCCCACATGCTTTCTCAATACCCATGGAGAAGAAAACTGGAAAAAGGGCTATACATGCATTGTAAGACTGGTTCAACCGTGCATATTCAGCATTTAGTAACTCAAACATTAAATTATTGAGTTCTATCAGCCTTTTCCAATCTCGATACCTCTCAGTGGGGAATTTTGAGAGTTAAACCTTGAAGGAGCCCCATTTGAAGTGGCTTCAATGTACCAGAATCCCATTGTGGAAGGCAAGAAAGTCTGATCATCACTAATATGGGTAGTCCTTGGCTTATAGCCATATTTGGGACCAGAATTTCTATTGCTAAACAAGGTGGTTGTTAAGTGATTTGCATCTGATTTTATCACCTTTTTGCCATGGTTGCTAAGTGAATCAGGCTTCCCCCATTGACTCTGCTTGTTGAAAGCCAGCTGGCTTTCGAATCTCACCAGGCTCAAGGTTGACTCAGCCTTCCATCCTTCCGAGGTGGGTAAAATGAGGATCCAGATTGTTGGAGGCAATAGGCTGACACTCTAAACCACTTAAAGAGGAAAAAGCACTTTGAAGCGGTATATAAGTGCTAGTGCTAAGTGCTTAATACATGCCACATGTCAAGTGCCTGAATTTAGATCATGTGACCTTGACGATGCTGTGATGGTTCTGAGGGCTGATTACAAGTCATTTTTTTCAGCACCATTGTAACTTCAAAACTTCGCTAAATGAATGGCTGTAAGTCTACAGGACTACCTGTAACCTGATTTTCAATGGAATGAATTCACAGAGTTAGCGGCCATCTAACCAGAGATTCAAAGAAAAATTAAGAGATGTATGGAAATCATGTGTGGAAAAAAGCTTCATATGAGAATTTTCCAGCTTCAGTTCAGGAAGCTCTAGCACATATAACATTTATAAAGTTGGAGCAAAAACAAAATGCAAAACCTCAGTTTTGGAAAATAGCTTTCTGTTTGTAGCTCATAAATTCCTATGTTTCCAAAGCTGTGCCATCTGGTCCTTGTTCCCAAACATGATTTAAATTTTAAAGTTCAAATCGGGCTAGAATTCTCATTCTCCAAAAGTCCAGACCTGAAAAAGAGGCACCATTCTGACATATCACTCCTCAAAACTCAGTAGAGTTGCTAATGTCACCACCCTTTCCTTCCTTTAAAATCCTTTGTGGAGAACAGCACGGTGATTATATAAGGAAACAACTCTTATGTGAGGCAAAAATTAGTGATGTTTAATGTTGTAGTGATGCCATTTATGGTTACGCTTGTTCTAAAAATGTCCAGAACAAACTTCCCCGAAGAACCTAAATAGAAAACAAAGACTCTTTATACTGTATTCCTTCTTTAAAAAAATATTGAGAATTATACTACGGTTTTCTGTACTGTAGGATCTGACAAGGAATACTATTAGAAGCACTTATTTTAGGACATCTTAGATACATGGTGGTGCAAAGTGTTTTTTGAAAAGGTACTTCAAAGTATTCCCTTGTAAAGGAGAAAGCCCAAAGCCGCCAGAAGATACAAAATTTATTCTGCTTGGAACAATATAGCAGCATTAGTAAAACAGTACATCAGTGTATTCAGAAGCATAAATCTGTCCTCCCTGCTGCGTTGCAGAGCCTGGCCTTCACACATAATAATCAATCTGGAAGCATAGATAGCTGAAACAAAGATAGATGGCTGTTTTATATTACATGGAATTGAATTCAGCTCATAGAGCAATCTGAGACAAATGGATAATCAGTTGCATTTTTTTTAAAAAAAGGTACAACATAAACCTCAAACAAATTTCCCTCTTCAGAACTCAAAGGGAGAAGGAAACTATCTACAAGTTTACGCTGCAAAATAGGATTTCTCCTCAGCCTTTCAATACACTGTCACATGCAGGGAATTCTTACCCCTTAGTTTGCATAACTGACTGCAGACAGCTATAAATTACTACCACCGGCAGTTTTCGCCCTGGGGGCAGACATCGAGAGTCAGCCTTCTCTTAAAGTTGAGTTGAAGCCTTTCCACCGTTCTAATGGAAGCGGGAGGACATCTGGTGACATGATGATGTCACTGGAAGGAGACAGTCCTTTGGGGCAGTGGTTACCAAATAGTGGTCCGCGAGAAAATTTTGATGCTTCGCAGAAAAAAATATTTGCATTTTTTATATTTACTAAATAGTATTTATCTTTTTTTTAAAAAAAAGTCATAATAGTAGTCCGCGGGATTTTGAATTATGAATTTAGTGGTCCCTGAGGTCCGAAAGATTGGTGACCCCTGCTTTGGGGGATGAACAGGTAAAAACAAAAGCAGCAGGACTTTGAGAGGCAAAGAATTCCAATCCTTAGCATCCTCCAAGCTTGGGGGGGGGGGGGGACCCATACAGATAGTCCTCGATTTATGACATATTTGAGCCCAGAATTATGATGGCAAGTC
Organism: Natrix helvetica; assembly: GCF_964273705.1. Lineage (NCBI taxonomy): Eukaryota > Metazoa > Chordata > Lepidosauria > Squamata > Natricidae > Natrix > Natrix helvetica. The sequence goes on from NC_138552.1 coordinate 152,979,341, forward strand.
ATGTCGGTTGTTATCACGTGACCAGGCCTGATTTTATGACTTTTGTGGTGGTTGTTCAACAAATCACCATGGTCATTAAGCCACGGTTGTAAGGAGAACGCTATGGTCATTAAACAAACCCATTGCCTGGAAATTCACTTTGCTGGAAATTGGAAGTAAATGTCAGTTTCCAGCAAAATACATCATAAATCATGGGCATATAACCGTGGCACAAGGCAGGCTAAATGGCAAGCGCCAGATGTAGAAGGGATGGGGGGGGGGTTGTTGGAATTTTGAATTTGAACTGTAAGTACTTGTGTTTGGATCCACTGTAATTTTGAACAGTTGCTAAACGACTAATGGTACATCAAGAACTACCTGTGTCTGTGTTTTTCATAACCTTAATAACAGGTAAAAAATACAGGTGGTTCACCCACAAGGAGTTTTCTGATCTTAATTCCATCCTTAATTTTGACTTCAGGGGAATAAAAATATAGCCGTTGAAAATTATTAGTTCTGCAGCCATGTTTCAGCAGTGGGAACTCAAAAGGTCTGGACCTCAGTAGTCTGTGCTCTATCCACCCCTGTCCCAAAGTACGTTAAATCACACACGCATCTGATGTTAATGTTGTATCTGAATACACCTGGAGCTTAGCAATATTATGGCAAAATGCTCTCTTTTTAATGAGATACTCCAGATAGCACTGGCCTACTACACCTTACACTCAGTTACAAAAAAACGAGACCAGCATTGGATGATATTTTCACTGGATATTTTCAAGAATCGCACGAACCTGCCCTAAACTTGATCTGCTTCTGCCATACTCTTACAAGAAGCAGCAATCTCTTTCTCCTCTCCCACTGGGGTGTGCATGTGGCAGTGCTGGGATTCAAAAAAATTTACTACCGGTTCTGTGGGCTTGCTGGGCATGGCTTGTGGGAATGGCAAGGGAAGGATACTGTAAAATCTCCATTCCCTCCCAATCTGCTGGGATTCTGGAGGCAGAGAATAGATGGGGACAGGGCCAGTCAGAGGTGGTATTTACTGGTTCTCTGAACTAGTCAAAATTTCCGCTACCGGTTCTCCAGAACTGGTCAGAACCTGGTAGATACCACCTCTGATATGTGGGATAAGCACAATATGTAAAAAAGCAACACTACAATCACCAATTAACTAATTTAAGATCTAAGATGAAGCTGTATACAGAAGAACACCTGAAATATGTGTGGTGCTAAGTGTGGAGAAACCTTGGCCCTATCCCTTCATCTCATTTTTCTTACTCATTCCTTCGCTCCTCTTTGGCTTGCTGGTGTATTTGTTTGTGGGGAAATGAGTGCTAGATATCTGCAGTGAAGAACTTCTCATACAATTTGCCATCTGAGGTTTTTTTTAAAAAAAAACTCCAATTCGCAATTCTCAACATTTTATGTCAGCAATTTCAATGTAATTAGATGGCCAGATGTGGTCCCAACATGAAACTTCATTATGGAGACACATACTTGAGGATGTGAGGGCTTCTTGCCATTCGAAAGTACAAAGTGTGCATTTGTGGGTTAGTGCACTAAATCTGAAGATATAATTTACCAAGCCCACAGTCCCACTTTGAAATAAAAAGGTGGGGAGGGATAAACTATACACTAAAAATAGTTAGTGAATCAGCAGCCATGTGAAGAGCAATTATTGGTCGTCGTCCCCCCCCCCCCCAAAAAAAAACTAAGATTGCTAACTTTTTTTCCTGGCAGACTCCTGTGCCCTCACCGCCTACCTGGCATGCAGAAATGAAGCAGATGGTGCTTCCTCCATAGGTTTGCTCCCATGCCTAAAACTGAAAAAAGCTGCTTTTCAGGCAGCTGTTAAAAGCAAAAGAATTTGCCAAAAAGGACTGGACGTTCTTCTATCAGATTACAGGATGTCTTGTATCTAAGAATTGTTTCATCTCCCACACTGCAATATATAAATATCTCAATATTTTTCAGAGAGTCACTGTAGTAATAATCTCTGTATCTCAAAGGAGCCCAGGCAATTCTCTATAGAGTTTCCTTTTTGCAGAGATTTAGCTCTATTGTGCTGTAAATATCTCCAGCAGTGCACCTTCACATTTGTAACAAAGGAAAAGGAAGAAATCTAACTACTTTTAGCAGCAAAAAGGGAAAATGGTTCCTACATAATAAGGCTATGACTTAGCGCTACTAAGAGAACAGCGGAGAATTGGAGGAAGAATTTTTCAAAGAATGTTAGGGCTCCAAACTCCAAATGGAAGAATCATAAAGATAAAAAGTTTGTTGGAATAAAAGAGAGTTATAATAAAACTAGATTTTTAAAAACGGTAACCCAAAATGTTGATCAAATGCAAGTTCTATATAAACCAAGGTGAAAAAAAACCCAAAAGGGAGGGTGGTGAATTAGATGGCAAGCCGTCATGCCACTTTAACTACTAAGCAGACATATTTCTGAATTTCACTTTCATTCATCTAGGACAGTGGTGGGCAACCTTTTTTTTCAACTGAGCCAAATCTCGCCAAAACCACGATTGAAATTTATTTTGAGAGCCACATTTTTAAAACCGAAAATATATAGGATGGTACACTGTTTTTAGTTTCAATAAACTCTGGCATTTGAAGCATGCAAGTTTTAAAGCTGTCAAGTTACAAGATCCTTGCATCCCTAACCCTTTAGGAAAAAAACCCCAAGGGGTCTTCAAACCTGACAGCTTGAAGACTTGTGGACTTCAACTCCCAGAATTCTGAGAATTGAAGTCCACCAAGGGCATCAATCATATTAGCCCAGGGATCTGCAAAATTGGCTCTTAAGACTGGTGGACTTCAACTCACAGAATTCTGAGAATTGAAGTCCACCAGTCTTAAAACAGCCAACTTTGCAGACCTCTGTGTTAGCCCAAAGCCTGGCGCTGGGCGGGCCTTGCTCCCCCATTGGTGGAGCCCCAAGAAGCGAGGAGGGAGAAAAAGAGATGGAGGCCAAGGAGCTTCCCCCCCGCCCCCTCCCAGCAAAAATCTAACCGGGGAGCTGGGCGGGCAGTAGCAAATTAGCTGATCACGCCGTGTGGGCAGTAGCAAATTAACCAATCATGCGGCGTGATTGGCTAATTTGCTACTGCCCGCCCGGCTCCCCGGTTAGATTTTTGCTGGGAGGGGGCGGGGGGAAGCTCCTTAGCCTCCGTTTCTTTTTCTGCCTCCTCGCTTCTCGTTCCCGCCCGACTTCAGGATCCTCCCTAATCATTGTGGGTCGAAAAGAAAAAAGGGAAAGGGGCGCTTGTTTTGAAGTGCCTGAGAGGAGGGAGGGGAGCAGGCGCCCGGCACACAGAAGAGCCGCATTAAAATGTGTAAAGAGCCGCATGTGGCTCGCGAGCCGCGGCTTGCCGACCACTGATCTAGGACAATGGCCCCCAACCTTTTGGGCACCAACTTTCCCATGGAGAAAAGTTTTTTCCCAGACCGGAGGGGGGGCGTCGTTTTCCATCCTGCATCCCACAGATGGGGCTTCACTTGTTCCTGTGGACTGGTTTGCTGGCATGCTGTGGACCGGTACCAGTCCACAGACTGGGGATTGGGGAGCCCAATCTAAGTTACAGAATCTACATTAGCACAAGGAACAGACTGCTGTTCTGGGTCACATGCAAAGTCAGGAACTATCTGCTAAAGAGGAAAAGATTTTGCCTTTGAAAAGACAGGCGGGGAATCCCAGGAGAAAAGGAACCAGAAGCTATATGCTGAGGTTGGTAAAAGACAAGGAATCTCTTTAGTCTCTGTTAAAAATAAAGAGTCAGTAAAAACCTGGATGGAGAAGCTTGGGTAAAAATGCTCAGGAAAGGAATCAGGAACCCTACTTGCATGCATGAAGTCTTCCAACAGCACAGGTAACATTTTTTAGATGAGCTAGAAATAATGCATAATGTTGCTTTTTACCAATGTTCCTTCCTATTGATCCTTTAACAAGCCACCTTTCTATGCAAACTGGCGCCTTTTCATGTCAGAGTTGCTTTTATATTAGTGGCAGATCTATCATCCTTTGAACTACTAAGAGTTTTATGTTCTCCTGCATATTCTTTTTAATTGGACATTCTTTTCAGGTGTCTGTGTTTTGAACCATTCTGTATTCTTATCCCCTCTACCACATCTAACTACTTAAAAATTAAAAAGGGGCCACCATATTCTCCCTTTTCTTGTTTCAAATGAAGTTTATTCTCTTTATTCCTTGTGGTATTGGTCTCATCCTACATGGGAGAAGGGTTTGGTTTTCATAATCGTGTTTCAATGCTACAAGGCCAGGAAATGCTTGTGCTAAAGAATTTCCCTTTTATTATCCTCCCCCCCCCTCTTTTTTTAAGGGGAAAAAGCATACTGCGAGGGCTAGAGTTGGAAGGGATGACATCAGGTAAAGACATACCTAGGAAAATAGATAGAGGCAGCATTAATGCTGCACCCAAAACAAGCAGTACAGCTAGAGGGGATAGAGAACTTCTGGGAAGCGAGACCACCAGCCTTCCACATGATGGGTATGATTTTGCTAGTACAAGGAGTAATACTGCAGTAATACTGACAGATGTAGATTAAAGGGCAACATCTAAAAGAGTTTTCACACACCCTATCTAACGTGGCTTGTAGATTCTTGAAAGGTCTTTATATTGTAAAAAATGGGAAGATAGAACAATACCGCCTAGTTTTAACAATAAACTAAAGGTCTGAGTTTCTTCTATATTAATATTAGATGGGTCATTTAAATAATGATTTCTACTTAGTTTATTTTAACCATGGTTTTATACATGTATATGTTGTATTATTTTTATTCTTAGTTTGGTTGTTGTATGTTTGTTTTTATATATTTATGTTGTTGTTGTATTTCATCAAATGAAGAAAGCATTTAAAAGCAAAGGGTGTGTTCTTCAGAATAAGCCATTCAACTAACAGTACAATATTATGCACGTTTACTTAGTAACATGTCTCTTTCATTTCTATGAAACCAATCCCCAGGAAAGTTTGTTTAAGGTTGATGCCTAGTTTACCAAGCATAGCTACTCAGACATTAAGCCTCCAAGTCTCATGTAGTTCAAACATGAAGTAATATGTAGACTTTACTCCAGCATACAGTTAGCATACTTAACCTCATTTAAATCACAGCCTGTCAGTTCCAAGTGCCATTTAAAACATACTTTTGTCTCTCAAATTCTTACCGCTGAACATTTCATATGAAGAAACCTGCATAACCAAATCTGCAGGCTCAGCACTGATACCATCAAAGCATAACTGAGGATGGATTTTCTTTTTCAGATGTTCCCTTAACTATCTTCTTCCAGTTTCCCTGCAGCCAACCATGAATATCTCCTTGCTTGATTTGAGTGGGCTTCTGCAAGCTGTTTCAGCAAAGCTGCTTTTAAAATATGTATGTGTCTATTCATGCTGAAGAATTAGAGGAACTAGAGATTGGTTAATCTTTGCATTGGAGGACGCAAGGTTTTCAATAATTTTTTTGAGTTCCGGTTCCGGCGACGGCGGCGACGGGCAGCTCTTTGCCCGCTCCGGCTCCCCGGTGGGCTTCCCCACTCCTTGGAGGGCACAGGACACCCCGCAGAGGGGTCCTGCCGGAGGGGCGGCATCGCGGAGGACTCCTGCAGTGGCGGCAGGCGGCGGGAGGTCTCTCGCGCGCCCAAGGCACCGGGGAGCAAGCTCGGAGGGCGCTTCGCGTTCCTGCGCCTCGCGCCTCGCTATAAGCCAACCGGAGAATGCAACAATTGAAGGAAGCAGCTGCGGTGCGGTGAGGTTGCTTCTCTCTTCATCCCTTATTCTGCATGAAGAATTACTCAGCTTTTTAAAACTTTAAAATAACTTTCGGAGCATTTTGGAGGTGCGGCTGGAGGGAGGGGGTTTCCCCCCCCCCTTGGACAAGCGGCGAGGAACAATTTTGCTCTCAGCCCCCGGGGAAGGAGGAGGGGGGAGAGCCAACGAATGAAGCCTCACTCAGGCTGAGATGATTTTCTTTTCAATTTAATCCTATATATTACAGTGATTTGAGGACTTTTGGAACTTTTTAAAACTTTGTTATGCCTCTGTGCCCAAAACTGGCAGGGCAAGATGGCACACTTCCGTTGTCTTTATGAACTGTGAAACCTGACTCCACCTTTAAAATTCAGGCTTCCGGTCTTTGTCTCCGTGTCTCCCAGAGGAATCTCTTGTGGATTGGTATTTTTTAAACTTTCTAGGGGAAATTTTCTATCTATTGCCAGACTTATTGGAGAGATTCTCTTCTGCCTGGTTCTTCTGCTCCCGGATTCACCTGGCTACCCTTCTTTTCTAACTGTTTATTTCATACTTGGACTGAACTTCTAACGTTATAAAGGATGGCACCCAAAAGACCCCCTCCTGGAAAACCTGGTTTTGCCACTTCTGCTCCAACATCCGCAACATCCAGTCCAGCCACACAGTCAAAGATAACAGAACTGATGCAACATAAGACTACAGAGATGGACTTTCAACAAATGCTTCAACAAATTTTACAGGGCTAGGAGGAAATCAAGAAACAGCTAAGGGAAATGAAAGATGAAATTAAAGAAAATCAAGCCCAAATATATAAGAACTCACAAAGACTGAATCTTGTGGAAGGGGGGGTGGAGGAGGTGAGGGGGGTGGGGTAGAAGCTGTGCAGAAAGGGAACAAAGATCTTGACATCCAACAGATGAAAATAGAATTTGAGAGAATGTCCTATTACCTTAGATTTCAAAATGTTATAGAAGAAGATGGGGAAAACATAAGGGACATCATGATAAACATCCTGGCTGACTATACACACAAAGAAAAACAACAGATGGGGTGGGATATAGACCTGGTTTATAGAGTGAACTCAGCTTATGCTAGAACTCACAATGTACCCAGGGAGGTTCACATTAAATTTCTTAGAAAAAGCACAAGAGATGAAATTCTGGGTGTACAAAGGGGGCAAGCATTGACATACCATGATATGGAGATAACCATTCTGAAGCAGATCCCTAAGAAGATTAGAGAAAAAAGGAAGAATTATTCGCAATTAGCGAATAAATTATACCAGAAAGGGGTGTGGTTTAGATGGTTGATGCCTGAAGGTATGCTGATATTCTGGGAGGAGACAAGAATTAGAATCAATTCACCCATAGAGGCGCAGGCCTTTATGGGAAAAAACAGAACACTCCTAGAAAAAACACGAGACACTACAGCGGACACGCAGGACACGGGAGGGGCCAGAGCTCTGCCAGTGGAGGGAGATGGGGCAATAGCAAGAAGACTCAGATCACAAAAATAAACAAGAAAATCATATTATTATAAACTGACCGAAAGTGATAATGGAATTATATCTGGATTTTATACTGTAATGTCTAATCTGATTGAATTTAGTAATAGAACTAATATGCTGATTGTAATTAATTATATACCAATGCATTATATATAAATGTATACTATGAGTATGGAGAGAGGGGCGCCTGTCACACTTTGCAACTGCCATAATTTGTATACCTGTCCATTTACCCTTTTCCCTATAAATGTTGAAAAACCAATAAAAAATTTTGTTAAAAAAAAAAAATAATAATAATTTTTAAGGCACTTCCACATATTTAATAGCCAGAAAGGAGCAGGGTGTAATATACAGTCCCTCCCAAGATCCTTTCTAGGCTAAGTTTAAATTCTTATCATCTTCAACCATCATTGCAGGAACAAACTTCGGGAGCAGATTAGGAGTTGGGCAATCACCACCCAGTTAATTCAAATAACTGATAGAGAAAGGTGGGAGGGGAAGGGATTCTACCGTAACCATCTCCCCTATTATCACAGAATTTTGTATAAGCATTTATAAGGAAAGAAAAAAAAAGATGGAAAATATCCTCCCAAAGCATATATGATTTCACAGAACCAGAGTCCCACTTCTTTAAAGAGACAGTGGAATCTATTTATGAATCCAGACAATTTTTACTAAATGACCCCTCCTTATACAGCCATGTAGGTTGGTCATTTTTCTTTCTCCACCCCTTCAACTTGTCTTGCCAGAAACTGACAGCTGCTTCAGCCAGTACAACTGAAGATTTCTAATGGGAGGGATGCACGTTCCCCTTTATTTCATCCATCCTTCCACCTGTTCACACCCACTCCAAGCTCTCCTTTAACCAGAGGTCAGGGAGTAGGAACTGGTGGCCTCTAGTTATTCCTAAATAACAACTCTTAATAGTACACCACTATGATCAATGTGAAGGATACTGACAGAGGATCGGGACCAGTGCTTCTCAACCTTAGCCACAAAAGTCAAAACTTCCATTTCCTCCATCAGTATGAAGTCGGAGGACTTGGTTTTTTTCTTATTTCTGCATATTAAGACATTGCTTATATAAGTAAGATTGAAGATTATACTCCTGCAACTTGGTGCCTTCTAGATATATTAAACAACCCCAGCCAACATGAATGACAAAATATTATCAACCTTAGCAAGTCAGAAAATCTACAAGGGGAGGTTTCCTGTCATTATAACTCTTACTCCAATCTCAATGTCTTGAAAGTTAATTAAATATTTCTATATTCTATATTTCTTTCTATTCCATTAGCTCTCCCCAAACAATAATGTATAGCCAAGATTTATCAAACCTAGTGTCGTTTTTTTTCTCCCTACAGAAATTCTGTTGGTAGAGAGGATTAAGTTAGGAGATTGCTCTTGCAGATTCTTCCCAGCAAAGAAGTGCCAAACAATCCAAGAATTAAAGTAAATGAGAGTATAGATGCTGGCAGTAGTATGTGCTATCATCATGTCGTCTCAACTCGCCTCCATTGCTCATTCTAGAAATGGGTTGAAAAATATTTAATTTTTAAAAAAACATATTAGGATGGCAGCCAATTAGAATTATGCAAGCCAAATGGAGTTATGCATTAATTGCAAGAAAAAAGGTCCAAAATGACATTAAAGTCTATACGTACATATGCGCTAATACAAATAGTCCTCACTTAGCAACTCTCCTGTTTAGCAACCGTTTAAGTTGCAACAGTGCTGAAAAAATAACTTTAAAACAGGTCCTCACATTTATGACCATCACAGGGGCCCCAAAGTTACGTTGAGATTCAGGCCCTTCACAACTGGCGCACATGTATGACCATCACAGATCCCACAGTCACATTAACTGCCATTTGCACACTTCACTGCTGACTTGTGACAAGCAGAGACAATGGAGGAGCCAGAAATAAAAATCCGCAAGTCCCAGTCAACTGATGTCTCTCTCTCAGAGGCCACATCGCTTAGCGATGGATGTGCCAGTCCCAATTTTAAGCCTGTACATGTAACATACCTGTACACAGAGTGAGAATGGACACACCACACCATTCTATAATAAAGTTCTTTCCTTATTGAGTTCTGATTAATAGCACGGCCCAAACTGTGCAAGCAATCCCAAATGCCAATTCTGGGCATCTGTGATCTTAGCACTAATTTGGGAGCAAGTCTCTCTGAATTCCAGGGAAGTTGCTTTCCTCAGGGAATTCAGCAAATGTTAGCGTAGCACTTCGTCTATGATAGATAGATAGATAGATAGATAGATAGATAGATAGATAGATAGATGATAGATAGATAGATAGATAGATAGATAGATAGATAGATAGATGATAGATAGATGATAGATAGATAGATAGATAGATAGATAGATAGATAGATAGATAGATAGATAGATAGATAGATAGATAGATAGATAGATAGATAGAATGGATAGATAGATAGAATGGATGGAGAGATGGCAGTTTGGGGAGGAGGATGCCATTCTCCATCATCCTAACAAAATAAAGTAAGGGACAAACTCCCCACTGCCTCCAATAAGAAGACCCCAGTGGTCCAGGTTAGCGGGGGGGGGGGGGGCTTACTACGCCGCTAAGACTCCAGCTCCATCATGTTTTACCAACGTTCTTGTAAGTAGCGAGCCCGCTCCACGGATGACAGCGGAGCAAAGCTCGCCTCTAGCGCGGCCGCCTTTTGCAAATCGACGCCGCGCCCGGGGGCGAGCTTTGCTCCATCTCTTCGCCGGCCGCGGCAAACCCTTCCGCCGCCGCCCCGGAGAGGAGGGCGGCCTACCCAAAGGGATGCCGCCCGCAAGGAGCTCCCAACTAGCCCAGCGACGGCGACGCCTCACCCTTCTTCTCCTCCTCCTGCTGCTGCTGCTGCCGCCGCCGCCGTCCTCGGAAACGGAAAAGCCCGCCGCCTCGGCCGCTTCTGCCTAGCGGGCGCCTCCTGGGCTCTGCTGCAGCTCCCGCCAGGGTTTGCATGGACCACGCGCTGTGCGCCGCCCGCTCCTCAGGGGCGCGAGCAGCCTGGCCGGGGTGTGGGCGCCTCGCGCATTCTGCCGCTACTGGGCTGGCTTGCTTCCTTGCCCGAGGCGGGTTCTGCGCGCTTCCCTCACCGCAGCGGCTGCCGGCTGCTTTCTGCTCGTCTTGGCCCCCTCTCTCCTCCTCCTCCTCTCCTCCTCCTTCTGTCCCTTGAGAAAGGAAGGAGGTTGGGGGGGGGGCGGGGGGAGGTTGGGAAAGGGAATAGCTAATCTGAGCACAAGGGCGCCATTAAGCTTCTGTGGCTTTGCAGCCGGAGTGGGGCTGCTTTGAAGCGACCGCGAAATTGGGTGCGCCGCGAATGCCCACCGCGCGCCCCCTGCCGGCTCGCGGGGCGCAAGACAAAAGGGCAGAGGCTTCCCTTCAGGCAAGCTCAAGGGTCGGATCGCTATTGCCTGACTTCAGGCTCGGGCGGGCGGTGGGCGCATTGATGATCGGCTCGCTTTTGCGGGCTCCTTTCGATGATAGCCATCAGCAATCAATCGATCAATCGGAATAGAGCTGGAAGGGACCTTGAAGGTCTTTCTAATCCAGCCCCCCTGCTCAAGCAGGAGGCTCTGTACCAGAGATGTCAAACTCGATTTCATTGAGGGCAGCATCAGGATTGTGTGGCCAGGGTGGGCATGGCCAGCTTCACTTCACTGGGGGGGGGGGGCAATTGTGGTGGCCCGCGCTCTGCCAGAGAAAATGGGCTCCTGAGCTTCATTCATGGCTGGCACGGCCACCTGCAACCCTGTGCCAGTGAAAATGGAGCTCGGGAGCCCATTTTCGTTGGCAAAATCACCACGAGCCACTCCTTTATTGTTTCCAGGGTGGCCCCATAGGCTAATTCTAAGTACCCCATGGGCCGGATTCGACCACGGGGTCTTGAATTTGACACCCCCGCTCTATACATTCCAGACTGGTGGTTTGCTCTCCAGTCTTTCTTAAAAACCTTGTGTGGTGAGCACCTACAAATTAGGAAAGAAAGCCACTTCCACTGGTTAATTGTCTTCACTGTTAGGAAGTTTCTTCTTAATTGCTTCTCTCCTTGATTAGTTTCCATCCATTGTTTCCTGTCCTGCCCTCAGGTGCTTTGGAAAATAGGTTGACCCCGCTCTTCTTTGTGGCAGCCCCTCAAATACTGGAATACTCCTATCATGTCTTCCCTGGTCCTCCTTTTCTCTAGACTGGCCATACATGGAGAAATAAAAGGGCTTCCTTCTGAGCCAATCCCTTGTGTTTGGGAACAGTCAAGGTTTTGCCCTAGGAAAATGTATTGTGCTTGCTCCCTGGCTCAGCCATGGGATTTTATGAGAATTTTCATTGGAAAATGTAAAGAAAAAGGTGGATCACTTATTTTCCTGTACTCTTCTAACACTCCTCTCCTCCTTTTTTCAAATTCAGACTGTCTCAATGATTAACCAGAGCATTCAGTTGTAACCTAAAATGGACAAATGCTAAAAGACAAGACAAGGCTGAACTGTAAACTTTAACACTCAACCATCATTTTCTCTACATTGTCCCACATCCCCGCACTTGTTGCTCGTGACTGAGATATATTAAAAATCAGTAATCAGGGCAATCTACATTCCTGCCCACTCATGGACTAGAGGAATGTTTTTTTAATGGTAGCCATCTGAGTGTATCCTAGTTCAGGGATCTCCAACCTTGGCAACTTTGAATCTGGTGGACTCAACTCCCAGAATTCCCCATTCTGGGAGTTGAAATCCACTAGGCTTAAAGTTGCCAAGGTTGGAGACCCCTGCCCCTAGTTAGTTTTATAACAGGATTCATCAGATTCATCATTCTTAGTCTGAAGACTAAGAATCACTCTCCAATGTGGGCATTTGAAATTGACCAATGGACTCTGCAGAGGGTGTCAAGAGGAGGCAGGGGTGGACGGGAGAGAGAAATGGCAGAAGCTCTTCCTTTGGATACAGATTGCCTCCTTCGTATAGTATGTCCATTGTGATGTTACACATACCAAAGGAGTGAAGCTTGTGTCAGGACAGCATGATGCCACTGTCCTCACTTTTGATGAAAGCACTGGGTCCTTCAGACACCTCTCTATGTAAGAGAGAATGTTAAATGAGAAGAAATCTTTACTTGATCTTTAAAGTAAGAAACCTGAATATCTGTACGGCACCTGTAGTCTGTCTGTAGAGATTCTCAGTCATCCAAGTCATGTCCGAAAGGTGTTTTTTCAGGAGGCAACTGGACTTTCTTGTTTTTTTTCTTTTGAAGACATTTAACTTGTCCTCTTTTTCTTCAAAAGAAAAAACAAGAAAGTCCAGTTGCCTCCTGAAAAAACACCTTTTGGACTACACGTAGCCTGATTTACAACGCTTCATTTAGCAATGGTTCAAAGTTATGATGCCGCACAAAAAAGTGACTTATGACTTATGCTTGCATTTGACAACTATCACAGCATCTCCAAGTCATGTCACCAAAACTTGGGTTCTTGGCAACCAGCATGTATTTATGAGAATTCCAGCATTTCAGGGTCACATGTTCACCATTTACCAGCTCACTTCCAACAAGCAAAATCAAGGGGAAGGCAGACAATGTTACTTAATAACTAGGATGATTCATTTAACAACCCTGGCAAAATAGGTCGTAAAATTGAACGCAATTCACTTAACCGCCATATAGTATTTAGCAATGGAAGTTCCAGCCTCAATTGCAATTGTAAGTTGAGGACTACTTGTATATGATTTTTGATTGGTAGTGTTAAGAACTTTCTGTCTCTCTGGAAGTGTTGGTGTTACATTAGAACTGGAACTCTTGTCAACTCTTATGGCTACAGCTCCCAGAATTCCTGTGCCCCATAATTCTATAAGACCAAAATACATTCATTTGCCAATTTCCAAAATTACAGGTGAATAGCATGTAGCATTATAACATTGGCACATCACTGGATGTGGTAGTGGAATAGCATTCAGAGTGTTTGCATTCATATTTGCTTCTGGACTTCTTGCTCGAAACTGGAAAAAAAATGAAACTGACTTTATAGTCATGTGAAAAAGTAGGAACATTCTCTCTGAGTTCTGTAGTTTTATGTATCATGGCATAGTAAGAATCATCTGGTCCTTAGCAGTTCTTAAAAGTAAATACAACCTCAGGTTGTACAACAACACATGACATATTACACTAAGTCATCATTTATTTTACAAAAAAGAAAGCCAAAATGGGGAAGCCATGTGTGGAGAAACTAAGCACACCTCATGATTCAATAGCTTGCAGAATCCCTTTAGCAGCAATAATTATAAGTAATTTTCTGTATGGCATTATCAGTCCGTCACATTGCTGTGGCGGAATGTTGGCCCACTCTTCTTTACAACATTGCTTCAATTCATTGAGGTTTGTGGGCATTTGTTGATGCACAGCTCTCTTGAGGTCCCACCATAGCATTTTAGTTGAGGTCTGGACTTTGACTGGGTCATTGCAACACCTTGATTCTTTTTCAGCCATTCAGTTGTAGATTTGCTGGTGTGCTAGGGATCATTGTCCTGTTGCATGACCCAAGGTCAGCCCCACTTTAGCTGTCGGTCAGGTGATGGCCTCACATTTGACACTTTGATGTACAGAAGAGTTCATGGTTGACTCAATGACTGCAAGGGCCCAAGTCCTGTGGCTGCAAAACAAGCCCAAGTCATCACCATGCTTGACGATTGGTATGAGATGTTTGTGCTGTGTGCACCATAAGTGCACTGAACATTATGACCAAACATCTCTACTTTGGTCCTGTCTGTTCAAAGGACAGTGTTTCAGGAGTCTTGTGATTTCAGTCAATCAGAATAGAGCTAGAAGGGACTTTGGAGGTCTTCTAGTCCAGCCTTCTGTTCCAGCAGTAGACCCTATATTATTTCAGACAGGTGACTGTCCAGTCTTTTCTTAAAAACCTCCAGTGATGAAGCACCAACAGCTTTTGAAGGCAACCTGTTCCACTGGTTAATTGTTCTCACTGTTAGGAAGTTTCTCCTTAATTCCAGGTGGCTTCTCTCCTTGATTAGTTTCCATCCATTGTTTCTAGTGTTTTGGAAAATAAATTGACTCCCTTATCTTTGTGGCGGCCCCTCAAATATAGGAATTCTGCTATCATGTCACTGTTAGTCCTCCTTTTCTGTAGACTACCCATTCCCAATTCCTGCAACCATTCTTCATACATTTTTGTCTCCAAGCTTTTAATCATCTTAGTTACTCTTCTTTGCAACTTTTCCAAAGTCTCAACATCTTTTTTGTAATGTGGTGACCAAAACTGGATGCAGTATTCCAAGTATAATCTTACTAAGGCTCTATAAAGCGGTACTAATACTTCATGTGCTTTTGATTCTATCCCTCTGTTTATACATCCAAGGATTGTATTAGCTTTTTTGGTTACTGCCACATATTGCTGCTCATATTTAAGTGATAATCCACTAGGACCCCAAGGTTACAGTTACTGTTTTAAAACCAAGTTTCACCTAATTTGCCCTTGTACCTTTTCATTCCTAGACGTAAAACATGTTTTGCATTTGTTTGGTTGCAACTGTGCACACCTAAGTCATGCTGCCATGTTCCATTTATAGAGAAGAGGTTTTCTCCTGGCAACCCTTCCAAAAAAACCATACCTGTTCAGTCTAATTTTTCTAATTGTACTGTCATGAACTTTAACATAAAACTGTTAACTGTGGCCTTTAGAATCTGAGATGTAACACTTGGATATTTTGTAATTTCTCTGAGCATTGGACAGTCTGACCTTGGGGTGAGTTTGCTGAGATTTCCACTCCTAGGAAGATTGGCTACTGTGTTGAATGCTTTCCACTTGTGAATAATCTTCCTCACTTTAGAATGATGGGCTTTGAATTGTTTGGAAGTGGCCTTATAACCCTTCCCAGGCACTAACAATAGCTTCTCTAAGATTATTGTTGATGTCTTTATTCTTTGGCATTGTGTTAACACACACTTCAGTGCTGGAGCCCAGCAAATGCCTAAAACTTCTACTTTTAAAGAGGTAGCAACACTTGCTGAGGATCAATTGATCAAGGATGCTTGATCAGCAGCACCTGGTGGCTACTTAGACTCTTCATACTTATGGAAGCAGTAAAGATGTGCTAAGATTTTCACACACGGCTTCTCCATTTTGGCTTTTGATGATGTTGTTGTTGAACGAATGATGATTTTTTGTTGTTGAATGAATGATGACGAGGTTGAATTCGCCTACTTTTAAGAACTGTTAAGGGCCGCGGTGGTTCAGTAGCTAAGATGCTGAGCTTGTCGATAAGAAAAGTCGGCAGCTCAGCGGTTCGAATCCCTAGCACTGCGTAACTGAGTGATCTCCCGTTACTTGTCCCAGCTTCTGCCAACCTAGCAGTTCGAAAGCATGTAAAAATGCAAGTAGAAAAATAGGGACCATTTTGGTGGGAAGGTAAGGACGCTCCATGCGCCTTCGGCATTTAGACATGCCAGTCACATGACCACCGAGACGACTTCGGACAGCGTTGGCTCTTTGGCTTAGAAATGGAGATGAACACCGCCCCCTAGAGGTGGGAACCACTAGCACATATGTGCGAGGGGAACCTTTACCTTTACCTTAAGAACTGCTAAGGGCCAGATCATTTTTACTATGTCTTGATCGGTAAAACCACAGAACTCAGAGGACTTATTTTTTCACATGACTGTAGTTTTTGATGTTAAAAATGATTTTGTCATTATAGAAATGCCTTGAAATGTAAAGCAAAACAGATGTCGATGTTGTATTATTTTTTGTAATCTATTGGCTGTTGTATCATTTTTGTAATCTATTGCACTGAAGAAAGTCAAAGTCATTACTTTTCTTTCTCCCTTTGCTTTGCTTTCTCTTTTTCTAACTTTTGTTTCTTCTATATTTTTTATCTTATAAAGGAACTTACTAAAAAGTATTAATTGGAATGCTTGCATTCATGCATATTGATTGCTCCAAGGTTTTAAGTCATGAAGGTAATGTGGTTTGGGTGTGGACTTTCAGGCTTTATTTAAACAACATTGTATCTGAAGAAGGGCAATTTTTACTAAACTGCTGTGGAATGAAGTTCCATAATTGCTTCTGTGGTATTTTACATATTTGGGGGGAGGTGCACTTATGCAAGAAATCTACATGCATGAAATGGAAGAATGCTGGGCGCATTTTAGTCCCACTAGAGTTGAATATGATTATGGTTAGTGCAATAAAAATAAAGATTAAGAGAATTGCAACTTACGAAACCTTTTCAGTTATTTTTTCCTCAGTGGTGTACAGTATTAAATCTATACATAGAAACTGTGGCTTTGGTCTAAATTTGTGCCTGGCAGCTGTACATGGTTATCAAAAACAGTTTAAAAATGCCATATTTCAAACATTACCATGCTATTTAAGAGTAAATAAAATTACTAGCGATTATAAGGATTATAGTCAAGTTAGGTTTGAACATTTCAATTAATATTCAATCAATTAATGCTGAACATTATTGGACTACCCTCCCCCCCCATAAAAGCTTAAAGCAGTAATTAAAGAGATAATTCATACATTTGTGTTTATTACGTTTACATTAAGTTGCAGGTCTGGAGAGACTGTGACAGTTTGTTGCTGACTTATAATTCCCACCAGCTGCTGCCAGCATTCGTTGGATAGCAGCAGATTGTTTGTTTTTTTTACCGTTAGGAAAGCATGAGAAATATTTTTGCTTTATATATTAATGCAAGTAGTTCTAACTGCCCAAATCAGAATGTGAAATGCAGCTACTCTTTTCCTCCCCATGGTTTTATAATTTTAATCACGAAAAAACGCATAAATTACAGCAGTGGTTTTCAACCTCAGCAACTTTAAGCCATGTAGACTTCAACTCCCAGAATTCCCCAGCCAGCCATGCTAGCTGGGAAATTGCAGGACGCGAAGTCCACAAAACTTAAAGTCACTGAGGTTGAGCAATACTGCACTATGGGAATCTGCCCTACCCCTTCCAAGATAGATAGGCTGATATTAAGGGCAGGGGGGGAGTGCATGTGTGTGTGGGGGGGGGCATTAGGATATTTGAGAATCCAAACAAGTTCTGAACAGCAGTAAGAATTACACCGAGCGTGATTATCTTTTAACCGTTTTCTGTTGTTGGAAGAAATACCCATCTGTTCCAAGTGGGGAGAAAGACACTGGAAACATGGAGGCTGATTGGAAAGATGGTTGAATGGAGTAGAACAATCAAGCACATGGTCCTGGTGCAGCTGAACACATGGAGTGGACAGTGAAGGTTATTTATACTCTCTCTTGGTCCTTGCCCTAGAGCTTCCTGTTTCTGTGGCAAGGGCATGTATTTTATTGGTTTCTATCAGACTCCCATGGGGCTATGCAAGGGTCATAGCTGATTTTGTAGGTTATCTGAGTCAAGCTTGATTGAAGCTTGGGCTGATGCAATGAAGGGGCTTTGTTGTGCAGTTTCTATTGTGGCTGAATGGCTTTGCCCTGAAGGATAATCCCATCATCCTGGAGCTGAAGGTCTTTTGTTTTGTAGATAGGCTGGCCCAGTCCTTCTCAATGGGCACCAAATATCTGCTGGGAGCAGGGGAGATGAAGCTCTGAACTTCTGTCTTTAGAAACATGTTTCTCCTTTAGGGAAAATATAATATTCTGCCTTTTTGATATTTCCTAAAATATTTCATTATTCCAAGAGGAGCAGGTTCTAACTTTCTACACGATATATTTATGTGTCAGAAGAACAACGTGTTCTCCTCATCTGATCCTCCAAAACATGGGTGTCAAATTCGATCATGTGGTGTATCACAACGTTGTTTGCCTTTATGGAGCCAGGGTAGGCGTGGCCTGTGTGTGATGTATCCGGCCCACGGGCCGCCAGTTTGACACACCTGCTCCAAAACAATTTAGCTTAAGATTAATAGGTGATAAGGTAAGGTAAGGTAAGATTACCTTTATTATCATTTTTTACTGTGAGCACACTGGCCCACATTAAAAATGAAATTCTGTTGTCTGCTCTCAAAAGAAATTATATATCTACCCATACACATACATAACCCACATATATGCATTATATATACCCTGTGCAAACTGCTCAAGCATCGCTTACATGCTATGTCCTAGACAAAGGAAGTAATCTACCAATCATCTTTTCTTCCACCCTCACTACTCTCTTGGTAATGCTTCCAAACCAGACAGTAATGCAATATGACAGGATGCTCTCGATCGTCCCTCTATAGAGGAACAGGGAAGGAAGATGTACTCTTTTCATGCGATGCAAAAAATGCAGGCCCGGTTGTGCCTCCTTCACTAGTGTCTCACTTTTGAGCGACCAAGCTAGCCTGCTTGTTAGCTCCACACCCAGAAACTTGAAGCCGTTCAGCATCTCCACAGGTGAATCATTAATACACAGAGGTGTGTGGCTGTGCCTGCCTTTTCTGAAATCGACAATGATCTCTCTTTACTCTCTAATAGGCAAAAGGTTTGTTAGTGCAGCAGCCAAAATGGTTAAACATAGACATGAAAGGTTTTCAGCCTTACCTGTGAACATAACTGTCAGCGTTCCAAATATCATGCAGAATTAAATCATTGTCCAAGGCAAAGTGATCCTTAAAACTCCAATTTAATAAGACAGGCATGTTGGCATTATGCTGTTGAATTTCAACTCTAACGTACATCCGGTGAATTCACCCAGTTAAAAGTTCATCATCTATCCCCACACCCCATAATTCATCACATGGTCCAATCTTCATCTTCCACGCTGGCATGTACACCCCTCTTCTTCCGGCCAGGTGTCGAGGTGCGGACACAAAAGACGACCTTGAGCTTCTAAGAAATCCATAACAATACATTCCACAATCCTACTCCTTTCTATTCCCCCCTCCCAACTACTATACCAATGAACCAGCATAATATATATATATGTTTTAAATATGTGGCAGGCCAAAGATCCTAAAAGGAACAGAATTACAGGCCTGACAATAACAGGAGTAAGAAAACCAATTTGGGATTGTGGTTAAGGTGTTGGCCTAGAAAATAAGAGACTGTGTTTTAGTCCTGCCTTAGGCAAGGAAGTCAGCTGAGGGATTTGGGCCAGTCACTCTCTCAGTCCAATCCACCTCATAGGTTGTGGGGACAATAGAAGGAAGGAGAATTAAGTATGTTTGCTGCCTGAGGTTATATATAAAAACAGATGGCGTAATTATCTAATAATAGTACCACTGCAAATATTTTAAGCATCAGAGTCTAGAGCCATGATGGTGAACCTATGGCACGCATGCCAGAGGTGGCATGCACAGCCCTCAATGCGGGCACACAAGCCGTCACCCAGCTCAGCTCCGTCACACATGCGCACGTGCCTCCCATCGGCCAGTTCATTTTTGGGTCTGCCACGCATGCGGGAAACGCACATGCATGCGCAGGGGTGGGGGGCAGCTCATGAGGTACAGCACCCCCTGTGCCCCATTTTTGGTCCCAAGAGGCTTCAGGGAGGCCTGCTAGGCCCAAAACGGGCTGTGGGGGAGGAGTGTCGTGCACGCATGCATGGGGGTGTGTGTGTGAGGCACCTGGGGGTGTGACATACCCATTGCATTATGGGTGCAAAAAGATTAGCTATCACTGGTCCAGAGCATATTACTTCATTTCTGAAATGGGACCCTTTTCCCTCTTTAAGACTAAATATTAAATGGATAGACCACATTTATGACAATATAAATCAATATAAATAAGTCTTTCCCCCCCTTCCAAATAGAGATCAAACATTTAAGTTGACCAAAAAATATGTAAGAAATAAGTAAGTTTGATGTAGAGGTTTAAGTATATCAGGCTAGAAACTAGGAGACTGTGAGTTCTAGTCCTGCTTAGGCATGAAAGCTGGCTGGGTGACTTTGAGCCAGTCACTCTTGCGTCAGCCCTGGGAAGTAGACAAGGGCAAACCATTTCTGAAAATCTTGCCAAGAAAACTGTGGAGTAGTCCAGGCAGTTGCCAGGAATCAGCACCAACTCAAAAGGCGCATACAAAAACATTACATTATAAATTCCTCTAACAGATTGAAGTTTTTTTTTTCAACAGGGATGTAGCTTACCAGTAAGCATTATTGGTATATATCAGTGATAGCTAACCTTTTTGCTGTTGAGTGCCAAAAGTGTGCTCGCGCATGTGTGACAGCGCTTTCCCACGCCCTCACCCATAATGCAATATGCGTGAACCCCCCACTCCCTCTGTGCTGTACATGCACTCTGTCCATGCACGCGCAACCCCCATCCATACACATGACTCCCCCGTGCTCCCCCCACCCATACACCCCACCCCGCCTTGCCCATTTTTGGCTTCCAGGTTGGTGCAGGAGGCTTTCCAGTCCAAAATGGGTCTTGGGGGAGGGGGCTCGCATGCTGCCCCCTGCCCCATTTTGGGGCCTGAAAGGCTTCCTGCACCAACCTGGAAGCCAAAAATGGGTGAGGGAGGTGGGGCGCATGTGTGAGGCCCCAAAATGGAATGCGAATGCCCCCCATACATGCGCAGCAGAGACCTGAAGACCAGCTGGCCAGCAGGAGGTAGGCATGCATGAACAGTGGAGCTGGGCTGGTATATATTATCACTGGTAAATAAATGTTGCAATCGCTATAATTGAATGAATAGGGTAAACTGGAATTGTCAAATTTTACTCTCTCCTGCTTTGAAAATAATGTAAAATCTATCCCAAAATGCAAAGTAAGGATAAATATGAACGTTCCCTTCAGTCAAGTTTGATTAGTGGTGACATGCATATGTGAAAAATGGAACTCATTTACCATTGCCAGAACTACGTTTTACTAGGAATTTTGTTGACTTTTCTGTCTAGACTGAAATTCTGGCTTTTCCTACTCATCTCCCATCCAAGTTCTAATCAATTCAGCCCTGTGTGATTTTTCCAAGATCAGCCAAGTAAATGATAGGAAATTACTTTTTTTAATTACTTTTTTGGTGGTGGGGGATGTATCCTATGCTAATGCACAGCAGCTGGGACTAGAAAGGATTCCTTCTTTCGCTGATGGTGCCCAAATCAACTCTGGAAGGTGGGGATCAACAGATATAGATCTGAAGGGGCCATTAGATGCAGGTAAGACACACCATCCCCTTATATGCATAGCCAAAGCAGCATTCTGCATAGCAACAGAAATGTCTCCACAAAAGCAGCAGTATGGGAATAAACAAACAAGAGGCAGCTTTTAAAACCTGTGTTAGAAATGAACTTCTTTATTACTATAGGAAGTTAGCATCCAACCCCCTCCTATAAAAATGAAATATTTTAGAAAATATTAAAAAGAGCAGATTTCCTCTAAAAGGGAGGCAGAAACTCAGCGTCCCATCTTTGTCAATGGACCATTAAGGCCTGAGCCAGTCTATTCTACATAACAAAGATCTACCTCCTTCAGGCAGAGCCATAATAGGAATTGCCCAAAGACCCTTCATTACATCATCACCCAGGCAAAGGCTCAACCAAGCCTGGGACTCAGGACACCTTACAGAGTTGCCCTTGCATGGCCCCATGGGAGCCTGACAACCAATCAGATTACAAGCTCATATTCAAAAGCCCAGAGAAGGCATAAAACCCAGGCACGCTCAGCATCTCTTCCCTTTTTTTGCCCAGGACCTCAAACCACATGGTCCTGTCCACCATTAAACCATCTTTCCGAGCAGTCTCCAGGTTTCCAGTGTCTTTTTCCCCACTTGGAACTGAACCCAGAAGGACATTTCTTTGAACATTACCAATGAACTGATCAGCTGAATTCTAGCATCCTGCAAAAGGAAATCTATGAATATAGACTGGATGAATAAATCAGAATGAATGAGTGAGTGAGTGAATTGAGTTTGCAGGAAAAATTACTCAAATGACATACATTTAAAATCATGTTTATTGAATTTATATAGCTACTAGCCTCCATATATGATTCCCGGGAGCTCACAAAGAGTTAAAAACAATATTAAAACAGAAACATTATATATATATATATATATATATATATATATATATATATATATATATATATATATATATATATATATATATATATATATATATATATATATATATATATATATATATATATATATATATATATATATATATATATATATATATATATATATATATATATATATATATATATATATATATATATATATATATATATATATATATATATATATATATATATATATATATATATATATATATATATATATATATATATATATATATATAAAAAAAAAAAAATGAAAACAATATGAACCATAAAACTGTATCACAAAATAAAACATATCTTCTTTTATTTTTCATAGATTACTCCAAAAATATATTGACCGTCATTAGTCATAAGAAAATTCTGTTAAAAAAACGATGAGTGGAAATACAATAAGAGCCCTTGGAACCTCTCATTTCACTTCCTCAATTTGCAAACGAAGATGCAGGAGCCAGTGCTATACTTTTACATAGTATTTTGAGGTAAGAAACACAGAAGGGGCCTCAAATTGGTTTTCTGCAGTATTGCAAACAAAACTCACACCCCACACCCCCAAACAACAGTACCTTAGAAAAATGCAAATAATACTGACCCCGGATAGTCCTACTCACGTTGGCCTTTATTTTATCTTCCCACTCTCATGCTTCTCCTAGAAACATTAAAGTCACTTGAAAATTCACAACTCAATTTGAAAATTGTATTGATTTCATTTTCAGTAACGCACTTGGGATAACCATGGCAACTTAAGAGTTCTGCTGTACCTTCTTTTTGCTGATAATTTGTCCCCAACATCTTAGTTTAATTATCCTGACCTTACATAGGTAAATTGGTATCGATGCATTTGTGTGTTGAAAAAAGAAAATCACAAATCTTTTTTAAAAAAATTATTTTATATAGAAGCAGCCTACTGGCATTAAATATTTCAAAATTCATCTCTGCAATCCTACAACACGGCAGCAGCAAACCACTTGTCTCCCAGTATTCCATGTTTGACTATTGGACAAGTGTCTTTCTAAAGCCAACATGTTCTGTGTGCTGGTACAATTCATTGTTTGTGAACAAAACTATTACTTTTTCTTTTTTTGCATAAAGCAACATTGATATAGCGCCATCTACCTAGAGTAGCTAGAATGCAGGGCAGTTTCTTTCTATTTAAAAAAAACAACCACCATTGAGCATCTTTGTCCGAAGAGGAGAGTAAAATAAGTACACTTTGTGTTTGCAGATGTTTCCAGCAAATAATACGTTGGATCACCACTGCAGTGCCATATCTGCTTTGCTCCAGACATATTTGCCTCCTCGCTTGAAAAACATATTTTCATCAAAGCCACTGCATTGTATAGCATTTTTTACCCCTACATCCAGGATGGACCGAGAAGGCTCTTTCCGGCCATTTACGCAGTTGAGAAAACGCATCTGGGAAAAACACAAAGAAAAGAATTATAGCAGAAGAGAATTAACATCTGTGTACAGCTGTTCTACCAACCCACCAAATCGCTTGAAGTTAGTGCCTAATTCCAATCCTGCAAATGACTTCACGTAATTATATTAATGGGAATGTGATTAATATTTAAGGCTCTGAATGATACCAAAACCCATAATGTATTTGTTTTTAGCTCACATGTAAAGATTTCACAACAGATCATAATTCCCTTCCTTCAGTGCCATCGTAATTTTGTACAGTCACTGAGTGAACAGTTGTTTGTTGGGGAATAGAAATGAAACAACAAAAACAGCAACATAGACCAAATTTGTTAGGAATGTAAGCTAACAGTTGGGTCAGCAATATATAAGCCATGATAATAGTATTGTTTCTTTAAGTACTTCTGTAAATGTGATTGGTTGCTGTTACCTCAAGCGGCCATAAGATGGAGCCAGAATGACTGTTAGCTCTCTGTTAGATGCTGATCAGTGGATACTGAAAAGTCTTCTCAGAAACCTTTTATACTGAAATTTAGAGGAGTCTACAGCCATGATGGCGAACCTATGGCACACATGCCACAGGTGGCATGCAGAACCATATTTGCCGGCACGGCAGCCTTCAGCTCCAGCGTGCATGTGTGCGCCAGCCAGTTGATTTTCAACCTTCCAGAGGGTTGGGGGGAGGCTGTTTTCACCCTCCCCAGGCTTCAGGAATGCTTCAGGAAAGCTTTCCTGAACTTCCGGTTGGGTAATTTTTCGCCCTCCTCAGGCTTCAGGAAAGCCTCCGGAGCCTAGAGAAAGCGAAAAAACATGCCCAACAGGTCAAACGGAAGTTCATTTCCAAACTTCCGGTTGTCCTGTTGGGCCTGTTTTTCACCCCCTCCAGGGTCCAGAGGCTTTCCTAAAGCCTAGGGAGGGCAAAAAGGGCCTCCCCTGGCTCCACGGAGAGCTGGGGGAGGCTGTTTTCTCCCTCCCTAGGCTTCAGAAAAGCTTCCGGAGTCTGGGCATGGTAAAAATCCCCCCCATGCAGGGGTTGCTCGCGTATGCATAATGGGGGGGGGGGTTATCACTCATGCATGCCCAGGTGGGGGGGGGTCACCCGCGCATGCCCAGCTGGGTGGGCACACGCGCGCAATAGCGTGCACACACTCAATTTTGGCACACTTTTAGAAAAAGGTTAGCCCTCACTGGTCTATAGTTTCCCAGGCCAATACATGTTTGCAGATATCAATCAATTTGGTCTTTGCAAAAACTAATACCTCAGTCAAGATATGGAGTGGACAAATCTTGATCTCAAGACAAACTGCAGAAATTATTAAAAGAAGAGTTTCATCTGGAGGTATAGTCTCCCACCAAAGCAGGGGAGTTAGGCCAAATCAATGTATACTCCAAGTTGTAGAAAGAAATGAATTTATTTGAACTTCAAAATTTGCTTCAACCTATCCAGTTGTCTGTAACCAGGAATTAAAGATGGCCATCAAAGGACTCAGAGAAATGCTTACATATGCAGTATCTCGATATTGTACTGACTGTCAAAAATGTTTCCCTTTTCTTTTAGCTTATTTATCTCAACATCTCAATTAAAGTGCCTGAGTTTTACGTATGTGCATAAAATGTACAGTGTACTGCACATATGTGCACTGCTCTACTTTTGTAAACACTACAGAATGCACTTTTATTCCAGTGCAGTGGGTTGCACTGAATGCAGTGGACTTACTTTTGAATAAACACATAGAGGATTTTTTATTTAATGGACTTGGAATGGGGGGGGGGAGTTAGGAAGAGAGTCCATTAGTTTGTGAATCTATTTTAAATTAAAGAACATATTGAGGGGTCCTTGGTGCTCTCTGAGCTTGTTTTTTTTTTTCTTGCAGATATTTCTTTACCAAACTAGGTAACATCATCAGTGCTAGTCTAGCAGTGATGATATTATAGTTTGGGTAATGAAATGTCTGCAGGAAAAACAGCAGAATTCAGAGAGCACCAAGGACTCCTCATTTGAACTCTGAGTTACACATTTTCTCCTTTATTGAAAGAATACACTATTCACAGCAGCACTATCATATAAGTGATGTAAATGACATTATTGCATCACATTGACGATCTTGCCCAAATCATATAAAACGATGTAAACACAATGGAAATTTCCATCTGTTGTATCCAAAATCAATGGCTCCAAGGTCCACCAAATCAGGTTTTCCCCGTATAAGGGAGATTTATACCTGAGGACTAATATTTGATTAGCTCTGTTTAATACTAAACTGCAATATGCTTTGTTGATTTCAGCGGATTATACTTCCAAGAAGTATAAATTGCGATCCCCCTATGTCAAGGACTGGAATAAAGCTCTTGATTTCAGAAACAGGAAAAAACAAAAACAAAATACAGAGCAAATAAAATGACAAGCAAAATGACTTACATATTCATCCAGAATTAAGTAGGAATCTCTCATCTGTGAAAAGATGGGAAAGCAACAACTTTAATTTACCATAATGTATAACTATATATTTAGTGGGCCCACGCCCCACAGGGGGGCAATTTGATTTTAAATGGGGGCAATTTGAACCTTGTTTAAACCAAGTTAAGGGTCTTTTAGGCTTCTTCCGCGTGAATAGAGTTCACTTTTTGAGTAAAGTAAGAATTACATGTCACCGGGGGGGGGGGGGAGTATCAGGATTTTAAAGATGCTTAGGTGGGGCATGGCCAAAAAAAGGTTGGGAAACACTGATTTAGAGAGTGAGGCATAAAAACAGGCTGGGTGACTTTGGGCCAGTCTCTCTCTCCTAGCTCAACCCATCTCATAGCAGGGGTGAAATCCAGCAGGTTCTGGATAACCGGTAGCGGAAATTTTGAGTAGTTCAGAGAACCGGCAAATGCGACTTCTGGCTGGCCCCAGAGTGGGGTGGGAATGGAGATTTTGCACTATCCTTCCCCTGCCACACCACGCCCACCAAGCCACGCCCACAGAACCGGTAGTAAAAAAAAAATGAATTTCACCCTGCCTCACAGAGTTGTGGAGAAAATAGGAGGAGAAAGGTATGTAGGATATGTTTGCCATCTTGCATTATTTGTAAAGTAATAAAGGTGAGATAAAAATCTAATGAAAAAATTAAAAAAAAACAATACCACATTTCATTTACAGGTAGTCCTCAACTTAGTAACATGATTGAGCCCAAAGCTTGTTGTTAAGTGAGTTTTGCCCCATTTTACAACCTTTCTTGCCCCAGTTTATAAGTGAAACACCACAGTAGATAAGTTAGCAACCCGTTTGTTAAGTGAATCTGGCTTTCCCATTGACTTTGCTCATCAGAAGGTTGCCAAAGGTGACCCTGGAACATAGCAACGGTCATAAATATGAACCAAACACCTGAATTTTGATCATAGGGCCATGGGGATTCTGCAAAGGTCATAATCGTGAAAAACAGTCATAAGTCACTTCTTTCAGTGCCAATGTCATTTCAAACGGTCACTAAATGAACTGTTGTAAGTCGACATCTATGTGCTTCATAGAGCTTACAGTATTTTTTTTTTTAATTTTGAGCTGTTATTTCAAAATAGGGCAAACTAAGTCCTTAATGTAGACTGTGCAAATTAAAAGCTACCTGTGCATAGAGAATTAAATTAGCAGAGAGAAAGAGCCTGTCATGGAAACCTGATGTGACATAACATCATTTCGTGCTATGATTGCCCACACCTATAACTACTATATTTCCAGGAAAGAGAGACCGTAGAATTCTGATGGTTTAAGCAAGTTCCTCAAAAGAAGAACGCGGCAAAACTCAACATTTAAACATGAAATTGTTCACATGGTATAAAATGATGAGTGTAGAGCTTTGGAAGGAGTATAGGTATTCTTAATTTATGACCACAGTTGAACTCAGAGTCTTGGTCATCAAATAAAGCTCTCATTAAGTGAGACATCATACAACTGCTTCGTCAACAACTCAATCCTTGTGCATCTAACTGATCATTTAGAGAAAATCTGGGCCATGAAGTGTATAGGGTCCAAGGTAAAGAATGGAGGGTCCTGGGTGGGAAGGGGACCCACACTTGGAACCTAAAAATCCTCCCTATCAAAATCTAAATAGAGCCATGGCGCTGAAGGAGTTAGAATGCAGTATTACGGTTGTAATTAAGCAGGTTGTACCGTGACAGGTGATTTTATTTAAAGAAAATTAAATTTTTTGTTAAGCCGTTAAGTGAATCACTATAGTTATTGAATGAATTCATTGCCTACAATAGGTGTTGTTTTCCTGGAAATTGGAAGTAAATGCTGGTTTCTGGCACACAAAAAAAGGTCATAATTTGCAATCATCTGACTGTAGAATGCAGCCATAAATAAGGGCCCTTAGACTGTGATCTGTGGGGGAAGGGACAATAATCAAAACTTTGAATCGAGGTTGAAAGTACTTTTCTGGGTTCATTTTAACTTCAAACAGACATTCAATGACCAGTCATAAATCAAGGACTATCTGTATAATAAACAACTCAAGGCAGCAAACATACCTAATACTGCTTCCTCCATTTAATCTACTGAGTTATAAAAGAACAAATAATTTTTAAAAATATAATCCAAATTGGGGGGGGGGAGGGAAATCAAAGGATGGGGAAAAGAGTTGTTTTCATTCCTTTAATAAGTCTAAAATGAAACAAACTGAGATCCTAGAAAAGATACAATTCTGTTGAACCCAGCATTAATTTGTGGTTTTGCAAACTCTAAATTTTTCCTCATGAATGTCCCTATTGAGACTATTCACAACCAACAGTTATGTGATGCATTAGAATATTACCCTGTTTCCCTGAAAATAAGACCTCCCCGGATAATAAGCCCAATCAGGCTTTTGAGTGCATGTCCTAAAATAAGCCCTCCCCCCAAAATAAGCCCTCCCCGAAAATATTGCAACACAGCAGCAGCCATGAGGTGACCACGCTCGCCACCTCCTGCACCTCAAAAATAATAAGACCACCTCAAAAATAAGGCCAACTGCTTCTTTCTGGGGTCAAAAGAAAATAAGACCCTGTCTTATTTTCGGGAAAACACGGTATTACTGTACCATGGTACATTAATAGTGGAGTTTTATATGTCTAATTATTATAGTGGACCAGTGCTTAAGAAATGATTAAGTCATGACTGTTAATTTCTGATGCAATTGCTTGCAACAGTGTAAATAAGAAATGTGCAGCAATTCTCCTTGTTATAGTACTGGGCATTGAGACTCCCAACAATACAGATCCAAAACTACAAGCATTTTAACAAATCCCCATTAAAAAAAAGCTTTCCTGTAGCAAAAGAAAAAAGAACCTAGTTAATTGCACTTTTGCTGTAAGCCATCAGCATTAAGACTTCTAATGCCAAACAATAAATATATTGCTTTCAAAGTGTATGAACAATCAGAATGATTACCTTTTGATTAGATTCAGGGACTAAGCATGGGAGATCTTTATGACGATGCACAAATCGTTCAAAATCTTCATAGCTGATGATGAATCTTTCAGCTTCTCTAAGAGATTCTTCCCCTGTATTTTCTCCTTCGATGAGCAAGCACTGAAATATCTAGAAAGCATCAAGTATATGATGATTAAGAGAGAACTCTTGCTGGTCACAATTGCTGTGCAATAGAACAATACTACCAAGAAAATTTAATGAAAGCTTTTAATTGTGTAAACCAGTTGTCGGGCAGCATATACATGTATTGTTATTATACAGTATGGGTAATTTGCAATTATATCTATAGCCAAAGACTGGTGAAAAGTTCAGCTTCTGGATTTTGTGCTTGAGATAGAAGTGTAGGAAGTTAGCACCCACCCCAGTTACCTGCGGGATCGCATCCTGCCCCATACATCCCTGCGACCAATCCGCTCGCACAGAGAGGGACTTCTCCAGGTGCCGTCCACTAAACAGTGTCGGAGGGCGACGCCTAGGAGCAGAGCCTTCTCTGTGATGGGCCCAGCCCTGTGGAATGACCTCCCCCTTGACATCAGGATTACCTCCGATCTCCGCTCCTTCCGTGTAAAGCTCAAGACCCACCTTTTCCATTTAGCTGGCCTGGCTCAACCATAGTTTTATCCCATTGCTCCTGACAGTCTTTTTTAAATTTGTAATTTTAACTGAGGGTATTTTAATTGTTAATTTTAATTCTATTATTACTATTGTATGCATTCAACGATTGTTACCTCCTCCATGTACATGTACGTGTATGTGTTTGTATGTATTTGTATATGTATTGTATGTATATGTATATTTGTATGGGTTTTTATTGTACGTTGCCCCGAGTCCTTTTTGGAGAGGGAGCGGCTAACAAATTAAATTTATTCTATTTATTCTATTCTATTCCTAGAAAAATGAAATATTTTAGGAAATATTAAAAGGGCAGAATATTTCCCCTAAAAGGGAGGCAGAAACTCAGCCCCTCCCCCCTCCTTTTGTCAATGGGCCCTTAAGGCCTGGGCCAGACTATTCTACATAACAAAGATCTGCCTCCTTCAGGCATAGCCATAATAGGAATCCCAAAGCTCTTTCATTACATCATCACCCAGCAAGGCTCAACCAAGCTTGGGACTCAGGACAGTTTAGAGTTGCCCCTACCTAGCCCCATGGGAGTCTCACAACCAAACAGAATACAAGCTCAAATTCAAAGCCCAATAGAGGGTATAAATCTCTCTCATCCCTGCGCCTTTTGCCCAGGACGTCAAACCATGTGATCCTGTCCACCATTAAACCATCTTTCCAACCAGTCTCCATGTTTCAAGTGTCTTTCTCCCCACTTGGAACTGAATCCAGATGGACATTTCTTCCAACAGAAGAAAATAAAACTTTTGATTCTGAGTTTTGCTGATTAGATAAGTTTGCTGTTATAGAAATGGCCAATGCATATTAGGTATATAAAAATAAAAAGTTGGGGCTGAAATGTTAGTATTTTAGTCTGTTGTGCTAAAAAGAATCGGAAGTCAAAGCTTTTGTTTCATTTTCTACCTTTAACCTACATGTCTTTCTCTTCTCTTTCCCCTCTCTCATTTTTTTATTTTCATTTTGTTTTTTATTTTATAACTCGATAAGCTTATAAAATTATTAAAGAAGACTGATGAAAAGTATTAAGTCTAAGCATGAATTATTGGTTAGGGCAGTGTTTCTCAACCTTGGCAACTTTAAAATATATGGACTTTAACTTCCACAATGCTAGCTGGGGAATTCTGGGAGTTGAAGTCCACACACCTTAAAGTTGCCAAGGTTGAGGAACACACTGGGTGTTGGTTGGTGTGCAAAATGCTTCAGACTTGAATTGTTCTGAATTGAACTCAAAACATATTGTTCCAAATCCAGAGTTTCTTGTGTCTGTACAAGAACACTATTCTGAGTATGGATCAGCTCTTTTGAGTTCTTTAGAAGCATGAATCAGCTTGAAACAACTTTGGTATAGTGGGAACCAGTGCCCTGATTACACAAAACATCCAATTTTTAATGTTTAAAATTTTCTGTACAACCCTGATATCGGGCTCATCTTTCCGCTTAATGAAATATTCAGATTAAAGTTATGGAATACTGTAGCAATAATTATATTAGTCTCAAGCAAAGCTAATTTGGGTGGCTATCCTGTTTCATAGGGTGCTCAGCGGTTACAGTCCCCTCTGAGATGACTGTATTGAGATCAGAGATTTATATTAGGAAGTGCAGATGGTAAAAAAAAAAACATTTAAAATTTTGAGTTTCAGATAGAACTCCATTTTGATTACAATATAAATCAGAAAAGAAAAAGGAAGAAGAATGAGTTATGTTATATTTGGAATAAGTAAATATTTCTATGTATGTTCAGCAAAAGATGAAAGAATGGTTTTCAAAAGAGGCAGATCCTTATAGTCAACTAACTTACTGCCATCTAATGGATGCTGAAGACATTGTGATATATACACCATGAATGGGGATTTCTAAAGACCCTTCGCCAAAATGTCAAGGGCAAATAACCCTTAAATGCAAAATAATTAAAAAATTCCTACTTTAGGACTCTGCAGATTGCAGCGGCCAAGGTATCATAGATCAACACCATCACTATAGTTTTGATGATGGTTTATATTAACCTAAGTTGAAGCAATTTAATAAAGATATGATTGGCAGTAAATTGATGTCTAATGGTAAATTTCCAAGTGATGTACAGCAGATTCTGACTCTTAATATTTTAGCAATAGTAACCATAAAATTATTTCCTTCATCAGGCCAAATTAGAAAACTGAAAGCAAAATGAAGAATGCTGGGAGTGATAAAAAAAATGCATGGATGGATGTGTCTACATGTATATCCATACATGTGTCCTTAGCTTCTTTTGAAGAAACTGGTGGATTGCAAATCCTTTAATTTAAATTATATTACTTTGCATCAAGTCGAGATTCCTTTAAGGGACTGAAGTTAACTTTTCCAAGAGGTCAGAAAAACAATGGACAGGAGGGCAAAAAATGAACCAGGTCCATGCCACACCCACCCACCCACACACATGGACAGCTTTTTTAGAATATGAAGGTGTTGTTTTCTTGGCTTTAAAATATTTTAGGGGTCCTACCCATTATAGCTAATATTTCCCACTTCACAATACTAAAACTTATGCTGTCTCTTTTCTGCTCTTACCTTCCAGCGGACAGGATTTAGAGCTTTGATCTTCTCATTCATGTCTTCTTCCACATTGAAACGATTGATCACGGAATTTATCTTGAAAGCAACATTGTACTTTTGGCACCACATCTTCAGTTTTTCAAGGTTTTCAACATGATTTTTCTTTCCTTGCCCTCGGCCAATTAAAACATTGACTTCTTCATTGAAGCTATCACAAGATACAGCAAGAATATCTAGATATTCTCCTAAAACAGATAGAGTTCACTAGTATTTAATACCATCAGCCAATTGTCATCTAAATGTATCAAGTTCTAGTTGTGCGATGGCGAACCTATGGCATGTGTGGCATAGGTAGCACACGGAGCCATATCTGCCAGCACGCGAGGTATCAGCTCCAGCATGCATCGAACAGCTGATTTTGGCCTTCCGGAGGGCTGGGGGAGGCCGTTTTAAACCTCCCCAGGCTTCAGGAAAGCCTCCAGAGCCTGGGGAGAGTGAAAACAGGTGGCAAGGAAAGCCTCCAGAGCCTGGGGTTGCGTGCACAGGTGGCAAGGGCACATTGCATTGTGGTGTGGGCACGTGCACATGCACTATCACACACACGCGGACAATTCTGGCACACATTTACAAAAAGGTTTGCCACCACTGTTCTAGGTGAATAACCATTACTGTGATTATAAATATAACCATAATTTATTATGCTATGTTTAAACTGCTGTCTTACTGAGAATTACAGTAGAACATAACCTAAAAAATTAAAACTCTTCTCCTCTGCATCCTCTTTTATCACTTCAGGTGTCAAGGGAACCAGAAATACTAACATTATTTATTTGAAATTACCCTGTTACAAATAAGTGCTTTCATATTTTGTTATTTATATCTCAGTAAACCAAACCGGATTTAGAATATGGAAATCAACATGAGATTTGTAAAATGGAAGTTAAAATATATCTGTCGATGGTAAACCCCCAAATCCTCAAATGACAAAAGTAACCACTGTTAAAATACTACAGGGAAGAAACCATGAAACAGCATTTGGTGGGTTAGATTCAGTCTGTTATGTGAATCCAGCAGTAGCTAGAAATCATAATCCATGGCTGAACATGCTGTGCAAGCATTATGCGAACCAAGTGAAGATCTCGGAATGGTATAAGCATAAAATTCTCAAACAGAGAGATACAGATGTGAGATTATGCCATGCCCTCCTATATGTAATTTTAAATGATTTCGGCCACCATCACATTAGAGGGTAGTATATCATTTACTGCCAAGAAAATAAAAGATGCTTGTTCCTAGGGAGGAAAGTTATGGAAAATCTAGACAGCATATTAAAAAGCAGAGACATCACCTGCCAACAAAAATGCATATAGTCAAGGCTATGCTTTTCCCAGTTGCAATGTATGGCTGTGAAGGTTGGACCATAAGGAAGGCTGAGCGCCAAAGAATTGAGGCCTTTGAACTATGGTGCTGGAGAAGACTCCTGCGAGTCTCTCGGACTGCAAGGCCATCAAACCAGTCAGTCCTAGAGGAGATAAACCCTGACTGCTCTTTAGAAGGCCAAATCCTGAAGATGAAACACAAATACTTTGGCCACTTAATGAGAAGGAAGGACTCACTGGAGAAGAGCCTAATACTGGGAAAGATTGAGGGCAAAAGAAGAAGGGAACGACATAGAATGAGGTGGCTGGATGGAGTCACCAAAGCAGTAGGCATGAGCTTAAATGGACTCCGGGGGATGGTAGAGGACAGGAAGGCATGGAGAAACGTTGTCCATGGGGTTGCTATTGGTTGGAC
This sequence comes from Natrix helvetica, assembly GCF_964273705.1. Lineage (NCBI taxonomy): Eukaryota > Metazoa > Chordata > Lepidosauria > Squamata > Natricidae > Natrix > Natrix helvetica. The sequence continues at coordinate 153,013,411 of NC_138552.1, forward strand.
ATGACTAACAACAACAGTATCATTATGAGAACTTCTATATATACCCTCTCCTTGCAAGTGATGAACACCAGGACATGAACAGGTCCTAAAAATCTAACACCTTAAATATAATCATCTAAAGTGCAAAGGTCTCGAAGTTCAGATTTTAGTAGAGGATTTGAACCAGTGGTGTGATTCAATTTTTTTTTTACTACCGGTTCTGTGGCTGTGGCTTGGTGGGCATGGCATGGCTTGGTGAGCGTGGCAAGGGAAGGTTACTACAAAATCCCCATTTCCTCCCAATCAGCTGGGACTTGGGAGGCAGAGAATAGATGGGGGTGGGGCCAGTCAGAGGTGGTATTTACTGGTTCTCCGAACTACTCAAAATTTCATGCTACCAGTTCTCCAGTCCTACCACTTCTGGTTTGAACCCCACATAATAATTTCTGGCTACTAACATCTGTCAATTTCTTAACAGAATGAAATCAGTCATGTTGTGCTTCCTGATAGTCAGTGTCAATGTGAAAGTAGTGAGTAATTAATAAACAAACAAACACACTTTTAAAAATTTCATTGGAAGCTGTCTAATTCCAAGTCACACAATTGGTCTATTAAGTACAATATTGATTGTAGTAACTGAAAGCAGCTCTCCCAATTTTGAAACCTCAGATTTTCCAAGGGCAAGAAACAGCTTTTTTTTTTGGCTGACCTAACTTGGGTTCTCTTAAATAAGAAACAAATATTCTATCTCTGAGCTATTATCTTTCCCCCATACTGCCAGTGATAACATTTATATTAAGCATTGTACATTTGGCAGTTTGAGGCAAAGAATGAAAACAGACAAAAAGCAATGTTTTAGGAGCCTTATTTTGTTATTGATTTTTCTAGGGGTGGACAAATTTCAAAAACTAAACTGATCATTTTACCTCCCCGACTGGAAAGATTTTTGCTCTGCTGCCAAGTTCAACCCAGCGCATTTTATTGGAATCACAGCATACCAGTTCAAAATGCCACCCACTGAGCTGTGCTCCTACCAGAATATTCCATTCAATGTTGCATCCTCTCTTTCACATCAGACAATCAGAGAAAGCTCTTTGCTCATTAAATTGGGTTGGGGATGGGCCAGTGGTGGGTTCTGAATCCCATTGCAACCAGTACAGTGCAATGGGCCGGGCGCCCACCACACACACAGCGCGTGCATGCATACTTGCTGCCCATGATGTTCCGTGATGCCTCCGCAATGCTCCAGCTGCTCAGCGGAGCATTGCGCAGGCATCGTGTGCTCGGTACGCCTGCGCGGAAGCCCCCAAAACCTCAAATACCGGTAAAGAGCATGGGCGGATGGGCCCTCCGGAGCACTGTACCAGAACGATACCTGGTGCTCCCAGCGGGCACTGGTATGCCCAGGCATACCCATCATATCCCACCACTGGGATGGGCGAATAAAGAAGTTTATTTCTTAATATTTTATGAGGTTTTGGATAGCCAAGACTATTCTCTTTTTGATGGTTACATTCCTTTTATTTTTTCATCCAGTTAATCAGCATAACAAATATATTATGAGCCGGGGTGGCACAGTGGTTTGAATGCAGTTCTGCAGGCTGTTTCTGCTGATCACCAGCTGCCAGCAATTTGACAGTTTTGAATCTCACCAGGCTCAAGGTTGACTCAGCCTTCCATCCTTCCAAGGTCAATAAAATAAGGACCTAGATTGTTGGGGACAATAGGCTGAATGTGTAAACCTCTTAGAGAGGGCTGTAAATGAAGTGGTATATATGTATTTTTTGGACTATAAGACGCAAAACATGGCCCGTTTTTTGCTCATTTTTGCCCCCCCTCCCCAGCCCTCAGGATCACTTTGCAGACCTCCCAAACCCTCTGCATGTCCATTTTTGAGAAGTGGGCAGGGTTTTTGGAGGCCAAAAAATGCTGTATTCAGTGTATAAGACGCAACCAGATTTTCACCCTCTTTTGGGGGGGGGGGGGAAAGGTGACCACTATTACTATTTTATAATGCTAAAAGAGTTGCTTATAATTTCTCTTACCATAATATTTGAACCATTTCTCTTTAACCATACTTCCATTGGTCACAATGCTAACACTCGGCAACTTTAGCTCTTCCTTGCAAAATTGGACCAACTTTCCGACAAACTCGCCTCGCTCATGCAGAAACGGTTCACCACCTGAGAAGTTTATTTTCTCCATACCTGGGATGTGCCAGAAAGAACAAGAAAGTGATAGGAACATTCAAGCAGTACACCCACTGCAAGAATTATTATTATTATTATTATTATTATTATTATTATTATTATTATTATTATTATTATTATTATTATTATTATTATTATTATTAACTCACTAGGTTTTTAAAACTATTTTTCTCCTACACATGTACACAGAATGTTAAGTTGGATGGTTTACATAGCTCAGTATCATTAATATGCTGTTTTCTTCACCGTGGTCTCCCTTTAAATATCTTTTGTGGCCATGAACCGTGGCCATGGTCCTCTCCCAAGACTTAACTCAAAATTTAAATATAACATTTTTTTTCAAGCCTTTGTGGACATCCTGTGACAACATCGTGGTCTCCCAAGGCTCCACGGAGCACAGGCTGAGGACCAGTGATGTAGAGTTTAAATGAGGCATTTTCTCAACCCAGCCAAAAGATCCCAGACATTAGAGGTGAAGCCACTGGCACGTCAAATATGTGTCCCATCACTGAGCTTATTTCGTGTATCTCTTGCTCTCTTAAGAACTCTATCCATTTCCCCTGAATTATATCGATGTCTCCTGGCTCCCAGAGGTATCACCATACACAATGGGAAGAAAATAAAAACAAATCCAATAGAATCTGGAACAAAAACACCAAATTCAATAGATCACAGTTGTTAAACATTACAAAGGATCAAAAGTGCAAAATATATGCAAAAATAGCCATTAAATTATCTGGAGCTTGATTTTCAGTACAGTTACAGAGAACAAATAAAAGCAAAGACTTCCTTGAGTCAATTTCTCATGACTAATGAAACAAACAAAATGTGTAAAAGTTATGATATTTACTTACACAAGCCCATTTAAATTATCTCAAAGTAAGCAAAATATCTTTGCAATCCTTAGGGCATGTGACAACTTTTGAGCACCCTTAATGTTTGGAAAGATTAAAAATTTGACACGCCCTAAAATATGCATGCGAGCCAAAATGGTATATGTTGTGTGTGTGCGCGCAAGCATGACTTCAAGTCATTATTGACTTCTAGCACTGCTTGGACTAGTTCCTGCTGTTTTCCAGAAGTGGTTTGACATTTCCTCCTTTCTAGGGCTGAGTGGGAGTGACTGGCCTAGGTCACCCAGGTAGTTTGTGCCCATATGCAGATTACAATTCATGGTCTCCTAGTTTCTACCCCGGTGCCTTAGCCACTACATCAAATTGGCTGTCATATGAGCATTCTCATGTACTTTTCTTGATTACAATTTGGAGGACATTATTATGGTTTGTCGCAGTCAGCCCAATGTTTACACTGGATTGCTATTTTCGTCCATCTATTAAGTCCTTCCCCAGGACACTGGATAGGCAGATGTTTCAATGGCGTTCATTATATCACTGCAGGATGTAAGCTGTTCAAAGTAAAGCTGCCTTTTGCAATTGACTGATGGTGATGTTGTCAATTCTGATAGCTGGAGCCTGGGATGGCGAACCTATGGCACGTGTGCCACAGGTGGCACACAGAGCCTTTGGCCAGGGCATCCGAGGCGTTGCCCTATCAGCTGGCCAGCGCACATGCATGCGCTGGCAAGCTGAGTTCAGCCTTTTTTAAAGCCATTTTTCGCCCACCCCAGGCTCCAGAGGCTATATAGGAGCCTGGGGAGGGTGAAAACAGCCTCCCCTTACCCCCCTCCCGGGAGGCTCTCCGGAAGCTTCAGGAGCTTCCCTAAAGGGCAAAAAACGACCCTACGAGCAAACTAGAAGTCACTTCTGGGTTGCTTGTAGGGTCGATTTTAGCCCTCCGGAGCATTCAAGAGCCCTCAGAAGGCTTCCCTGAAGGTTTGCTTGTAGGGTCGTTTTTTGACCTCCGGATCCTTTAATGGAAGCCTTCTAAGGGCTCCTTAACGCTCCGGAGGGCTAAAATCAGCCCTACAAGCAACCCGGAAGTGACTTCTGGTTTGCTCATAGGGTCGTTTTTTGCCCTTCGGGGGCTTCAGGAAAGCTCCTGAAGCCTCCAGAGAGCCTCTGGGGGGACAGGGAGGCTGTTTCCTATAAAGCTTCTGGAGCCTGGGGAGGGCGAAAAAAGCATGCAAAAATGGGGGGCAGCACCTGTCATGCGCGCATACGCGCGGGGGGTAGTGCATTGCATTATGGGTGAGGCACGCCCGCACATGACCCCCTGCGCTACCCCACTTATGGCACACGAGCCAAAAAAAATTCACCATTGCTGGCTGGAGCAATCAAACTGGAATAAATGTTGCTCCAGTTGCTTTTGGGATTGTACCCCAGGTTACAGTTGTTTTGGGTTGTAACCCATATTGTACCCTAGGGGTGCCACCTTTGCTTTCTTTTGCCACAGTCGTACTATTTCTATTCACAGATCTTTGTATTTTGTGATTTTTCTCCAGGTCTTTCTCTTCTATTCTGCTGTCTCCATGTACTGCAAGGCCACTGTCCAGACTTCGTTTTTCTTATCAAAAATGTTGTACGACAAGTACCTGAATGTTTCAATTCTAAACTCCCAGAGCATTTTGGCCTTTTCAGTTTCTAGTATGTTTATTTTGTGGTCCCACCAGTTTTTGCTTGCAGACAAAGGTATTTCTTGAAGATCTTCCAATACACCATTGTCATCACTTTGTCATGCTGTTGTTTGTAGTCAGTCTGTGCTATCTTCTTGCAACAGCTTGCCAGATGGTCCACTATTTCTTCAGCTTCTTTGCAGAGGCGACAGTTGCTATCTCTGTGGTTGTCTTCTCAATTCCAGTTTTTCATTCATTTGTTCTTAAGGCTTGACCTTGTACAGCCAGCATTAGCTCCAGTCTGTTTCTTCAATTTTCCTGCGCTTAGCTATTGCTATTGTTCTTGTCCACTTTGCCTGCTACTTTTTTATGTATTGGCCATGTAATACTTGGCCTTGCCATGTCTTTTTTCTAGTCTTAATTTGATCTTTCTTGTAGGCCAGTTTGGTTTCTCCAGTACTTAGTAAACATTCATGGAATACTAACTTCAGGGCATCTTCTTCACTCTCCTTCAGATCTTCTTCTACCGGTAATGCTTTCCCCCCCTTCATCAGCTGTCTGGTATACTTACAACCTTCCACACCGACCTATTTCCTTGGTAAGTAGAGTCTGTCGACTTTGCTGTGTGGATGAAGTGTGTGACTCATTGTGATTTGTCTTCCTATCTAGGGTTTTTAGTTCTGCTTGAGAGTCACTTCCCCTAATGAGTTTGGACTCCAAGATCATTATTATTACTATATTTTTATTCCTGCCTTTTATATACAGTATATTTTTATCAGTTCAATGCAGCAAACATACTTACCATATTTTTCGGACTATAAGACAAACCTAGCTTTTGGGGAGGAAAACAAGAAAACAAATCTGCCTCTGCCTCCCAACAATTTGCCTCCTTGCAGAAAACAGCCTGGTCAGCTTCAGCACAGCCTGATTTAGCACAAACAGCTGATTAGTGGTTGGATCGGCGACCCAGAATACCGCCTATCAGCTGTTCCAGGCTGCCGGGATTGCCACTACGTATCGCTAGTGTTGCAGCCCATCGCCACCCCACCTATTGCCGCCTCCACACACTCAATTTTCTGTCTCAGTACATTCCATTTTCGGCCTCCATACATCCCATTTTTTGGCTTGTTCCAGGCAGTGGGTATTCCCATCGCTGCCTATCCTTGCCGCCTGGAATGGGCCGAAAATGTGACGTGTGGAGGCTGTAAATGGGACACGGGCGATGGTGATCCCCGCAGCCTGGAACAGCTGATTGGTGGTATTATGGGAGGCCAATCCAACTGCCAATCAGCAGCTCATGCTAAATCAGGCTGTGCTGAAGTTGAGCAGGCTGCTTGTTGCAAGGAGGCAAATTGCTGGGAGGCAGAGGCCAAAGGGTGGGGGCTGGCAGGTTGGGCTTCAGGAACATTTGCTCTATAAGACACAGATATTTCAACTCACTTTTGGGGGGTGGGGTGGGGGAATGCATCTTATATACCAAAAATACGGTAATACTCCTAGTTCTGTTTTTTCCTACAACAACCATCCTGTGAAGTAGGGTGGACTGAGTTTTGCCACTGCTTTTTTTCCTGGGATCTTTCTGACTTGACTGAAGCCTAAATATCCTGGTGATCTGCCTTATAAGACAATCCTTAGGAGTTTTTATTTTATTTTACTTATTTATCACACCAACCAAAGTCAGCTAAGTGGTGGACTAATGAGAATTCTGAAGTACAGTAAATCAAATCTGGATGTCCAATAATTAAATAAGGTTTTCTGTTTCAAAGTTGCTTATTCCTGTTAAGAACTGTGTGAAATGCAGAGGCAGTCATTCCCCAGCCCAGCTTAATTTAATACAACAAAAGTTTTGGTGAAACTCTGAAATTTAACAAATAGAGCATAAGCTCTATTTCTCTTTTGTTTTGCTGCAAAAGGTGCTGCTATCCTTTATTAAACTGATCCAGTGAGGTAAGTATTTCAAAAGAGACTCTCTGCACTGGTCCCCACATATAGCCCTCCGTAATATTCTCAAGGAAATCTTGCAAAGCCAGCAACAGAGCTGTGGGTTAGGGATGTAAAATGTGTGCTTTCTGGCATTTATTTTACACGGTTTGCATTGTCAGAATTGTTAAGTAATCCCCAGGATTTTAAAAGCTGAATTATGGCTAACTGGCCTCATTAACCAATTGATTAATAATCAATCACCAGAAGACTGTGAATTCTAGTCCCACCTTAGGCATAATAATAATAATAATAAACTTTAATTTATAAACCGCACCCTTTCCAAAACAGGACTCGGGGCGGTGTACAGTCATATTAAAACAGTATAAATACAAAATATGGATATACTTAAATATACAAATAGGTAAAAGGAGGCATGAAAGGGGGCTGGGTGATTCTGGACCAGTCATTCTTTCTCAGCCCAATTTACCTCACCCGGTTGTTGTGTGGAAAATAGGAGTGTGGAAAAGGAGTGTCTATGGAGATTCTCCATCGTTCAGGTCATGGTTGTCCCAAAGGTGCTTTTTTCGAGAGGCAGCGGGGTTTTTCTTTGAAGATGTTTCAGTTCTCATCCAAGAAGCTTCTTCAGCTCCATCCAGTAAAGGCTGAAGAAGTTTCTAGGATGAGAAGCGAAACTTCTTCAAAGAAAAGTCATAAAGATCAATTGCCTCTTGAAAAAAAGCAACTTTGGGCATGTTGGTTAAGTTCCTCCCCTTGGGTTATTTACAAAAATAATAAAGGTGGAATAAAGCAATCTAATAAATATTCAAATACTCACTAAATATTGAATAAATATTCAAAAGCAGCATTAACATCCTTGCCAAGAAAGGAGGAGGAGAGGAAGGAGAAGGGGAAGGAGAAAGAGAGGAAGGAGAAGAAGAAGGAGAGGAAGGAGAAGAGGAAGGAGAAGGAGAAGGAGAGGAGGAGGAGCAGGAAGGACAGGAAGGAGAGGAAGGAGAAGCAGAAGGGGAAGGGGAAGAAGGAGAGGAAGGAGAGGAAGGAGAAGGAGAGAAAGAAGAAGGAGAGGAAGGAGAAGAGGAAGGGGAAGGGGAAGGAGAAGAAGAAGACCTTAAACTTTCATCTAGTAGTTTGGTACCCCAGAAGCGTGAAGCAAAGATAGAGGCGGTCTGGTGCCCTCCCACGATATTTCGGAGGACAGATGCGCTCCATCCCCAGCGATCAGAGCGAGAAAACCCTTCCGCCACTGGTTCAATTTCCATCCCCTCCGTAGCTATCCGGAACCAGCAAGGGACAGGCTCACTTACCCGCCTCTTTGAGCAACCGGAGCCCCCTCTTAGCCACCTGCAGCGGCAGGACGAACGAGGTCTGGGCGGTGTGGAAGCAGAAGCCGCACTTGTAGTTGCACTGGCGGGTGAAGTGGTAGTTGACGCTGAGCGGCACCGGCGGAGTAAGCGCAGCTGAGCTCGGGGAGACTCTGCGTCGGAGCGGGCCCCAAAAGCATAGGAGGACCAGCCGGCTGCAGAGAGCCCCCAGAGCTTGGAGCAGGAGACGGAGGAGCTGGAGGGGAGGAGGCAAGTGCATCGCGGTGCCTTCGCGGGCTTCTGCCTGGGGATTGCGGCGCTGGAGGGGAGAGCGCGGCTTTTGAAGGGCCGGAAACGGCGGGGATAACGCCGCTCAGCTGATCCAAGTTTCTGTTTCCTTTACGTGGAAAGTGCTCGGTATCGCTCAAGGTGACTAGACTCGCGGCGCCGTTGGTGTTGTGTGTGTGTTGTGTGCTGCCAGGCGGAGTTCCGAGAGGAAATGGGACCAGTTTAAGAAGCTGGAAGTGGGCAGCATTTTAGGACTTGAAGGTTTCAGACCAGAGGTCCCCAAACTTGGCAACTTTTAAGACTTGTGGACTTCGACTCTCAGAATTCTCCAGCCAGCAGAGCTCAATACATTAGTGTCTGAATCATTGACTCCAATGGCTTGAAGGGACACCGGAGGCCTTCTAGTCCAACCCTCTCTGCCCAAGGCAGGAGTTCTTATACCATTCTGGAGAAATCTTTGCTAGAAAATCCCCAGCAATAGAGCACCACAACTCCAGGAGGCAAGTTGTTCCTTTCATTAATCATCAGAAAATTACTCCATTGTTCCAGGTTGGATTTCCCTCTTATGATCTTCCACTCATTACTTCGTGTCCTGCCTTCAGATGCTATGGGGAGTAAATAGATGCTCTCTTCACTGTGACAGCCCATCAGGTATCTCTTCATTAGGCTGAGCATACTTAGTTCCTTTAATTGATCATGGTATGACTTGGCCTCCAGGCCTCTTTTCACCATTGTTGATCTTCTTTGGACTCTTTCTAGGGTCTCACATCTTTTTTGTATTATAGCGACCAGAATTGCACGCAGCATTCCAAGTTATGCATTATTCCCAGTGTGGGCTTACTCAGGGATAGGTTCTGGCAGAGACTACTGCTGGTTTGCTTAGGGACATGCTGCTTGATGCACAATACAATTAAAATTAAAAAAGCATGATGGACCAGAACTGACTAGTGCCTAAGTGGAAGGAAACACCAAACTACCCAGATGTTTAGAGATTCTGCTGAAGTTTATTCTGTGAACAGTCAAGGGTAGGGTTTGAAAACAAAAGTAGACACTTTGGAGCCTAGGCAGCCCAAACTAAGAACTCAAGGCAACATTGACAATTCAACATTCAAGAGTATGAACTCTGAACTTTTTCAAGAGTTTGAACTTTTTAAAAGCCATTTTTCGCCCTCCCCAGGCTCCAGAGGCTATATAGGAGCCTGGGGAGGGTGAAAACAGCTTCCCCTGACCCCCCCGGGAGGCTCTCCGGAGGCTTCAGGAGCTTCCCTAAAGGGCAAAAAACGACCCTACGAGCAAACCAGAAGTCACTTCTGGGTTGCTTGTAGGGTCGATTTTAGCCATTCAGAGCATTCAAGAGCCCTCAGAAGGCTTCCCTGAAGATTTGCTCGTAGGGTCGTTTTTTGTCCTCCGGATCCTTTAACGGAAGCCTTCTGAGGGCTCCTTAACACTCCGGAGGGCTAAAATCAGCCCTACAAGCAACCCGGAAGTGACTTCTGGTTTGCTGATAGGGTTGTTTTTTGCCCTTTAGGGAAGCTCCTGAAGCCTCCAGAGAGCCTCTGGGAGGACAGGGGAGGCTGTTTTCACCCTCCCCAGGCTCCTATAAAGCTTCTGGAGCCTGCGGAGGACGAAAAAAGCAAGCAAAAAATGGGGGGCAGCACCTGTCATGCGTGCATGTGTGCAGGGGGGGTTAGCGCATTGCATTATGGGTGAGGCACGCCTGCGCACGACCCCCCTGCGCTCCCCCACTTATGGCACACGAGCCAAAAAAAATTCGCACTTGCTGGCTGGAGCAATCAAACTGGAGTAAATGTTGCTCCAGTTGCTTTTGGGATTGTACCCCAGGTTACAGTTGTTTTGGGATTGTTTCCCGGATTGTACCTCCATTTGTTTTGGTGTTGTAACCCAGATTGTAGCCTACGGGTGCCACCTTTGCTTTCTTTTGCCACAGTCGTACTATTTCTATTGACAGATCTTTGTATTTTGTGATTTTTCTCCAGGTCTTTCTCTTCTATTCTGCTGTCTCCATGTACTGCAAGGCCACTGTCCAGACTTTGTTTTTCTTATCAAAAATGTTGTATGACAGGTACCTGAATGTTTGAATTCTAAACTCCCAGAGCATTTTGGCCTTTTCAGTTTCTAGTATGTTTATTTTGTGATTCCACCTTTGGGGAGAGGGGGCGGTATAAAAGTCTAAATAAAAGTAAAAGTAAAAGTTTGCTTGCAGACAAAGGTATTTCTTGAAGATCTTCCAATACACCATTTTCATCACTTTGTCATGCTGTTGTTTGTAGTCAGTCTGTGCTATCTTCTTGCAACAGCTTGCCAGATGGTCCACTATTTCTTCAGCTTCTTTGCAGAGGCGACGGTTGCTATCTCTGTGGTTCTCTTCTCAATTCCAGTTTTTCATGCATTTGTTCTTAAGGCTTGACCTTGTACAGCCAGCATTAGCTCCAGTCTGTTTCTTCAATTTTCCTGCGCTTAGCTATTGCTATTGTTCTTGTCCACTTTGCCTGCTACTTTTTTATGTATTGGCCATGTAATACTTGGCCTTGCCATGTCTTTTTTCTAGTCTTAATTTGATCTTTCTTGTAGGCCAGTTTGGTTTCTCCAGTACTTAGTAAACATTCATGGAATACTAACTTCAGGGCATCTTCTTCACTCTCCTTCAGATCTTCTTCTACCGGTAATGCTTTTTCCCCCTTCATCAGCTGTCTGGTATACTTACAACCTTCTACACCAACCTATTTTCCTTGGTAAGTAGAGTCTGTCAACTTTGCTGTGTGGAGGAAGTGTGTGACTCATTGTGATTTGTCTTCCTATCTAGGGTTTTTAGTTCTGCTTCAGAGTCATTTCCCCTAATGAGTTTGGACTCCAAGATCATTATTATTTCTATATTTTTATTCCTGCCTTTTATATACAGTATATTTTTATCAGTTCAATGCAGCAAACATACTTAACATATTTTTCGGACTATAAGACACACCTAGCTTTTGGGGAGGAAAACCAGAAAACAAATCTACCTCTGCCTCCCAACAATTTGCCTCCTTGCAGAAAACAGCCTGGTCAGCTTCAGCACAGCCTGATTTAGCCCAAACAGCTGATTAGTGGTTGGATCGGCCACCCAGAATACCGCCTATCAGCTGTTCCATGCTGCGGGGATTGCCACTGCCCATCGCCGGTGTTGCAGCCCATCGCCACCCCACCTATTGCTGCCTCCACACACCCAATTTTCTGTCTCAACATGTTCCATTTTCGGCCTCCGCGTGCCCCATTTTCAGCCCATTTTTGGCTTGTTCCAGGCAGTGGGGATTCCCATCGCTGCCTATCCTTGCTGCCTGGAATGGGCCGAAAATGGGACGTGTGGAGGTGAGGATGGGTGATGGTGATCCCTGCAGCCTGGAACAGCTGATTGGTGGTATTATGGGAGGCCAATACAACTGCCAATCAGCAGCTCTTGCTAAATCAGGCTGTGCTGAAATTGACCAGACTACTTGCTGCAAGGAGGCAAATTGCTGGGAGGCAGAGGCCGAAGGGTGGGGGCTGGCAGGTGGGGCTTCAGGAACATTTGCTCTATAAGACACAGATATTTCAACTCACTTTTGGGGTGGGGCGGGGTGGGGGAATGCATCTTATACACCAAAAAATACAGTAATATTCCTAGTTCTAATTTTTCCTACAACAACCATCCTGTGAAGTAGGGTGGACTGAGTTTTGCCACTGCTTTTTTTCTGTGATCTTTCTGACTTCCTGACTGAAGCCTGCAGCTTCAAAATATCCTGGTCATCGGCCAATTATAAGATATTCCTTAGGAGTTTTAATTTTATTTTACTTATTTATCACATCAACCAAAGTCAGCTAAGTGGTGGACTAATGAGAATTCTGAAGTACAGTAAATCAAATCTGGATGTCCAATAATTAAGTAAGGTTTTCTGTTTCAAAGTTGCTTATTCCTGTTAAGAACTGTGTGAAATGCAGAGGCAGTCATTCCCCAGCCCAGCTTAATTTAATACAACAAAAGTTTTGGTGAAACTCTGAAATTTAACAAATAGAGCATAAGCTCTATTTCTCTTTTGTTTTGCTGCAAAAGGTGCTGCTATCCATTATTAAACTGATCCAGTGAGGTAAGTATTTCAAAAGAGACTCTCTGCACTGGTCCCCACATATAGCCCTCCGTAATATTCTCAAGGAAATCTTGCAAATCCAGCAACAGAGCTTTGGGTTAGGGATGTAAAATGTGTGCTTTCCATCATTTATTTTACACGGTTTACATTGTCAGAATTGTTATGTAATCCCCAGGATTTTAAAAGCTGAATTATGGCTAACTGGCCTCATTAACCAATTGATTAATAATCAATCACCAGGAAGACTGTGAATTCTAGTCCCACCTTAGGCATAATAATAATAATAATAATAATAATAATAATAATAATAATAATAATAATAATAATAATAATAATAATAATCTTTAATTTATTACCCGCACCCTTTCCTAAACAGGACTCGGGGCGGTGTACAGTCATATTAAAACAGTATAAATACAAAATATGGGTATACTTAAATATACAAATAGGTAAAAGGAGGCATGAAAGGCGGCTGGGTGATTCTGGACCAGTCATTCTTTCTCAGCCCAATTTACCTCACCTGGTTGTTGTGTGGAAAATAGGAGTGTGGAAAAGGTTTGTCTATGGAGATTCTCCATCGTTCAGGTCATGGTTGTCCCAAAGGTGCTTTTTTCGAGAGGCAGCGGGGTTTTTCTTTGAAGATGTTTCAGTTCTCATCCAAGAAGCTTCTTCAGCTCCATCCAGTAAAGGCTGAAGAAGTTTCTAGGATGAGAAGCGAAACTTCTTCAAAGAAAAGTCATAAAGTTCAATTGCCTCTTGAAAAAACAACAACTTTGGGCGTGTTGGTTAAGTTCCTCGCCTTGGGTTATTTACAAAAATAATAAAGGTGGGATAAAGCAATCTAATAAATATTCAAATACTCACTAAATATTGAATAAATATTCAAAAGCAGCATTAACATCCTTGCCAAGAAAGGAGGAGGAGAGGAAGGAGAAGGGGAAGGAGAAAGAGAGGAAGGAGAAGAAGGAGGAGAGGAAGGAGAAGTAGAAGGAGAAGAAGAGGAAGAAGGAGAGGAGGAGGAGCAGGAAGGACAGGATGGAGAGGAAGAAGCAGAAGGGGAAGGGGAAGAAGGAGAGGAAGGAGAGGAAGGAGAAGGAGAGAAAGGAGAAGGAGAGGAAGGAGAAGAGGAAGGGGAAGGGGAAGGAGAAGAAGAAGACCTTAAACTTTTATTTAGTAGTTTGGTACCCCAGAAGCGTGAAGCAAAGATAGAGGCGGTCTGGTGCCCTCCCACGATATTTCGGAGGACAGATGCGCTCCATCCCCAGCGATCAGAGCGAGAAAACCCTTCCGCCACTGGTTCAATTTCCATCCCCTCCGTAGCTATCCGGAGCCAGCAAGGGACAGGCTCACTTACCCGCCTCTTTGAGCAACCGGAGCCCCCTCTTAGCCACCTGCAGCGGCAGGACGAACGAGGTCTTGGCGGTGTGGAAGCAGAAGCCGCACTTGTAGTTGCACTGGCGGGTGAAGTGGTAGTTGACGCTGAGCGGCACCGGCGGAGGAAGCGCAGCTGAGCTCGGGGAGACTCTGCGTCGGAGCGGGCCCCAAAAGCATAGGAGGACCAGCTGGCTGCAGAGAGCCCCCAGAGCTTGGAGCAGGAGACGGAGGAGCTGGAGGGGAGGAGGCAAGTGCATCGCGGTGCCTTCGCGGGCTTCTGCCTGGGGATTGCGGCGCTGGAGGGGAGAGCGCGGCTTTTGAAGGGCCGGATAACGGCGGGGATAACGCCGGTCAGCTGATCCAAGTTTCGGTTTCCTTTACGTGGAAAGTGCTCGGTATCGCTCAAGGTGACTAGACTCGCTGCGCCGTTGGTGTTGTGTGTGTGTTGTGTGCTGCCAGGCGGAGTTCCGAGAGGAAATGGGACCAGTTTAAGAAGCTGGAAGTGGGCAGCGTTTTAGGACTTGAAGGTTTCAGACCAGAGGTCCCCAAACTTGGCAACTTTTAAGACTTGTGGACTTCGACTCTCAGAATTCTCCAGCCAGCAGAGCTCAATACATTAGTGTCTGAATCATTGACTCCAATGGCTTGAAGGGACACCGGAGGCCTTCTAGTCCAACCCTCTCTGCCCAAGGCAGGAGTTCTTATACCATTCTGGAGAAATCTTTGCTAGAAAATCCCCAGCAATAGAGCACCACAACTCCAGGAGGCAAGTTGTTCCTTTCATTAATCATCAGAAAATTACTCCATTGTTCCAGGTTGGATTTCCCTCTTATGATCTTCCACTCATTACTTCATGTCCTGCCTTCAGATGCTATGGGGAGTAAATAGATGCTCTCTTCACTGTGACAGCCCATCAGGTATCTCTTCATTAGGCTGAGCATACTTAGTTCCTTTAATTGATCATGGTATGACTTGGCCTCCAGGCCTCTTTTCACCATTGTTGATCTTCTCTGGACTCTTTCTAGGGTCTCACATCATTTTTGTGTTATAGGACCAGAATTGCATGCAGCATTCCAAGTTATGCATTATTCCCAGTGTGGGCTTTCTCAGGGGTAGGTTCTGGCAGAGACTACTGCTGGTTTGCTTAGGGACATGCTGCAAACGCGCTTGATGCACAATACAATTAAAATTAAAAAGCATGATGGACCAGAACTGACTAGTGCCTAAGTGGAAGCAAACACTACCCAGATGTTTAGAGATTCTGCTGAAGTTTATTCTGTGAACAGTCAAGGGTAGGGTTTGAAAACAAAAGTAGACACTTTGGAGCCTAGGCAGCCCAAACTAAGAACTCAAGGCAACATTGACAATTCAACATTCAAGAGTTTGAACTCTGAACTTTTTCAAGAGTTTGAACTTTTTAAAAGTCATTTTTCGCCCTCCCCAGGCTCCAGAGGCTATATAGGAGCCTGGGGAGGGTGAAAACAGCTTCCCCTGACCCCCCCGGGAGGCTCTCCGGAGGCTTCAGGAGCTTCCCTAAAGGGCAAAAAACGACCCTACGAGCAAACCAGAAGTCACTTCTGGGTTGCTTGTAGGGTCGATTTTAGCCCTCCGGAGCATTCAAGAGCCCTCAGAAGGTTTCCCTGAAGATTTGCTCGTAGGGTCGTTTTTTGTCCTCCGGATCCTTTAACAGAAGCCTTCTGAGGGCTCCTTAACACTCCGGAGGGCTAAAATCAGCCCTACAAGCAACCCGGAAGTGACTTATGGTTTGCTCATAGGGTTGTTTTTTGCCCTTTAGGGAAGCTCCTGAAGCCCCCAGAGAGCCTCTGGGAGGACAGGGGAGGCTGTTTTCACCCTCCCCAGGCTCCTATAAAGCTTCTGGAGCCTGGGGAGGAGGAAAAAAGCAAGCAAAAAATGTGGGGCAGCACCTGTCATGCGCGCATGCGTGCAGGGGGGGGTTAGCGCATTGCATTATGGTGAGGCACGCCTGCGCACGACCCCCCTGTGCTCCCCCACTTATGGCACACGAGCCAAAAAAATACGCCATTGCTGGCTGGAGCAATCAAACTGGAGTAACTGTTGCTCCAGTTGCTTTTGGGATTGTACCCCAGGTTACAGTTGTTTTGGGATTGTTTCCCGGATTGTACCTCCATTTGTTTTGGGGTTGTAACCCAGATTGTAGCCTACGGGTGCCACCTTTGCTTTCTTTTGCCACAGTCGTACTATTTCTATTCACAGATCTTTGTATTTTGTGATTTTTTCTCCAGGTCTTTCTCTTCTATTCTGCTGTCTCCATGTACTGCAAGGCCACTGTCCAGACTTTGTTTTTCTTATCAAAAATGTTGTACGACAGGTACCTGAATGTTTGAATTCTAAACTCCCAGAGCATTTTGGCCTTTTCAGTTTCTAGTATGTTTATTTTGTGGTCCCACCAGTTTTTGCTTGCAGACAAAGGTATTTCTTGAAGATCTTCCAATACACCATTGCCATCACTTTGTCATGCTGTTGTTTGTAGTCAGTCTGTGCTATCTTCTTGCAACAGCTTGCCAGATGGTCCACTATTTCTTCAGCTTCTTTGCAGAGGCGACGGTTGCTATCTCTGTGGTTGTCTTCTCAATTCCAGTTTTTCATGCATTTGTTCTTAAGGCTTGACCTTGTACAGCCAGCATTAGCTCCAGTCTGTTTCTTCAATTTTCCTGCGCTTAGCTATTGCTATTGTTCTTGTCCACTTTGCCTGCTACTTTTTTATGTATTGGCCATGTAATACTTGGCCTTGCCATGTCTTTTTTCTAGTCTTAATTTGATCTTTCTTGTAGGCCAGTTTGGTTTCTCCAGTACTTAGTAAACATTCATGGAATACTAACTTCAGGGCATCTTCTTCACTCTCCTTCAGATCTTCTTCTACCGGTAATGCTTTCCCCCTCTTCATCAGCTGTCTGGTATACTTACAACCTTCCACACCGACCTATTTCCTTGGTAAGTAGAGTCTGTCGACGTTGCTGTGTGGATGAAGTGTGTGACTCATTGTGATTTGTCTTCCTATCTAGGGTTTTTAGTTCTGCTTGAGAGTCACTTCCCCTAATGAGTTTGGACTCCAAGATCATTATTATTACTATATTTTTATTCCTGCCTTTTTATTTACAGTATATTTTTATCAGTTCAATGCAGCAAACATACTTACCATATTTTTCGGACTATAAGACACACCTAGCTTTTGGGGAGGAAAACAAGAAAACAAATCTGCCTCTGCCTCCCAACAATTTGCCTCCTTGCAGAAAACAGCCTGGTCAGCTTCAGCACAGCCTGATTTAGCACAAACAGCTGATTAGTGGTTGGATCGGCCACCCAGAATACCGCCTATCAGCTGTTCCAGGCTGCCGGGATTGCCACTACGTATCGCCAGTGTTGCAGCCCATCGCCACCCCACCTATTGCCGCCTCCACACACTCAATTTTCTGTCTCAGCACATTCCATTTTCGGCCTCCATACATCCCATTTTTTGGCTTGTTCCAGGCAGTGGGTATTCCCATCGCTGCCTATCCTTGCCGCCTGGAATGGGCCGAAAATGTGACGTGTGGAGGCTGTAAATGGGACATGTGGAGGGCGATGGGCGATGGTGCTCCCCGCAGCCTGGAACAGCTGATTGGTGGTATTATGGGAGGCCAATCCAACTGCCAATCAGCAGCTCATGCTAAATCAGGCTGTGCTGAAGTTGAGCAGGCTGCTTGTCGCAAGGAGGCAAATTGCTGGGAGGCAGAGGTCAAAGGGTGGGGGCTGGCAGGTTGGGCTTCAGGAACATTTGCTCTATAAGACACAGATAGTTCAACTCACTTTGGGGGGGTGGGGCGGGGGAATGCATCTTATATACCAAAAATACGGTAATACTCCTAGTTCTATTTTTTCCTACAACAACCATCCTGTGAAGTAGGGTGGATGGAGTTTTGCCACTGCTTTTTTCTGGGATCTTTCTGACTTGACTGAAGCCTATAGCTTCAAAATATCCTGGTGATCTGCCTTATAAGACAATCCTTAGGAGTTTTTATTTTATTTTACTTATTTATCACACCAACCAGTCAGATAAGTGGTGGACTAATGAGAATTCTGAAGTACAGTAAATCAAATCTGGATGTCCAATAGTTAAGTAAGGTTTTCTGTTTCAAAGTTGCTTACTCCTGTTAAGAACTGTGTGAAATGCAGAGGCAGTCATTCCCCAGCCCAGTTTAATTTAATACAACAAAAGTTTTGGTGAAACTCTGAAATTTAACAAATAGAGCATAAGCTCTATTTCTCTTTTGTTTTGCTGCAAAAGGTGCTGCTATCCTTTATTAAACTGATCTAGTGAGGTAAGTATTTCAAAAGAGACTCTCTGCACTGGTCCCCACATACAGCCCTCTGTAATATTCCAAAGGAAATCTTGCAAAGCCAGCAACAGAGCTGTGGGCTAGGGATGTAAAATGCCTGCATTCCGGCATTTATTTTACACAGCTTACATTGTCAGAATTGTTATGTAATCCCCAGGATTTTAAAAGCTGAATTATTGCTAACTGGCCTCATTAACCAATTGATTAATAATCAATCACCAGGGAGACTGTGAATTCTAGTCCCACCTTAGGCATGAAAGGCGGCTGGGTGATTCTGGACCAGTCATTCTTTCTTAGCCCAACTTACCTCACCCGGTTGTTGTGTGGAAAATAGGAGTGTGGAAAAGGTGTGTCTATGGAGATTCTCCATCGTTCAGGTCATGGTTGTCCGAAAGGTGCTTTTTTCGAGAGGCGGCGGGGTTTTTCTTTGAAGATGTTTCATTTCTCATCCAAGAAGCTTCTTCAGCTCCATCCAGTAAAGGCTGAAGAAGTTTCTAGGATGAGAAGCGAAACGTCTTCAAAGAAAAGTCATAAAGTTCAATTGCCTCTTGAAAAAAAAGCAACTTTGGGTGTGTTGGTTAAGTTCCTCGCCTTGGGTTATTTACAAAAATAATAAAGGTGGGATAAAGCAATCTAATAAATATTCAAATACTCACTAAATATTGAATAAATATTCAAAAGCAGCATTAACATCCTTGCCAAGAAAGGAGGAGGAGAGGAAGGAGAAGGGGAAGGAGAAAGAGAGGAAGAAGGAGAAAGAGAGGAAGGAGTAGAAGGAGAAGAAGGAGAAGGAGAAGGGGAAGGAGAAAGAGAGGAAGAAGGAGAAAGAGAGGAAGGAGAAGAAGGAGAAGAGGAAGGAGAAGGAGAAGGAGAGAAAGAGGAAGAAGGAGAGGAGGAGGAGCAGGAAGGACAGGAAGGAGAGGAAGGAGAAGCAGAAGGGGAAGGGGAAGAAGGAGAGGAAGGAGAAGAGGAAGGGGAAGGGGAAGGAGAAGAAGAAGACCTTAAACTTTCATCTAGTAGTTTGGTACCCCAGAAGCGTGAAGCAAAGATAGAGGCGGTCTGGGGCCCTCCCACGATATTTCGGAGGACTGATGCGCTCCATCCCCAGCGATCAGAGCGAGAAAACCCTTCCGCCACTGGTTCAATTTCCATCCCCTCCGTAGCTTCCCGGAGCCAGCAAGGGACAGGCTCACTTACCCGCCTCTTTGAGCAACCGGAGCCCCCTCTTAGCCACCTGCAGCGGCAGGACGAACGAGGTCTTGGCGGTGTGGAAGCAGAAGCCGCACTTGTAGTTGCACTGGCGGGTGAAGTGGTAGTTGACGCTGAGCGGCACCGGCGGAGGAAGCGGAGCTGAGCTCGGGGAGACTCTGCGTCGGAGCGGGCTCCAAAAGCAGAGGAGGACCAGCCGGCTGCAGAGAGCCCCCAGAGCTTGGAGCAGGAGACGGAGGAGCTGGAGGGGAGGAGGCAAGTGCATCGCGGTGCCTTCGCGGGCTTCTGCCTGGGGATTGCGGCGCTGGAGGGGAGAGCGCGGCTTTTGAAGGGCCAGATAACGGCGGGGATCTGATGATCGCCGCTCAGCTGATCCAAGTTTCGGTTTCCTTTACGGGGAAAGTGCTCGGTATCGCTCAAGGTGACTAGACTCGCGGCGCCGTTGGTGTTGTGTGTGTGTTGTGTGCTGCCAGGCGGAGTTCCGAGAGGAGATACTAGAGGAAATGGGACCAGTTTAAGAAGCTGGAAGTGGACAGCGTTTTAGGACTTGAAGGTTTCAGACCAGGGGACCCCAAACTTGGCAACTTTTAAGACTTGTGGACTTCGACTCTCAGAATTCTCCAGCCAGCAGAGCTCAATACATTAGTGTCTGAATCATTGACTCCAATGGCTTGAAGGGACTCCGGAGGCCTTCTAGTCCAACCCTCTCTGCCCAAGGCAGGAGTTCTTATACCATTCTGGAGAAATCTTTGCTAGAAAATCCCCAGCAATGGAGCACCACAACTCCAGGAGGCAAGTTGTTCCTTTCATTAATCATCAGAAAATTACTCCTTCGTTCCAGGTTGGATTTCCCTCTTATGATCTTCCACTCATTACTTTGTGTCCTGCCTTCAGATGCTATGGGGAGTAAATAGATGCTCTCTTCACTGTGACAGCCCATCAGGTATCTCTTCATTAGGCTGAGCATACTTAGTTCCTTTAATTGATCATGGTATGACTTGGCCTCCAGGCCTCTTTTCACCATTGTTGATCTTCTTTGGACTCTTTCTAGGGTCTCACATCTTTTTTTGTGTTTTAGTGACCAGAATTGCACGCAGCATTCCAAGTTATGCATTATTCCCAGTGTGGGCTTACTCAGGGGTAGGTTCTGGCAGAGACTACTACTGGTTTGCTTAGGGACATGCTGCAAACGCGCTTGATGCACAATACAATTAAAATTAAAAAAGCATGATGGACCAGAACTAACTACTGCCTAAGTGGAAGCAAAAAACCAAACTACCCAGATGTTTAGAGATTCTGCTGAAGTTTATTCTGTGAACAGTCAAGGGTAGGGTTTGAAAACAAAAGTAGACACTTTGGAGCCTAGGCAGCCCAAACTAAGAACTCAAGGCAACATTGACAATTAAACATTCAAGAGTTTGAACTCTGCTGTCCTAGACTTTTAGCTGATCTCAATCAGCCTTCTACCCTCAACTGTAAACATTCAAGCAACTCATTAGTTGGGTGTCTCCCCTCCCCCCTTCTTCCCACTTAGGAAGATTTTCCAACCAGAAGGATCCAGCTGCCTTCTCTTCTTGGGGAATGAGTTCAGGTTAGGCTAGGCCAGACCAGGTAGAATGGAAGAGTGGGAAGTTTGCTTCTGCAGACTTCATAGAAGTAATCCATCAGGTATTTTCTTTGGGGGTTTCCTGCTTATTGTCTTCAGAGAACTTTCTCAATCTTCCTCCACACTGCCTCTTCAACAGAGCAGCAGGCCCTGAATCTGAAGGCACTCATTCACAAGAAGAATGGAGGGCTGCTTCCCCCATAAATGTGTGAAAATGGTATGTGTGAGGACAGATGGTTGAATCGCGGGCACCTCTAAAAAGCAGAATAACCCATACATTGGTCACAGAAGACCATGCAGGTAGAAAACCATATTTTTATTTTTATATCTTCTGTGATAAGCCGAGGGACAGAAAGAGGGAGTAGTGACCTTCCTCCCATATTTAGGCATACCAGGGGTTGTAACACAAATACATACCTATTTCCCTGGCTCAACTGAAAAGGAAGTGAGCCCGTGGCTTAGTGGCTAAAACTCCTGCCTAAGATATATACAGCCCAGGTTCAAATCCCAGTAAGGGTATGGCTAGCTGATGAGAGCTAATTAGCTCGAAATAGATCTATACTAGTCTCCCTTTATTTATTTGTCAGTACAAATACAACACAAATATAAAAAGGCAACATTAAAAATAAAAATATGGTTTTCTGCCTGCATGGTCTTCTGTGATAAGCCGAGGGACAGAAAGAGGGAGTAGTGACCTTCCTCCCATATTTAGGCATACCAGGGGTTGTAACACAAATACATACATACACACACACACACACACACACACACACACACACACACACATATATATAATGTACGTCTTTGGTTGTTCGGGTTTTCTCCTGCGTAGAATTGGAAGTATCTTCACGACGTTTCAATGAAGTCTCATTCATCATCTTCAGGCTGGTGCTTCCAGCTTGGTGCTTCCAGGAGCAATGTGAGATCTCAGCCGGTTCCTCTTTTTAACTGCCAGTGGGGGTTTGAGCTGATTGGGTGGGAGCTTGGCTGCATTCTGATTGGGTGGAGGTGTATTCTGATTGGTAGGTGGCTTGGCTGTGCTCTGATTGGATGGGAGTTTGGCTGTGCTCTGATTGGATGGGGGCGTGTTCTGTTTGGGTGGGGTCCTGGTTGTGCTTGTGTTAGTCTGAGTTGCAGAGGGATTTGAGCTGATTATATATATATATATATATATATATATATATATATATGTATGTATGTATGTATGTATGTATGTATGTATGTATGTATGTATGTATATATGTTGTATATGTTGTATATGATGTATATATGTATATATGTATATATGTATATATGATGTATATATGTATATATGTATATATATGTGTGTGTGTGTTGTAATTGTACTGATAAATAAATAAAGGGAGACTAGGATAGATCTATTTCGAGCTAATTAGCTCTCATCAGCTAGCCATACCCTTACTGGGATTAGAACCCGGGCTGTATATATCTTAGGCAGGAGTCTTAACCACTAAGCCACGGGTTCTCTTCCTTATCAGTTGAGCCAGGGAAATAGGTATGTATTTGTGTTACAACCCCTGGTATGCCTAAATATGGGAGGAAGGTCACTACTCCCTCTTTCTGTCCTTCGGCTTATCACAAAGACCATGCAGGCAGAAAACCATATTTTTATTTTTACTGTTGCCTTTTTATATTTGTGTTGTAATTGTACTGATAAATAAATAAAGGGAGACTAGGATAGATCTATTTCGAGCTAATTAGCTCTCATCAGCTAGCCATACCCTTACTGGGATTAGAACCCGGGCTGTATATATCTTAGGCAGGAGTCTTAACCACTAAGCCACGGGTTCTCTTCCTTATCAGTTGAGCTAGGGAAATAGGTATGTATTTGTGTTACAACCCCTGGTATGCCCAAATATCCTGCCTAATATGTAATACAGCCCAGGTCCAAATCCCAGTAAGGGTATGGCTAGCTGATGAGAGCTAAATAGCTTGAAATAGATCTAGACTAGTCTCCCTTTATTTATTTATCAGCACAAATACTATATATATAGTTGAGGGGTTAATTTGAGTTCAGTTTTTATTCCTTGTATTCCCCACACTTCCTGTTCCTGCTTTCCTGTCCCACTTTATTACTCTTGTTTCGCCAGGGAACACTCCTCACCAAGGACACTGATAGAGCAGCCATGACTCCTGCTATGTTTTTTTCCCACCCACAATGACAGGGAGTCTAAATTGCCAGGGGAATTCTAAACAAAATATCTGGAATGAGACTTAATTTTTTACACAAACATTTATGCTCCATTTTGTAGCTGATACCTCAGTGTCAAATCTATACTATTTGTTTAAGTATAAAGGTAAATCTGTGATTTTATTTTCACGCTGCGATTATCTTTTTGTTTTTGGAAACTAACATAGTTCCCCTTATGTTTCTTTCTTGTATCAATCAGAATTTAACACTTTTTATACTCCTAAAACTTACGTTAATTTTGTTCGTTACAATATTAGTTTGCCACTTCTTGTCACAGAGTATATTTTTAGACGCAAGATCAATATGTGTGTATGTACAGGTAGTCCTCCACTTAAGACCACAATTGAGCCCAAAATGTATGTTGCTAAGTGAATGCATTTGTCGAGTTTTGTCTCATTTTATGACTTTTCTTGCTAGTGTTACTAAGTGAATCATTGCAATTGTTAAGTTAGTAACACAATGGTTAAGTGAATCTGGCTTCCCCATTGACTTCTCAGCTTCTCAGAAGGTTGCAAAAAGAGGACCCCAGGACACTGCAATGGTCATAAATATGAACCAGTGCCAAGCATCTGAATTTTGATCATGTGATGGTCATGTGAAAAATGATCATAATTTTCACATGCTGTTGTTAAAAAAAATTCAGTTGTAACTGTAGCTGTTGTAACTTTGAATGGTCACTAAATGAGCTGTTGTAAGTCGAGAACTACCTGTCTAAATATGTATAAGAAAACAACAAAGAAAAGAGGCATTACAGTACAGATATTTTAGCCTGGCCTGGCCTATACTCTGTTCCTTTCTCCAGTATAAAAAGTTGGGATTAACTTCAAGTACAGGTAGTCCTCAATCAGTGGTGAGTTCCGGATCCCGTTGCAACTGGTACAGTGCAACAGGGCCAAGCATCCACCACATGAATGTGTGCAGCACGCGCACATGCGTCCTTACCTCCTGCGATGCTCCACAATGCCTCCGTGACACTCCAGCTGCTTGGCAAAGGGTCACGCAGGCACTGTATGCTCCGTGCGCAGAAGCGCTGAAGAGCTCAAATACATGTAAGGAGCGCAGGCGGGTGGGTGGGCCCTCCGGAGGACCGTACCGGAACAGTACCCAGTGCTCCCGGCAGGCACCAGTACACCCGTACCGGGGCGTACCGGTCGTAACCCACCACTGTCCTCAATTTACATGAGTTTATTTCATGATCATTCCAAGTTACAACTGCACTGAAAACAGGGACTTGTGCAGACCATTGCAGCATCCCTAATTATGTGATCAAAATCTAGACAATAATGTGCAGGTAATGCTTGACTTCTGACCATTCATTTAGGGACCGTTTGAAGTTTCAACTATAAAAAACTGACTTATGACCGTTTTTCACATGACCATTACAGCACCCCCATGGACATGTGATCAAAATTCAGATGCTTGTCAAATGGCTCATAGCTATGATGGCTGTAGCACCCGAAAGGGGATGTAATCACCTTTTGGGACCTTCTGACAAGCAAAGTCAATGGGGAAGGTAGATTCATATTAAAACCACATGAGGAATTTTAACTACAGTGATTCATTTAACTGTGGCAAGAAAGGTGGTGCCATGAGGCTAAACTCCCTTAACAAGAGTCTTGCTTAGCAACAGAAAGTTCAGATTCAGTCTTCTATCGTGTTCCTAAATCAGCTCTCCTCTGCCAGTTTTTTTTTTCCATATGTTTACAGCTGCTGTGATTATTCTCCTGGAGGTAATGTGAATGAAGGCCATTGGTCGCTGCTGTGGTCTCACTTAAATAAAGTTTGCTCTTCCAGTGGGCCTGACCCATTTCCCCCCTCTATTTTTTTTTGTTTTTTGCTCCCTTACCAGGCAGACATTACTTAAACAAGCTGTCTCTCTTCCCGAGCTGTTTTTCTCGCCAACTCAAAGGCCAACTTAACCAACTCAGTTCCCTGACCTTAATTGGTTGATTAGAACACCCTGGCAGCTGCTGCTTGAAACTCACCAAATCTTAAATCAATTTCACTCTTGTAGTCAGGTCAGGAAATTGGTTATAAATGCCTGCATTGGTTAGAAAATGATTCCCCCCCCTCATTGTTTATTACCATTGTACTTGTCACTGACACTAGCTAACTAAGCTTAGTGTGAAGGCCATGGTTTTCATAGCTGTGAAAACTGGGTCAAAGATATTAAATGAAGAATAAATGCTATATATGTAACGTGAAGGCAAGAGCCATCAAAGAAGAGCTGGAAGAGACTTGGGAAAAAAAAGGAGGATTAATTAAAAAGTGGCTGGATGCTTTCTGATAAGACCAGTAGGTCTTTACAAGAAGTCAAAGATGCAGTTAACTCTGACAATTCTGATGACATGTTCATCAGATTCCAAAAAGTCAGAACTGACTGAGAAACAAATTAAAGCAGAGGTGGGGAACCTGCAGCTTTTGAGATATCACTGAACAACTCCCAGTAGCTAATTGGCATGGCTGATATTGATGGATGCTGAGAATTGTTTCCATAGCATTTGAAGGATCAGAGGTTTACCACGGTGCTAAATGCATAGCAGGATTGAACCAATGTTCCATGTGTTGATCCATTATCTTTAATATTCTGTTACCATAACTCTTGAGAATAGACATCGAGTGCAGATAGTTATGTTTGTGCAAATCAAATATTCAGTTGAGGAATTTCAAATGAACAGGATTTTGTCACACATACACAAATAAGCTTTTCTGAATATTTGGAGTTAAGTCTTGTTTGGTTTCTTTGCTGTTTCATGTACTATAGGATCTCAGTTAAAAAATATCTCTCGTTGATGGGGAGGAGTCTAGGGGCCACAAAAAATGAGCTGGGGAACTGCTGTTCCTGGGCTGCAGCTTGCCACTTCTGCTTTTTTGAAGTATTGGAGACTCCCATTTTATTGAGGCTGTGCAATATATTTGCAGAACAAGCCACCCTAATTGCATACCAGATTAAAAGTTGTTTTCAGAAATTTAAAAAATTGTAAATGTACTGTGTTGGCTACCAAACCACTAAAAATTCAACACTCAACATGCTGTGGTTTAATTATCAAGTTGGAAATCCTCCTGATCCCAATTTAGCAGAAATTTGTCAGAAATCAAATTTCATAGGTGTTTCTTTTTCCTATCCACCCTGTCCAATTTCTGCAGCAAAACTAAGACGACTGCATTCTGGGCATATGTAGTTACAGATGCTGCTGTGAAGAGGAATAATGTTTGTTTTGCACATCAGTGTCCAAGGCAGTTGGGCACTAATTCAAATCAACACCCTGTGTATAAAAATGGGGGCACTCTTTATTTTGTATGTTAACATTTCCCCCAGAAGATAGGAACGTTAATCTGATGTACTCACATACAAAACTCCAGCAAATGTTGTGCCTTCTCTTTCATCACTGGACTGCCATCTATCAGAAAAGAAGTAGGGGAGTGTTTCCCAACCCTTTTTTGGGCCATGCCCCACCTAAGCATCTCTAAAATCCTGATGCCCACCTCAACCCAGTGACATATAATTCTTACTTTACTCAAAAAGTGAACTTTATTTACGCAGAGAAAGCCTAAAAGGCCATTAACTTGGTTTAAACAAGATTCAAATTGCCCTCATTAAAAATCAAATTGCCCCCACCCCGTGGGGCATGGGCCTCACATTGGGAACCACTGGTGTAGGGTCTCCTGCTTGAGCAGGGGGGTGGACTAGATGACCTATAAGGTTCCTTCCAATTCTGTTATTCTATTCTATTCTACTCCTATTCTATTCTGCTCTGCTCTTATTCTATTTTATTTTGTTCTGTTCTAAATTTATTTGCATTTGCTTCGGATCCCAACCTTTTCTTCTTCTTCTTCAAAACAAACGAAAGGCAAATTTATCAGAGGCGCTCGCCTGCTTGCTAATACTCAGATCTCTCCGTGAACTTTCACAAAAAGTTCACTTTCGTGAAAGTCATCGGCTTCATTTCCCAAATCCTCTCGGTTTCCTTTTTTTCCCATAGCGTTCCCCTATTCACTTTTGCACAGGGTTACTTGAATCCTAACTTCCTCGTGGGTAAGTTTCGGTTTCCTGTGCAAAGTCGCAGAAGGGGGGGGGGGGTTTGCTTTCGTTTCTCCGCCGGTCTCTCCCTTTCCTCCTGGCGGTAACAGCAGAGTCGGGCGACTGTTTTGGTCCACTCGTTCGTGGATCTGCCGGCCGGCCCCTAGGCGGCTTCTTAAGACGCTCCCGGTTTCGTTTCTCCTCATGCCGCACCCTAAGTCCCTTCGGCTGCTACAATTAGCCATGGATAGGCTGCTCTCTGCGAAACAAGCGGGCTGGCTGGATCGCTCCTTCGTGGCCGGATCGGCAGGGGCGGAGATAGCCTATTTCACCCTGAGCGGCGCCGGAGAGCAGCCAGCCCACCGCGCCAGGCCCGGCTGCTTTCTTCCCCCTCCGGGCAGATGCTATTCCTTCGGCGTCCCCGTGGCTCCAAACCTGCGGGAGCGCGTCCGGGCTGCCCGGCTGCAGGGGACATTGCAGCGCCGGCTGGAGGAGGCGCCTTGGGGCGCTCGGGGCCGAGTCCTGCCGCTCCTCTGCTACGGGCGTGGCGGAGCTCTGCTGGAGAAGGGCTTCTTGGTCCAGGACGAGCGGGGGCTGCCGGAGACGCGGGCCTTTTTGGACGAGCTCTTGCGGGGCCTGCTGCTCCCGGCTCACCTGTGCGTGTACGAGGAAGGCGAAGGCGGCCGGCTGGGCTGCACCTTGTGGGGCTTCCAGGGGGCGGGAAAGGAGAGCGAGCTGCTGGGCAGAGCGAATGTGGTGGCCGCCGAAGAAGCGGAGTTCCACCCTGCGGTTCCTCACCTTCTGGGCAACACCGTGTTCAGGTCTCGGGAAGCTGCCCGACAAGTGCTGGAAGAAGTAAGTGTTTAGGACAGAGGCCTTCAAACTTGGCAAATCCCAGCATAGCTGGCTGGAGAATTCTGGGATTTGAAGTCCCCAAGTCTTAAAGTTGCCATGTTTGGGGACTCCTGGTTTAAGGAGGCAGAACCAGCCCTCCTTGTCAGGACTACCTGTAGCAGAAGCACAGGTAGATCTTGACATGCAGCAGTTTGTTTAGTGACTGTTCAAAATTAACAACGGCATTGAAAAAGTGACTTGGGACCATGTGTCTCACACATACGACCGTTGCAGCAGCCTCGCCGTCAAGTGAATTCAGAGGCTTGGCAACTGGTTCGTATTTATGACAGTTGCAGTATCCTGAGTTCATGTGCTTGCTTTTGGCAGTCTTCTGACAAAGCAAGTCAATGGGGAAGCCAGGTTTACAACCATTCTGCTAAGTTAACTGCAGCGATTCACTTAACAACTGGAGCAGGAAAGGTCATAAAACGGGGCAAAACTCACTCAACAATTCTCTTGCTTGGCAACAAAACTTTTGGTCATAAGTTGAGGACTACCTATATACAGGGGGAAGGAGGGTGTCTCCGGGCAAGTGAAAGCCAAAGAGTGACCAGGTGGCTTCGGTGGATAGAGTGATGGAAGAGGTTTGATAGAGTTAGGAGATCGTACAGGGGAAACAGCCTTGCTTGGGTCTAAATCAGGAGTGTCCAACCTTGGCAACTTTAACACCTGTGGACTTCAACTCCCACAGTTCCCCAATAGCATGGCTGGCTAAGGAATTCTGGGAGCCTACAAGTCTTAAAGTTGCCAAGGTTGGATAGCCCTGATCTAATCAGTAATGGCACCAACAGAGGAACCCTTTTTTCACATTTCCAGAACTTTGGATGTTGGGGAGGGGGGAAGGGTAGAGGGGGATGATGATAAAGTAGGCTTGATGTTGCAGCCACACCATTTACCTTTTTTAAATACATAAGTTAGATAAATTATAAATTGAAAAAAAGACTCAGTCAGATCATCTAGGACTAAGTGTTTCACAAACTTGTAAGTTTTACAATGGGCAGACTTCAACTCCCAGAATTCCTCAGGCTGCATAATGAAGTGATAAATCAGAGCCCCTCAAACTGATCAATACCCCAAACGGATCAATCATCAAGAGTCAATGTTATTATTCATAGTATTTATTAGGAAACATTGTGTTAATTAAATAATTTTCATAAATTCATGAAGCAGTTGATAAGCTAAAGGCTTTGAGGCCTTGTGTTAAATAGACCTACATGTGCCTCCTGCAAGAGGCATAACTGGATTAAATTGCAATGGCAATCATGCTAAATTGCAATGGCAATCAAAAGTTGTCATGGTTTTCTCCAAGAAGCTCTTCATATCTTGGGCCTTGACATCCAGTGTATATAAGCAGTCCTCGACTTACGACTGGTTGCTTAGCAACCATTCAAAATTACAAAGGCCCTCTCAAGGATGGGCTCATGGGATCACATTTTGGGAACTCCGCATTCGACCTGCATTTATAGCTTTTTTTCAGTGTCCTGTGGTTCAATGAACTGCATTTTATGCCTTTTTTAAATAAAAAAGTAAAAACTTATTTACTTCAGGTTTTCAGCAAACTCAGCCCACAGCAAATAACTGGTTCGCTTAAGGACCGTGGCATTCGCTTAACAATGGCCACAAAAATAGGGACAGTCACAGGGTGACCAGCTCTGACTCTGTTGTAAAGCTAAAGTTGTCTCTTTTGTTTTTGGTTGCTTGGGTTAATTGACTTTTTGTATGCTTCACGATATAATATGAGAGCCTGTTTGGTGTATAGGTTGTCCTTGACTTATGATTCGTTGCTTAGCGACCATTTGAGGTTATGGTCGCTCCCCCAAAGAATGTACGTATGACCCAGTTCCGATGGCTGCTCCCTCTCAATACCACATGACTGCATTTTGAGTACTTGGCAACTGGCTCATATTTAAAACCGTTTGCAATGTCCTGCAATCACATTACTG
Organism: Natrix helvetica; assembly: GCF_964273705.1. Lineage (NCBI taxonomy): Eukaryota > Metazoa > Chordata > Lepidosauria > Squamata > Natricidae > Natrix > Natrix helvetica. Next base: position 153,043,380 of record NC_138552.1, read on the forward strand.
TGATTTACAACATTTTTACGAGAAACCATTTTTCACTTCCAATTTTACACAAGAATGACCCATAGCAAACAATGTGTTTGCTTAATTTGTGGAGGCTGTTTAACGACCATGGTAGTTGCTTTATGACCGCAGTGGTTGCTTAATGACTGCTGTAAAAAGGGTCATGAAATTGGGTTCGCCATGTGAATGACCCTACCTTAAATTCATCATGACTTTCAGCTGTAATGGGCCAGCTCCATTGCAATCGTAAAGCAAGGATTACCTGTAGTGTTAAGATATCTGTCTGGACAGAAGACTGAGCTCTAATTCTTTCTACCAGCTGGATGACCTTTTGCCAGTCGCATTTTCTCAGCTCTGGAAAGGAGACAAGGCCAAACCATTTCTAAAATATTGCCAGATAAGCTGCAGGCAATTGCTAGGAGCCAAAAACTTATTCAAAGGCACAGAAATAACGCACACACACCTCCCCCAGTATATTACTTTCACCTGGGTTGATTCATTCATGTCTATTTGAAGAAAAGGCACTAAATTACATTCAGGAACTCCTTTTCCATGGCACATTTGGAATACCATATATGAAATAATTATATTAACATGTGACTTTTAATGATGCTTGTTTAAATTTCAGGAGGGTTTTTGCTTTTAGTTATTGAACTATCAAGTAACTGACATAAATTTGTGATGCATACGCACACATACATATATAATGTTTTTATGTATGCTTATTTTAAAACCTGCTAATAAGATAGACAATATATATGTCGATAGTTAATATATATCTAAAGCTTTACCAACGGTATTTCTATTGGAACAGAAATTAAATATAATGTTCATCAAATTTGATAGAATTGTAGTTCCTATATCTGGTGCATTTTCACTGTATCTATAATCTTTTTCCAACATGGCAATTGAAGAGATCTTGTTAATCCACACCTTAATTATTCAGTTATCTATTTGTTTCCAATATTGGGCAATTATTTTAGCTGCTAAAATTAAGTAGTTTACATTTCTCATTTTTTATTTAGACTCAAAAATAAATTCAGTAACTCTGGGTTATATACAATTCTTTTTAAATATGATTTTGTGTCCCCCCCCCCCAAATAAATAACTTTATTGCATGATTACTACAAATGAAGTAAAAGATAACTTATCCAAAATTTGGAAGAATAATATGTACAGGTGCCAATCTGCCTAGAATCAAGTGCTAATGATGTAAAATCTTCTCAAGAATTTCTTGCATTGAAACCTGGGTCAATCAACCTGATTTCTATAATGCCTGCCAATTTATCTCCTCAATGAGTTTACCAAAATGAGTAACCTAAGCTTCCTTAGTTTAAGAGGAAGAGGTAGCTCTCTTGTTTCTAACTTCAATAGTAACCTATAAAGTTTTGAGATTGTTCTCTTTAGTTATTCTGTATAATTAAGTATTAAGTTCTCAAAATTAGTATAATACTGAATTGTTCAAAGTCTAACATCCTTAATGCCCAGTAGAAATTTAATAATTAACAAAAACAATTGCAACTTTTCACTTACTCATTGATGTATGTCTTGTTTATTGAGGGGTTCCCTATTGGTATAGAAATCTTTTATTCTGTAAAAGTTGTATCTTCTCAAAAGTTTTATTTGAGCCAGACTATGGTATTTGTCATGGGTTTTTTTATGTTATTAAAGCAGTTAGAATAGAAGTATACTTTACCAAGGCCTTTTGATTTTTGTTTTTGAACAATAAAATGTTTATTTAAAGGGAAAATGTATGAAAAATCCTTGTGGGGAATGTAAATTGTGTATCATTATGCAAAACATGATACCATATTGTTCAAACTTAGTTTTTCAATATCTGCATTCTATTTGTACCCCGGAATGTCTTGAACAGGGATTATGTATGTTTTCTTGAAGAAAATATGGATAAAGGGGACATGGATACATATTCCAAAGAACCTTATAAAATGTGCAGGTTTAATTGCACAATATCTTTTAAATTAGTCCAGTCAGACTTGAGGTTTTTTAATGTGTTGCTTTCCTATGATCTACCCGTTGAATGGCCAAGTTATAGCTCCTATGTGGAAGACAGAGATTTCGGTATCTGTCTCTTGTGAATGTCAGCTGAATTTCTTTCAGGTGACAGAACTGTTGCTCAGGATGCAGGAGCCATGTTCTTTAGTCTACCTGGCATTTCAAGTGGACCTCATGAGCATTGTTCCTTAAGTACTGCTTCTAGTCCTTAGAAGAATCAATGTATCTTCTCGTTACAGTGCACTTCAATAATTCCTGAATCCAGACTGATTCTAGAACTCGTGGATAAGTGTCCTAAACATCCAAAGAAAGGAAATTTTCCTGTAATCGTTATTGAAGGACTAGATGCAACAGGTAAGAAAAAAGACATATTTTTAGGAAAGCATAAGCTGTTCTTTGGCTGACACATTTCATATAGCCGTGATGGCGAACCTATGGCACGTGTGCCACAGGTGGCATGCAGAGCCATATTTGCCGGCACAGCAGCCCTCAGCTCTGTCACGCATGTGCACGCTGGCCAGCTGATTTTTGGCTGTTTTCGCCCTCCCCAACTTCAGGAAAGCCTCCAGAGCCTAGAAAGGACAAAAAACAGGCCCAATGGTTGGGTTATTGGGCTGTTTTTTGCCTTCCCCAGGCTTCAGGAAAGCCTCCGGAGCCTGGGGAGGGCAACCCCCCCCCCGTGTGGGTGGGGCGTACATGCGCATGCAATAACAGGCACACAATTTTGGCATACCTTTAGAAAAAGGTTAGCCATCACTGTCATATAGTATCAAATCAACTTACTTTGTGGGTTTGCATAACACTGAACTGAAAGCAGGGTTTGTGCAACATCTTAAAACTAAAAAAAAAAAATCAAGTTTAAGAGCAGACAAGTGAGCACATTAACATGTTCTCTTGTCTGACTGTTTCCTAGGCAGCATCTCTTCCCCTCTTTTCTCAAGATCATTCACACAGTCTATGATAACTGTAAGATTTTATAGTTTAGTGCAACTACTTTAAATTGCACTCAGAAGCCTCTTGAGAATTAAAAGCTGGGGAAAGGATGGTAGCCCCTATGCTTTTTCCAAGTTCAGTCAACAGACCATTGGATTTCTTCCCTTTGTCTTAAAAGGCCAATTATTTTCTCTCTTCAGTGGAGGGGAAGGACTAGAGTATCTCCTTTTTTTGTGTGTAACTAACAATATATCTTCCTAATGGGTATGTGGACTGACAATCTGGCATCCAATCCTAATTTGTTGCAGATGCTGATAAATAGGATCTCAATTTGTAAATAGAATACATTGGATTAACTTGCTTAAAAATTCTTCCCATTGAAAAATACCAGCAATTTAGCTACTCTATGTAATTGTTTACTTTTTTACCACTGCCCTTAGAACACTTTCACCAGGCTTGAGAGTTATGGATCTTTTGAAAATAAATAAATTGTAGTTGCATCAAAGCAATAAATGAATAAGGAATGCAAGAGACATACTGCCCAGAATTCTTTGTAGGTGATTAGTTATTTTGGAGGTCATTAGAGTGTCCAAATTAGCAAGAAAATAAAATCGCAACAATTAAATAGAAGTGAAATGTGTTTGATAGTAATTTGAGGACTAGTGAATAGATGTTAAGGTTAGTAGAAAACAGAAATCTTTGTCATATGGCAGGGTTGTGTAACTGACAGTGTATGGATCAAATATAGCTTGCAAATCCATCTTTCTACCTCCCTCATAGTTCCCTTGCCATTCTTAATACAATACAATACAATAGTAGAGTTGGAAGGGACCTTGGAGGTCTTCTAGTCCAACCCCCTGCCTAGGCAGGAAACCCTATACCGTTTCAGACAAATAGCTATCCAACATCTTCTTAAAGACTTCCAGTGTTGGGGCATTCACAACTTCTGGAGGCAAGCTGTTCCACTGATTCTTGTGAGGATCATAGGAATTGTAGGCCAACATAATGTAAGGGCACAGAGTGAGAAAGGTTGATATACATTAATCTGTTTTAGTTCATAAGTAATGCCAGGTGACTATGCATTATTTTCCACCTTGTTTAGTAATTCACTAAACAGCATGCTGTTTATAACAATACCTAGGAAATGGCATTCTACTCCTGCATTAGTTTATTTGACCATGGTTTATTGAATAATGCCCAACTGGCTGAATTTGAACATAATTATAGTTTGTTAAAAACCACGATAGGATGCACACTGAATATTAAACCAAACAGATCATTTTATGGCTTAGCAGAACGTGTGATTTGTGAATGAGGCCAGTGGATTCATGCAAATAGTGGATTAAACCCTTTTGTGAAGTTTAAATCCTATCTATCTTAATCCCAGTTCATTCAGTGCAGGTACAAGAAAGTTGCTTCTTGCCTTCATGACATCTCTTCACAGCAGGATTGGTGGCAGTTATGAGGCAGTGTTACTAAGGAAGTAAGAGGATTCCATCTTCACCTCTTCTTCCTTCAAGTCACAGCAACTAGCAATAGCAATAGTACTTAGACTTATATACTGCCTCACAGTGCGTTACAGCCCTCTCTAAGCTGCTTACAGAGTCAGCCTATTGCCCCCAACCATCTGGGTCCTCATTTTACTGACCTCGGAAGGAGGGAAGGCCGAGTCTACCTTGAGCCAGTTGGGATCGAACTGCTAGCAATTGGCAGAATTAGCCTGCAATACTGCATTCTAACCACTGCGCCACTACGGCTCTGCCAAGAGAATGGCTGATAGTTCTCCACAAAAATTTATTTTATCTGCAGATAAGACAGGGAGAGATACAAACACAGTAGACTATTGTCTATGATACCAATGATCTAATCTAAATTCTTGCAAACTCGATCGATTCCCCTGTTGTGTCATAACTAAGGGTGACTTTCTTTCCTGTACCAAATGTAGGCAAAACAACAGTGACTCATTTTTTGAAAGACTCCCTGAATGCTATACTCTTGAGGACTCCTCCATCTTGCGTTGGCCAGTGGCGGAAGATTTTTGATGATGAACCACCACTCATACGGAGAGCCTTCTATGCACTGACTAACTACATCGTGGCTTCTGAAGTAGCCAAAGAATCCTTTAAGTCACCAGTGATTCTAGACAGGTTTGCAAAAACAAAGTGTTTCCAATGGAAGAAAATGTAGTTCAGAGATGAACCTTGGGACTCTTTGAGCTTGGCTGTTTGCTTGCAAATGTTTCAAAACTGGCTGCACAAGCCGCTCCATATAGACAGGGAGCAACCCCACATTTACCTGCATAGATGGTGTTACATAGTTGGATAGTGAAACGTTTACAAGAAAATAACCAAACTCAGAAAGCATCAGGGACTCAACAAACATAAATTACCTTCATTGAAAAAATGTCCTGCCTTGTTAATTGTACAAGTTGTGTTTTTAGTATTTTATGAAAGACTAGCTGATAACCCAGCATTGCCGATATTTATTTACAAGGGGAAAAAGTCCAGGAAAAAGTCTGGACCAAACATCATTTCTAATGTTGGATTTTCCCCCTTACCAGAGGGAATCCCCTTGTGGAGTACTGTGAAGCCATTACTAGCGCAATTCCACTGTGCTGTACAGTAAAAGCCATTTTACGGCAGTACAGTAGAAGCCATTTTAAGGCACAACAGGCTGTATCTTAACAGAACACCCCCACACACCCGAGGGGTGTTAGGTGTGTCTTACCCCCACAGTATTTTTTTTCCAGAGAGTAAGTAATCTGTGTACCACGTTTGGTTGAAATTGCTCGAGGCGTTCCAGAATTATGCTGAAACATACACACACACATAGCCATTGATAGATAGATAGATAGATAGATAGATAGATAGATAGATAGATAGATAGATAGATAGATAGATAGATAGATGATAGATAGATAGATGATAGATAGATGATAGATAGATAGATAGAAGAAAGGAAGGAAAGAAAGAAGGAGAGAGAGAAATAAAGAAAAAGGAAGGAAGGAGAGAGAGAAAGAAGAAAGAAAGGAAAGAAAGAAAGAAAGAGGAAGTTACCATGCATTTTAATTATCTATTGCCTGTGGTTATTTTACTCTATTACAGTTCTGAACTTTCGGAATAATCAGTGGGTATATATATACTAGAAAAAGAAAATGGCAAACCACTTTTCAAAAAGTTTGCCAAGAAAACTGCAGGGACTAGTCTAGGCAGTCCTCTGGGGTCAAAAGTGATTGAAAGAAATAATTTTCAATTAATGGTATCAAAACAACCATGGACTTTAGATTGCTAAAAAGGACTTGTATTTGTGCTTTTAATTTGTGTTCCCATCTGTATTGAATGAAACTGAGGAGCTTCCAAAGCAGCCAGTGATATAATGGATGCTGTGGCTACCATATCTGTGGTACAATAAAGTATTAGGATATAATGGTTCTTAAGCTGATACCTTGAATTTGACTCCTTTGGAGTCTTAAAATTTTCAAATTATTTTTAAAAGTAGTAAATTTTTAGATCTCTTTTGAGGATGCAGAGTTCACTTTTGTTTCTAAAATACATCAGCCATTCAAATTATTTTTTTCTTCAGTCATGAAAAGGGTAAACTATATACAGTTTGGTACAGTATTAGTATTATGTTGGCATCTATATGAGTAAGATACAGATAGGTCAAAATATAAATACACCTTTAGTCACCATGTGCGAGTAGGCGACAATATAGATTTTCTAAATAAATTAATAAAATTAAAAAATACCTTGCCTGATCTTTCAATACTTTAATTTCCCAAACTTAGTGAACCACAGAATGACTTATCCTTTAAACTGACAAAACAAAACAAAATAAAAGTAAATTGTAAGAAAGTGTTTTAACGTGGTATTTGTTTAACAGCTGCCTGGAGAAATAAATACAGTAACAGGGGTACAAGAGGACTTAAAGCCATTTATTCTTCTTCAGTCTTGTTCACTCAGAATGACTAATTCTGATCTTTATGTAATTTATTGTGTCTGTGTGTGTGTATGTGTCTGTATCACTCATACATCCCATTACATTCAAATAACTTAACATTACGAGAAAATTGAATTTTTAAAATATCAGAAAATGAACTTTTTAAGATTTTTTTTCATATTTATGTGTTGTATTCTTGTATCACATTGAATTTGAGTCTGGTGATCATACTGCAGTCTGAAGAAAAGTACCTGTACAACCAACTCTGTTATTTTCTGACAAAATTTTAAGGAAAAATTTACGGTGCTGCAGTCCAAGTCTTCACAGAGCTTAGTTTGTGTTTTAAGAAAATCACTTTGCTTGGTTAAGGCTGTATGACAAGATCCTTGTGAAGAGAAAATGAGGGTTTAAGTTCCTTAAAACCATTCAGATCAAATGAAAAAAAATATTTATATACTTGTTAAAATTTACATACTGATCCATCCAACAAGACTCAAGGCAACTTACAAAAATGCAACATTAAAATACGAATACCCCACATTATAGTCACAATACAACAGGAGACTTCCCCCTCACTCTAATTTTACTCTCAAAGGACTCCAGCAAAGCTAGTTTTAATAGCTTTCGGAAAAGCGAGTAGTGTGAATTCTAGTCTTTGGAATGATGTTCCAGAGAAGTTGGGCTGCAGCTGAGAAGACCTGTTCCCTGATCCCTGAAGGTGACATTCCACAAGAGAAGGAATCCAGCCTATCCTTCCCCAGGACCATTTTGTGGGAGGCAGAGTTGTCTTCACAGTTCATTTCATATGCAAGAATTGATGGTTCTAGAAGCAAAGAATTATAGATAATCTTGGTCTGAAACTCACACTAATGCCTTTGTTTGGACAGATATTGGCACAGCACTGCAGCATACGCAATTGCAACTGAAATAACTGGGAAGGTGCAAAATCTTCCTCCACCTCATCACTTGGTGTATCACTGGCCTGATGATCTTCTGAGTCCAGACATTGTCTTGCTGTTAACTGTTAGCCCTGAAGAAAGAATCCGGAGGCTACAGGGACGTGGGATCGAGAAAACAAGAGAAGAGGTGGATTTGGAAGCGAATGATGTCTTCCGTCAAAGGTATGTACTAAAATCCAAAACAGGGTGCCACTATATTCCTTATTAGCAAACCATGAAAATCTTGCTCTTTTTATGCTAAGGAAAAAGTGTAATAGGGGTTGATTAATTATGGGAAATTAATTATGAATATCTTGGGGAAGAGTTATGTACTGGTTATCAGACCTGGAAGCCATCTTTTGCATTAGGGATTCAGGCCTGCTACAATTTCTACTGTGGGAAAGTGGGAGGGGGGATTATATGGAGTATGGGAGATATATAGTCTAAATAACATTCCTTTCTCAGAGAGTCAAGGCCATCTTGCCATGCAACTGCAATGGTGTGACTGGGAGGCATCTCCAGTTTTGAATGCTACTTGATTGAACCATGTGGTGGAAATGTGAATGCTGGGGCAGGGACTTGAACTTTGGTTTGAGTGGGGAAAACCTGGAAACTTTCAGATTCGTGTTTTCCCAGTTGTGCCAATATGACATCTCTAATAAAATGGAACTTTGAGGAAACTCAAACCTTGGAGTCTTCTTTCATTAGGGGTGTTACTTGGAACCCTGACACTGGTTTTGGTGGACAAAAAGACCCTTAGAAGGGTACATGTGTGACATTGCACTTTTCAGGGTCTGCTGCCTTGTATGGGGGGTCCTAAAATACCAAGTAGATTAGCTGCAAATAGTAACCGCTTCAGTCAGATAAGCCTTTGTGTTTTTAGATGAAATTGTGCTCCATAGTAATTGAAGCTGGAGTACACTACTGTATGTGAAATCTTGGGTTCTTAGGTGAACTCCATAATATATCCAAATATTTGAAATACAAAAACTAAGCCAGGCTCTGATTCTTTTTAATAATTGTATCTATGCATATGTATACAACTTCATGAAATCTTTGAATTGTTTCCAAGTAGACAATTCGGCTCACTTTCAGATCAAAGCTTAAAATTAAAGCTTTGCAAGCCCTATTAAAAAATATTTCCTTTTCGGACAACCTGGGATGACATGTCAGTTTGCTTTATTTTGGATTAATGGCTAGCTGAATCCTTCCGGTGAAGTATTTAAATCACAATTCATGGCTTCTGAAGTATATACTACACTGAAAGTTTTGCAGTTGGCTCTTAGTATGAATGCGAAGTTTTTCTACACTTAGTAATGCTATGTATTTATTTGAATAGAGTTGAAGAGGCTTACAGAAGAATGGAAAATCCAACATGTCATATCCTCGATGCCAATCCTCCTAAAGAAGATGTTGCCAAAGCTGCTCTACATTTGATTAAAAATCACTTCCATTTCCTATAGCTGTTTGTGTATACACTATTGTCAATAACTATCAGAATCAAAATTTCCCATAGAAAACAGGTGTTAATATTTTATGAACAAGTGAGAAGCATAAGGCAAGACAATAAATAGTTTTTCATATGGACAAGCTAATTTTTAAAATATGTAATCATACTGAAATGTACTACCGCTAAAGGAATGCAGTTGTTACTCTTCATAACTAAAAACAAAATATGTACACACACATTCATCATGTAAACTGGCACTAAATTTGTGTAGATTTTCCAAAATATTATCCTTGTTCTCAGTCTGAATTAACTTTGTGGCAGTATCGCATAGACAAGTTATAGCAAGTCTTTAATGAGGTGGGTTATCAAAAGGTAGACTTAATTAAGGACTTGAACATGAATTACTATGGTCACTGGAGATGAAATTCTGAATTGAAATGAAAAATAAATGGCGTCCAGGTGTCCTTTTGTGTCCTCCCATTTTCTTGCTATATTTGTTGGAAATACTTCACGCTGCAGGAAGGAGAAAGAAGTGCCGGTTCTTATTTTAAAAGGAAGAATTTGTGTAGAGCAGTGGTTGGCAACCTTAAAACACTCAAAGAGCCACAAAGATCCTAACTGGAAGCCTCCCGTTCGATTCTGGAGCCATCTGGAAGTCCGGTTCCCCCACCATAGAGTCTCCTAGCGCAACATCATTTTTCCCCTGCCAACTGGAAATCTGGTTTCCTCCTCACCATAGAGTCTCCTAGTGCGGTGTCCTTTTTCCTCTATCTGTTCCTAATTGAAAGCCCTATTAATTATGGAGCCGACTGGCGACAGAGCCAGAGCAGAGGGATGAAAGAGCCACATGCAGCTCCAGAACTGTGGGTTGCCGGTCCCTAGTGTAGAGGAATAGCTGTGCAAAGATTCAAATCAGTTCTAGTGTACTGTGAAGATGTTATTTGTCTAAGATTTCACTTTCAAATAAGAGGATTAATTATTATTTGATAACCTGTGGCCTGTTGGGTCATTGTTTCAGAGATAAAACGAAGAAACAAACAGAATGACGAGAAGTTGTGTCATGTTAACCAATTTAAAAGAGTGACAGAATATAAATGACTTTTGTGCAGGAAAGATAATAAATATAGGTGCCTGGAATACCCTACTAGAGGGATTCTACTTATGGCACCTGTGTCTTGGATAATTTCTTCTAACAGAGCAAAATTTCCACTGTGCCTTTAATCAGTTTCCACCATTAACATTCCAGAGTTTACAAGGTTAAGTTGAACAAGGTTAACAGTTGTGCTGCATTGTAACAAGGCAATTCACATAGCAAACCCATATTTTATTTTGCTGAGAATAAGCCTATGGACTCAATGAGAGTTACAGGTAGTCCTTGTTTAGTGACTATTTGCAGCCATGGAAAAGTAACTTTACAATTAGTCCTCACACTTATGACCTCAGCAGGTAAGGAAAGCTGAAGCAAGATTGCAAGCACGGTTGCAGTTCCGCTTACCTTAATAACCGAGTTGGCAATGCCAATTGGTGGTTGCTAAACAAGAGGATCTGTACTTTTTTGAACGGTCATATACAGTATATATTGTATATAGAATTGACAATCCAATTTCAATTCTAAGCTTTGTGATTCTTGATGGAGTTGGTTCTATGGTATGGAAATGACTGCCACAATTCATAAATTAGCTTCAGTGTAGAACATAAGCGGCGCGGGTAAGTTTAGTATACATGAAGGGTTATCTTTGAATTTATATAACTTTGTAGATAATCCCACTAGAGGGCAGGAGAGAACTAGGCATCTCAGGATCTATAATTTAGGCAACCACAGTTGCTTTCTAACAAATATTTTTCTGCCCTTCCTTTGGAGGGTAAATGACAAGAGTGAAAAGGTTCGGATGTACCAGAAGTATCTCATTCACGGTTGGACACTGGGTCATGCTACCAAACAAGACGATGAGCCTGGCACGACTCTAGGAAGATTTCCTCTCAAAGGCAATAGGATTGGCTGAGAAGCTTAGGCGTACTCCGTGCCAGGTTTCTAAAATGAAATGACCTGAAAGCATTTCCTTTTAGTCTCTGTTTTGCTCAAAGGCTACATAATTATAATTAGTAAACAAACAAAAAAACATTCAAAATCATTGGCACCCTTCAGTCACAAAAGACTATGGTATCGTGCTCTGGAAAGAGGTCCTAGTAAAACAGCATCTGGTGTGCCTAAAAAGGCCAATTCGAGAGTGGCAATCCCTTCCACACTGAGGGCAGATACATTCTGTCCCCTGCCCAGCCCCCAGATTTCGCTGGTTCTCTGCCCCAGCCCACCGAATGAGTGTCTTTCAATGCTGTATGCAAAGCTGGAGTGTCCTCTCCAGAGCACAAGGCCTGGGTAGATGAATATGGAAGATAGACTGTTACCCAAGCAGCAGATCCCCCCTCTCCACATTGCTGAAATAGTCCAATGGAACGGCAGAGCCGATACGATTGGTTCCAGCTGCATTGCAGGAGTTGCCAGAACATGGTTGTACACGGTCATGAACTTCTTCCGGGACTCCAGCTCTGGATTTTGCCTCGAGGTTAACTCCTGAAGACTTCTCCAGGAGTGGATATAGCCACAAGGCAGTGGAGATTTGTAATCAGAGTTTCCCTACTCCTAGAAGGTGGTTCTGCCGCTTTATCTGCCATTGGGGCGTAGAGCCCTCTTCCGCCTTCAAAACTGTGGACCGTCTTCTCCTGTAACCCTGGAAAGGGGCCCTTACGAGCTGCTACCAATCAGGCCAGCTGGACCAAGCTTTTTTAAGGAGGTGTTACTCCTCCATCACTCACCCTTTGCCCTGGCTTGTAATTTTGTGAGAAAGGGCATAATTTAAGCGCTGTATTTAATTTCTATCAAATGTTGGTTTTAAGCTGGCATGCTATTTAAAGCCAGATGTGACCCTTAGCCTCACCCCCCAAAAAAATATCTGACCAAGGAGAAAGGGAGAGGCATAATCAGAGCTGTGAACATGTAAAAAAAGGGTCAGGTGAGTTGCCTAAACTCCATTATGAAATGTCAAGATATTTTGTGTGTATAATCATTTTATTTTATTCCAAAACTTAAAATACAAATTTTGAAAAAGAAAGATCAAGAGATTTTAGATTCCCCCTGCCCTTTCAAAGAAGGCCTTCATGTGCATCTCTACATACAAATTACACTATGCAAATATACGCAAAGTTGCTATAGGGCAAACCTATGGCATGCGTGCCAGTGGTGGCACACAGAGCCTTCTCCGTGGGCACGTGTGCCGTCACCAGCTGCTCTTCAAGTTTCCTGCAAACACACCTGTGCCGGCCAGCTGATCTTTGCACATGCCAGAGTGCCGGAAACCCGAAGAACAACTGGCCAGTCTGAATACACACGCTGGCCACCTGGTCTTGGGGTTTCCAGCACTCCGGCACACGGGAAAACCAGCTGGCTGGTGTGCATGCGCGGCCCGGAAGCCATAAGACCAGATGGCCAGCATGCCTATGCTCATAAGCCAGTTGGACTTTGAGTTTCTGGGGCTCCAATACATGTGCATGCTCCAGTTTAGGCACTTAGTGCCGAAAAGGTTCCCCATCACTGCTATAGGGGCCCTGTGTCTGTTTCAAACACTTAGCTTTTTCACGGGCCTATATGCACAGGCTATCTTCAAATTTTCCTAGGAATAGCTGTGTTCATAGACCTGTCGGTTTATATGTGGAAATCCTCTATCGTCTGCTGAATTCTTATTTAAAGTCTTCCTGTTAAAGCGGCCTGTTCTTCTCCATCCTCATTATCAACTAGTTCTATTCTATAAAAAAGCATTAATTCAGCCTGGAGAAATGAAGATCCTTGGAACTCTTAAACTATGTCATAGCAGGTCCATCCATGTGATTCCATAATATAAAAAAAGCTCTGGGTCTCTGATGTATTTTATTTTAATGGAATTTGCTTATACTGGTATAATGTGGCAAATTATTTCTTCCCCAACCCCCCAACCCCCCCATGGACAATCAAACGTCTCTATTGACTGCATCTTGAGAAATACACCAGAGGATCTGCTGTTTTTAAACCATTTATGAATGCCTTAAAGCATTTTTTTTTAAGCCAAATTGGTTCATTAAGGAAAACACATGGGCTCTGTAATAATGTAATCCTGGAAGAATTTTCTTTCTCTCTGGCTAGGAATTTGTTCTTTCTTGACCTAGAATTGTTGTTCTGGTGTAAAAAAAACTGCAAATGGGTTGTTACTTTATTCTTTGAAAGATGTGATGTGAAAGGACAAAAAGCCTCACTGGCAGCTTTGTAGTTCCGACTGCTTGCTTGCTTGCTTACTTGACTGTTTGAATATGTGCTGTCAAGTCAGTGACACTATTTTTTCCACAACAATCTACCCCTAATGTGGCCTTCAAGTTCCCAATAGTGCATGTTGAATATGGTAACGAGGAGGGAAACCTCGGGTGTAGGTTTCCCTCTGGTCCGCCTGTCTGGTGGAAAGTTCCAGTTTTAAAGGGATTGGTTCGCGCAGCCGGCAGGAACATTCAAGGAATCTCAGTGGCTGAGCTGTCAGACAGCTCCCTTTACAAAGAAGGAGCTGCCGGACAGCTCTGGCACTTGTATATATGCATTTACTCAATAAAGAGCTGTTGCATTAGCCACGAGTCCCGTCTTTTCAGTCTCCCCACATACAACAGTGCACCCATTGCCACTGTTGATCATACTCTTCTCCTCTTTCCTTCCACTCTCACCAGCATTAAAGCTTACTCCTGAGAGCTAGGACTTTGTTCACATAATGTATCTGAAGTAAGGTAATTTGAGTCTGATCAGTTGTGCCTCAATTGAGAACTCTTGAGTTGATTTATTTGATGATCCCTTTGTTTGTCTTCTTGATTACCAGTGATCTTCTCAAGAGTCTTCTCCAACACCATTATTCAAAAGCATCAATACTCAAACAATAAGCTCAGACAACAGCACCAAGGACTCCCTAGAAATGTCATGTAAACAAACAAACAAACAACTAACCTAGGATGTCTTTGATTCTCAAGGCTGGAGAAACAACACACATATGTCAGTTGATTTGAAAAAAGTGGGGGCAAGAGCCCAGAATTTATCTTTATAACAGCTAAATTTATATGTCTTGATTTCTGGGTTCTGCAGGATGCAGATCTTTTCTTCATCTTTCTGATCTGCAATAACACAACTTATTTTAGCAGTGCCATATCAGTAAAGCAGGTTCCTGAATATGGCATTGAACATCTAAGTATTAAGATTTATTGCTTTGTTTCCTGTGATGCCTGATGAGCCCACAGAAGTTGGTACTAGAGAACAAATGGTTGTTTGGATGCAAGCTGGTATCTTCTGGAAAGGCAGAGAAATCATGGAGAGTTCCCTGGGGAAAAAAAGGAAACCAGCTGTTATACTGAAAAGCCTACAGTCTATTAACAAACCAGGATGAGAATCAAGATCCAAAAAGCAATTGCACGTGCTTGAGAAAGGCAGGTTTTATTTAAACGTGTTAGCACATACATAACATACAGCGGTGGGTTTCACATTTTGTTACCACTGGTTTTCCCCACGCACGTCCACCCGCTTTGTGGGCCCACCCGCGAATTCCACTACCAGTTCGGGTGAACTGGTCCAAACCAGCTGAATACCACCTCTGATAACATAACAACTTTATTTAGTATTTTTGTGTCTTTTAACAAAAATAGCCATTGGTGGGCTGCTTACTCAGTGAAGCTATTACAAAAGGACAGTGATCACAAGTCCCACTTCACAAAATGGGCTAGAATATAGACAGACATGGCTCTCCCATACTGAAGTACATGAAAAATAACTGTAAATACCAGGGTCCTCTCAGGTTGTATGTGACCAATATAAACAAACAAACAAAGCAAAACAAACAAACACGTACATCTGAAATTTGAACTCCTGACTCCCTGCTTCCTAACAGTGTGGGAATGCACACGTACTGAAACATAAAGAAGTTAGATACTATTGGAGGAGGAGCCGGAGTCGCCACGATACGACATGTGATCTCAATGCTCTGAGATTGCAGTTGACACTTTTGCCACTGGGTGGTCCAAATGGACCTAAACCGTCTCACAGAGATGGTGAACAGGGAGAATACGTCTTGTTGGTCTCAGGGACATCGCAAAGTCCCTGATTGATCCAAGAGAAAGTTTTCAAGCCAGTGAAAAAAAATCCAGCCATGGCTGACAAAGTCGGGGCAACTCCAAAACGGAAGGATATGGAAAGAGAAAGTGTTTCCAGCTGGTGAGGAAATTTTATTGTTTTAAGAGTGACTGCCTATAAAAAACTTAAATTCAAATTGGAGAACAGAAGAAATAAGCAGCAGAATTAAATTTGGAATGGTTTTTGACAAGGTGTTATCTTTCTTTTTTTTGAATGCTATCTTCACGGACGGAATTTATGTAAGACCTTTAAAACAAACAGACTAAGCCTTCTTCTATTTTCTTTTTTTTCCATTACTCTCTGCAACCTATGGTTCAAAATTCTCCTCTTTCGTTACTGTGGGTGTTTTTCTAACTCATTTAAGAATTTGACTTTCTTTTCAATTTGAAATACAAAAAATATATTTAAAAAAACTTTGCAACATTGTAACAATAGCACTGCTACTTCGGAAGCTAGAACTTTGTGTATTGAAAATGAAACACTTTACTGTCTCTCACTGATTATCTCAGCTTGGCACTTCAAGGTCATACTGCTTGTTTACAGAGAGCAATAAGAAGAAAAGCACACAGATGTTCCTTTGAGGTACTTTTAACTAGAGAGAGGTGAAGATAAAATGATTACTGTGAATTGAATTCTAACCTTTGCTAAAAACTTCAAAGCTAAAATAGCAGTGTTTATTAGTTGAAAACAATGGCGCAACTTCAGCAGGAGAAAGCCTGCAAAAGATATTCTCAGAAATACAGAAATTATCAAATACATTAGAGGATTGAGAAGAAGTTGGATGATTTAGTACAATTAACAGCAAAATATGACGGAGAAGTTAAAGATGTTTATCAAATGGATAAAGTGGCAGTTAAAATTCAAAAAACTGAAGATGAAAATGAATATTAAGAAATTAAAACTCCTGATATTTATGGTGATTGGTTTGACTCTGAAAATGGAAAGAGTGGAATATTGAAAGAGGAATTAAATGGAGGGGAAACTTACTTCAGATGGCAAGATACAGAAGAAGAAAAAATAAAAGAATTTATGGATCTAAAGAGAGAAATGTTATTAGCAATAGTTTTGATAACACCACTGACAATTAAATATAAGTGGATTAAGGAAACAGAAGAACGGCATCGAAATTACAGGAGAGATTTTATAAGCAAAGAGTTGCTAAGAGGAGTCTATACAAAGTTGATTAAAGAGAAGATAAGAGGACTGATACCACAAACAGCAGAAGATATGAGACTGCTTTGTTACTGGAAAGATACAAGTTGATAGATGGAAGAGTATAACTTAAAACTAGCTAAACTTAGTGAAATTTAGTGATAATAGATATAGTTAAACAAATAATTGATAATGATAATAATGTATACAATGTGTAGTGTCATGATAAGCAATAATGGGATATGAATATTGAATGGTATCCATGAAAAAGCTGATCTTAACTGTCTATTGATGTAATTTGTTTCCTCCTCCGTGTATGTATATGTGTTGTATATGTATGTACGTTTGGTGTTGTTGTTTATGCTCCATTGTACGCCGCCCCGAGTCCTACTTGGAAAGGGAGCGGCTAATAAATCCAAATTTATTATTATTATTATTATTATTAAAAGAAGATTAGAAACCCTCTTGGATTATATATAAAGATTAATTAAAAAAGAACTAAGTTAGATATAGTTAAGTTTTGAATATTAGGGGGAAAATGTTATGATACAGGATATAGTTAAATAAAGGAGAGATAATGATAATAAGGTGTATATATAGGCATGGATACAACATAAGGAAATTGGATGTAAATTGCAAATAATGATTTGGAAAGAAGGATTAGAAAATTTTGTTATTGAATATTATGAATGTTTAACTAGAATAGGACATAAAGATTCAGTGTTATTGGAAGATTTTAGAAATAGTAAATGAAATGCTAGTATGTGGTTATGTATTAAATCTTGGTATATTTTATGATGAAGGACGTTTAAACATTTATAGTCAAATGTAAATGGAAGTATGATGATGGTAATATGTATAAATTAGTTAAGTTAAAATACTTGAGTTAGTATGAATTATGTTTGATGACTGTGGAAGAGATGCACAAAAGCCTTTTGTAACCAACTGATACATTTTCTACAGTATGCAAAAAATATTTTATGTGTTGTGTTTGTTTTGAAAATTATATATATATATAAAGAAATTAGATACTCTGCAAGGATGAAAGTTACCCCATTACTGAAATCAGATGAATAAATTCTGCAAGGATGAAAGTTAGAAAATTACAGTACCGAAGTCAGATAAAGAAATCCGCTTGCAGGTTTTATCCCACGGGCTGATGGAGGGAGCTGGAACCAGTTCTAAACGGCACTGTAGATTTGTGGAACCTCTTCTATAGAAGAGGCTAGAACTGGCAGGAACCCACCCCTGACACATTGGTATAAAAAGCCGAAATACATAAATACTTTTCTGACCAGAGTTGACCATAGTTTCTTACAGGAAAGTTTTAAGAGGCATTCTCTCGTTTCAGCCCAGCCTGTGTTTCTACTCCAAGAAGCTTCAGTTTTATTTAAATAAGGACTCAGAGGTACAGATCCATGATTTTTCTTCCAAAGATCTGGATGGAAGGGAGGGTTGTTCTTAAGCATAAATTAGCACCTGCATTAACTCAGGCATGAATTAGTTCTGACTTTAAAACTTATTCAAATAAGAGAACAAATCAGTCTCGCTATTAGTCAAACAGGAAACACATAATTTACAGCACATTAAATTTCAATCAGTGCTTTAAAAAAATGGTTCATGGAAAGTTCAGGACTTAGGACTTAATATAGTAGTGTGTGAAAATGTAACCAGTTCTGCATACCAGATAGTCCTTGGTTGTTTTATTTCTTGGCAGGGGTATTTTTTTTAAAAAAAATTCTAGACAAAAATGCCATTACTTCGTTGAAAGCAAATCTGACAGGAGCTATTTCGGGAAAATATTTCTCATATTTAACTCGGTCTCCACTTGCTGGAGACACGTGGACACATGAGCTGACATGCACGGAAGGGAGATGGATGGAAGAAGCTGCAAACACTTGTTTGTTCATTCATGTATAAAAAGTTATCAGCACTTATATAAAATTGCACGTTGCAATGGAGCAACCCCTTTACAGGTTTGTTGTGTGTGCAATGTTTTCTTGCAGAAAGAAAAATAATAACATTGATCCACTGGGGATCATATCATCTGCTAATAGACTAAATTTCACTAGCTATTTATTAATCCAGTGAGTGTTGACAGTCAGTTCATTTATTTGTTACTATTTTTTTTTATTGCATTGCTGTTGCTTGTGCTATTGTGGCCATCCCCAGAAGCATCCCGAGACACTCAAAAATGGGACCCGCCTAATTTGTCTTAACATCTGCCTTACAGCAATGGAAGAGAAGTCCATTCCTTGGCATGATGGGTCTCTACTCTGCTGTGTGAAGTTGAATGTCAATATACAGTCACCTTAGTGGAAACCAAAAGTAAACCAAATGGAGATAATATGTGCTGGGTAATAGAAGTAACTGTTTTGCTTTAGATCTCGGTGTGCTAATGAAATTCACCTTCTTGCCTTGGGTCCTCCTTCCTACACTACCTGGGAAAATTATCCTAATTCTGTAACTTATAAAAGAGGCGGGAGGAACTACAGGGGACCACCTAGGGATGCAACATTGTTGGAAGATCAGAAATAAACTACCGTATTTTTCAGAGTATAAGACACACCAAGATTTTGAAGAGGCAAATGAAAAAAAAAAGGTTTTGCACTCTGCAGACCTCCCAAAAACGGCCCGTTTTTCGTGAAAATGGGCCCTTTTTTGTCAAAAAAAGGGCATGAATAGCCTTTAGGCAGCTTATAGAGTGCTCCTGTGGGCTGGGGGTGGAAATCGAGCAATAAACAGCCCGTTTTTCACTCATTTCTGCCCTCCCCAGCCCCCAGGAGCACTCTGGAAGCCTCCTAAGGGCTATGCATGGCCATCTTTGTGAAGGGGTGGGGTTTTGGGAGGCAAAAAATGCTGTATTCAGTGAATAAGACGCACCCAGATTTCCAGCCTCTTTTTTGAGGGAAAAGGGTGCATCTCATACTCTGAAAAATACAGTATTTAACCAAATACTGGTGGTTTAGTAATAGTAATAGCTCTTAGACTTATGTATCATTTCATACTGCTTTACAGCACTTTCTGAGTGGTTTACAGAGTCAGCCTATTGCTCCCAACTATCTGGGTCCTCATTTTACCCACCTCGGAGGGACGGAAGGCTGAGTCAACCTTCAACCACTCAGTATTGAACTTCTGGCAGTGGACAGAATCAGTCTAACCATGCACTACCATATGGGGAATAGAAGTAAGAATAGAAGCCAGGGGCAAAACCCATCCATCTCTATCTGTCAAAATAGGTTGGGATATTTTTAAAAGTAGGTATGGCATGGTTTGCTTTGCAAGAGGCCCTCCACTCCTATTTCCATCTTTGGAAGTGTGTGTGTGTATGTGTGTAAATACAAAAGAGAACGAGAGTCCAAAATTAGCCTGAAAAAAGCAATTTATTTTATGTTATTATTTATTAATCAAAATTATAGACCGCCTTACTTATAATTTGCAACTTTATATACCTGACAAGACTTAAAATAAAAAATTAAAATTAGAAGTTTAAAAATTTAAAATGAGAAAAAACCCAATGTTTCCTTTTCATTCTGGAAAATAAATTTGCTGCTTGAAATCTGGGCACTTTGCTACCAAATTTCAGCACAATTTCTGTGTGATAAAAGGCCACAAATAGTGTTTCGGTGGGTGCCGGGACTGAATTTTCACCCTTGAGTTACAATCACAAATGTATTTATTTTACAGCATGCGTTTACAGCCATAAGGGGTGAAAACTGGTTATACAAACATAAGCTTGGGAAATTGAATTTTGTTCTAATATAACAGCCTGTAACTTGCAAGTCTATTGAATTATGACCTGCATGCATCCCTCTTTACATTGCCCTGGAGGTGATCTTCCACTTTGAGAGGACCTCTCATCATTGTGTATGTGTGTGCTGTTGTGTGCAACATCATGATTCATCTCTTTTGTGCATACGGGGTAGGATGCTTGGCATTTATTTGAAGGGCATCACTCTGCTATAGATTAGATGCGATTTCAAAATTTGGAGCATCTCCAAAATCTTACTATTGAAATTCTGCTTAATGCAGCTTAACCTGCATTAGATAATTCTACTACAAATTTGTTAATACAATATGCATTTGATGTGATCTTTTGATGTGATCTTTTGTGCCAGGCTAAATATATTTTTTCAGCTGACATTGATTCCAGGAATAAAAGAGCTTTGGGTAAAATATTTGATTGGATCCCTGAATCCAAACACACTTAGAACAGAGGTGGTATTCAGCAGGTTCTGACCAGTTTGTGGGAACCGGTAGCGCAAATTTTGAGTAGTTCGGAGAACCAATAAATACCACCTCTGACTGGCCCCACCCCCATCTATTCTCTGCCTCCTGAGTCCCAGCTGATCAGGAGGAAATGGGGATTTTGCAGTATCCTTCCCCTGGAGTGGGAAAGGAATGGATATTTTATAGTATCCTTCCCCTGCCACACCCACCAAGCCATGCCACATTCACCAAGCCACGCCCACAGAACCGAGAGTAAAAACATTTGAATCCCACCACTGACTTAGAGCTTCCAAGCATGTGGCTTCCCATATTTCTTCAATCCTTTTTCAAGACCATCACTAATTGAACTCACTTTTGTCAAAGTGAGAAAGACAACATAGGTTTAACCAGTTTGGGGGCTCTATCAGTATCTGGACCAGGGGTGGGTTCCTGCCAGTTCTAACCTCTTCTATAGAAGAGGTTTCACAAATCTACAGTGCCATTTAGAACCGGATCCAGCTCCCTCCCCCAGCCCATCTGCACATCATCAAGATGAAGAGCAAGAGGAGGAATTCTGGGAGTTGAAGTCCACAAGTCTTAAAGCTATCAAGTTTGAACACCCTGGGGTTATTTTTTTCTAAAGGGTTAGGGGTGCAAGGGTCTTGTAACTTGACAGCTTTAAGACTTGCACACTTCAATGCCAGAGTTTCTGAGCCAACATTTTGGTTGCTAAGCAAGGGCATTTTTAAGTGAGTTTCACCCAGTGGTGGGTTTCAAATTTTTTTGGAACCTACTCTGTGGGTGTGGCCTCCTTTGTGGGAGTGGCTTGCCGGCCATGTGACCTGGTGGGAGTGGCTTGGCAGTCATGTGACCAGGTGGGCATGGCTAACTTGGAAAATGTGGTGAAACTCACTTAACGATGCTCTTGCTTAGCAACCAAAATTTTGGGCTCAATTGTGGTCATAAGTTCTTTTTCTTTCTTTCTTTCATCTCTCTCTCCCACTTTCTTTTTTTCTTTTTCTTTTTCTCTCTCTCTCTGGCTCTTTCTCTCTCTCTCCCTCTCTCCCTCTCTGTCTCCCTCTGTCATTTTCTCTGGGTGTCTATCTGTCTGTCTCTCTCTCTGTATCTCTGTCTCTCTCTCCTCCTTCCCCCATCTCTGTCACTCTGTGTGTGTGTGTCTGTCTGTCTCTCACTCACTCTGTGTGTGTGTGTGTGTGTGTCTGTCTCTGTCTCTCCCTCTGTCTCTCTCCCCTCCCTTCCTCTCTCTCTGTCACTCTGTGTATGTGGGTGTGTCTGTCTCTCACTCATTCACTTAATCACTCACTCTGTGTGTGTCTCTCTATCTTTCTCTCCCTCCCTCCCCCTCTCTGTCTCTGTGTGTGTGTGTGTGTGTGTGTGTCTGTCAGTCTCTCTGATTCCCTCCCTCACTCCCTCTCTCTGTCTGTCTGTCTGTCTCACTCACACACACACACTGTGGTCACCTTGTTGAGTGTTCCAATCACATTTGAAACACTCAACAACTGGCTTGCATTTATGGTATTTTGCAGCATTCTGCAGTCATAGGACCAAAATATATGCTTTTAACCATATATTTTGGTCCTATGACTGCAGAATGCTGCAAAATACCATAAATGCAAGCCAGTTGTTGAGTGTTTCAAATGTGATTGGAACACTCAACAAGGTGACCACAGTGTGTGTGTGTGAGTGAGACAGACAGACAGAGAGAGAGAGGAACAGAGAGGGAGTGAGAGAGGGAATCAGAGAGAGACTGACAGAGTCTGACAGAATCAGAGAGGTACTTTTAACTACCTGGCAGCGGCGTTTTTCCTTGGGGGGCTCCTCAGAACATCCTAAGGCTTCGGAGGGAAGCCTCCAGCCCGGAGCAGGAGCAAAGCCCCTTTTCCAACTGGCCTTTCCTCGCTTGGAGGGCTTTGGAGGGAAGCTTCTGCATAAGCCCGGGCGAGTGACAACAAGTTCCCACCGTTACGAAGCCTCGGAGGCTGTAATTTTCTGAGCTGTGCGCGCCCGCTTTTTTTCCACGGCGTGGAGCAGCAGCGAGGTTTGTGTGGCCGGCAATCACTCCAAATGCCATCCGGGAAGACGAGGAACGTGAGGGGGGACCGTTGACGGCCTCCGCAATCATCGCTCGCCTCGTTGCTGCTCCACGCCGTGGAAAACAGGCGCGCGCGCACAGCTCAGAAAATTACAGCCTCCGAGACTTCGTAACGGCGGGAACTTGTTGTCACTCACCCGGGCTTCTGCAGAAGCTTCCCTCCGAAGCGTTCTGAGCCTCGGAGGCTGTAATTTTCTGAGCTGTGCGCGCGCGCTTGTTTTCCACGGCGTGGAGCAGCAGCGAGGTTTGTGTGGCCGGCAATCACTCCAAATGCCATCCGGGAAGACGAGGAACGTGAGGGGGGACCGTTGACGGCCTCCGCAATCATCGCTCGCCTCGTTGCTGCTCCACGCCGTGGAAAACAGGCGCGCGCGCACAGCTCAGAAAATTACAGCCTCCGAGACTTCGTAACGGCGGGAACTTGTTGTCACTCACCCGGGCTTCTGCAGAAGCTTCCCTCCGAAGCGTTCTGAGCCTCGGAGGCTGTAATTTTCTGAGCTGTGCGCGCCCGCTTTTTTTCCACGGCGTGGAGCAGCAGCGAGGTTTGTGTGGCCGGCAATCACTCCAAATGCCATCCGGGAAGACGAGGAACGTGAGGGGGGACCGTTGACGGCCTCCGCAATCATCGCTCGCCTCGTTGCTGCTCCACGCCGTGGAAAACAGGCGCGCGCGCACAGCTCAGAAAATTACAGCCTCCGAGACTTCGTAACGGCGGGAACTTGTCACTCACCCAGGCTTCTGCAGAAGCTTCCCTCCGAAGCGTTCTGAGCCTCGGAGGCTGTAATTTTCTGAGCTGTGCGCGCCCGCTTTTTTTCCACGGCGTGGAGCAGCAGCGAGGTTTGTGTGGCCGGCAATCACTCCAAATGCCATCCGGGAAGACGAGGAACGTGAGGGGGGACCGTTGACGGCCTCCGCAATCATCGCTCGCCTCGCTGCTGCTCCACGCCGTGGAAAACAGGCGCGCGCGCACAGCTCAGAAAATTACAGCCTCCGAGACTTCGTAACGGCGGGAACTTGTTGTCACTCACCCGGGCTTCTGCAGAAGCTTCCCTCCGAAGCGTTCTGAGCCTCGGAGGCTGTAATTTTCTGAGCTGTGCGCGCGCGCCTGTTTTCCACGGCGTGGAGCAGCAGCGAGGCTCTGCGAGGCGAGCGATGATTGCGGAGGCCGTCAACGGTCCCCCCTCACGTTCCCCGTCTTCCCGGATGGCATTTGGAGTGATTGCCGGCCACACAAACCTCGCTGCTGCTCCACGCCGTGGAAAACAGGCGCGCGCGCACAGCTCAGAAAATTACAGCCTCCGAGACTTCGTAACGGCGGGAACTTGTTGTCACTCACCCGGGCTTCTGCAGAAGCTTCCCTCCAAAGCCCTCCAAGCGAGGAAAGGCCAGTTGGGAAACGGGCCAGAAGACAAGGAACAGCAGTGGCGGCGGGGAGTCAGCCCAGATGCAAAAAAAACGCCAAGGGGGCGGGGCCGGAAATTACTTCCGGGTTCATTCTTCAACCGGTTCGCACGATCCGGTGCGATCCGGTAGAAACCCACCACTGGTTTCACCACATTTTACAAGTTGGCCACGCCCACCCAGTGACATGGCTGGCAAGCCGCTCCCACCCAGTCACATGGCCGGCAAGCCACTCCCACACGGTCACATGGCCAGCAAGCCACTCCCACAAAGCAGGCCACACCTACAGAAGAGGTTCTAAAACATTTTGAAACCCACCACTGATCTGGACCATTCCATAACCAAAAGAAGAGACTTCCACAGGTGGTCCTCAGTTTACAACAGTTCATTTAGTGTACCTTCGAAGTTACAACCGCACTGAAAAAAGCGACTTATGACTGTTTTTCATACTTACAACCATTGCAGCATACGACCCCCATGGTCATGGGATCAAAATTCAGCCGCTTGGCAACTGGCTCGTATTGATGAAGGTCATGTGATCACCTCTTGTGACCCTCTGACAATCAAAGTGAAGGGAGAAGCCAGAGTTACTTCACAACTACATTACTAACTTAAGAATCGCAGTGATTCACTTAGCACCAGTGGCAAGAAAGCTCATAAATGGTGCAAAGCTCAGTGAACTATCTCACTTAGCAACATAAATTTTGGGTTCAAGTGTGGTCATGAGTCGTGGTCTACCTGTATTTTGTATTTGCAATTCAATTAGTGACGTTCAGGGAAGGTGTATCCTTGATGCAGGATGATTGCTGTATCGTTTCTTCACTGTAGTTTAAGAACATGGCGACAGAAACACTGTAAAAAAAGGGGGGGGGGGTTTCACTGGCACATCAACCATACAGCACCATTATTTCAGACCTTCAACTGCTACAGTTCACAAGTAATGCTTGCAGTGCTCTGAAGTTCTTTTTTTCTCTTGCATCCATCACATTTATGCCTTCCTCTACTGCCAAAGCGCTCAGAGCTATGTACACATGTCCTGCTCTCTTGCTTGTGCGCTCTCCATATCTATGCTTCTCATCCAAGCAGCTTAAATGGCTAGACCAGCTTATCCTTAGTAGTAGAAGGCCATCGGATACTTTCTGGAGCATTGTCCCTGCCCTAAATTGTATTGATTTTACTTGAAGCAAAGATTTGTTTCTCTTTCTCTTACCATGGAGGAATCTCACGCCTCTCACACCAATGAAACTGTCACATAGCTTCACATAAGATCAGGAACTGCCTACCTATCAAATATCTTCCTGTGGTACTTGTGACTCAGCTGGGATACAACCTAATTCATTGATTGAGATGTACCGTATTTTGATGTGTATAAAACGCTGGGTTGACAAAATCAGAGATGAGGAGGTAAGCCATCTGGGAAAGCCAAGGGAAATCATCAAAGCCATTAAAAAGCTAAAGTTAGACTATTTCGGACATGTGATGTGACACCCAGAAAAATACGGCATCCTTCACTTAATCCTCCAGGGAAAAATTGAAGGCAAACGAGATCCAGGCAGAAGAAGAACATCATGGCTTCAAAATCTAAGGGACTGGTTTGGACAAAACCCAGCAGCACTTTTACATGCAGCTGTTGATAAAAATAGGATTGCCAACATGATTGCCAATGTCCGATGATGGATATGGCACAAGAAGGAGAAGAAGATGCCCCCATGTTTCATATAGTTTCTTGTAGAAAACACACTACAAGCCATCACTGTGCAGAAGCCATCTTGTTAGAGTGAGTAATACAACAAAAGAACAGGAAATGCATCACAGGAACAATAGAGATGAAACCTAGACTGGCAATGGGATACAGGAAGCAACTAAAATAGAGAGGAATGATAGAGCTGCATATAAGATAAAGGCTCATCTGGCATGTGCACCCTTCTCCTGGGCCTCCTGTGTATAAGACACACCTCAATTTTCAAGTAAACACTTTAAAGAAAAAGTAGAGTCTTATACATGGAAAAATACAGTATTTTAATTTATAAACTCCTTGGGTTCCTTCATAACTTCAGTTACTTTCTTTAATATTGTATTCTAACGAGGTGTGAATTCTATTCCCAAGATGAAAGTCAATAAAAGCAAACCTTGTTGCTGGTTTGATCTAGTAATGGTATCCTCTTTCTTCACTACCGGTTTAGTAGCGGGAGCGCGGGCGCCTGGGCATGCTCAGAAGGTCCATGATGACATCTGGGTGGGTAGGCGTAACCTAATGCCTCTGCCATTACTGGTTCACCCGAACTGGTGCAAACCGGCAGAATACCACTTCTGTTTGATCTCCTGTTGATATTTTCATTGGATTATTACCAACATCATCTCTTCTGAAACCATCTTGCTTTGAGGATTTCACTGAGCTCAGGAACCTAAAACCAGCCCTAGAAAAGTAAAATAAAATAAAAATAAAGTAACCTAAAATACGGCAGTATTTGGATAAAAGGACAATTTGGATGGTATTTAAGCCAAAGCAGGATGGCTATATCTATTTATCCTTTTCTGATTCAAAAGCCTCTGTAAGCACTGTGTCCATTATATACTTGAGTAGCCCTTGGCATATAGCTGTCCCAACTGATCCAGACTAGTGATGATGCTTTCTGTTCTGAATGAATCTACGGTATTTATTTGTCAACCTTATTCCGATTTTCACTTGACTCAGTCTAACTCAAATTTCCTTAAGCTAGTTTATTTATTCCATTTTATATTATTTTTGATTCCCTTACTGTCCTATGTTATCCTGCCCTTACCCTTCTTTTCACAAGAGACACATTTTCCCCCTTTTAATGAACCTATAATCCCTTTGCATTGGGGTGGAGTTGGAGTAAGTGAATGGAGTTGAGCGTTTACTGGCTGGATGACCTTCCTGATGCCTACGTAAGCTCACAGCAAATATGTTCCCTTTGAGAGAAATATCTGCTGATTGAACTCACAGTCTCCTGATTATGAGGTGAGAGCTCCACCTCTAGACCACGACACCGCTTCACACAACAGACACATACTATCCCACAATTTTCTTTTCTTTAAAGAAAAAGAATTTTTTTGATTTTGATTTTTTTCTTTGAATTGTTATTTTATTGTAGTAGTTTTCTATTCACCCCATAAATATTTTGTTTCTATTTTTCAATGAATAAAACTATTATAAATAATAGATTTGTATGCCAGTTTGCTTTTTCTCTTTTGTTATCCTTATATGTAGGATTCTTCCCACACTGTCACTTTTTGAGCCTCGTAAGGAAGATGTAGGGGCAGGAGTGGGTTCCTGCCAGTTCTAAACTCTTCTATAGAAGAGGTTCCACAAATCTACAGTGCCATTGAGAACTGGTTCCAGCTCCCTCCCTCCACCTGTCCGCACATCATCAAGATGAAGAGCGAGAGGAGGAATTCTCCACAAGAGAAGTCCACAAGTCTTAAAGCTGTCAAGTTTGAATATCCCTGGGTTTTTTTTCCCCCTAAAGGGTTAGGGGTGCAAGGGTCTTGTAACTTGACAGCTTTAAGACTTGCACACTTCAAATGCTACAGTTCCTGAGCCAACATGACTGGAGGATGAATTCTGGGAGTTGAAGTCCACAAGTCTTAAAGCTGTCAAGTTTGAACATCCCTGGAGGTTTTTTTTCTAAAGGGTTAGGAGTGCAAGGGTCTTGTAACTTGACAGCTTTAAGACTTGTGTGCTTCAAATGCTAGAGTTTCTGAGCCAACATTTTGGTTGCTAAGCAAGAGCATTGTTAAGTGAGTTTCACCACATTTTACAAGTTGGCCATGCCCACCCGGTCACATGGCCGGTAAGCTGCTCCCACAAAGGAGGCCACACCTACTGAAGAGGTTCTAAAAATTTTTGAAACCCACCACTGTGTAGGGGTGTGTGTGTGTGTGCGTTTCAATATAGTAGCCACAATCACAGGTGGAAGAAACTGGATCAGGTCTTATCAAATTGCCTTTGCACCAGGGACGTGCGGTCAGGGTAGGCAGAGCCTCACCGCTCTCATCATGGAAAAAAAAGGGAAAAGGGAAAAGCCACGGTCCCCTTCATGTTGACTCAGGAAGGCGGTGTGCAGGATAGAGGGAGGTGCAGGAGGCTCCTCTAGCCTCAGCCTCCCTCCTGCACACGTAGTCCCATTCCCCGCCTTCTGTCGGGTTCTGACGCCGGAGTTCATGGTTCCAGGGTGAATGCGCATGCGCATGCACGAGCGGCTCCCTTCCTCACACTGAGCAATGGCAGATTTGCGGGAAGTTGCTCGCGAAAGGGCAGACTTTTCGGACCGTCGGTTACCGTTTCCCTGCCAGCTCGCTCACGAAAGGACCCTGGAAAGCGAGTCGTGGCTGGCGCCTTGCTAAGAATTCCCCGCCTTCCTTCCTGATGACGTCACCAGCCTCACCAGCCATAAACCTCACCGCACGTCACTGCTTTGCACACAATCCTGAGAGTCTCAGAAAGTGGTGAAAGTAAGCGAAACAGGCAGAAACTACAGTCAAACACTTGGCTGAAGTAATGAATCACACCAAACCCCAAAACACCTACACTTCTTGTTTTAACAATTGTATTGTCTCTTCATAATTAATTGTCTGGTTTTTCTGTCAATTTCATCCTGTTCTGGGGAAAATGAAAACAAAAACAGGGGAGGCACTCAGATTTTTTTTTTTTTAAGAAAGCAATTGGAATACCTTTGCACTAATTTCTGTGGAATTTAACATACTTTGTGTCTTCATATTCTTTCACGTTCCTGCAAAGAGTTTCATGTTTTAGATACCACTTACAGCTTATAGTTTTCCAGCCTGGAGGGTGTGTGTGTAATGCTCCATTTTTCCCTTCTGAATAACTTTCTATTTCTTCCCCATTATATTATTATTATCTCTTTCATTCATTAAAGATGAAACTCAGTCAACTGAACGTTTAAAAATGTGTCAAAAATACCATTGACTGGTGCTAATGGTTGATACGGGTTGCTGCCAGCGTCCTAGATATCAACCTACATATTATTATTATTATTATTATTATTATTATTATTATTATTATTATTATCATCATCATCATCATCATCATCATCATCATCATCATCATCATCACTATCATCATCATCATCTCACTGTTTCATTGTTTTCCCAGCCTCCCAAAGCAGGAGGGTTTCACTTCCTAGTTGTCAAATAGTGCTTACGTTATTTGGGCTTTTTGGAAGCTGAGGGTGCCACCTTTCCACCTGGTGTGACTGCACCGTTTAATTAAATTTTAATTACCTTAAAAACATAATGAATCACAAATAAAAAAGTATTAAAATTAATTATTAATTAAGCCAGGTCTTCCTAGGACAATGTGGGGCATGCTCTTAATAGCATAATATTGAGTCTATGTAAATAATATGGTAGCTGGCCAGAATTTCATCTATTTGGCTGGCGGCCAAATAGAAGTCTAAAGCAGTACATTTAAAAATGCATGTTTCTAGGGTATAATTTTCTAAAATGGTATTTCTGCTTTTCTGTACAGGGCGGACTTTGAAATGATAAGATTGTAATCAGAAAGAATACATTATTTATTCTCCTTAAGCAGCTACTGTAGTTCCTTTTCCAAAGGAAATTTCTTTGAGCGTCCTCAACTATGTGATAATGAGACTTCTCTCCTGCTTAGAGGTGTTCATCCCAAAGTGTCAGAATTGTCGGAAACAAAAAGCAAGATGAAAAGCAGCTCCAACTACAACAGAGGACAATAACGTCAGTCCCATAAAGGCCAAGGAAGGAGTGGTAGTATTGCCACTCAGTAGAGCTGGAACAACTAGGAACAATAGAATAATTGCATTCCTCCCTATTTGCATCTAACCATGGTGTGAACGAGGAACACAGTGGCTCAGTGGCTAAGATGCTGAGTTTGTCGATCAGAAAGGTCGGCAGTTCGGCAGTTTGTGCCGCATAATGGAATGAGCTCCTGTTACTTGTCCCAGCTTCTGCCAACCTAGTAGTTTGAAAGCATGTAAAAATGCAAGTAGAAAAATAGGGACTACTTTGGTGGGAAGATAACAGCGTTCCATGCGCCTTTGGCATTTAGTCATGCCAGCCACATGACCACAGAAACGTCTTCAGACAGCGCTGGCTCTTTGGCTTTGAAACGGAGATGAGCCTAGAGTCAGGAATGACTAGCACATATGTGTGAGGGGAACCTTGATCTTTACCTTATGCTCATCTCTTATTTTGTGTCAGGGCTTCATGATTTTATCTTCATCAAATCTCTCCAGCTGAGGCACCCAGTGGGGATGATGGGAGCTGTAACCAAACACATCTGGAGGGCATCAGGATGTGCATGTGTTTTGCCAAGGAAGGCTATTGCAAAAAGTATGGCTTCTCCGTTAGCCCTTGATACAGCTAGCAACGTTCCAAACCGGATTTCTGTTTTCAGTCAATATGCCTAATTTTTTAAAAAATAACTAGTGTAATAACCCAGTTCTGGAGGACATTTTCTTAAAGGAAGGGGGAAACAGGGTGGGGAGAGAAAGGAAAATGGAAAGTTTCTGCAGCTGGACATATTTAGTAACCCAGAACACTGGGTGCCCTATTATGTGTGTGGATTTAGAAAGAGGAAGAAGGTAGGGCTGCAATATTTGGGACTCCAGAAATCTGGATTATTTGATGGCACAAGAGCCTGTAGTTTCTCACTTATTTGGTGGACTGGTTACAGCATCAGGCTAGAAACCAGGAGGCGGTGAGTTCTAGTCCCACCCTAGGCACAAAGCTAGCTGGGTGATCTTGGGCTACTCGCTGTATCTCAGCCTGAAAAGCGGGCAATGGGTTCTGGATCCACAGCTACTCCAGGAAGTCTCAGTACCAGTCTTTGAATGTGTAAATACATAATAAGAATAAGAAAACACCTATAAAATATTTTTTCTCACTTGCACGATTAAGCAAAACACCTCCTTTGCTGCAGCATTAAATGCTAGGTTGAGAATGGATTTAGCAATTGCAGCTTATGAACCTACATGTTCTAATATGTATATTATTTTTCCTTGACAGAGATATGAGGGACAAATGATTGGAGAATGAGCATGATCTTTAGGAAGTACTAGATAACCAGTACCTCTTTGGGTCATCGTTTCAAAGGCAAGAGGAACAGAATGACAACCGGTGGGCAAAAAAGCAGTAGGAACAGGAGAACTTCCAACTTCTTGTTTTCTTACCATTGAGTTTCCTTCTGGGAAGCTGACAGGGACATGCAAAACCTTTCCACAAGGAAAAGGAAAGCAATGGATGGAAACTAACCAAGGAGAGAGAAGCCTAGAACTTCTCTCTCCTTGGTTAGGAGAAATTTCCTGACAGTGAGAACAATCTTGCCTTCAAAAGATGTGGCTGCTTCATCACTAGAGGCTTTTAAGAAGAGACTGGATAGCCACTTGCCTGAAATGTTATAGGGCTGTGATGGCGAACTTGTGGCAGACGTGCCAGAGGTGGCACACAGAGCTTCCTCTGTGGGCACATACATGCCGTCGCTCAGCTGCTGTTCCGGGTTCTGTCGTGAACATGCATGCCGGCCAGCTGGTCTCTTCTGGGTTGTGGTGCTCCAGTGTTTCGGGACACGCATGCACATGCTCCAGTTTCAGCACTTGGTGCCAAAAAGGTTAACCACCACTGTTATAGAGTCTCCTGCTTGATCAGGGAGTTGGACTAGAAGACCTCTAAGGTCCCTTCCAATTCTGATGTTCTATCTTCCTTCGTTCGTTTGTTCGTTCCTTCCTTCTGTATCTGGAGGCATTTGGGAAGACATAAACCTACCAAAGGTAATTTCTAAACAATGATAGACACCTGCTGCTGTGTTACATGGCATTGGGATTGCTAAGTCTCCCCTCCACAATACTGGAGAAATTGAATGACATGCCAAGCACTTCAATGTCTCTAGTCACAAATAAAGTATACATTTTAGAGCATATAGGTGCAGAACTGTAGTTGCATTAGCCATGTACTATAGTTTGTTGAATGTCTCCCCAAAACATAATGAAAGAAATCAAATGGGTAGGAAACCTATCTCAGAGATGATGATGAATCCATCTTGTGTGTGTGTGTCAGTGGTGGGTTTCAAATTTTTTTAGAACCTCTTCTGTAGGTGTGGCCTGCTTTGTGGGAGTGGCTTGTCAGCCATGTGACTGGGTGGGAGTGGCTTGCCAGCCATGTGACCAAGTGGGAGTAGCTTGGTAGTCATGTGACTGAGTGGCAACTTGTAAAATGTGGTGAAACTCACTTAACAATGCTCTTGCTTAACAACCAAAATGTTGGCTCAAAAACTCTGGCATTTGAAGCACACAAGTCTTAAAGCTGTCAAGTTACAAGACCCTTGCACCCCTAACCCTTTAGAAAAAAACCCCAGGGATGTTCAAACTTGACAGCTTTAAGACTTGTGGACTTCAACTCCCAGAATTCCTCCTCCAGTCATGTTGGCTCAGGAACTCTGGCATTGAAATGTGCAAGTCTTAAAGCTGTCAAGTTACAAGACCCTTGCACCCTAACCCTTTAGGAACACCCCCCCCCCCGGGCTGTTCAAACTTGACAGCTTTAAGACTTGTGGACTTCAACTCCCAGAATTCCTCCTCTCGCTCTTCATCTTGATGATGTTTGGACGGGTGGGGGGAGGGAGCTGGAACCGGTTCTAAATGGCACTGTAGATTTGTGGAACCTCTTCTATAGAAGAGGTTAGAACTGGCAGGAACCCACCCCTGGTGTGTGTGTGTGTGTCTCATCCCTTCAAAGGAGGATCCAGACAATTTAGAGAAACATCTATTTCCTACCCTTGAACTGTGGATTGCAGTGACCATACACTCTTTATTATAAGGGCCAGCCCTTTATTCCAGAAAGCTGCCTTTTACATTGATTTATTTTTCAAAACTTTATTTTTTCTTTTATTTTGGTCATTTAACTTTTACTACTCTCATATAGCCTTTTTATGCTTTTGAGATATTTTTTTATTAGAAGATGCATTTTTGTAAAGCTTTTCTTATTACGGTTGGTTTTTTCCTTTACAAACCAAAGTCATAAACATAAACAATGTTGTCTTTTATCCTCTTTCAGATTTTTCCGTTTTCAGGTTCAGGTCCAGCAAGAAAATATGGATGCCATAACTATGAGGCACCTTTTCATCCCTCAGCTCTTCCCCCAAGCATTGATTTGCTGCAGTTCTGGCTACAATCCCTTTCTAAGAAGGCACTTCTTTGACTTCAGGAACAGTAATTGAATAGCCCATTGTTAGTTTCCTGCTTTCCCCACGGTCAGAGAGGAAGAAAATTCACTTCTGCCTAGAAGCATCTTCTCTTAATATGAATTCTGTCTCTTTCTGACTTCCGCATGAAAACAACACCTTCCTTTCCCTCTCCTTTTCCCCCCCAGAGACCCTAAAAAGAATGGCCAAGTTTGTGGCTCAGGAGCCCTAAGATCAACAGACATATGGCTAGCACCTGGCTGATGTTTGTGATACCCTAGGAGGGTGACTGCCCTGGCTGGGGGAGTGGGAGCAGGGGCACCCCAGCTTTGTTTACATAGTCCTGAAGACTATGTAAACAAAAAAGACGACTCCTTTCCTGCCATTAGAGACAATATATATACACACACACACACACACACACACACACGCACGCTGTGATACATTTACTGGACCTTTCCTGCTCAGGTTACGATGAAGGAACTTGATGCTGACACTGCCTTTCTCTCCTCTTCTTCAAGATTAAATTCTGGCCAGATTGACAAAAGATGCTGTCAAAAAATTGGCCAAAGATGTTGCCTGATTCACTGTTTTTTAAAAAAAATTATTTATCTTTATAATTTTTAATCTTAACTTTATTCAATTTCTTAATTGTTAATCACACTTTTAGCATGTTTATAAATAACTCAAGGCAGCAAACACACCCAACATTTCTTCCTCCTTCTATTTTTCCTACAACAACCATCCTTTGAGTTGGGTTGGGTTGAGAGAGTGTGCCTGACCTAAAGTCACGCAGTTGGCTTTCATGCCTAAGGCAGGACTAGAATTCACCATCTTCTGCTTTCCAGCCTGGTTCCTTAATCACTAGACCAAACTGGTTCTTCTTTCTTACACATTATATATATATTTTCTTCTACATTCTCCCCCAAATTCCCCATCAGGCTGAGGCCTGCTCTGAAACTTTTTATATCCACCCCAAAGAGTAAGCTGTACTAGCAGTAGTAGTGGCTTTTGTCTGGGTTCTTTCTTTTCTGGAAAAATCAAATGCAAGCTATTATATATATGGAAGCGGCAAGAGTGACTGAGGTGAAATGGCAACTTAATATAAATCTTTATTAACATGCTGACGGCAACTCCAGAACTAGGCTAAAGAACAGTTCCCGCTTGACAGCTTTTATACCCCAAGCTGTCAACGGGGCGGCCAATCAGGAACAACCATGCACGGACACGTCTCATGAAACAGGGACATAACACACCTTTCCCCCAGCTCAGCGCATGCATACTCTTGTAGGTATGCAGGGCGCCTGTGGTCCATCCTGATCGTCTTAGCTGCAGGGTGGCTTCCAGAGATGGAGCATGTTGTTCTTGGGGAACTCCCTGCGACTGCATGGACCTATCTGCTGGAGATGTCTGCTCCGGACATGTCCTGTTTCATCAGCTGAGTCCGGCACCAGGGCTGCTGTTGAATCATTATGAACTGGTGTGGTTGCGGGAACGTCAACTGACAAACTGGTGATTTTAATGGGGTCTAATGGAGGCCAATCGAGTTGAGAGTGAAAAGAGGCCTGTCGCCATCACAGCTGGTCCACGTGATGGCGCCAAATGCGGCCATCACTCAGGCTGACCCTGTAAGAGCAGGGGCTGGTTAGTTGAATTATGTGTTCAGGAAGCCACTGTGGTTCACCCCCATAGTTTTGTGTGAAGACATGGTTGCCCACTTGAAATGTTCTTACTGGTCTGGTGGGTGCCGGCGGCATATTACTGCTGTAACCTGGGTGCAGATGGTCTAGATTTGTACGTAAATGACGACCCATTAGGAGCTCGGCGGGGCTGCAATAAGTGGTTGGGCATGTAATCGTGTGCTGGACTAACAAGTATTTATCTACCATGGCCTGCCAATTGCCAGGCTCCAGCCTAGCATGGGATTCCTTAACAGATCTTATGGTCCGCTCCACCATGCCATTACTAGAGGGATGGAAGGGGGCGACCAGGGTGTGGCGAATGCCATGCCCGGCTAGGAAGTTCTGGAAAAGAATGCCCGTAAATAGAGGCCCGTTATCAGACACTATGGTGTCCAGGAAGCCATGAGTTGCAAAAAGCTTCCTCAACACCTTAATCAGGGCTTCGGAAGTGGTCACATGTCATAATAATTACGTCTACCCACTTTGAGTAGGCATTGACCACTACCAAGAACATCTGCCCCTGGAATGGCCCCGCAAAATCCAAATGGATCCTGGACCACGGGGCCTTAGGAACCTCCCATTCTCTGACCGCAGTGGCTGGAGCCACTGGACAGGACAGCTTACACTTTTGGCAGCCCTCAACCCAATGGCTAATGGCCTGATCAAGCCCTGGCCACCATAACTCCTTACCTGGACCTTCATCCTAACAATGCCAGGATGACCGTCGTAAAGACAGTGCAGGATGGAGTCCTGCAATCGAGAAGGCATGACAACCCTGTGGCCCCACAGCAAGCACCCATCCTGCACAGACAGTTTATGCTGTCTGTTCCTATAGGAGAGGAATCGGGAGAAAACTGGTTCCATTGGCCAGTCTCGTTTGACCCAGTCCAGGACTTGAGCCAGCACGGCATCCCTAGCAGATTCCCTGGCAATATCAGCAGCTGAGATAGGGACAGCTAGCTCTTCAACAAGGAGTACTGTCAGGCCCGGGGCAGGGTCAGCTTCAATCCAAGGAAGAGGGCAGCGGCTCAAGGCGTCATCATGCCCTAACTGTTTTCCGGGGTGATAGACTAGCTTATAATTGTATGCCCCAAGGAACATGGTCCATCACAACATCCTTGGAGAAAGAATTGGGAGTGTCTGTTTATCCCCTGCTAGTAACCCAAGTAAGGGTTTATGGTCAGTTATAAGTTCAAAGAAGCGACCATACAGGTAGTTGTGAAATAGTTTGATTCCAGCTATTGCGGAAAGGGCTTCTTTGTCTAACTGACTATAATTTATCTCTACAGCCAAAAGGGTGCAAGAGAAATAAGCCAGGGGAGCCTCGGTGCCATTGGACAGCCGGTGGCTTAGTACAGTGCCCAATCCAAATGGAGAGGCATCACATGTGAGAGTGAGGGTAAGTGGTCGCTGTATTGCATCAAAACAGCGTTAGAGGTAAAAAGAGCTTTGACAGCTGCAAGTGCAGCGGCTTCCCTGGCTCCCCATTGCCTGGCTGCTTTGCTATCCAATAGTCGATGCAGGGGTTCTGCCATAGAGGCTTTATGGGGCAAGAAGATGGCATAGAAATTAAGGAGGCCCAAGAAAGCTTGTAGCTGAGTCTTATTGGTAGGCGTTGGAGCCTTCTTAATTGCCTCCAATTTATAAGGAGTAGGGTAAATTCCCTTAGAATCAATTAAATAGCCTAAGAATTCCACTGAGGGAACCCCTACTTTGCATTTGAGTTTCAGGCCAGCTTTCTGAAACTGTGAAAGGACAGTCCTCAGCCTGGCTAGGAGCTCAGTGCAATTCCTTGCGGAAATCAGCACATCGTCAAAGTAGGGGACAACTCCAGAGATCCCATGGAGCAGTCGCTCCATAAGACTCTGGAAAATCCCTGGGGCAACACTTACGCCAAATTGAAGTCGACAACAGCGAAAGACTCCCCGATGTGTAATGATGGTCTGCGCTTCCACAGTGGCATCATCCATGGGGAGCTGTTGGTACGCTTGTGTGAGGTCCAATTTGGCGAAAATGGATCATTGTCCCAAGGTGTGGAGCAGATGTTGGACCACGGGGACAGGGTACTGATTAGCCTGCAACCCTCTATTTATCGTGACCTTATAATCAGCGCACAATCTGATAGATCCATCTGACTTCAAAGGAATTACGATGGGTGTCTCCCACTTAGAGTTATCTACTGGCTCTAGGACGCCCTGAGCAATCAATTTGTCCAGCTCGGTGTCTACCTTTGAATGAAGAGCCAGAGGCACCCATCTAGGTTTAAGACATATTGGAGGGAGTTTAGGATCCAAGTTAAAACTAATTGGAGTCTCTGTATATTTACCTAGCTGCTCATCGAAAACGGTGGCGAATTCCACAGCCAGGCTGCCCAGGTCATCAGCAACAGTGGAATTGATGCCGGAAACACCGAGGCCTAAAGCATCGAACCAGTCCAAACCCAGTAAACTGGGAAGGTTGCCCTGGACTACAATTAGAGGAAGGCGGCCATTAAAATTAGGAGTGGCCACTCGGAATTTGCCACTGACAACAATTGGGATGACATTGCCCTGATAGTCCTGTAATTGGATGAAACATGGTGACAGGCGCTTCTTGGAAATAGTAGGCATCAAGTGCTTAATTGTGACCCAGGAAACAATTGATTTGGCAGAGACGGTGTCCACCTCCATGCTGCAGGGAGCGCCCTCAAGGTGGACACTTAAGTAAATCTTGTTCCCTGACGCCGCATTGGTTTGGCTGACAGCTATGGCAGGCTGCGGCTGGTCGCAGCTGATTGCGAAACAATCTTCCCTTGCTCGGGTTGCCCTAGCGGAAGGTCTGCGGTATGAATATGAATGGTCCGACGGCTGGTTTCTGGAGGGAGAAGGAGCCCGGAAAACCTTGGCCAGATGGCCTTCTTGCCACAATTGCGGCAGATGGCAGATCTAAAATGGCAGAATGCACAAGCGTGGCTGCCGCTGCATCCAGCTCAAGGGCTCAGAGAAGCCTTCTTTTTGGCTCTTCTAGAAGTGGGCATAGTAGACCTGAGGCGGCATATTTTATCTTCCTCAGTCTCAGACATGGAGTCCTCATCCACCTCCTCATAGTAGACGTTCTCGGACTTGATAGGTGCCCTTGCAGCATGGAATTTCTGAATTTCTGCTGAGGAATGGTCTGACATTTCAGCCGCCCGAGCCTCATCAATAGCCGACTGAAGGGTTAATTCAGGGCGAGCCAGTAGACGGCGTTGGAGCCTCAGATCTCGGATCCCACAGACTAACTGTTCCAGGAGGGAGTCATCTAAATTTGGGAAGTCACAGTACAAAGCAGCAGACTTGAGAGAAGCCAGATAATGATTTACTGACTGACCCTCCTTTTGTATTACCTGCCTGAAGGAATATTTTCAGGTGATACGGGAGGGCCCTGGGGCGTAATGTGCCTTCAGTCTTTCCAGCAACGTCTCCC
The DNA here is from genome assembly GCF_964273705.1 of Natrix helvetica. Classification (NCBI taxonomy): domain Eukaryota; kingdom Metazoa; phylum Chordata; class Lepidosauria; order Squamata; family Natricidae; genus Natrix; species Natrix helvetica. The sequence continues at coordinate 153,082,034 of NC_138552.1, forward strand.
ATGGCACGGAGTGAACGGACTGAGGGGCAGACAAAACCTTGGCCATTCCAAACATCTCGGGGTCGCAGGCATTTAGAAATTTCGCTCGCTTCATGCTGCTAGGCAAACCAGTCATATCATTGGCCTCAAGGAAGCACTCAAAGCGCTCTATGTAGGCTTCCCACGACTTGGTGGTCGGAGAGAAAACCGCGAAACTGTTTGAAGTAGCCATCCTGAAAAGGACGAGCGGCTGAGGAGATTGCCTCACAGTTAGCGTGTCAGTGACTGCGAGGCGCAGTCAGCTCGTCATGCCTCAGTTCTTAAATGGTGACTTAGCTCTTATTATTTGTCTCAGCCTGATCCCACCTTCGTCGCCAGCATTATATATATGGAAGTGGCAAGAATAACTGAGGTGGAATGGCAACTTAATAGAAACCTTTATTAACATGCTAACGGCAGCTCCAGAACTAGGCTAAAGAACAGTTCCCACTTGACAACTTTTATACCCCAACCTGTCAATGGGGCGGCCAATCAGGAACAACTGTGCACGGATACATCTCATGAAACAGAGACATAACACAAGCAAGCCACTTCCTTTTACCATTATGCCATCATTTTCTCAACCATCGCTTGTTAAGAGGGTTCTCTGCACTTTGCTGGACCAATACATCCCCAAACCCCATAATTTTAACCTAAGGCTGTCTACTGTTGACCTCACCCCATTCCTAAGAGGTCTGAAAGGGGCATGCATAAGCTCACCAACGTGCCTTCCATCCCTGTCCTACTGTCTCCATTTATTCGTACCCATTTACTGTGTTCATATTTATGTTTATACTTCTACCTGTTATCTTTTACATATTTGACAAACTAAATAATAAAATAGAATAAAATAAATAGTGTTCCAGTCAAGGCAAATACTTCCTCTCTGATTGGTCCTTCCCACCGCAGAGGAAGGTTGTTTTTTTCCTAGAGGGCAGTTTAGCATATTGTTCTGCCATATTGCTCATTCTGGAACACGTTAAATCAAGGGTTTGGTTTTAAAATTACCCTGCCCTACACTTTTGACAAATAGGGCCATTTATATAAGTAGTCCTCAATTTATAACAGTTAATTTGGTGACTTTTCAAAGTTACAACGGCATGACAATAGTGACAGATGACTATTTTTCACACTTATGACCATGGCAGAATCCCCATGGTCATGTGATTTACATTCAGATGCTTGACAACTGACTCATATTTATGACAATTGCAGTGTTCAGCAGTCATTTTGTGACCTTCTGACCAAGAAGCAAAGTCAGTGGGGGACCCAGATTCACTTAACAACCATGTTACTAATTGAACAACGGCTTCATTTCACAAATGTGGCAAGAAAAGTCATAAAATGGAACAGATTCCCTTAACAACATAAATTTGGGGTTCAAGTATGGTCATAAATTGAGGACTACCTATACATGTTGATGATTTTATTTAAAAAAAAGTAAAAAGGGTATGCACTATTGAATGTGCTGTCACATGACTGACTAAACTGCCCCCTTCTCTTTCCCCACTTCTACCAAAAGGAAGGATCCCTCACTTTTCTGAGGGAGACAGTTACATTTACTGGCAATATCTGTCAATATAAACCACCTCAGTGTTTTTATTTTCAGAAGGCTGATTGTGCTGCACCATTGACCCAAGGCTTTGCATGGTTTCCATCATCTAATGAAAGAAAGATATTCTGGAGGAACTTTTTCCCCCTCACCAGGAACCTGTGAGTGAGCAAGGATTGTATTATTTTTCCGCAAAACTCATACCTATCAGCAATCTCTTTTTTTGCTAGCTTAAGCAAAATGACGACAGGTGTCTTCAGGGCAATTCAGAATACCTGGCTCCATTCCCTTTGCTCTATGCGTGTCAGTAGATGGCAGCATTATCCATATTTTTTCAGGGAGAAACTGTTTGGACAAATGTGGATGAAAAATTAATAAGTGGCATCTAGAAACACTTGATGGCCTCTCAGGTTGTGATTCATAACGTGGTAACCAGATGTTGCTGAAGAAGGATCACCACCCAGGTTCATTTATTTTCCTCAAGAAAACTAATCCATATTTTCAAAACAGATTTCCTCCTAAAAACTTCACCAGAGTTTCCATAGGAAAGGGTGGAGAGCTGGGAGCCTATTCCCGCAGGATGACTTTATCCTAGTTCAAAAGCAAATCGGAACCTCTGTGATCCCATGGTGTTGTTTCTGAATGAAAACCGAGCCAGTTTATTTCTAGCTCAGCAATGATAGATTTCAAATGGCTAAAAAAAGAAAAAAATCAGTTTTGTTTCTGTGGGTTGTGACAGTCCATTTCTCTATTTTTGCTCCCCCGTTCATTTTCTTGGCTCACCGTTCTGTTTTTATACTTACTGCTCCGAGGAACTGCTAGGACTATTTTGCAACAAGAGAGAAAGTGCAAAACATTATTGCTATTTTTTATCCAGAACAGGACAAAGGGACTTTTATTAATCCAGGTTTTTCGGCAACAATCTTGGCTCAGCGTTTGGAGGTTGACAGTTTGCAAACGATCCCAGATCATTTTCAAATTGCTTTCAGGGAATAAAAATAGAGACAGAAAAAAATGCCCTAAGATAGGTGCTTTTTTAAAAAAATAATAATTAATTTAGCCAATCAACAAACTACAGACCAAGTCAGGGCAACCTGGATGGGTACAATTAAAAGTAAAGGTAAAGGTTCCCCCCACACATATGTGGTACTTGTTCCCAACTCTAGGGGGCGGTGCTCATCTCCGTTTCAAAGCCAAAGAGCCAGCACTGTCCGAAGACGTCTCCGTGGTCATGTGGCTGGCATGACTAAACACCGAAGGCGCACGGAACGCTGTTACCTTCCCACCAAAGGTGGTTCCTATTTTTCTATTTGCATTTTTTATGTGCTTTCAAACTGCTAGGTTGGCAGAAGCTGGGATAGGAAACTTTCTGATCGACAAGCTCAGCGTCTTAGCCAGTGAGCAACTGCGTCCCTACAATTACAACTATCAACAATTACAGTATCATAATTGTAAGGAACTTGTTTTCAGGCAGCCATGCAAAGGGTGTATGTGGGTCCAGATGCAGATCCGCTAAAATAAAAATGGTTTGCAATCTTGAGAAGCACCGTGGACCATAAAGAAAAGAAAAGAAAGCAGATTAGGTGTGATTGCGTTGGGAAAAGATTCTTCTTGTGCAGCCAAATTTTTAAACAGGGCCAATTAGTCAAATAATAAGATCCAGAGTCAGGAGATTCCATTAGAGAAGCAATTTCCATTTTCCCATTTCCCCCTTTTGACATGCTGATAAGTGCCAGCCCTGCAGGGTAGGAAAAAGGTACCACAAAGATTCCTGAAATGCTGCTGCACTGTTATAAGATATAATATCAGACTCTTAAAAGCCTACCAGAGATATTATCCTTTTTGTACAACGTGAAGGTGCTTATTCCCAGTTCCCAGGGTTTAATTATCAGAGTAAAACTTCCAACTTTATTCACAGAGTCTAGATGGCACTACGATATCACTGAGCTAAAAATGCAAAATTAAATACATTCAGAATCTTTTGAGGTTGTCTCTCCCCTCCATCTGAGTTAGGTAATATGTGTTCTCGCTTTTCCTTAGCATTCGTACTCTAACAGTTGTGTGTACAATGGCAGGAGAAAATGAATTTCCTATTTTGCATTTGAAATAGTATGCATCATTTTTAAGGGTGCTTGTGGTCCAAATCAGAGGTGGGTTGCTCCCGGTTCGGCCCAGATCAGGCGAACCGATAGTAGCGGTGGTGGGAGGCTCCACCCACCGGCCCGGATGCTTCTGCACACACACTCAAAACAGTAGTAAAAAAAAATGGAAGCCCACCACTGGTTCAAATGTACAATTAAGTTCAAGTTCTAAAGTAATATTGTAGCCCTAGAAATGAGGAATGCTCACACAAGGCAAGACTGTCATTTTCTTTCCTAATCCAGAAGCAACCACTCAATAGCTTATCCTGGACACAACACATGTAAGGCATTAATTCACCCTGAAATTATTTCACTTGAAATACTGTTTCAAGACGTTTCTGCTAAGGAATTGTCAGACTAAGATCCCTCAAGCAGCAAAGAAAGAGTACAGAAAGACTATCCTTCCACATCTACATCTGATTTGAAAAGCAGATGTCTGTTTCAGTCACCACTGGATGACACTGTTGCTCTGCCGAGAAGAATAGGAAAAAAATCCTGCTTTGGACAATTAAAAATAAGAAGTAAAAAGCATATATTTCAGGAAGGGAAGATTCTGAAAAATGCTTATGAAATTGGATGCCCCACAATATCTTGCTGGTGCAAGTTTTATTTTTTTAATCTTTTCCTTCTTATATTGTTTTGCTTGGGACTGAGATGCTGGAGACCAGATTTTCCAGATCAAGAGTGTGGAAAAAACTCTCTCCCTCTTCCCTCCCTCCCTCTTTCTCTCTCTTCCTCCCTCCCTCTTTCTCTCTCTTTCTCCCCCCCTCTCTCTATGCGCGTGCACGCGCATGCACACACACACAGTAACTTCAGATGTCACACAAGGCGGCTTTTCTTACAACCTCACTTAGAAGATTAAAAATAAATTGAAGCATATGTCACTTCAAAGAGGGCAGAAAAAGGACATCTGCATTATTTGGGCGCATTAATGGAAAAGATCTGTTGTGCCTTGATTTGAACTATATGGCCAAAGATGAGATTGGGACATTTGCAAAGGGAATGCCTTTTAAATGATTTTCCAATTTCCTTTAAGAAAAAAAAAATCTGGAGAAAAACCTGACTTGGATTTCTGTCGTATTGTTGGTAAACTCAGCTTTCACTGTTTTAACTCTTACAGTTTTACAACGAGAAGAAGAAGAAGAAAAACATATCAAAGCGATTTTTTGTAAATATGTAAGGGCTGCATTTCACTGGTATAAACAAGAGCAGTGCTCCTGCCTCCAGCTAGGCCTTATCAGCTCTGACCATCTACATGACTGCAAAGCAACTACCTTTGGCTTTGCTGAGATTGTAGAGCTGATGGCCTGTAGACTTTGAAGCCATCAGCCATTTATCCATCTCTCTCCCCTCTCTCCCCACCACCAGTCCTTTCATCACTGATCAAACTGAGTAAACATGGGTTGGAAAAAGCCCCATCTTAAATTCTCCACTCCAAACACAACAGCCTACCAGTTGTTCATCATTGCTTGATGTTGAGGAAAGAGAAAAGTATATTGGAGGCTCACAAAGATTTCAGAATATGAATAGGTTCTCGTTCCTCCACTCTTCCTTCAAACAACTGAGCTTTGCGTGTCATTGTTAGGTGCCATTGTGTCATGTCCAAACTCTACTTGGATGAATGTTTAGCTTCTCAACCTGTCCCTAGCTCCCAACTATCCATAGTTCATTCATTTTATCTGTCGTCCTTTCTTCCTCCTCCTTCCCACTTCATTTTGCCAAGTATACTTTTTGCTACTTCACCGTCCACGTATGTTTCTAAAATATGTGAATGTCTCATTCTGATTGTTACTTCAAGGAAGCGGAGTATTTTTATATGACTCGGGACTGACTGTCTGATTCTTTTTGTATCCCATGGAACTCCAAACAATGATGTTTCTCTTGTTCTTCTCAGTTTCCACTTTTCAGTCATTAATTTCTAATGGAAAGACCTTTGCTTTAACTTATACTGATCGTGTTGTCACTGAAAAGTCCTTATACTTCTTGTTTCAATTTCTTGTTGTCTTTCTCTCCAGAGGTTCTCTCCATCTTTATCTACTCCAAGAAGGCAAAAATGTCTATCATCTTCTCTTCTTTTCCCCTCAGTTGTGGGTTCACCAGTCATGCACATTGATCTTGGTTAGCCTTCTTAATATTAAACTAATTTTCCAGTTCATAATGGGAACATAACCAGTGGTGGGATTCAAATTTTTTTACTACCTGTTGTGTGGGTGTGGTGTGGCTTGGTGGGTGTGGCTTGGTGGGATAAGGTAAGGTTACTGCAAACTCCCCATTCCCTCCCCACCCCACTAACCTGCTTTCCAGCTCCGTTCTCCTGTGCAGGGCAACAGAAGAAAACCCAACCGATCAGCTGGGACTCCAATCAGCTGAGACTCCGGAGGCAGCAAATAGATGGGGAAGGAGCTAGCCAGAACTACTCAAAATTTCCGCTACCGGTCAGAACTGGCTGAATACCACCTCTGATCATAACTGAACTCTCTTTTTTCTTTTTTGTTAACACCTGTGTCACTTGATTCATTAGTGTTTAGGTCTCCAGTTTCGTCAACTTTTTTAATCCTTTCTTTTTTTATATTTGCTGTGTCTGTTAATCCCCTAGACACCCGTATCTCATTGTCTTTCATATCCTAAATCATCATGTTCTACCATTTCAGTCCCTGCAATAACTTCTTGTTTATTGTGGATTCCTTAGAAGAATAAACAGCTGTTGTGGGACACTCATTAGCTTAAACATCTTCTACACACTGGCATGATTTACAAGTAGAGGCTTTGCTGTCATCAATGAAATAAAAATAAACCTTTTCTTTGTTCTAATTTTTTCTTCCCGTTAGCTGCCTGATCTCTTACCTTTTCTGAAATTTGCCAGTTTGTTTGGCAGCCTTAAGCAAAAACTTTAGTTGTATGAGGAATTAATACAATAATTTGCCTGTTCTCTTGGGGCTTCTTACTTCAGTACTGCTTAGGCATATACATTGATTTAAAGGCCACCTAGTCTTGATCCATGTTTGTTGACATAGCACCATTTTTTTTCCTGCTGCTTTAAATAGTTCAATGGCTATTTCATCCCTGCTTGAGGCTTTTCAATTTGACAGCCTGTCTACTATCTATCATACCTTACGGCTCTTAATTCGTTCTGTCTTTGCAAATATTTCTATTGTCTTGTAAGCATGTTTAGAAAAGGTCTAAGTATAACCTTTTTATTTTCCTTTAATCTCATTTCCTTCAGCTAGATTTCTTTCATGTTTATTTTTGATTCTTATTAACTTAGCTATGAGTTGTCAGTTTGGTGTAATGCATCAGACTAGAAACTGGAGGCGGTGAGTTCTAGTTCCATTTTAAGCACAGAGCCCAGGGTGACCATGGACCAGTCACTTTGCCTCAGCCCTAGGAAGCCACTTCTGGGGAGAAAAAGAAAAAAGAAAACTGCATGGATTTGCCCAGGTAGTCTCCAAGAATCTGACGTGACTTGAACGGAAGAAAAACCCATAGCTCTAAACTTTCCTGTGATTATTTGATTTTCTTTAAAAGATTGTTCATTTTCTGTTTCATTTATTTTCATTTGTTGACATTTTGGCTTAAACTATCATTCCTTGCCCTTTCTTGCTTGACACTGAAAGTCTATGTTTAGTGCAGTGGTGGGATTCAAATTTTTTTACTACTGGTTCTGTTGGTGTGGCTTGGTGGGTGTGGTGTAGCTTGGTGGGCATGGCTTGGTGGACCTGAAAGGGGAAGGATGCTGTAAAATCCACATTCCCTCCCGAGCAGCTGGGACTCGGGAGGCAGATAATAGATGAGGGTGAGGCCGGTCATAGGTGGTATTTGCCGGTTCTCCGAACTACTCAAAATTTCTGCTTCTGGTTCTCCAGAATTGGTCAGAACCTGCTGAATACCACCTCTGGTTTAGTGGTCAAGTATCTCTCAATGTTTCTATTCTCTTTTCCTCCCCCACCCTTCTGTTTCAGTTTTTACAGTGTTTGTTATCTCTTTCCATAAGTAGCAGGAGTTAAGCATGCTAAATATGTTCCTTACATTCATCTCACACTGTTTTTCCTTGTTCTCTGGTCTTATTTTCCTGGCACTGGGACAAGTGCTCTCTTTAATTTTTAAGTTCAACCTGTATATTTGTGACAATTATACATGATCTTTTCCATTAACCTACATTGAAAGTGTCCATACTAAATGAATTACATTTCTGATCTTTGGGTTAGTATTATATAATCCCTTTGATGTCAGTGTGGTTCACCCAAGGAGGTCCAGTTGTAAAATATTTATTTCCCTGAATCAAATTTAGTAGTAATTTTCTTTTCTTTTCAAAACTGTAAATGTAATCTGTATTAATCCATCTCCTGCAATATTCTGTTCACCTAATCCAAAAGTTCCTCTATTTCTTCAGTTTTAGCATTCCAATCACCCATTAGTAATCTTAAAGCCCTTCTTAGTGTTGACCTTAGCACAGTTTGATGTTTTATAGAATTTTTCAATATTTTCTGCCATTGCATTTGTAACATTGATGTATACAGCAATGGTGGGTTCCGGATCCCGTTGCAACCAGTATGGTCCAACAGGGCCCGGCATCCACCACATGAACGTGTGCACACACACGCAGTGCACAGGCGTCCTTACCTCCTGTGATGCTCCGCGATGCCCTGTGACCCCTCCACAACACTCCAGCTGCTCGGCGGAGCATCACGCAGGTGCAGTATGCTCCGTGCGCATGTGCCGAAGTGCCAAAGAACTCAAATACAGGAAGGAGTGTGGGCGGGTGGGTGGGCCCTCCGGAGCCCGGTCCCGGAACAGTACCTGGTGCTCCTGGCAGGCACCAGTACACTCGTACCAGGGCGTATCGGTCGTAACCCACCACTGGTGTACAGGGTATCAATTGTTTAATAGATTGCCTTAGTGATAGCCAAGAATATTGCCACTCCATTACTTTACATGGTGTCATGCCCTAAATACAGATACTAAATACAGCCCTCAATGTATGACCACAATTGACCCCAACATGTATGTTGCTGAGCAAGACATTTGTTAGGTGAGTTTTGCCCCATTTTACAACTTTTCTCACCACATGTGTTAAGAGAATCACTGCAGTTCTTGAATTAGTAACACAGTTGTTAAGTGAATCTGGTTTCCCCTTTGACTTTGCTTGTCCGAAGGTCACAAAAGGGGATCATATGACTCTGGGACACTGCAACTGTCATAAATGTGAGTCAACTGTCAAGCATCCGAATGTCAATCATGTTACTACAGGGATGCTACAGCACAGTCGTAAATATGAAAAATGGTCATAAGTCACTGCACCATTGGCACATCCAGGCTCTAAGGGAAGAGAGGCAGACTCAGGGCAATACCACATTTGTCTCTTTTGCTCCCCCAGCTGTTCATTTAAGCCCACTTCAGAAATTCCAATGGTTGGGCAATAGAGATGGATGATGTTCAGTTCATATTGTAGCCATAGCAAGACCTGATTGTCCATTCCCCTACTTTTTGCCATTCACAGGGAAGGCAAGACTCAGTGGCTGATCCTATGTGAACTTGTCTTTTATGCCTGGCTTTTCCTTTTAGAGATTGTTCCCATCTCACTAGCCCCCATGCCTTCCCTTTGCATCCCCATATATTTGCTTTTTCTTTCTTTCTTTCTTTCTTTCTTTCTTTCTTTCTTTCTTTCTTTCTTTCATTCTTTCTTTCTTTCCTTCCTTCCTTCCTTCCTTCCTTTTCCTTACAGAAGCTGTGATAATTAAAACAATTAGGTTCAGATTAGTCTTCGGTTTTTACACTCCTCTATAGTTGCATAGCAAAGAGCAATGGAGAATTCAGCTTTATAGGAACAAAATAGCAGTGTTCCTATATTGCAGACATAATATGTAAGTAAATGAACAAAGGGAAAGTAAGCTTAGGAGTACTGTGGGCAGGAGATGGGAAAGCAATGGCATGATGTTTCATCAACCTGGCAGGAACAGAAAGGGTATAAGGGTCGAATGGTGTATGAGCCTCTAGGCTTGAGGATTGTTCATTGACTTAACATCAGCCTCAAGTTTATAAAATTAGCAAGTGCCCATGATCAGAGAACATAATAACTCAACACTTCAGAATCAAATGGCTGCCTGAGGCAGCAACCAGCTGCTGGAAGGGTGGAACATGCCAACCATTGCAACCAATTAGAACTGGGACTACCACTATATTTTAACAAAATGCCAGAGACCATCTGCACTAAAGCAATTAATGCAATTTGGATTGGAAAACAGAATAGTTGATTCAAAGCTGGAAAACACAGGTTGGAGTAGATGGAGAATGAGATGTTCTGTTCCAGCACTAAGGAAGCAGTGATTGGCCTAACCTGGTAATGGGTCATGCAGAAAGGCTGGGTCTGCCTTGAAAGACTGATGAGAGTACAGATTGGAAGGCAACAGTTTTGAATCAAAGCTGGAAAATATCGGCACAGGTGTTGTGGCCTGTCGGCCTCTGGCCCCTCCAGCAGCCAAATCAGATGAGAAGGAGTTGTGAGAGTGAGAGTCAGCATCAAGGTAACCTGAGAGCTTTGAGAAAGAAGAAGGAATGGAAGAGAGAGAGAGAGAGAGAGAGAGAGAGAGGGAGAAAGGGAGGGAGGGAGAGGGAGAGGGAGCCTGGGCCATCTGTCAGCCCTCAGATGGAGAGTCAGCAGCCACCAGGTCTGGAGTTGGCTGATGAGAAAGAGGAGGAACAGCTGGGTCCAGTGTCTGACAAGAGGATGTGCAGAAGGCAGAGGAGAGGAGTGCAGTGGAAATCTCTGGGCTGATCCTCGGGACAGAAGAGCCACTGCTGTTAGCAAAGCCCCACCCTAGCTCTGGGGGTAAAAGGCAGGGGGTGGAGATGAATAGATGTGGCAGACAACTATTCATCTCCCTGGCAGACAGACTTGTTAGCTTGCAGTGAAAGAGAAACTTTTTGCCAATGTGTTGGCACTCCTAAGAAAGGAATCATTGGTTTAACTTCAGATGGTTTGTCATGTTTGGGGGACTAGATGCATTTGCAATGGGCCAAGAATAGAAGGAGGGCAATCTCATCCATTGCTGCATTCAGATAGTGGTCAGTGAATGGAATCCTACTGAGGAAGAGCCATGCAGGATGTACAGGCATGTCCACAGTCAACAGAAGGACTCTGCACTTTTATCTCCTTGTCTAAAGATTTATTTTGCACACTTCTGCTTAAAATTGCTTCTGTTGGTTGGACTGATATTTTCAATATTTTTAACACTTCCTCCCTCAGATCAATTTTATTTCTCTTCTGTCTTTGACCTTTGCAGTTCAGTTAATTATGTCATTCATCCTCTCCTAACATTCCTTTAAGTGGAGCATAGAATTAGTCAGTTGTCCTATGAAGCTGAACAAAATGATTTTGGATATTTTCCGATATTATATTTCTTCATTGGAAGCACCTTTCCTTCCCCAGTTTGCAGGTATTCAGCACTTCTGAAAGGGTTTATAAAAACAAGCCTGAATGGCTACCATGGGTCTTTTGAGTTAAATAGAAGTGGGAACAGGAAACAAAGGAAAGAGTTGGGCCAGGTTGGTGAATGTCCCAAACCATATAAAGGGAGAAAGGATTAACCTACATCCCCGTTTTGGCTGTCTTGAAGGGACGTGTAAGAGGAAGTGTTCTAGAGGCTTTTGATACTGAACACGGACTTTAGAATTTGGGGATAGAATTTTGCACCCAGGGTTGGAACCCAAATTTAGTTCCCGATATAGTTGGCCAGCAATGAGAGGCTTAGAATCATCCATGCTTTGATACAGAAAGTTAAGAGAGATTGTTATTGCCCAGAAAAAAATATTTATTTTTATCCTGCCTTTATTATTGTTAGTAAATGTCTCAAGGTAGCAAACATACCGTATACTCCTTCCTCCTTCTATTATCCCCACAACAACAATCCTGAGAGGGAATGACTGACCCAAAGTCACCCAGCTGGCTTTCATGGCTAAGGTGGCACTAGAACTCACAGTCTCCCATTTTCTGGCCTGGTGCCTTAAGCACTTAGACCAAATGGCTCTCAAGGTGAAAAATTATCTCCCAAATCTTCCAAACTTAGAAGATTCCAACATTGGCGAGAAAGATTGAGCTCTTCTTGTCAGAGATCCTTGATAGTTTGTGAGTTGTGATTTCCTTTTTCCATCTGTCTTATATTTCTGTTCCTAAAAGGGGCAATTTGAAAGAGAAATGCAATTGAAGGATGCATTGCTCTAGTAAAGTCTGCACCTTGATTCATGTAATTATTTGGGATGATGATAGAGTATGCAAGTGCCTGTCAACAGACTGAAAGAACATTTTACTTGAAATATCCATGCCAACTTTCACTGGCAAACCAAACAACATGTTAAATATATTCTGCTTTAGTTCCTGTTTTCTTTTTTTTAAAAATTGTAAGGGAATGATTATCTGGATCAGATTGGAATCACCATATGTAGAGCAAGGAAAGAAGTCTTTTTCTACTCAGCTTTCTAAAATCTCTCTTTGTTCACACACAGTTCCTTTAAAACAACAACAACAACAACACACCAAAGTTAAGGCTTTCTAAGTGATGATTAGGGGACTGGAGACTAAAACATATGAAGAACGGTTGCAGGAACTAGGTATGTCTAGCTTAAGAGAAAGAAGGACTAGGGGAGACATGATAGCAGTGTTCCAATATCTCAGGGGTTGCCACAAAGAAGAGGGAGTCAAACTATTCTCCAAGGCACCTGAGGGTAGAACAAGAAGCAATGGGTGGAAACTAATCAAGGAGAGAAGCAACTTAGAACTGAGGAGACACTTCCTGACAGTTAGAACAATTAATCAGTGGAACAGCTTGCCTCCAGAAGTTGTGAATGCCCCAACACTGGAAGTCTTTAAGAAGATGTTGGATACCATCTGTCTGAAACGGTATAGGGTTTCCTGCCTAGGCAGGAGGTTGGACTAGAAGACCTCCAAGGTCCCTTCCAACTCTACTATTGTATTATATTGTATTATATTGTAAGTGTAATAGTCCTGAATTGGTTGAACAGGAGGCAGGGAAGATAAATACATACGTAAAATGTGTATTAGCTAGTTGTTCTGGAATTATGAAAGAAGGAAACCGTATAAATACCATGGTTCCATATGAGTAAGCTTTGGCCCATTTAACCTAATTTGCAAGGAACTATCTGTTCTTCCACCTATAATAGCTATTTGTGCATCCATTACCAAAAAAAGAGAGGCTGCTATGAAAAGTATCCGGTCTGGAGTAAACCATGCATGAATTCCCTACAGCCATGAAGGCGAACCTATGGCATACGGAACCCTCTCTGTGGGCAGGCGAGCCATCGTCCAGCTCAGCTCCACTGTGCCTGCATGTGTGACTGCGTGCGCGCCTTCTGGCTGCCAGCTAATTTTTGGGTCTCTGCCATGCATTCGGGAGATGTGTGCACATGCGTGGGGGTGGAGGGTCATGCATACATGCGCAGGGAGTGGGGGGGAGCAGCATACCCCCAGCACCCCATTTTTGGTCCAGGAGACTTCAGGGAGGACTGCTAGGCCCAAAAGAGGGCACGGGGGTGGGTGGGTGGGTTTCGGGTGCACATGTGCGGGAGGATGGGGAAAGTGCAAGGGGGTTGCATGTGCATGTACATGGGGTCATGGCACATGGGGGGGTGTCATGCACACATTACATTATGGTTGTGGGCTTGCAAATGCTCACTGTTGTGCGTGCACGCACACTTTCAGCACACAGGGACAGAACGGTTACCCATCACTGCTCTAAAATCTTTAGGGCAGTGATGGTGAACCATTTTTGGCTGGCGTGCCATAAGGGGGGGAGGGCAGGGGGGTCGTGCATGGTCACACCTCACCCATAATGCAATGCATGACCCCCCCAGTGCGCATACACGCATGAGAGGTGCGACCCCCCATTTTTCCATGCTTTTTTTGCCTTCCCAGGCTCCAGAGGCTTTATAGGAGCCTGGGGAGGGCGTAAACAGCTTCGCCTGCCCCCCCCGGAGGCCCTCTGGAGGCTTCAGGGACCTTCAAGAGGCTTCCCTGAAGCCTCCGGAGGACTAAAAATGACCCTACGAGCGAACTGGAAGTGACTTCAAGTTTCTAGATTCTATCATATCTCAAAACTTAAAATGGACACCTGCAACCGAACAAGACAGACACAGACTTCAACGGATAATTAGAACTGCAGAAAAAATGATTACTATCAACCTGCCTTCCATTGAGGACCTGTACACTACATGAGTCAAAAATAGGGCTGTGAAAATATCTACAGATCCCTCCCATCCTGGACATAAATTGTTTCAACTTCTACCGTCAAAATGATGCTATAAGGCTCTGCACACCAGAACAACTAGACACAAGGACAGTTTTCTCCCGAATGAATCACTCTGCTAAACAACTAATTCCCACAACACTGTCAAACTATTTACTAAGACTATATTACTATTATTCTTCTGATCCTTCCTATTACCTATCTCCTCCCCCTTATGACTATAACCATGTTGCTTGTATTTTTATGATTTATATTGTTCTGTTGTTTCCTAGTATGATTTGATTGCTTATTTAGTAACCTATGACTATTACTAAGTGTTGTATCTTATGATTCTTGATGAATATTTTTTTTATGTACACTGAGAGCAGATGTACCAAAGACAAATTCCTTGTGTGTCCAATCACACTTGGCCAATAAAGAATTCTATTCTATTCTTTTAATTTATTATTTTGTTTTCTTTCACAACTGTTATTTTATTTCCTTCTGGTGTTTTTCTCTAAAAGTTGGGCATGATGAGATAAAATTTAGGACTCTTGGTTTCTGGAATGAGCTGATTTTGGTAATTTAAGGGGAACTGGAAATGGTGAAGAACTTGTTCAGAAACACCCATTTTCAAATGGAATCTTCCTGAAATACAATGATTTGGAATTAATTATTTCTGCAAAAATATATGTATTTCTTACTTGTCTTTTTCCTCAAGGAAAACATCAAGTGATCAATGAGGAAAAATAGGGGAAAGCCAGCATTTTTATGATAAAGTATTATAGTTTCTAACCTCAGCAACTTTTCTCGGGGTTCTTTAATCACAGTGTTTCAAAGGTGAACAAGAGATATTGCAAGACAATACAATGTGCAGTGCGCTCTCCTAGTAATTGCTGGGGGGAGCAGGAAAGATATATGAGGCTTCATAGATTTGGTGCTAGCTATGTGCCAAATCCCAGCCTTTCCCAGAACATGCCATGTTTTTGGAACAATTGGCCATTCTGAGGATGGTTTCCTGAAATGAATCTTCTAGAACAGGAAGTGACAAAAGTGATCCAGAACAATTCCTTTCCTGGAATATTGACTTATAGAATCAGCAAACTGCCCTTTTACATGCAAACTCTTAAGACAACAGATTGCATTATATAATACTTCCTAAACATATTTCCATCATACATGTTGGAATTGTTCTCCTCAGGTCAATGATGAAGATAAATGGGGAAAGAATTGGAGAGAGAGAGAGAGAGAGAGAGAGAGAGAGAGAGAGAGAGAGAGAGAGAGAGAGAGAGAGAGAGGAGGGAGAGAGAGAGATATTTCATATACATATTGTTGTTCTTGAAATTTCATTTAGTTCTATACCAAGTAGGAAAACAATAGCAATTTCTTAACTTCTAATCAACTTCTAATGATACTTAGTGTGAAATAAATAGGTTCTGCAATCCAAATCCTGATTCAGCCATGTGCTCTCAGCAATGTGCTCTCAGTATCCCCCCCTCAAAAAAACAATAACCCTGAAGTGAAGTGGATTGTCTTTACAAATTACTGAATTGGTGTTCTAAGTAAATCTGATATGTGCACACTATTAATAATATCTACCCTAAGTCAGATCAATTATTATCAATCAGGGGCATGAAAATTGGGACTGAAACAACTTTCTTTCTATGCTGCTCATTTCACTGATACAACTCTTTATATAGCCTTCCCTCATATTTCTCACCAACTGGGTAGAAGAATGGGGAAGCTTTAGATCAAAATGTATTGTTTGTACTTAAACAGCAGATATGAAGGACATCTGTAGCAGGTTTTCCCCACTGTGTCCTGCTCATGACCTTAGTTCTGTCCTTGAATTGAGGCTACAAATGGTTGAATACATTTAAGCCTATGTATTCATGGTTGTCTTTGGTATAGAGGCTGCTAGTCAAGCATAACAACATCAAGACAACTGTCTTGATGTATAAATGAATGAAAATAAGCATATTGTTACATTCCTTATGCTTTTATTTTCTTATATGGAAACCTGAAACAATGGTAAGCATTTAATGGTTGTCTGTTTGCAGAGCTAATATTTATTTTTGCTTGATTTTTTTAAAAAAGGTGTGGGGGGGGAGCTTGGTATTAGCCAAATGTTGACATTAATGTACATTAATTTTCTCTCTGAATGTCCTAGTTACTGGTATGATTATTTTTTTCATTTTGAAATTGGGAAAACAGGCCTTTTTGAACTGCACCAAGGATTAACATCTAGTTGGCATTGAAGTGGAAGAACAAGCTTTCCCATTTCAGCGATGTTTTTAGCGGTGGTTCTCGGTTTTCAGGACTGGAAATGGAAATGGTAATTCGAGTCACAGGCTGCCATTCAATCACCTTCCTAGCAAATGGTGTGACCGAATTCTTCAGAAGGATCTCTCAGAAGGATGGTCAGAAGCATCCTGTGAAAGGAGCTCGTTTTTTGTTTTAAAACCTACGGTGTTTTTGTAAAGATCCCCATGTTTGCAAAGTTTAACGTTCCGTGATTTCTGAGGACATGGCAGCAACCCGTTGCAACTCTTCTGAAAGGCCCTTGCTTGTCTGCCTGTGCTCACACAAAGGAGGGTTTGCTCTCTTCTTAGCAGAACATCTGTTATGTGTTTGGGAAAGGCAGCAGGAAGCCTGCAAAGTGAAATTGCAAACATTTGCTGATTCTCTGTGTAATAAGGGATGTTTACATCATTGCTTGCCTCAGTGGAAGGTCCAGGGGAGCTCTCCTAGATTTCCTCATCTAAGGAGCATGGCTGGTATGAATTTTCGTAGGCATTGGTTGCACCAGTAGATGAAAAACAGAGAGGAATGAGTCACCAGGATTTAATTATGGAAAGCTTTAGAGTGATGGATTTTTCCTCCCCTATTCATAAGAGTACAGAGGGGCGACAACAAATTGAAAGGCAACTGTTTTTTTTCCCTTTTGCAAAACAGTAAATAAATTAAAAAGCTCTGCAGTGAAAGTTTCTACTCATTTCATCAGGTCTGGTCTGTAAACTTTACCTGTAGAAATGGATGCACTGTACTTTATAATATGTGTTTTTATTTATTGTACGCCGCCCGGAGTCCCTTTGTGGAGAGGGAGCGGCTAACAAATTTAATAAAATAAATAAAATAAATAATGTACTGACTTGGAGCTAGGATCCTTGAGGCTCTGATGAAGCAGAAATCCTGAAATCTTCTTTAAGGTAAAGGTTCCCCCTCGCACATACATGCCAGTTATTCCCAACTCTAGGGGGCATGCTCATCTCCATTTCACAGCCGAAGAGCCAGTGCTGTCCGAAGACGTCTCCGTGGTCATGTGGCTGGCATGACTAAATGCTGAAGGCGCACTGAACACTGTTACTTTCCACCAAAGGTGGTTCCTATTTTCATACTTGCCTTTTTTACATGCTTTCGAACTGCAAAACTTGTCCCAGCAGAAGCTGGGACAAGTAACGGCAGCTTACTCTGTTATACTGCGCTAGGGATTCAAACCGCCAAACCGCCGACCTTCTGATTGACAAGCTCAGCGTCTTAGCCACTGAGCCACCGCTTCCCTACTGAATCCTCTTTACCGGTACTCTATTCCCTTTAGGTAATTAGGTTCCCTTTTTCAGCGTCAAAAAATGTCATTTAACTGCCAGGTTGTCTGAGGTTTCAGCCCTTCCCTCTGTATTACGGTACTTCAAGATCTTGTCCATATGCAAGCAGCCTGAAAAGTATTGTCCAGATGCTTACCTAGTATCTATCATTTTAATGTGAAAGCTTTATCATTATCCTTTCTGAACTTCTACAGGCAGTGGTCTGATTGAAACGACATTGTTTGGAAGTAAAAATTTCATAATTAGGTAGATTTGTTTAGAACTTTCAGAAGTAGCCTTGTGACGACATTCAGAGATCGTTGTGGTTTTAGAAACACAGCACAGCAATTTCCTCATGTCACATGTTCCAAACAATCAAGGTCTCTGCTTCATGTTGAGAATGACTAAGGTCTGATCTTGGTTACTTGTGAGAGTATCAAGCAGAGATGGTTAAAGGTGCCCAGTATCGCTCAACCTGATAGCTTGAGGATATGATGTCTTAACTTTGGAGTAATTATTATCTATAAGTAATTATTATTACTTATTATCACAGCAATAAAGTTTTAACCAATAGATTCTTCACTCACAACTATTTAGATTATTGGTCTAATAATTATTTTGCCTGTCTGTGGTTTTTGGGAACGCAATAGGGATGGGCAGACAGAGGGAAATATATTTATCAATTGCAATGTGGGCATGTGGGAAAAGAAATCATCAAAAGAAGACAATGGCCTCTTGTAAATTAAAATATAAACCTAAGATAAAATTATGTCATATTTGCAATAAAGATAGGAAAAAATAATCAGGATTGCCTTGGCAACCATAAAAATACAGCATAATTGGTGGCTGATCAATAGATTTTTTACAAAAATAATCAAAGAAGCAGCATCTCTTGTAACATTTTATGTACAATATTAGCAGGATCAAAAGAAGGCTGTGGCTAGCAAAAATAATGGTTAATAAGTAGTTCAACACAAGAAACCTGTGGTGGTGGTGGGATTGAAATATGTTGGAAGTAATTCGTGCTCTGACAGCTTTCCTTGGAGGATCAGGCTGATGAAGAATTTCCCAGGAAGCTTCTCTACACAAAGAATGCACCATCCTGCTCCCTGGGCTAAAGCAAATGCTGCCCTGGACAGCGGATGCTATAGGGGAAATATCTATTAAAGCAGGGGTATCCAACCTTGGCCACTTTTAGCCTGGAGGACTTCAACTCCCAGAATTCCCCATCCAGCTTTGAAGTCCTCCAGGCTTAAAGTGGCCAAGATTGGAAACCCCTGTATTAAAGCACAATTTAAGAAAACATAACAATAAAACATGTTATCCAGAATTTAATCTTATATGGAACTGCTCGCCTGCCATGTGATACAATGATCTGGCTGAAAGAAAAGCATGGATTTAATACCTTCCAGTTCCGTCTGTGGGGATTTGATGTAATACAACAGGCAAGGAAAGTGTCTTAAGCCATCGTCTGCAGCTGAGGTGTCAAACTCGCTTCGTCATGTTGTCATCATATGACGTATAGTGACTTTTGTCCTCCTTTCGCTAAGCAAGGGGTGGGAGGGACCAGCGCGTGATGCATCAGGTCTCTGGGGGCTGTGAGTTTGATACCCATAGTCTGCAGGAATTCCATCTCCCAGATTGGAAGCTCTTTCAAACATTCTGCAAATGTTGCCAGACTTATATATCACTTGACAGTGCTTGGCTTCACATTAAAAGCATGAAGCAGATTCCTGGTCCTGACAAAACCGCTTTTTATTAAATGAATGTGAATTCCTCTCATTCACATTCAGCAAAGGCCCGGTAAACAGTCTTTCAAAGGTGAAGTTATCTAACTTGGAAATCTGCCATGTAAATATTTTCCAAACGCAGTGCTGTGCAAGGAAAGATTTGGCACAGAGTCTCTGAGATTCACGGACAGATCTTCACACTCCTGAAATGAACTAACAACCTAACAAACTAACGAACAAACAAATGAACGAATTGTTTCCTGCAAAAACCCACTAATCTTTCGCTCCCCTTTTATTTCCTATGGGAGGGGCCATTCACCATCCTGCCCCATACATTGCTTCGGCCGATTCGCTCTCACAGAGAGGGACTCCTCCGGGTGCCGTCCACTAGGCTGTGCCAATGGACGACGCCTAGGGGAAGGGCCTTCTCTGTGATGGGCCCGACCCTCTGGAATGACCTCCCCCCGACATTAGAATGACTACGGATCTCCGCTCCTTCTGTCAGAAACTTAAAACCCACCTATTCCAGCTAGCCGGCTTGGCCTAATTCCACCTATCCCACCTCAGTCCTATTTCTAAATTTTTAAGATTGGTTTTAAGGTTTGTTTTTTAATTTTTATAAATTGTACAGGGGCTGTTTAATCTGGTTTTACTTATGTATTTGATTGTTTATATGTTTTAAATTTATGCCTGTACACCGCCCCGAGTCCCTCCGGGGAGAGGGGGTGGTCTAGAAATTTGAACAATAAATAAATAAATAAATAAATCCACCTGTGACTTTATTTCCAAGTCGACCCTGATTTCTTAGCTGTTCTTTTCTTCTGGCAGTTCTGCGCATGCGCATACTGGGAACAGCCTCCAGCTGTTCCTCTGCCTCACTGTGTCTAGCTCCGAAGGCAGCTGAGAACTGCCAGACGGCCTTGGTCCCCTCTCTGTCTCTGATGCAGAGCCCTCGTCCAAGCCTTCTCCAGCCTCCAGGACTGTCCCATGTTCCTCCCCAACCTCACTGTCCAACTCAGCTGTTAGCTCTGCTGGCCGCTGACAGGCCACAACAGTGCTTTACATCCATCTCTAAGCAGTTTTACAGAGTCAGGGTATTGCCCCCAACAATTTGGGTCCTTGTTTTATCCCTGCATCTAATACAAATTACATACTGCCTTGATTTTGATACTACCAAAAGTTGGAAGGTCTTTTGCATATGTGTGACTTTGATCTTGTTTTTGAAAAACACACACACCTTATCTAGCAAGGGGGTGTCTTTATTTCAGTTGTAAGCAAATTCCTGAAAATGGAGATAATCATGTTAATAGAGGATTGAGATGTATGGTGCCTACCATGAAGTCTGATGGACAACTATGGCACTGTCTTAATTGGTGTTTCACTCCATGCATGCAGTAGGGCAAATACTGAATTTGGTCATCTGTTTTGGTGACTGGATGCGTTTTCTGCGACTCTGTTGCTACGGTATATAGACAGTTTACTCTCTGGTCAGTTTCAAGCTGGAGACTGATACCAACCTCTATAAGGGTAAAAATCAAATAAATTGGTCCAACTTAAGTAACTGATGAATAGGTGTACTGAATGGGCTTGGAGAATTTCCTGCCTCATCCATCTGCAATGCTGCTGAAGCCTTGGCTGATCTATGGGGCATGATGTTGGTGCAAATGATTGACTATGTCTCCTGAGCATCCTTTTTTTCTTTCAACATAAGTCAATCAGCACCTGATAGGTAACAGATAGAAGATTGAAGAACATATGGAGGACTGAAGACAGAATGGAACTATCTTTCAGGTACATTGAAATCCACCCCCACCCCCATGGCAAAGGCTACAAGCAAGTGTACTTACTCCTCTGGTTTCACTGAGGACAAGATTTGGTGGGGGTGGGAAGATTAAAATATTAAAAGCTGACAATCAGCGGTTTTCATCACTATGTGGAGACAATCCTCAGTCTGATTCTTCTTGATTTAGGCACCAGGTTGGTACAGGTCATGGGGAGGTAACCTTAGCAATCATTTGTCAGTTTCCCTTCAGCTTGTAGGTTTCAAGGATATGAAAAGGGTAGGTTGGGGGAAGAGAGTTACCCTTTGCTTTCTTGGCCCTTGTCCTCCCCGGCTAATTAAATTGCTCAGTCTGGGACTGGCCTTATGGTTAAGTGGAGTGGATAATACGTCCTTGGAAGGTGGAATTTGTACTTGCTTGTTTAAAAGAGATGATGATCAGGCCTTTATTTTAAAAAGATCTCCCTTGACCTAGATTATAGGCCAATCTCAAATATTTTCTTCTTTGGATAAAATGATTAAGTGACCTGGCAATTCCAGATGCAACCAGATGATTTTCTGGCTCTATTTCAATCAAGCTTTCATCTGAGATAGGATACCAAAATCAGCTGTAGGAACAACCTTAAGAGCTTCAACCAAGACATACAAAATCGATAGGAGTCCGAGGCAGAAATGTAATTTGAGAAAGTGTTGCCGACTTCACCCTCCTTAGTTCTCTTGAAGATACAGGAAAAGGATGGGGGAGGTGCATTCAGACTTGTTGCAAAATTCTGTTTCTGTAATCTTAAAATAAAAAGTACTATTAGCATAATTTTAGCTTCCTATTCTGGTCTATCATGAAGGCCTGATGGGATGATCTATATTAGAAACTAGATGGAAGAAATTGTCAGGGTTCCAAGTAACACCCACAAACCAACGAAGACTTTATGGCCAGCAGTTCCTCAAGTTCCATTTTATTAGAGATGTCATATTGGCACATCTGGGAAAACCTGAATCTGAAAGCTCCCGGGTTTTCCACACCCAAAGGAAAGTCGAAGTCCCTTTCCCTGCAATCACATGTCCATCATATGGTCCAATCAATTCACTGTCCCAACTGGAGATGCCTCCAGTCACACCACTCCAGGTGCAGGCTGAATGTCCTTGATTATTAGAGAAAAGAACGTTGTTATGGCTAAATACTTCTACCAACTCCATGCAAGCCCTCCTCCCAGTTTCCCACAGACTATGTGTGGCAGCCTTGAAGGTCCAAAAGAAAAGATGGCCTCCAGGGTTGACAGAAATGCAGTCCCAGTTCTCCTGGCCATCTTTGGAGCTTTCATGCCATTAATCGTGGTATCAAATCTGCCAGGTTGAGTTTGGGGGGCAAACGCTTGCCGTAGTTTCATTCCTTGAATGTATCTGTGCATTCAAAACATATTGTTGAATGTACCTAATTTTTGATAACGGTCTCAAAGAAGGAGAAGAGTGAAGTCTGTTTAGGGTAAGGGGTTGCTCTTCCCTATAAAGGCAACGTTCTCAGTTCCTTGATCCACTGCTCGGCTCTTCACTAGACTCAGAGGTGGCAGCTGAGACAAAGAGCTAGAAAGTGTCCCAATGTTTTCATCACTCAGGCCTGCTTATGAAAGGCTTCCATGAGAACAACAACAAAAAATGAGCTTTTATGGCAGAGGGTCTGAAAAGCCACCTCTTCACTCATTTTAAACAAGCAAGTGAAAAAGTGACAAAAGAACCTTGGCACCATAGAAGGACAGAAAGCCAAACAGCCAAGAAATGGAAGTGGATAGGATGTCAGGCCTGCAGCCATATTTGCTTGTGGATCTCAGGCCTGCCACACTTTCTATTATTCCACTATGCATTTTCTATTGTGGGAAAGAGGGAGGGAAGATTGTACAGAGTTAGATGATATGTAGCCAAAACAAAAACTTTTCTAGAAAGCCAAGGTCATCCTTTGTCTCTGCACCTCTGCACCAGACTGGAACTGGATGGGTGGAAGCTGCCAGCATGGCAGTGGAAGATTGGACCATGTGATGGACCTGTGGGTGTGGGGGCAAGATCTTCAACTTTCAACTGGGTGGGGAAAACTGGGAAGCCTTCAGATTCGGGTTTTTCCAGATTTGCCAACATGACTGTCTTAATAAATTGGAACTTTGAGCAATACTTTGCCTTGGACTGTGATTATTTTTTGGATGCTATTTGGAACCTTGACATAGGACTTCTCACTATGAGAACTTGCCTATCTTGAAACTTATGCTGTGATTCAGAACATTCAAATATTCATAGACTGATTGGAGTTGGAAGTTTTTTTGCCTTTGCCTCAAGCATAGTCAAAACGTATTTGGCTGGTTTCTTATCCAGGCATAAGAATTCTAATTTTCCATCTATATGGAGCTGGATACCTAAACTCTCCTAATGTTCATCACTTTATGAGCCCCTCTGGATTAATGCTAATCATCACAATTCCATTTAGCATGGCAAATATATATCACACGATTCGCTGCCGATGTGTGCCTCTCCTTGGCCATTTTTATCACTTACAATCTGACAGAGAGAGATGAATTTGGGAAGGCATACATTTTTTTCTCTCCTGAGGTATAAATCTCCATTTTGGACAAACACACATGTACTCCCTTGAAAGATTAATTTATCTTTGCCAAAGACTTGCCAGGTCTTCAACCCAGAAAGGAATCCATATAGAGAAGAACAGATTTGTGACTGTGAATGGAAGAGGAGGTTCTTGGAAGTAGTCCTTGCCAGTAGTGGATCTCTGAAAGAATGTAGACCTGACCTTGGCAAGGGAGAAGGAATGATGGAACCATCAAGGTAGGCGAACTAGAAAAGATTATTCAAACCTGAAGAAAGAGGAAAGCAAGAGAAAGTCAGAATAATCCCTCCTTGATTTTATTTGGTACTAGCCGATAGCTCGGCATTGCCTGGGTATTTATTTTTTAGGGGGGAAATGTCCTGATCAAATGTAATTTCTAATGTTGGATTTTCCCCCTTACCAGAGGGAGCCCCCTTGTGGAGTACTGTGAAGCCATTACCATGGAAACTCCACTGCGCTGTACAGTAGAAGCCATTTATGGCAGTACAGTAGAAGCCATTGAAAGGCACAACAGGCTGCATCTTAACAGAACACACTTACCCAAGGGGTGCAAGGGGTGTCTTACCCCCACACACTATTTTTGTCCAGAGAGTAAGTCATCTGTGTACAGGTTTGGTTGAAGTTGCTCGAGTTATTCCAGAGTTACGCTGGAATACACACACACACACACACACACACACACACACACACACACAAACACACAAACACATGCACAGAGCGCTATATACATACTTACATACATACATGCATACATATGTGGGGTAGAGCAAAATTCTAACTTTGGAGATTCTATTCCACAGTAGAGTTTATTGCTGGAATATCTATTGCTTCTATTTCCTGACTTTGCCTTTCTCAGAGGGCTGACATCCATCTTTCACAGCGCCCAATGGAGAAGACTCTCTTGATAACTACTGTCACAACATTTCATGCTAGGCAGATACCATTGTCCTCTCTCCCTTTAGATTTGCTGCATTTCTATTGTTTGCAGGGTTTTAAACAGCTTTACCACCTAGCAGCTATTTTAGTAAATTGCTTCACCATTCAACTGTACTGAGCATGCCTTTGTTTTACTGTGACTTATACTGAGAACAGTTCTGTCAGCTGGCCAGTAAATCTGAGAAATGAATCATTATGATCCCCTGCTTCTGAAGGAGCCAGGGTTTGCGAAATGCCTTCAGACCTCATGTTTAGTTGGGTCCAGAGAAGACTAGGAGAAGAGTGAGAGGCATGAATGAAGGATACCCACAATAAAAGAATGGATGGTGAAACGAATGGTGTTGGCAGAGATGGCACAATTGACTATTTTACTTTTAAAAAAAGATTGAGTTTCTACCTTTACTTCTGCATGGAAACTTTTGGATTTTCTGCTTGAAACGGAAAGAAATGAAATTTTAATCTTGGTATTTGATGTCTAGAATGCTTGTAATGGTAGAGCAGTTCTACCATCTGTAAATACTGAGCTGTAATTTACTCTATTTCTAACGGTTATTATATTTCATGTTTCTTTCTGTACCGAAGAAAGAAATTACTTTAATTTTGTTTTTTCCCTGCTGTCCCCCTTTTCTCCTTAAATCTTTTTTCCTTGTTCTTTGTGTTTTATGCTTTTTTGAAATTTAATGAAGTTATACAAAAAAGATGGATGTATTAAGGATGGATCAATCAAGAGCACTAAAATATAATATTTAAATGGAATTGCCAGGTTTAGAGGCCTCTTGAATTTTTAGATACCTAGTATCTGAACAAGCTGGTACCAATGTCCTTGAAGGCACTTTCTGTAGATGCCTACAAAACAGGAAAAAATAGGACCCTTGGGTTAATTTATGGTGCTATCTAGGCACCTTTGAAGGTGAAATAGGCATGGTCATGGAAGGGAAAAGACTGATTTCAGCATTTGTTGACAGAAGGTTCATCTTGGACTTCTTTCTATATCAGACTCTCTCAAAACTCTAGTGCGTGGAGATACACAAGCATATTTTCACAACTTTTTTTTAACAGGTCAGCTGTAGGGAATTTTCTAGAAATGGTAGGGGTGAAATGCTACTGGTACGGACCGGTTCACCCAAACCGGTAGTAAAAAAAATGCTACCAGTTCGGGCAAACCGATATTTCCAAAAATCAGCTGTGACACATGCTTTATATTAGCTAGAAAGCAGGATATCCTGCTTTCTAGCTAATCTAAATTGCATGGCACAGCGGATTTCTCCCCCTCACTCTTCGCTTACCTTTGCAGGCGTGCTCGGTATCAGGCTCTGCCCACCCACCTGGATGTCATTTTGACGCTCTGCGCATGCGCAGAAAGTCCTACAAGCACTCACATTGCTACTGAATCATTAGGAAAGGTAGGTGGATTTCACCCCTGTATTAAACAAAGCATTGTTGTCAGGGTTTTGAGATTACAGAAGTGTGGATGATCACCTCTCACACCCAAGCTGTTTGAGAGAGGAATGGAGAGGAATGAGGAATGGAGATGATGCCTGTGTGGAAGTATTCCTAATGACATTTCTCAATATGAGGTATGAATTGGACAAAGTAAGGCAAGAACAAAGTGGCGAACTCATTAAAAAGGAAGGCAGTAATAACACAGGCACGGAAGATATAAATGCAGCAGCAGGAAAACTTGTAGATGCTGCAATTTAAAAAATATTGCACTGCCAACCGTTTTGATTGCAGAGCTTTTTGAATTCCCAGGAGAAATCATGAATAATCATGAAATGCCTTTATACCAGAGAGTGACACTCTTGGTGTCACTTACAAAAAAGCATCACATCCATTTACAAAGAAGCAAAGTGATGAACCTGTTCTCTTCTGTACCCTCTAACCTACACCCTGGTTGCATATAAAAGCTTAATTTATTTTTATTTTATTATGTTCTTTGAAATGTTAGATGCTCTTCAAAAAAGACCCTGGAATGAAAAATTCTAAGCATGCCTATTAACCCAAGCTAATAGAAGTTGGCATTTTTCTTTATTGTTTATCAATCCCCCATGTACCTATGTATGTATCAGCGGTGAGATTCAATTTTTTTTACTACTGGTTCTGTGGATGTGGCTTTGTGGGTGTGGTGTGGCTTTGTGGGCGTGTTACTGCAAAGTCCCCATTCCCTCCCCACCTCACTAACCTGCTTTCCAGCTCCGTTCTCCTGTTCAGTTCTCCGAACTACTCAAAATTTCCACTCCCGGTTCTCCAGAACCTGTCAGAACCGGCTGAATATCAGTTCTGGTATGTATGATGTATGTAAGTACATATCTGCTTCAAAGTAAGTGAATATTTCTTACAGTACCCCAAATAAAATCAGGTAGGAGAGAGAGAATTATGATCCCTCCCCCCCACAAGGACTTCTATACCCAACTAAGTGCCCAGGAATGCCATGCTACAAACCCTTGTGCTAATACCTCTTGATTCCACTTACATTTTATTTGCAACACCGGCTAATATGCACAGCTCTTTCAAAGCACACCGACAATTCTATTTTCCTGGGATGTCTCAGGGACTGCTCATTTCATTCTCTACTGACAGACTGTTCTTCTGTCTCATTTGGGTTATTTATAAGATCATCCATTACAGTGATAGGCCAGGGCTCTTTACAGAGGAGAATATAAGGGGGCTGGCCGGGTAAAGGAGAGAAAATGTTACTGTATCAGGAAAAAACAAGAGAGGAAGATATTCTTCATACCTGTATAAACTGGTATGGTTGAATCCAATATAGAAATCCATTTTCTCTTTTAAAGACAGTTCAATTATTTCGGAGTAGAAGCAGTAATCTCTCACAAAAAAGGAACAGATAGATAGCAGGCACCTGTCCAATTTGGTCCCTGTTCTTTTCTTTCAGTAGACTTTTCTTTTTCTGGTATGGGGACGTATTTACAGTCTGGTTACATTCAGCTCCCTTTCTTTGCACCTCCTTGTGATAAATTTATAAGTCCTTGGTTTCTGCTTGCTATACTCTATCATCCACGTTTCTGTCAATTGATGCCACCGTTCGGGAGCAGCTTCCGACAATGGACTGTGTCATCCCATGATGAGTTTGTTGATCTGAACAGAAATCATGGGGAGGAGAAGTAGAGAAACAAGCCTGATATTGAAAGAGAAAAAAATGCGAAAATAAAAGAACTGTTAAACATCCAATTCTTTTGCCTGGCAAATTGCATTTGGGAAATAACTTAGCAAGGCCAATCATCCACATATCACCAGTGAAAAATGCATGGCTAGTAAATCGTTTTCTACTCTTGCTGCAGGCAACTCACTTCTAAAATGTTCCCATGATTATTTTGTTTATTATACAGTATGTTAAACATATAAACTCTAATAGCTAAATATTGTTTCCAACAAGGTTTTTTTTAAGCAAGTACTTAATGATAGATGCTAAACTTAAATGTATTTTCTGAATTTATAGGGCCATCTATAAGTTAAGGAGGGATGCGGTGGTTTGGTGGCTAAGACGCGGAGCTTGTCGATCAGAAAGGTCGGCAGTTTGGCAGTTTGAATTCCTAATGCCTCATAACAAACAGAGATGGGTTGCTGCCAGTTCGGCTTGGACTGGCCGAACCGGTAGTAGCGGTGGCAGGAGGCTCCGCCCACCCGCCCAGATGCTTCTGTGCATGTGCAGAAGCATTGCTAGCATGCACGGGAGCACATCCAAACCAGTAGTAACAAAATTGGCAACACACCATTGGTAATGAAGTGAGCACCCATTACTTGTCCCGGCTTCTGCCAACCTAGCAGTTCGAAAGCATGTAAAAATGCAAGTGGAAAAATAGGAACCACCTTTGGTGGGAAGGTAACAGCGTGCCGTGCACCTTTGCCATTTAGTCATGCCAGCCATATGACCACAGAGGTGTTTTTGGACAGTGATGGCTCTTCGGCTTTGAAACGGAGATGAGGATCACCACCTAGAGTCAGAAACGACTAGCACATATGCGCGAGGGGAACCTTTACCTTTATATAACTTAATCAGTACCAATGTAAAAACAAAACAAAACTGCAAGCTCTTCTTTTAGGAAGAGAAATGCTTTGGTGCTTAAAGTTACATTATGTAGGGTAATTCATTACTCTGCAAATGACCCACTAGTGGAAAGTCTCCATCTTGCTTTCCCCATTAAGTGGAATGAGTGAAGACAAAGAAGTCCACAAAAGCTCCACCAGACCTTTGTTCCACCAAAACCTTCTACTTTATGTCATTCCAGTCTTTTGGAATTGTTTTGGATTATAATTTCCATCATCTCAGATTATTGGTTATGCTGGTTATGACGGTTCTGAACTGTAGAAGGTAGAGGGAATGGCCTTGAAGGCCAGGAGGAAGAACTGCTACCAAGACAATGGTCAGATAAGGGGGACTTGAACCAGTGGTGGGATTCAAAAATGTTTACTACTGGTTCTGTGGGTATGGCTTTGTGGGCGTGGCAGGGGAAGGTTACTGCAAAATCCCCATTCCCTCTCTACCCCACTAACATGCTTTCCAGCTCCATTCTCCTGTTCAGGGCAACAAAAGAAGATCAGTTGGGAGGCAACAGGGGCGGGGCCAACCTATTTGCCAGTTCTCCGAACTACTCAAAATTTCCGCTACTGGTTCTCCAGAACCAGTCAGAACTGGCTGAATACCACCTCTGGCTTGAACCTAGGTCAACATAATAGTTGAGTGAACATCTCAGGTAGGTACCTCCTTAGTTCACATGAAGACAACGGGGAGGCAGAAGGAAGTGCATTCAGACTTTTGTTACGGTGGCTTTACAATAAAGGTAGCCCTGACATACGTAGCATTGCTTTCTGTGCCTGGACTAAAGGGCTGGCAAGAACTGTCATCCAAAATCTTGGGAAGAATAGGCTGTCCCGAATAGCAGCAGTGTTTCAGAAAGGACCTTTCAGCTATAGCAAGCACTGAACCTAGAATCTTTTGTGTACAATACACGAGTGCTTTGACTGAGTTGTGTTCTTCAACTTCCCATCTTTTTGACCAGAATAGTTTTTTCTTCTTCATTTTGTCAAATGACGAACATGAGACCCGTCTGGAAAGCTCCTCCAATAGGAGGTTCTGACCGAGGCTTCCCAAGAGCCCGGAGCAAACACCTTGTCCCAACAAAAAAACCTTTTATTAATTTACTGTGAATTCTGCTCATTCACATCCATCAAAGTCTTTTAAGGGAAGATTTACAGTCACAGACCTTATCTGGCTTAGAGAGCTGACAGGCCAATATCTGCAGAACTTAGCAAGGAGTCTTGGAGAGCCACGAACCAATTAAACGAACTAACTGTCTCCTGCAAACGCCACTCCCCTTTCACTCCTCTTTTATTTCTTCTGGGAGGGGCTGTTCATCATCCACCTGTGGCCTTACTCCCAGGTCGACCCCTGTTCTTTAGCTGTTGCCTTCATCTGGCAACTCTGTTCATGCACAAACTGGGAACAGGCTCCAGCTGTTTGTCTGCCTCACTGATGTCTGACTCTGAAGGCAGCTAATAACTGGCATATGGCTTTGGCCCCCTCTTTGCCTCTGACACAGAGTCCTCATCAGAGCCTTCCCCAGACTCCAGGACTGGCCCATGTTCCTCCCCAACCTCCTCACTGTTCGACTCTGTTGCCAGCTCTGCTGGCTGCTGGCAGGTCACAACACAGCAAAGCTTGCCTATATATTACTGGGCAGCAAGTTAATTAATTTAAGGTATTTCTAGGCCAATTTTTAACAGCCCAAACCACCCCTGTTATATAATACAGTTCGATGCAATAAAAATACAGTAATCGGTTACAAAATTATATAGTAGCAAAACTGGACCAGTAATAAAAATTCACAAATTCAGTAACAAGCACACATATTAACAATTGAGGGCCAATCCAGATTGCTTATGGGTAACTTAGCTAGCTGGCCGATACAGAAGACAAGAATTCCTGCACATGGAGAAATAAATTCTTCAGAAACCCCACAGAACCATAATGTCAAAACCAACCCAACCCAAAGTAAAGCTCTCCTTTGTGATTTTAAAATACGTGAACTGGTAATAAACGGGTTCAACCTCAAACATAAATTCTGGACCTTGTTTTGAACACATTCTTCACATAGAGTGTCCCCAGACTGCCAGGATAGGAGGAAACAGGTCCTTAAAAAAAAAAACCATACAGGGAACCATACCATTACCCACTGCGACATTAATCCATTGAGATAGGACAGGGGATTGTGGACGTTGCAAAGAAATGAATTGCCTAGTGCTTGTTTAAAGCAAGTAACTAGGATTTCAACTTTCTGACCTTAAGAAGAACAGGCATAATCCAAAAGCCCGTTAGGCAATAACATGTAAGTTCTTGCAAATAGTGTAAGTAGATTACAAACATTCCTTTACTTTTATGAAGCACTCTGCCTCGGTGGTATTTAATTTAATAAAAACCGACTTGACATTTTGTTAAAAAAAAAAAAAGCAAGCAAAACAAATGCATATTAGAAATTGTTTTATTTTGTTTTCTAAAAGCTGTTTTATAAAAGAAGCTAATTATAAAGAGCGTAATTCCCTGAAGTATTTTAAATGTATATTTAAATACATTCTTAAATGCTTTTTTTTTCTTTTATGTACACTGAGAGCATATGCACCAAAGACAAATTCCTTGTGTGTGCAATCACACTTGGCCAATAAAGAATTCTATTCTGTTCTGTTCTGTTCTGTGCTGTGCTGTGCTGTGCTGTGCTGTGCTGTGCTGTCCTATCCTATCCTATCCTATCCCATGTACTGTCTTGGAAATTTTTGGATGAAACTTTTAGTGGGAATATTTGTGAGTTTAAGTGTTTTGGGACTAAGAATATAAACAGATTTCATAACCACATCTGGATTAAAAGGCAGATAACTATCCAGTGGCGTAGCGTGGGTTGTCAGCACCCGGGGCAAGTAATTTGCGCCCCCTAACCTGAGGGCGGCCCGACTGCAGCTGCCCCTTGCTCCGCATCAGTCAAGTGAGGCTCTCCATGCTGGCCTCCTGCCTTCCTCCCAAGGAGGAGCTCGACAGGGCAGCGGGAAAAGGCTCGACTGAAGGGAAGCAGGTGCCGCGGGGGTGGGAGGCGCACCGGGGGCTTCGGGAAGGCGCCGGCTCCCCGGGGCGCTCCAGGCAGAGCGGGAGGACGCGGTGGCGTTGCAGCCGCGGGCAGACGGAGCGCAGCGCCGCTCTCCTTCGGCTCCCGCGGGGGCGGCGCGGCGGGTCTTGGTGGCTCCGCTGGGAGGTAGGCAGTGCGCAGGAGGGGCCTGGGCGGGCCGGGGCTGGGGAGCTTAGTTCGCGGGCCAAGCCGGGCGCGGAAAGAGGCGGCCACAGTCCGGCAAAGGGCGGCGCGGGGCGAGTCAGGGCGCCCCCCCCAGATGTTGCGCCCGGTGCGGCCGGCACCCCCTGCACCCCCCACGCTACGCCACTGTAACTATCATATTCATTTCTTGCTCTTGAATGCTGGTATAGAGATATTGGTAATCCTTACAGAAGACTAAGATTCATGATACAGCATTGGTCCTCCAGCATAATATTTCCTATCCCTAAATCTTAATCAAGATATAGAAGATTTAAATTAGATTTCCTGTATGCTGTACTATGGAATTAATCAGTTTTTAAAAAGTGCAATTAGTGGCCTATCAACTTCTTACTTGTTCCTTGTGGTACTGTAGTTCTTCACTGTTTAGAAGATCTTTAGGAGATCTGGAAATACAACAGCCCATTCAGGACTTCTTAACCTCTGTATTGGGACAAATTATTATTGTTGGAAGTTGGCTTGGCTGCTTTTATATGAACAAATCAAGAATGATAGAGTTCACACTGATATCACACCTCGTTAAGACTCGGAAACCAAGCAAGGAGTGTTCTCTGGACTCAGGTTTTGATAATTTCTTGTGTAATGTTACATTTTTTCCCTGTCCAATATGTTGTCAGTTAAGGTCAGCGCCCAAGTAAATGGAATGTGTGGGAAATTCAAATACTGAAAATAACTGTCGAGATTATATTTTAACTGATTAATTTTATTAATCCTGAAAAAAGAATAAAGATCCAACTGGCCATTTCAAACACTGATTCATAGTTGGACCTTGTCCATCCATGGATGTTTCATTACCTCCTTCTCCAGCTTCAGGAAAGAGGGGTAGATCTATAGTCAATCAAGAATGATAATGATATTTCTCCTGCTACTCCTGCTACTATTACTACTACTAAGATCAGCTTTTCTCGCTGAAATACTTTTTAGCATTTCAGACTTTATCATCCTGACACAAAGGTATATTGCATCAAAAACATAAACATGAAAATGCCCCCCAACGTTTGACTTGCCAACACACAAAAATGAATATTTCAAATGTTACCAGATGTTTTGACATACAGACATGAAATGTTCACTTTGGATTGTTGATGGCATGCAACATTTCTTTTCAATATGTTGATTCAAATGTCACATCAACTTTCAGCATCCAAATTAACAGAATAATGACAATTGTTGAGTCATCTGCCACTTGAACGTTATTTTGTTTTGTAACTCAACGTTTGAACCGATATTTAAAAAATAGGAGCATTCTTTGGAAATACACTCCTTTGTGGAGTAGTTAGATTTAACAGAACACTAGGCACTTTTTCATTCTCATGTTAGGTATATAAGCAATAGTCTATTCAGCCACTGGTATACATAAAGCACTTACTTACTGTATATAGAATGAAAAACAGAGCATTCTCTTTTATAGCAATAGCAATAGCACTTAGACTGATATACTGCTTCACGGTGCTTTACAGCTCTCTCTAAGCCAGTGTTTCTCAAACTTGGCGACTTTAAGTCCTGTGGACTTCAACTCCCAGAATCCCCCAGCCAGCAAAGCTGGCTGGGGAATTCTGGGAGTTGAAGTCCACAGGACTTAAAGTCGCCAAGTTTGAGAAACACTGCTCTAAGCGGTTTACAGAGTCAGCCTACTACCCCCAACAATCTGGGTCCTCATTTTATTGACCTCGGAAGGATGGAAGGCTGAGTTTAACCTTGAGCCTGGTGAGATTCGAACTGCCAAATTGCAGGCAGCTAGCAGTCAGGGAAACAGGAAGGAAGGTTGTGTATTAATCTCCATGTAGTTTTTTTAAATATCCAGGGATGGTTTAAGAGGGATGTAAACAAAAAAAAATACATTTTAAAAATTAAAAAGGAAGGATGTTTCCCCCTCATTTAGAGATCTCATTGTGGGGTCATTGATCATCTAGGGGTGCCTCTTTTCACTTTTTCTTCTCCTTATCAAAAGTAGTGGCAAAGCTGTGCAATGTTTCTATTGTGCTTCACTTCATTGTAGACAATCCTTCCATCCTTCCAAGAACTTGCTAGTGCATATTCTTGCAGGCATCTCTACCCCGTTGAAGGCAACAACAACCCTATGAGGAAAATTGAGCTGAATGTACCCATGTCATTCACCGAGTTTCCATGCTTGAGGATGATCTTGACCTTGAATCCCCCCAGTCCTGGTGGAATATCTTAACCACTATAACACACCAGGTCGTGGGACACACTAATGGGATACAGTGCAGGAACAGAGAACACCTTTTGCATGTTATGGTTAAGCTTTGATTTTCTCCCCTCTCTGGGTAGATCAATATAGACAAGCTGCCGTGCAGATAGTGAGCTAGATGCATCAGTGGACTAATTGGCATATGGCAATATCCTATAGTTCTAAGGAAGGGAGAGGAGGTGGGGTGGTGGTGAGAGGTGTTTTATTTGTCTCTTCAGTTGGATCTGTTGCTGACAGTTCCAGGCCTCCTATGAGGCAGAAAGGGAAAGAGGCAGGTCCCAAGGAAGGGATCAGAAAGTCAGGTGGGGAATGGATCATTCTGTCCAGCTCCACCACTATTGTTGCTGTTCAGTTGCTAAGTTGTGCTCAACTCTTCATAACCCTGTGGGCCACAACATACCAGCATGCCTGTCCTCCGCTGTCTCCCAGAGTTTGCTCAAATTCAATATTTATTGCGTTGATGACACTATTCAACCATCTCATCTTCTGCTGTCTCCTTCTCTTTTTGCCTTCAATCTTTCCCAGCATCAGGGTCCTTTCCAATGAGTCTTCTCTTCTCATTTGGTGGCCAAAGCATTTGAGACTCAGCTTCAAATATGTGTCTGCCTTCCAAAGAACAATCAGGATTGATTTCTTTTAGGACTGATTGACTGATTCAATCTCTTGAATTGAATTGAATTTATTAGATTTGTTAGCCGCTCCCTCTCCACAATTGCTTAGCAATCCTAGAATTTTATTTTCTTCAGTTGGGGACAAATAACTCATCCTCAGGATAGGTCCTGCAGAGTTAAACTTGTGATGTGATAACCCTCACAGTGGGACACACTGGCACAGATGCCAGGAATAGGTGGCATATGCTTTAGGTGGAAGGGAGTAAAGGGGGATGGCTTTGAGAAAGATGGGGCTATCACAAAGAATTGTGAATTGTAATTAAGGAAACAGGAGAAGTAAAAAAAGTTCTATACATTTTCATGCCAGACTAATCTTACTGCATTCTTTGACAAAGTTACAAAACTAGTGGACCAGAGGAATGCTGTCGAATGCTGGACTTCAGTAAGGCATTTGACAAAGTAGACCATAATCTATTACTTGATAAAACAGAAAAACGTGGGTTAGACATCATTGCCACCAGATGGATTTGTAACTGACTGATCAACCACACTCAACGTAGTCCTCAATGGAACTGCATCTACAATGAGTGAAGCAGGGACGTGCGGTCAGGGGAGGCAGAGCCTCACCTCTCATCATGAAATAATAATATATAATAATAATATCCACAAGGGAGTTTCATATATATAAGAGGAAGAGGAGGGAGGAGGAGGAGCACGCGCGGGGCGGTGCCAGCTGGGTAACCGGCGGAGGCAGGAGGGTTCTCGGAAGCGCCAATAACCTTCCTGCCTCTGCTATACTTTGCGCGCTCCTCGCGACTACAATAGACGTCCAGAAGTGGCAGGGGCTTGATGACATCGCCGCAGCTACCATGCGCGGCCGGACGGAGGTAGCCAGAGTGGCGCCGAGGCAGTCCGGCGGACGAGCGACCGAGGATCAGGCTGCCTGATCCTCCATCGCTCGCTCACTCACTCTTTCATCCGCCCGGACCCCTCGGCGCCACTCTGGTCACCTCCGTCCGGCCGCGCCCAGCAGCAACATCGGCGATGTCATCAAGACGAAGTGGCTTGGAGGCGAAGTGCTTTTCAGTGCTTTTCTGTGTGTCTGGCGTTTAGGTAGATAGCCAGATGTCCTAAACGCCAGACGCACAGAAAAGCACTGAAAAGCAGCTGCTGTTGGGGATCGCGGAGCGCGAGCCAGCGGAGCGCGCTCAGGAAGGCGGGGAATGGGATCACGTGTGCTGAAGGATGAGGCAGCCTCAGCCTCCAGCACACGTGGTCCAATTCCCCGCCTTCCTGATGACGTCACCAGCCTCACCAGCCATAAACCTCACCGCACATCACTGGACTGAAGTATGCAGTGGGGTACCCCAGGGCTCTGTTTAGGCCCAGTACTCTTCAACATATTTATCAAGGTGGACGAGGAGATAGATAGGTAATTCATAAAATTTGCAGACAACACCAAGCTAGCAGGAATAGCCAACATTCCAGAAGATAGGCTTAAGATAAAGAAGGATCTTGACAGACTTGAACATTGGGTGCAATGAAATTCAATGGTGAAAAAACTAAGCTTCTACATTTAGGTGAGAAAAACAAAATGCACTGGTACAGTATAGATGGTGCCTTGCTCAATAGTGGTGACTGTGAGAGGGATCTTGGAGTCCTAGTGGACAATCACTTAAATATGAGCCAGCAGTGTGCAGCAGCTGCCAAAAAAGCCAACACAGTTCTAGGTTGCATAAACAGAGGGATAGAATCAAGATCACATGAAGTGTTAATACCACCTTATAATGCCTTGGTAC
Source organism: Natrix helvetica (assembly GCF_964273705.1). NCBI lineage: Eukaryota > Metazoa > Chordata > Lepidosauria > Squamata > Natricidae > Natrix > Natrix helvetica. Next base: position 153,118,565 of record NC_138552.1, read on the forward strand.
GGCCACACTTAGAATACTGCATCCAATTTTGGTCACCACAATGTAAAAATGATGTTGAGACTCTAGAAAGAGTAGAGAGAAGAGCAACAAAGATGATTAGGGGTCTTGAGGATAAAACATAAAGAATGGTTGCTGGAACTGGGTATGTCTAGTCTAATGAAAAAAAGGACTAGGGTGGACATGATAGCAGTGTTCTAATATCTCAGGGGTTGCTGCAAAGAAGAGGGAGTCAAACTATTCTCCAAGGCACCCGAAGGTAAAAAAACAAGCAATGGGTGGAAACTAATCAAGGAGAAAAGAACTAAGGAGAAATTTCCCTACAGTTAGAACAATTAATCAATGGAACAACTTGCCTCTAGAAGTTGTGACTGCTCCAACACTGGAAGTTTTTAAGAAGAGATTGGACAGCCATTTGTCTGAAGTGGTGTAGGGTTTCCTGCCTAAGCAGGGGGGTTGACTAGAAGGCCTCCAAGGTCCCTTCCAACTCTGTTGTTCTGTTCTATTCTGTTCTACATTGTTTTGAGCTGGATTTTTTCCCCTTGTATTATTCTTAAGTTCCAACCTAGGAGAAACTCTGTGCTGTTTGATTTGATTGGTGGAATTTTTTGTTCAGCTGGCACAAGAGGATTGAGTCAACATCCTGCCTTCATTCAGCTGCATGGCTTCACACTGTTGGAAGAAACGCCCTTCTGGATTCAGTTCTAAGTGGGGAAAAAGACACTGGAAACATGGAGGCTGCTTGGAAAGTTGGTTTAATGGTGGACAGGATCACATGGTTTGAGGTCCTGGGGAAAAAGGTGATCACATACTTCCAGATGTTGGATAAAGAAGAGAAAATAGACAGAGATGCTGAAAGTCCCTGGTTTTATGCCCCCTCTGGCTTTTGATCTTGATCTTGTATTCTGATTGATTGTCAGACTCCCATGGGGCTATGCTGGGGCAACTCTCTAGGCTGTGTTTTGAGTCCAAGTTTGGTTGAGCATTGCTTCTTCCCAGGTGCCCTGTGGTGAGATCGGTAAAGGGCTAATACTATCATGGATTAATCCCATCACCCTGGAGCTAAAGTGGGGAGATCTTTGTTAGGTAGAATAGACTGGTTCAAGCCTTTTAATGGCCCATTGACAAAAGTGGGGGCTATTTAGAGTGAATCTGTTTCTTGCCTAAAAACATGTTTCTCTAGTTCTTATCCAAGGAAATATTATATTCTGCCTTTTCAATATTTCTCAGGATATTTCATTTTCCTAGGAGAGGGCTGGGTTTTAACTTCCTACAACGCTACGAATAATCTTCAATTGTTTTGTTTCTTTAACTTTGGGTCTTCATTATATCTCTAAACAGGTGTTATATTCAGATACATATTGCTTCCAATATGCAATCTACCACTTGATCAGATTACTTTATAAATAGGACCAGAGACTGCTGATATTGGCTGCCGGCTATCTGAATAACAAGATAAAATGGATGGTTTCCTTACACTTTGATTAGATTTTGTGTCAGTTCTTACAGTGACAGATTTACAAAAAAGTAATAAAAAGACAATGTAATTTAAAAATCAATAATGTGTTCTGTGGCAGTAGCCAAGCCCTCCATTTTGCATAGCTGGAAACATTGCACTGTAATATTGAATGCTCCTTTGTCGGTCTTCCCTTCAATGCATTAACTTTTAAGCAGATTTCTTGGAAATGTTTACGTTGGACAACTATGGCAACCTTTCTTGTGAACTGATTTCCATTGCACAATGTGCTTATTGCTCTTAAGATACCAGAACAAATGGTACAATTATGGGTAGGAAGGGTCTGAGACAAACCCACTTCTTTTAGCAACCACATTTTCCTACATTTGTGCAGTGACTGTATTGTATTGGAAAAAAAATAATGGACAAACCTGAAAAGGGTCATATGTGTGTAGGAAGTTAAAACCCAGCCCTCTCCTAGCAAAATGAAATATCCTGGGAAATATTAAAAAGGCAGAATATTATATTTCCATGCATAAGAAATGGGGAAATATGTTTTTAGGCAGGAACAGACTCACTCTTAATAGCCCTCACCTTTGTCAATGAGCATTAAAGCCTGGGCTAGTCTATTCTACATAATAAAGGTAGGATTAACCCTCTACAGAAACTCACCACAAGTCCCCCGGGGAAAAGTACATCAGTTAGCAAGGCAACCAAACTTGGACTCAAAGCACAGCCTACAGAGTTGCCTCTGTATGGCCCCATGGGAGTCTGACAACCAATCGGAATACAAGATCAAGATCAAAGGCCAAAGAGAGCATAAAACCAGGGACTTTCAGCATCCAGGCCCTTTTCCTTCTTCACCCAACATCTTGCATCATGTGGTCCTGTCCACCATTAAACCATCTTTCCAAGCAGCCTCCATGTTTCCAGTGTCTTTTTCCCCACTTGGAACTGAACCTAGAAGGATATTTCTTCCAACATATGGAAGATGTGAAAGAGGTTTATAAGAAAGAGGATGTATGGTCATAGTATAGCCAGCTAAGGAATTCTGGGAGTTGAAGTTCACAAGTCTTAAAGTTGCCAAGGTTGGAGACCCTGGACATAGACAACCCAGTCAAAGTTCAATAAAGTTCAATTCTTTATTTGCTCATACTGTTGGAAGAAAAAGCCAGGTCCAGTTCCAAGCTGCAAATGAAATGGAGGCTGATTGGAAAGAAAGATTCTGTTTATTGGTGAACAGAACCAACACACACACATAGCGTGCAGTTCTCGGACAACTGGCCAAATGATTGAATGAGTGGATAGATCTTGATAGGTTTCTGTGACTTTGACGTTTGAACTGTTCTGCGGGTTGTGCAATGAAGGGGCTTGTGTTTTTTTTGCTAAATGGTGGTGGGTGTCCTAAAAGGTCAGGTCCTGTCCTTTTTAATCCCATCACCCTGGAGCTGAAGATGTTTTGTTTATGAATAGCTTGGCCCGGATTTCTTAATGGGCACAAATATCCATTTCTAAAGACTTCTTGCATTTACTGAAGGTTGTTTTACTGTGCAGGAAGCTCCATTTCTCCTTTGGGGAAATACAACGTTCCTCCAGGCCTTCCTGTCCTCTACCATCCTCTGGAGTCCATTTAAGATCACGCCAACTGCTTTGGTGACTCCATCCAGCCACTCTGTCATTCCCTTCTTCTTTTGCCCTCAATCGTTCCCAGCATTAGGCTCTTCTCCAGTGAGTCCTTCCTTCTCATTAGTTGGCCCAAGTATTTGAGTTTCATATTCAGGATCTGGCCTTCTAAAGAGCAGTCAGGGTTGAGCTCCCCTAGGACTGACCAGTTTGATCATCAGTTCAGTCAGAACTGAAGAAGCTTTTTGGATGAGAAGTAAAACATCTCCAAGGAAAAACGAAGTCCAATTGCCATTGGAAAAAAGCATTTTGGGGGCAGCCATGATCTGGATGACTGAGAATCTCCACAGCCATTCTGAAAGAAGGCAGAATAGGACTCTGCATTAATAACGATGATGATTTATTAAGTTAGAGTCTTAAGGGATTGTGACAGAGTCTACTATTTTTTACTTGCTGTTGAACACTTCACATTATTATGAGCCACACAGAGAACACAAGGCCAGAATCTTTTAAATCATAATTTGTTAAAGAAGTCAAAATAGTATAATGTTAAGCCACAATGGCTTTGGGGGGAGCAGCACCGGTGCTCAGTTCTTTAGCGATCACTTCATGTAATGTGCAATAAACCAAACTATGTTTTCTCTCCTTTCTCCTTATATTCTGGTCCTCCTTAGAGTTCCTCTCCCTGCTACTGTGGGATACATTTCTAAGCTCCATTCACATTTGCATAGATACAAAAGCCAAATATGCAGGATTCCAGTACAGTTTGGAAATCTTGTTATAGAGACTAATTCAGGAAGGATTTTCTGAAGTATGTCTTCCAGGCAGGATTAGGTAACACAGTGCCTGCAGAACTTCCGAGGTATTTGCTACAGCTGATTAACTTTTTAAAAATAAAATAAAATGGGAAGGTGGCATATTGTCAGAGTGTAATTGCATTTTCATGTATATAATGCCTGTGGGCCCTGTTTAGGCTGCCCTTGGTATTGTTAGAAAATAAAAGTACTGAATGGCTTTACCCACTGTTCTGACCTAGGCTTCCTTATACAGTAAAACACACACAATTAAGTCCAAAAACCCTCTTTTTATGTCAAAGGCTGTGAATTATACTCATTCACAGCCCGTAATGAGTTCCAAATAGTAGTAAAGAGTTCTACAGCAGGCTGCCAAAATCCTTTGGGATAAGGCTGATAAGCACCCACCTTTATGTTCTTTGAAAACGCTGCCAAAGACTTCACTGGCTATTAGCTTGGCAAGGCCACACAGAGCAATGAGTCCAAATGCATTTTCAGAAGGTAAACTGACCAACATGAACCAAGTTGCTTCCTGCAAAGGCTCATGTGCCTTTGCTCCTCCTTTATGTCCTATGGGAGGGGCCAATCACCTCCAAGCCTTACTCTCGAGTCGTCCCTTCTGTTTTAATTGTTCTTGCTTTCTGGCAGCTCTGCACATGTGTGCACTTGGAACAGGGGGAGCCTGTTCCTCTGCCTTGCTGCTGTCCGACTATGGAATCTCCGGAGGCAGCACACAACTTCCAGATGGCCCTGGCCCCCTCTCTGCCTCCAACACAGAGCCCTCATCTGAGCCTTCCCCACACTCTAGGAGTGCCACATGTTCCTCCACAACCTCCTTGCTCTCTGACTCTGCTGTGAGTTCCGCAGGCCGCCGGCAGATCACAAACCCACATCTTTTGATTTGGAAGTGGGTCTGTTGCCTAGAGGCTGCTGAAAGGAACATTTCCTTGCCAAGGGATGTTTGTTTCTCTTGGGATCGATCTATCGTCTGCCTGCCTGCCTGCCTGCCTGCCTGCCTGCCTGCCTGCCTGCCTGCCTGCCTATCTATCTATCTATCTATCTATCTATCTATCTATCTATCTATCTATCTATCTATCTATCTATCTATCTATCTATCTATCTATCTATCTATCTATCATCTATCTTCTATCAGTCTCTGTCTGTCTGTCTGTCTGTCTGTCTGTCTATCTATCTATCTATCTATCTATCTATCTATCTATCTATCTATCATCTATCTGTGTATTTATCATCTATCATCAATCAATTAAATCAATTAATCAATTAAATCATCTATCTTCTATCAATCATCATCTATCTATCTATCTATCTATCTATCATCTATCTATCTATCTATCTATCTATCTATCTATCTATCTATCCATCCATCCATCCATCCATCCATCCATCCATCCATCCATCCATCCATCCATCCACCATCTACCATCTATATCTATTATATATTTCTTCTCCTGCCTCTCTTCTTTCCATCCATCCATATTTAAATTATTAAGATTGATCACACAGTCAGTCAGATGTTTAGACAGGATTTGCATTTCAATCCATCAATCAAGTCCTTCCCAAGGATCTGGGATAGGCAGATGGCATTAAATGTATCATCGCAGGATGGCAGCTGTTCCAACAAAAGCTGCCTTTTGCAATTGACTGATGGTGGTTCTGTCAATGCCAATGGTCTTCAAGTGGTGCTCCATGAAAGATAGTGGGAATAGACGAGGCTTGACACGCTGAGGAACGTCCAACTCACTTTTATTCAACAGAACGGCAGTAACAATACAGGAGATAAAATCAGCCCGGTCCTCTGCTTGACAGCTATTTATACGAAGAGCTGTCAAGCAGAGGAACCAATCAGAATAGCAGAACAGCCCGCCTTCAGCCAAGCCGCGCCTGATTGGCTAAGGCGTGGCATGGCTGTTGCTAGCTGTCAACAGAGGGAATCCCCGGTCGTAAGTCGGGGAGGAAAGGAATATAACACTCCTTCCCCCCCCCAGCGAGGACGCATGCGCGACTGTAGAGCATGCGTAGTCACGTAGGTACGCAGGGCGGCGTCGGACCTGCCCCGAGCACCTCAGAACGGGGCAGACCATCGGAGGAGGAGGTGGTGCCCGTGGAAGCTCCTCCCGGGAGGGAGTGGAGCTCCGGGCGCCATCTTGGAGGCCTATCCCAGGAGGAGGCGGAGACTCTGGAGCAGGTAGGCAGGGCCGGGGTGGCGTGGCCGCTGGCGGGCTTGAGTCAGGGAATTTTAAACTACTTGTAGGGTAGGGCTGGCCTGATTGTGGGAAGGCCATGGCGGGGAACAACGCTGGAACTGGTTGCCCAACGGGGGCTGGACCGCTGGAGGACTGTGGCCAGCGGAAGGCGCCAGGCCCAGTCTCGGCTTGCAGGTCTTGTGGAGCGGGCAACGGCCACGGCGGAGGGATCGGTTGCAGTGCCAACCCGAGGGCCTGCAGTTGAATGGTAGTGGCCGACGCTGCAGGGTTGTTGGTTGGATCCGGAGGCAGGCGACGCCTTAACTGATCCACGTGGTGGCGCCAGTCTGCACCGTCGGTGGTCCGGACCCTGAAAGAACAGGGCCGGTTACAGAGGTGACGGTGGCAGGCACCCACTTCAAGTCTCCCGAGAAGGCCCTCGCCCAGACCAGATCGCCCTCGAGGAAGGAGCGGGAAGGGGGCCCCAGGTTGCCCGGCTGTGCCTCTGAATAGGTTGGGTGCAGCCTATCTAAGGTGGTCCGCAGGTGCCGGCCCATCAGCAGCTCAGCAGGTGTTTTTCCGGAAAGGGGGCACGGGGTGGAATGCTGAACCAGGAGGTAAGCAGCCACCCTCGTGGGCCAGTCGCCCTTGTCCATCCGTCCAAGGGCGTCCTTGGCCGAGCGGACAGCGCATTCCGCCCGGATGCCCTGGGAGGCCAGGAATTCCTGAAAGACAGTGGAGGCAAACTGGGGCCCATTGTCCGACACAACGACGTCTGGCAAGCCGTGGGTGGCGAACAGGCGCGTTAATGCCCGGACAGTGGCCTCGGCTGTGGTGGAGGCCATGAGGATGAGCTCCACCCAGCGAGAATAGGCGTCCACCACGACCAGGAAGACCTGGCCTCAGAAAGGCCCAGCGAAGTCCAGGTGGAGGCGTGACCATGGGCTGCGAGGAATCTCCCACTCCAGTGGCGGGGCCGCCGGAGGCGCTGGACAGGAGAGTTGGCAGGTCGAGCACCTGGCAACCCAGGTAGCAATCTCGTCGTCCAGACGGGGCCACCAAACATAGCTGCGTGCAAGCGCCTTCATGCGAGCTATGCCTGGGTGGCCCTCATGGAGGCGAGACAGCACCTGGTCGCGCAGGATGGGTGGGATGACCACCCTGTCTCCCCACAGGAGGCACCCACTGTGGAGAGACAGCTCTAGCTGCCTGGCCTTGTAGGGGCGGTAGTCGTCGGACACCGGCCCCCCAGGCCATCCCCGCAGAACCCAAGCCATCACCTGGGAGAGGGTGGGGTCGGCCCGGGATGCTGCAGCCACATCACTCGCGGAGAGCGGCAAGGCCAGGTCCGCGATGGCCAAAACAGACAGGCAAGGCACGGTCTGTGGATTGGAGATTGGCAAGGGGCAGCGGCTGAGGGCATCAGCGTGTCCCAACTGCTTGCCAGGGCGGTAGACCAGGGCATACGAGTATGCTGCTAGGAACTCCACCCAACGGGTCATGCGGGGAGACAGGATGGGAGGGGTCGGACGGTCACCGGCCAGAAGCCCAAGGAGCGGCTTGTGGTCAGTGAAGAGCGTGAAATGCCGTCCGTACAAGTACTCGTGGAACTTTTTAACCCCGGACACAGCAGCCAGAGCCTCCTTGTCAATCTGGCTGTAGTTTCTCCCCTGGAGAGAGTGTCCGGGAATAAAAAGCTATGGGGGCTTCCGAGCCGTTGGGGAGGACATGGCTCAGGACAGCCCCCAAACCCATGGGGGAGGCGTCACAAGCTAGAGTCAGGGGCATCCTGTCACTGTATTGGACTAGGACTGCCTCTGACGTCAGCATGTCTTTGACAGCTGCGAATGCATGTGCTTCGCAGCTGCCCCAGCGCCAGGCCGCGGATCGGTCGAGCAACCGATGCAGCGGCTCGGCTAGTGACGCCTTGTGCGGCAAAAATGGCGCGTAAAAGTTTAAAAGCCCTAAGAACGACTGCAGCTCAGCCTTAGAGGCGGGGGTGGGGGCATTCTTAATGGCTGCAACCTTAGCAGGGGTGGGGTGGATTCCGTGGGCATCTATGGAGAAGCCCAGGAAGTCCACTTTAGGCACAGCAAATGAACATTTGCTGCGTTTTAATTTGAGACCCGCGCCCCTAAAATGGTCGAGAACCTTCCCCAACATTTCGAGGAGTCCTGAGCGGCTGGAAGCAGCGATCAGGACATCATCAAAATAGGGTACAACGCCAGGGAGCCCATGGAGCAATCGCTCCATGAGGCTCTGGAAGATCCCCGGGGCCACGGAAACGCCAAATTGGAGGCGGCGGCAACGGAAAGCCCCTCGGTGGGTGATGATAGTCTGCGCAGCCGCCGCTTCGTCATCCACCGGGAGCTGCTGGTAGGCCTGCGCCATATCCAATTTCGCGAAAATACAGCCCTGCCCCAGGGAGTGGAGCAGGTGCTGTACAACAGGGACTGGATAGGGGTTTGCCTGAAGGGCCAAATTGATGGTGGATTTAAAGTCGGCGCAGAGACGTATGGAGCCGTCGGCCTTCACGGGGACCACTATTGGGGTCTCCCATCGTGAGTAGTCAACAGGCTCCAATACACCCTGCGCCAGCAAACGGTCAATCTCCTCATCAACTTTGGCCCTTAAGGCAAAAGGCACCCTGCAGGCCTTCAGCCTAATGGGAGCAACCTGGGGATCTAGGTTGAGAGAGATGGGGGTGCCCTTATACAGCCCAAGCTGTCCGTCAAACACGTCCGCATAGGCGGCGATGACGGCAGCCACGTCAGGGGGCGTGTCGGAGAGGGAATACACCCACTGCACGGAGAGACCCAGGGCAGGGAACCAGTCCAGCCCCAGCAATGCGGGGACGGGCTTCTCGACCACCAATATGGGCAGGCATCCAGAAAACCCCCGTATTCCACCCTGACTGTGTAGCTACCCAGGGTTGGGATAAGTGACCTCTGGTAGTCCCTGAGGGCCACGGGGCAGGCAGTCAATTGGCGTTTTAGAACGCCGGGGCAGAGTGCATTAAAGTCAGCCCAAGATATTATGGAGCGGGACGAGCCGGAGTCCACCTCCATTACGCATGGGGCGCCCTCAATGAGGACTGACACCTTGATTCGGTCAGCACCTGCGGAGGATTGGTAGATTGCCTCAGCAGGGGCGGCTGCTGGTCCCGGCTCCACGGCGTAACAGCTGGCTCTCATGCGCGGCTGGCGGCGGGTCTGCTGCGGTCCTGCAGTCGTCTGTTGGCCGGAGGCTCCTTGGAGAGGTGGTGGAGGCAGCACAGCCCGGCAGACCTGGGCCAGGTGCCCTTTTTTGGAGCACCGGCGGCAGATGGACGCCCGGAACGGGCAGGCTGACCGGTCGTGGCTGCCCCCGCAGCCAGGGCAGGCTGCCGCAGTCTGGCGCGGTGGTCGCGGATTGCGGCGTCTCTGCAGCTCTGCCAGACGGGCCACGAGCTCTTCCTCCTCTTCAGCCGGGCTTGGCAAGGGTGCCAGCTGGTCAATGAGGCAGGTGCGGGCTGGATAGCTCAGCAGCTGGTGGCGGTCCATTTCTGCGGTGGATTGTTCGGACAACTCCACCGCCCGCGCCTCAGCGACCGCTTCGGCCAAGGTGATTTCAGGCTGAGCCAGGAGGCGCCTCTTCAGCCGGAGGTCCTTGACCCCGCTGACGAATTGCTCCACCAGGTTGTCCTCAAGGTCCAGGAATTTGCAGGGAATGGCCGTGGTCCTCAGGGACTGGAGGAACTGGCTCACATCTTTCTGCGGTTTCTGGACACATTGGCGGAACGTGTATCGTCGCGCTATCTTCGACGGGGTCGGGGCGTAATGACCTCGCAGTTTGGCCATTAAAGTGTCCCAGTCAAGTTCGTGGACTGGCAGAGGGGCTGCCAATGCCCGGGCGGCGTTGAACATTGGGGTTCCGCAACTGCTGAGGAAGAAACTACATTTCTCCTCCATCGGAATGCCCCGCTTCCCATTGGCCCTGAGGAAGCATTCAAATCGTTCTAAAAAGCCGGTCCATCCTTCTCCATCTGTCCCGAAGGGAGTGAACGGGGGAAGCGATGCCATAGTAGCTCGGAGTTGTACGGCTCGGGAAGCTGAAACTCGAGCGGAAAATCGCGGTGGTCGGGTTCCTTCAGGTTCGTCGCCTCAGAGCGATCCCACCTTCGTCGCCAGTGAAAGATAGTGGGAATAGACGAGGCTTGACACGCTGAGGAACGTCCAACTCACTTTTATTCAACAGAACGGCAGTAACAATACAGGAGATAAAATCAGCCCGGTCCTCTGCTTGACAGCTGTTTATACGAAGAGCTGTCAAGCAGAGGAACCAATCAGAATAGCAGAACAGCCCACCTTCAGCCAAGCCGCGCCTGATTGGCTAAGGCGCGGCATGGCTGTTGCTAGCTGTCAACAGAGGGAATCCCCGGTCGTAAGTCGGGGAGGAAAGGAATATAACACTCCAGATGTTTTGGGATATTATTATTATATACCCCAAACATGTGAAAACCCAGTTGCCGGTTTATTATTGTTATTAGATCCAGCATTGCATTGAAGCATTAACTTCAACACACATTAGGGTGATTCCCTTTTGTAATAGCTGGCCTACCTCCTTTCCTATTTCATTAACTCACCAGGGCCAGGTTTTGTTCCAGAGGAATAATGCTGTTTTCTTTGGATAGAGTTGTCTTGGAATAAAAACTGTCTTGTCCACTTACAGATCAGTGTGGTGTCTGCTTTCCAGTGGTGATGGGAATATTGTGGATGATTGATCCCAGATCAGGGTTTGCTTCAGAAGTGGGTTGCTGCCGGTTCAGCCCGGATTGGGCGAACCAGTAGTAGCGGCAGTGGGAGGCTCTGCCCACCTGCCCGGACGCTTCTGTGCATGTGCAGTTGCATGCTCGAATGCTCACACGTCCACAAGCGAACCAGTAGTAAAAATAATAGAAACCCACCACTGGTTTGCTTCCATGCTATGAATGTTTGTATAAAACAAAAGAGGGTGATCAGGCATCGCAATGCACATTCCATCTTCTTGAGAGAGTTTTTCCAATCATATACTCCCATATGAATCAGTACACCTTCCCAGTATCTTCAAAAGGCATAGTCAGTGACCATACAGGTTGGGATGATGTGAGTCCTTTATTCATTGACTGACTCTAGGCAGTGAACCACAGAATGAAAGCAATTCAAATGAACCTGACTGCAGACATCATAAAAATATAATAGAAGTGTGACATTAGCATTATAAAGCATCAGGGGGACTTCATTAAGCTTGGGCCAACAGCACAATGGAATAAGATCATTTTAGCGGGCAACTCGGAAAGAGGAGAGGTGAATGTACATCAAGGCAGAGACAATTTAAAATAATCAAACCCACTAGTGAGGAAGCCTGGTGTTTTCTCCACACCCTTTGCACCTCAAAAAAGGGAGCTTTCAGTAAACCTCTGTTGTTGCTTGAAATATCGCAAGTATCAGCCGGTAGAAAGATACCAGAGAGGCATCTTCTAAACTATGTTATATCCACAGCAAACGATGAGCGTTCCAAAATTTCATCAGACATGCATTGTTTAATGCATTTATAATGTATTTACCCTTAGGACACCCATAATTTCCAGGAGTCTGGATTAATTTGTTTTTTTGATTTAATCTGTAAAGGCTCAGAAAATTCATCTCTGGAAAAGGAAGAGCTGCAATACCAAAAGCCAAACAAAGATTCCATTTCACAATATCAGCCTGTAATGTCTATTATGCTGTCCATTTCCCTGAATCAACCTGGGAGCACTATGGTATTTAGGCTTGACTTTCAGTGAAGTTGAAGGGCAACATCTTATAAAAAAAAAATCCTGTTTCCCTAGTCGTCTCATCCTAAATTATACATGCTCAAAGTAAATAACTTCAGCAAAGAAGAAATTAATTAATGTAAATATGTAATAGCAAAAGACAAAAGAAAAAAAAACCTCACCAACCTCAAGAATTCATTGAACCACACATTTTTAGTAGCTATGTATCCATAATTTCAGGAGGGAAACACAGAAGAGTAATTCAAGGCAGCTTACAGGAACCAGATGGCAATCTAAGAATTGTTTACTTACTTCAGAGAAGAAAGAAAACCACTCCACAGCTACTAAGAAATTCTGAAGGTATGAATAGCAATGTCCTGTGTGTGTGTGTGTGTGTGTGTGTGTGTGTGTGTGTGCATGCGCCTCCATTCTTAACAACTTTATTTTATTATCCATTCATTAAATTTCCATTCATTTTGTTAAGCAATTTCCATTACGTCTGTTTCATTACCCATATTATCACGGTTTTCCTTCTCTTTTATTTTTATTGCTTTGTTTCTTCCTCCTCCTCCTCCTCCTCCTCCTCCTCCTCCTCCTCCTCCTCCTCCTCCTCCTCCTCCTCCTCCTCCTCCTCCTCCTCCTCCTCCTCCTCCTCCTCCTCCTCTTCTTCTTCTTCTTCTTCTTCTTCTTCTTCTTCTTCTTCTTCTAGCAATATGTGTTTTTGTTGCTGCCTAAACACCTACAGAAAATAGAGGTAAGTACCATTTTGGGCAGCTCTTGTATCTTATGGTCATGGTTTGTTCGGAGACTGCTACATGCTCTGAGCTGACGTTTGTTTCTGGGATCCTTCTCTCTGGAAAATGGAGGAAAGTGACTGGATCATCATCATTACCAGGGGTGGGTTGCTGCTGGTTTTACTACCAGTTCGCAACCTGCGCGCATCAGTGTGCTGCGCATGTGTCTGATGTTCAATGTAAATTGTTCTTCGCACATTTGCAGAACAATTTACAGCGAACTGTGCACACGCAATCACTAAAATCCAAAATGGCGGTGGGCCAGCAGCAGCAAGGGAACCAGATCAGGGGTGTGGAAGGCCTGGGTTGCTGCCGGTTCTGAATTCAGTAGTGAATTCCACTACTGGTTCAGCTGAATCGGGCTGAACCGGGAGTAACCCACCTCTGATCATTGCCTTCTGTATGGCCCATTCTTAAGAGCATTACCTCTTTCTGTCAGTTATACTTCTTTGCAGCCAAAAAGAAGAATAAAAATGAAATGCTTAGGTCAGCAGCACGAAGAAGAGTTTGAGTCCCTCTAAAGGACAAACAGAAAGCAACGAGCCTATTGCTCTAATGTGACTATTGGGCAAAGAAATCAAATGAACTCTAAATTTAGGATTTGGGATGACAAGCTGAAAGCCAAACAGAGAAAAAGTGGAAAAATAGAAAATGCACCCGAAAAACAAAAGGCAAAGCAACAAAAGAGAGACTGAGGGAGACAGATGGCTTGCTATGTATGCATCTCAAATTTTACAGAAGGCAAAAACAAGACCAAACAAGCCTGCAAAAAACATCTATGTGTCATGATCTGAGTGGATCCAATTAACACCACTTGACTTTTATTGGAAGGCCGACACTGAATGCCCTTTGGGGAAGCAATCACAGCTACATTATGTTGGGGAGTTTTCTTCGTTGCATCCAATGTCCGCCAGCACCAACATTTAGCTGAAACAACTAGAGGAATCAGATGTGTTTATAGCTTTTGACAATTTTATCCCCAATGACAATACCTGTGTGTGTATGTGTGTGTGTGTGTGTGTTTAAGGGGTGGAAGTGGATACAGAGAGAATTGATTCTTTAAATGAAAAAAAAAAACAGATTTCTTTTGCAGGATATAATCAAAATTGGCAATGTGTAGATTTGCAATGCAAGATGATGATGACGACGACGACGAAGCTTTTAGCAATGCTGGGAGAATTGCAGGTGGTAGATTTCCTCTCTGATCAAATGAAGGGCTGTTTCTGGATTCAGTTCCCAGATGTCATTTCCATGTTTCTTCACACACGGAGAACATCATTTATGTGTTTTACAGGCTACAAGAAAAACAGCTTTCACATCGGAGCCATTTTGGGAACATTAGCCTTAATGTAGTTGCAAGCCAGGAGCTCCCGAGCATGTAATGTATATTTGTATACTTCTTGTGTGAGTTCCTAACATGTCTCAGCTTCCTTTGCAAGATCACAGTAGGGTTCTTTTGGAGCATTATAAACAAGTTGTTTTCAAGAGGAATGCACAAGGACGCACTCATGGAAGTGAGCCAGAGCCATGAATTTAATGAAAACTTTGATGGAAACCACATTAAAGGGCAACATCAGCTCACAAATCAGCTCAGTAATTCCACATCCCCCCCCTCCATCCAGGTTAGTGGGGAACATGATTCATTGTGAACTTATTCCTTCATGGCCACCATTTCACAAAGTATCATTTATCAGTTTATCAGCCTCTTGAGCCAGAAAACAAACGGTGTCGTTATTTTTAATGGTATTTGGACACGACTGCTAGACATGCCTGCTTTCCGGCCGATCTATTGTATTTGTAAGGGAAGATTTGCTACATTTATAGGTATTTTACATTGGCTGCAAAGTAGTACATGCTTCACATTTTTATTTTAACTAAGAGTTAAGCTTGAAAAAGCTCCATCTACTTCACTAATATGGAAAGCTATAAAAGGGGAGGGAGTGGAAAATAAAATAAAACAAAGATTAAAATAATTTTAAAATTCCAAACAAGATGCATAATGCAATTGGAATTTTGAGGGTTCTAATAACAAACGGAACTAAAATTAGATTGTGAGAAAAATCAAATATAAGCTAAGTTACCATTGCTAGTTTCACCCACCAGGACTTCAAACATCTGAGCTTAATGTAATATGTGAATTCAGGCACATGTATGTCCCTTCAGCAGGGACACACTGTCAACTTGGATCTTCAACAGTCTACATGTACGTTTAGGAACTTGCCACATTTACACTTTTACCGTGTTTCCTTGAAAATAAGAGAGGGTCTTATTTCCTTTTGACCACCGAAATAAGCACTTAGCCTTATTTTCAGGGAGGTCTTATTATTTTTAAGGTGCAGGAGGCAGTGAGCGTGGTCACCTCATGGCTACTGCTGTGTTGCAATATTTTCGGGGAAGGCTTATTTTAGCACAAGCGCTCAAAAGCTTGATTGGTCTTATTATCCAGGGAGGTCTTATTTTCAGTGAAACAGGGTAGGTTTCCCTTTAAACGTTTACGTAAGCCCCGGGAGAACACAGGAAGGCAGATCAACTCAAAAAAGTTTAAAAAGAGATCCGGCCTTATGTTAGCTTGATTTTAATATGTAGATCAGTCTTGTTAAGTAATTAAGCTCCCTGTTAGGAGAGTGAGTATGCAGAGAAGCGTAATGAGAGTGATATGGAATAACGCGCACAAACCAGCATACAGAGACACTGAATAGTATAAAAATATAGTAGTTTACTATGTAGAAATATAGAGGTATTCAGAGTCCGGTTAACAGTCCAAGTCATACACAGTTCAGCAATTCAGTTATCAAATAGTCTCAGTTTAACACACAAAGTAGATAACAGTTGCAAACCACAATACCTCAAAATACACCTGATCAGCTTCTAACAAAACAGAGAGAGAACTAACAGTCATTCTGGCTCCCTCTTATAGTTGCTTGAGGTAACAAACCAATTACATTTCTCTAACATTTAAAGTAACAGTAAAATAATCATAGCTTATATACATTGCCAAGCCAAGCCTAGGGTTACATCCCTAACAAGTCTAAAATAACTTATAAGGAAGATTGAGAATAAAACACAGAAGAGGGCACTCTTGGCTAGGCTGGGCATATGCATGTCTTCTCTTTGTGAAATCTAAAGCTATAGCATATATACTATACTGTTTTTAAAGAAAGCTTCCAGACATAAATAGGGGTGAGCATGGCCCTCCTCACTTGATCTATTGGGTGCTTGCCTGGTTGTGTCAGAAGCATTGAAGCTTTAATAAATACATGGCAGCACTGTGGCTCTTGCTTAGATTAACCAGAATGCTTAATGCTACAAGGAGAGGGCTGGCATCTACCTCTTCCGATTAATTCCACATGATCCTGCTTATGGAATGCACTAATTAGTTTCTGAATCATTATCCTTGGAGTTCTGAAAATTACTGAAGCTCATTAGGATTAGATCAGTGCAGTTAGGAAAGATAAAAGGCCCAACACAATTTTTGAGATTCTCCTGCCACCAGAAATTAAACAATCCGGGCAAAATATTTACGGTGACAACGATTAACCCCCCCAAATAAAATGAAGAGTTCTAAGAGCACTTTTCACTGGCTACTCCTTCCTAGAACCTAATCACTTGGTGAAATAAAAGGAAATAAATATTTGTATTGTAGAAGAGAGATTGTGTGTTTAAATATTTTTTATTGTTATTGCTGTTAATATAGGTAAAGATAAAGGTTCCCCTTGCGCATATGTGCTATTGTTCCCGACTCTAGGTGGAGGTGCTCATCTCTGTTTCAAAACCGAAGAACCAGCGCTGTCCGAAGATGTCTCCGTGGTCATGTGACCGGCATGACTAAACGCCGAAGGCGCACAGAGTGCTGTTACCTTCCCACCAAACGTGGCTCCTATTTTTCTACTTGCATTTTTACATGCTTTCGAACTGCTAGGTTGGCAGAAGCTGGAACAAGTAATGGGAGCTCACCCCATTACATGGCACTGGGGATTCGAACTGCCGAACTGCCAACCTTTCTGATCAACAAGCTCAACGTCTTAGCCACTGAGCCACTGCGTCCCATTGCTGTTACTATATATTATTTTTATTATCATGTTTAGAATCACCAAGTGTTCAGAATAACAGAGTTGGAAGGGAACTTGGAGGTCTTCCAGTCCAACCCCCTACTCATGCAGGAGACCCTATCATTCCAGCCAAATGGCTGTCCAATCTCTTCTTAAAAGGTTCCAGTTATGGGGCCCCCACAACTTCTGAAGGCAAGCCATTCCACTGGTCCGTTGTTCTCACTGTTAGGAAATGTCTCCTTAGTTCTAGGCTGCTTTTGTCTCCTTGATTAGTTTCCATCCATTGTTTCTTGTCTTGCCTTCAGGTGCTTTGGAAAATTCCTTGGGATGGGTCCTGTTATGTGGGGTCTAGGGCACAAGAGGGAATATTTAGATCTGCAGTGACTACGTCACCTATATAGAGTTGGCTGGTAGTAATTAGAGCAGTGGTGAGTTGGCAATTTTTTTACTACTGGTTCGGGCACGCTCCTGCACAAGCTTGCTTGCGTGATGCTTCTGTTCATGTGCAGAAAGGTCCAGGTGGGTGAGTAGACCCTCCCGCCACCGCTACTACTAGTTCACCTGATCCGGGCCGAACTGGGATCAACCCACCTCTGAACTAGGGATAAATTGTTGACATGGATTCTTGGTGAAAGCATAGACAAAACAGATGTGTTGGTTCAGTTTGTTAGGCTAGTATATCTCTTTACTGAGTTTGTGCAGTATTGATGCAGTTCACATCTAGGAGCATCAATTATTTGCACTTTTTATCCTGTTATCCAGGTGATATAACTGTAGAAAACTATATATGGTTGCCATATGTTAAATAGCAGTACCATATCTGAGATGCCAAAAAATTAGAACTTTCTGTGTAGCTACTCTGATCTGGTGGCCCTCTCTGTGGTCAAATAAAGCAATATGGAACATATGTAATTGCACTTCTCATCTTAAAGAAGAAAGGGGAGATGAGAAGGAGGGAGGCAGAAAGAATGAGCAGGTGCAGGGTTAGTTGATTTAAGGGGAGCAGGCTAGCTTTTTCCACCCCAAAGCAGCCACAACAAAATATCACTTGTATGCTGGCCATGCCAGGACTAACTTATAATAATGAAAACCAAAACATGTAAAAAAGGTAAATAAATAAGACAAAGCAGAAGCCCAACTTCCAGGCACAATTCCCTTGGGCTTGTTTAGGTGTCTTCCGTTCTTTCTAAATGGGTTTTCATCTTCACAAAGTGTCCCATGGCAACCTACAGTTGGAGCTGGTAGGAAAATTTGCTGCAAAATTTTGGAAACATGCCAACGGTGCTCCTGAATGACTGCCATAGCAGCATTATTCCATTCCATTGGTCATTTCTACCCAGGGCTGCCATGCTGAGTCTGGGACCATATACTGATGACTTGCATCAAAAAGCACACTTTTGATGTTGCTTCTCACATATTCTTTTGATGCTCTCCAATAAGGAGTCTGTATTGCCTGTTTCGGTGGGCACATTTCCAATAAAAGCACAAGGCTGCAGCCACCCACCATTTTTTAATTTGTAGCCAATGCCTTGGAGGCATATGTGGGCTCAGAGGCACACTTGTAAACAATGATAATCGTAAATGTTAGCATTTGGCTATGCAGCATGTTAATCACTCATTTCATATTTGAAAGTGGTTTTTTTTAAGAAAGGCAAAAGAAGATGGAAAGAAAAGACCAGCCAGTTATCTGATGATACACTTATTATCTCTACTGATGAGACTACCAACTTTGCTTCCCCCACCCATGTTTCATATATCCACATGTTGATTTACAGATTTTCTCTTCATCTGATTCGTTTAAATTAAATGGCCCATCTTTTGCTCATTTTTGTCCTCCTTAGCCCCCAGGAGCACTTTGCAGGCATCCCAAACCCTCTGCGTGTCCTTTTTTGCGAAAAATGGGATGCACGGGGGTGGGGTTTCAGGAGACAAAAAATGCTGTATTCAGTGTATAGGACGCACCCAGATTTTCACCCTCTTTTTTGGGGGAAAAAGGTGCATCTTATACTCTGAAAAATACAGTAGGTCAAAAAAACGCAAAGGCGGGCCCAACTGATTGTCAGAGCAAACTGGTTTGCTCCTAGCTGATTGTCGGAACTACTGGTGTGTCCGAACCGGTCCGAACTGGTAGAATCCCATCCCCTGGATACCTTCCTTCAATCATCTCAAGAGTTGGGAAAGGAGACATCCGATGTATAATTGGCTTCCCTCTGCAGCTGGCTTTCACAAATTTGTTCCAGAAGAGGAAGAAAAAGTATGTTTGTGCCACATTGGCAGGCGGCTTATGAATGGGTCCCATTGCTCTAAAAATCCAGTGCTCCTCTTCCTCCTTAGTTGATTTACAAAACTGTCTTTATGAGGCTGAGTATCCTGGAAACCTTTTCTTTGAGCTCTGTCTCCACAGATCACCTGCTTCTCTCCCAGACGTGTATTTCCCAAACACATCTAACAATCCAGCACGGGCCAAGAAATTGACCCAAGCTATGGATGAGACAGATGGGGAGGAGGTATGAATAAAGCAATGACAGCATCTGCAGCCAAGCCTTCTGTTTAGGTAAATCAATGTAGATGAGACAAAGATAGGGAGGCAGCATTTTATGCCTTACTAGAATCTGGCCCAGAAGCTGAGTGAAAAATGAAGTAAATTTGTCCAACAGGACAAATGGTTATGTAGTTCAGCACTAAGGAGTATGCTTCCGCACCATTCAAAATTGCCTTGGTTTTATGTCTTTAGCCTCCCCTAGGAATCCCCAGCCCATGACTAGGATCCAGGAAAAGTTCATGGCAAATAAAAGGGCAATTCTGAATTCGCTTAATTAAGAAGCAAGTCTAAATGGTTTCAGTCTGAACCAAAAAAGGCATAGCTTAGGAAAAACTTCCAGCTCAGGAATGGAGAAATGCTTTGTAGGCATAGAAGCTGCACATTCCTCTGGGAAGATATTGGGAAGAAAATGTGATGATGATGATGATGATGATGATGATGATGATGATGATGATGATGACAATGATAAGGTTCTCACTTTTTCTATTAAAAAGCAGAATGACTAAAAAAAAACAATAATTAAGGCAGAAATTTAAAATACAATATAGGAAGTCCTTGGCTTATGACCACAATCGAGCCCAAAATTTGTTATGCTGAGACAGTTGTTAAGTGAATTTTGCCCCATTTTATAACCTTCTTTATCACAGCTGTTAAGTGAATCCTGCAGTTGTTAAATTAGTAGCATGGTTGTTAAGTGAAGTCTGGTTTCCCCATCGACTTTGCTCATCAGAAGGTCACAAAAGGGGATCACATGACCCCAGGACACTGCAACCATCATAAATATGAGTCAGATGACAAACATCTGAATTTTGATCATGGGACCATAGGGATGGTGAAATGGTCGAAAGTGTGAGAAAACGTCATATGTTACTCAAGTCAAGTCAAGTTTTATTGTCATTTCAACAATATACAGTACAGTACACAGTGAAACAAAACAACGTTTCCCCAGGACCAAGGTACTACAACAGACAACATAGATAAAATAGATAAAAAGAAAAAGAGCAGAACACAGAACTACATATAGCTCTAAATCTAAGAACTTAGAGAGTGTTGAGGAGTCTGATGGCTTGTGGAAAGAAACTTTACACAGTCTGGTTGTGTGGGCCCGAATGCTTCTGTACCTTTTTCCAGATGGCAGGAGAGTAAAAAGCGTGTATGAGGGTGAGTATGGTCAGCCACAATGTTTCTGGCTTTATGAATGCAGCGTGTGGTGTATATGTCCATGACAGAGGGAAGAACAACCCCAATGATCTTCTCTGCCGTCCTCACTATTCACTGTAGGGTCTTGCGATCTGAAACGGTGCAATTCTCAAACCAGGTGGTGGTGCAGCTGCTCAGGGTGCTCTCGATGGTCCCTCTGTAGAATGTTGTGAGGATTTGTGGTGGAAGCTGTGCCTTCCTCAGTTTCCTAAGAAAGTAAAGACGCTGCTGGGCCTTCCTTGTTATGGAACCGGTGTTGAGGGACCAGGTGAGATTCTCCGCCAAGTGAACACCAAGGAATTGGGTGCTCTCTACGATCTCCACGGAGGAGCCATTGATGTTTAGCGGGGAGCGGTTGTGTTCTGTCCTCCTGAAGTCAACAACCATCTCTTTTGTTTTGTCTACATTCAGAGACAGGTTGTTGGCTTTGCACCAGTTCATTAACTTCTCCACCTGCTCTCTGTATGCTGTCTCATTGTTCTTGCTGATAAGACCCACCACGGTCATGTCATCAGCAAACATTATGATGTGATTCTAACTGTGCATTGCTACACAGTCATGCATCAGCAAGGTGAACAGCATGGGACTGAGCACACAGCCCTGAGGGGCTCCAGTGCTCAGTATGATGGTATTAGAAGTGTTGTTCACGATCCGGACTGTCTGAGGTCTTCCAGTCAAAAAGTCCAGGATCCAGTTACAGAGGGAGATGTTCAGGCCCAATAATCCATCAGGGTGTGTATTCTGCAGTTCGTTGATGGTCCGGTGAAGTATACAGAGCACTTCCTTAGCATTAGTGCTAGGTGTGATATACACGCTGAGTATAATAGCAGTGGGGAATTCCCTGGGTAAATAAAAAGGTCTACATCTCACAACTATAAACTCCACAAGAGGTGAGCAGTAGGTGGAAACAAGGACAGAGTTTTTACACCATTCTGTGTTGATGTATACACACAGTCCACCGCCACGAGTCTTACCGCACAGAGCGGCATTTCTGTTGGCATGAAACGCAGTTAACCTGTCCAGTTGAATAGCAGCATCCGGAACTCTATCACTCAGCCATGTCTCTGAGAAAACAAAGATGCAGCAGTGTCTGTACTCACACCGTGTACTGTAGCTTGCTGGAGTCTGATGCAATCTAATTTATTGTCCAGGGAACAGACATTTGCTAGCAGGATAGATGGTAGAGCAGGCCAGCTAGGGTTTGCCTTTAGCTTAGCGTTAACCCCTGCTCGCTTTCCGTGCTTCCTCTTCCTCTTGCACTGCTTCCAATGCCCCCTCCTCCATCTGTTGGCTTCTGGTGATGCCGGGATATGAGGGCCTGGATCTCAGAGCAAGCCAAAGTTATGCAGCTTCTTCCGCAAATCATCATTAATGGTGTTGGAGTTGTTTCTGTATTTCCATAGTGTCTGCCGAAGGTACACATGAATGCCGGTTGCTCTGACATCCATATGTTTTGTGGGATGGGATACAACATAAAAATAGCACCACTTTTGGATCCGGAGTAGCCGCTGCGAGCTACTGCAGCACCGCCAAGCTTCTTCAGCCTTCAGTAAAGGTAGCCCTGCCGAAGCAGGGCCTCAAAAAATTAATCGAAACTCATAAATGTTCCTCTCCATGGAAATCTTTAGAAAAAGGCAAAAGATTTATACAATCTGAAGAGAAACCAGAGTATTGGTTTCAGAGTATTTTTTTCAGTGCTGTTGTAACTTTGAACAGTCACTAAATGAACTATCGTAGATTTTCACGGGTGTAGGTATGCTGGTTTTGTTGTCTTTGGGTCTTTTCCCGTGTAAGATTGAGATTGTCTTTGCAACGTTTCAGCAAGATCTCAGTTGCCATCCTCAGGCTGCTGTCCTGGATTTAAAATGCGACCGGGGCTGCCGTCTTTCTGTAAATCCTGGTGGGAGGGGATGGGGTGCTGGCTTTGTTTCAACAAGTGGAATGATTGGTTGTGTGGTTGTATCATGATTGGTAGATTGGTGCTGATTGGTTCTGGCTGTGTGTGCATTGTTGTTTAGTATTGCAACGGCCTGGGTGGTGGGTGGTGTTCGTTTGTCGTTTGTTTGCATGGGAAATCTGCCCGGCAACATACATAGGATAAACAAACAGGAGAATAAATGCACGCATCACAGAACACAAGAACGCAGTAAGAAAAAAAGAAAAAAAACTTCCTCCCTTTTCCAGCTCCTTAAAGCTACAGGACATGAAATCAATTTTGAAGGAGCCAGGTTAATCTCCAAAACAGAACACCTCAACAAGAGAATAATTATGGAAGCCATCGAAATAGAGAAACACCCACACAACATGAATAAATGTGATGATACCTCTCGCCTACCAAACATCTGGAAACCAGCCCTAGTCAACAAACGAACACCACCCATATATATATACATACATACATACACACACACACACATTTCAGATAAAAACATCAAAGAGTCTGGATCAATTAGAAAACATGTAAGGGGGCGGCTGGTGGAATGGGGGGAAGAGCCATGAAAATCAAGCCAGGTTTCCCCTCACTGTGTTCTGCTAATGGTTTTAGTAATGGTTTTAGACTGTGCTTTTATATTTTGCATTTTGAATTGTAATTATCCAACATGAATATTTATGTGAATAGCAAAGTGGGGTGCAAATTAATAAGAAAATACATTTGAAGAGCTTTACGGCCTTTATCAGCCCAGGTAGGAGAAAGGGAGAAAAAGACATGCATTCTAGCTTTTGTTGGTTTTTAAAAAATTCATTTGCTTCTTTTACATCTGTTTCTATATGTGGAATAGAAGCAAATGGATTGAGATGAGTGACAGTATATCAGGAAGAGAGGAAGAAAGGAAAGAAGGAAGGAAGGAAGGAAGAAGGGAGGAAGGAAGGAAGATCAATTGTGATGACAATTTCTCAGATGGTAAAACTCTCCCATTAAAAAAGGAGGATCAAGAAGAAATAATTGGATCAAATAATTGATTAATTGGTGAGAATGAGGAGGAGGAAGAGAAACTGTCTTTTTTAAAGAAAGGAGAAATAGAGACATATGCAACAAGACAGGTAACTGGGATTTAAGCGAAGTGCTTGTTTACAAGTAGCAATGGTGGGACAAATGAAACAGCACTGAATAGAATGACTAATACTCATCAGATAAATAATAGTAATAATTGTTTTTTTTTAAAAAAACCTCCTTATCTCTTTTATATACTTATTGTTCCTTTCTGAAACTCTTTTAGAGAATGGAAGGAGAGCTTAGTTAAACCACTTGGGAAAAATTATATTTTACTTTTTCTATGTAAAATACTGAACACTCTTCAAAAAGATATGCAGAAGAAAAGACACTTATGGTGCAGCCCGACATACATTCAGGCAAATAAACATAAATTGTTCAATTTTGACAGGAGCTAAATCTTTTAAAAACACACACAAAAAGGCAGCGTAATATATCAGATCTAACTTTCTGTCTCCCTTAATGCTTTCTAAGAAAACACTTCAGACAGCAGAAATTCAAGATATCAAGAATTACTTTTATAGCTACTGCTAGCCTGGTTAAATTCAACTTAGATAATTCCCTTGTCTTGTTCTTGTGATTGATATGCATGCAACAAAATGTCATAACTGCTGCCCCTCTTATAACCATGTTGTTGCAGTCATCCCCATTGAAGTACTGTTAGAAAGCACCTTGGTTTTCTCTCTTATTATCTTCATTATCTTGCAGCTAATCTTTCTCAAATGAAATCTGGGCTATGTTTTTTAAAGAATAGAGACTAAAGTATGTCTTACTGAAATAGGCAACTTATCTCCATGGGTGTTGTTAGTTGTGATGTCGTGTCCGACCCATTGCGACCAAATGGACAACATTCCTCCAGGCCTTCCTGTCCTCTTCCATCCTCTGGAGTCCATTTAAGCTCACGCCTACTGCTTCAGTGACTCCATCCAGCCACCCCATTCTCTGTCGTCCTCTCCTTCTTTTGCAATCAATTGTTCCCAGCATTAGGCTCTTCTCCAGTGAGTCCTTCCTTCTCATTAGGTGGCCCAAGCATTTGAGTTTCATCTTCAGGATCTGGCCTTCTAAAGAGCAGCCAGGGTTGAGCTCCTCTGGGACTGACCGGTTTGATTTCCTTGCAGTCCAAAAGACTCACAGGAGTCTTCTCCAGCACCATAATTCAAAGGCCTCAATTCTTTGGCGCTTAGCCTTCCTTATGGTCCAACTTTCACAGCCATAAATTGCAACTGGGAAAACCAAAGCCTTGACTATACGCACTTTTGTTGGCAGGTGATGTCTCTGCTTTTTAGTATGCTAAAGTATAGATTTAGTATGCTAAAGTATAGATTTGTCATAGCTTTCCTCCCCAGGAGCAAGCCTCTCTTAATTTCTTGACTGTAGTCCCCATCTGTGGTGATCTTGGAGCCCAGGTAAATACATCTGTCACTACCTCCATTTCTTCTCCATCTATTTGCCAGGAATTGAGAGGATCGGATGCCATGATCTTATTTTTTTTAATGTTGAAGTTTCTATGGATAGTGGTATCTTTTATTGTTCCTTCTTGGGGTGGGGGAGGAATGGGGAGGAATAGATATATGACAATGGATGCCTCAGATGCTCTCAGAGAACCAGACAGGTGGATTTGGATTTGCACTGTAGTTTCAGCTTCTTAAGGAGGAAGGAAGGTGAATCTACAGATTTTAATGACATGCTTGCTTGAAACATTAAAGAGGGGTGGAAGAGAGAAAGAAACGTTGAAAAGAAGACCAAAGGCTTATTCTTGCTCAAAATCCATACCTCAAAGGCTTGGATAACAAGGATTACAAGTCCAGACAAGAAGCATCAACCACAAGCACTAACCCTATTTTTTATTATTATAAGGTTACAGTAACAGAATCTTTCAGAGTCTGAAATAACATCTCTCCCCCTTCACCTTTACAGCCCAAGAAACTAGGGTGGGTCCCTTGGGAGACATTTGCCAAGCTCCCATCCTTTTGGTGAGCTAAACCACAGAATTTGGTTATCTGACCACAGAATTCCAGAGGCCGCAGTGTGTCATGACTGAAATGTTTCTGTTTCAAAGAAAACACCCTGGGTGGGATTCCCTTTTCTAGGTAGAGACTCTAGAAGTCCTCTCTGAGGCTTTCAGTCCCCAGAGGTGAGGAGGAGAGGAAAACTAATTTCAGAAATTGATTTGGATCAAGGAGCAAAGTCAAGGCAAAAACCGGAGCTCAGCAGGTGTCAGCTTAGTGGCCTTAGGCAAAATTCTTTTTGTCAATTGTGAAAAATCACTCTGAGGGGTGATAGCCCCGGGCAGTGATTTGTTTCCCTCTTCCTTCTTTCTTTATGTCACTAAGCCCATCATCCTTTGCTTACTTCTCTAAGGGTAAGGACTTTTGAGAATGGCCTATATAATTACCCAAAACTACTGGCTCAGAAGATTTTTTTTTTAAAAAAAACAGAGTTCATATTTTAAGGAGAAAGATAGATTCCATTGAGATTCAATTATATAAATACAATGAAATAAATATTTGTACTTTAATCTTGATTAATCTCATTTGAATTAACAGGGAATTGAGCAACTAATTTTCTCTGGGTTCAAGCCCCCAAGTCCCAAACCTTTTATGGTATATTCTTTAATAGTTTGATCCTCAAAGATGAAATTTTAACTTCTCATGAGATTCTGTGATCCTGTTACATTCTCGAGTTTAAGGGAAAAAATATATGCGTGTATGGTTTGCTGTTAAAATTGCAGTGTTTCACTACTAAGAAATTCAAATTTTATTACAGAAACCCTTTTAAAAAACATGAGCCACCTAAATCAGTTCCTGTCTAGAAATGTCACTTCTTTTCTACAGGAGTATTGATACAGTCAATGTTCCGTGATTTGGCTTTGAATACCCAGAATAAACATGGAAAAATATTGTAGTTTTTAACCTCTCTGTTTTTTAGCTTCCATTCACTTGTTCCTTTTTAAAAAAAAACCTTGAGGGACATTTTCCTATGAATCATCCCTAAATTTATTTTTTCTATCCTGCCTTTATTATTTTTACAAAATACTCAAGGTGGCCAACATATCACACACACCTTCTAATTCCCGCACCATAACAATCCGTGAAGCGAGTTGGGCTGAGAGAGAGTGACTGGCCAAAGTCACCCAGTCAGTTTTCATTCAGCTAAAGCGGGATTAGAACTCCTGGTCTCCTGGTTTCTATGCCAGCACCTTAACCACTACACCAAACTGGCTCTCTTTAGACATTTAAAGGGAAGATTGATACAATTCTTGCCTAATCATTTTCAAGCGAATGAGGGAAAAAATGGTTTATATCAGGGGTCGGTTGCTGCTGGCATTACTGATAGTTTGGTGTGCAAAACTTTTTGTTTTGCACCTAAAAACATTGCGCACAATCATGTTAGAAAAGGGAGAAAAAAAATAACATTTTTGCAATGAAGATTGTTCTGCGCATTTGCAGAACCGAAAATCAAGGTGGTGCCGACGACGATAAAACCGGTTCAGGGGCACGTCAGGCTTATTTACTACCTACTTGGCTGAACCAGTCTTAACCAGTAGGAACCCACCTCTGGTTTATAGGGGTTACTGAAAATAGGACCACTTTGTACCATTTTACTCCTTTCATCCTTTTACACGTTCCACCCGATATTCATTCTGACTACTTGATAATAAATTTGAATTGAACTGAATGGCTTCCACAATTCAATTTTACATTCATTCAACATCTGGTGTGAACTGCAATGATAATGGACTATAGAAAGATTTACAGGAGGGAGCCAGTAAGTGGTATGATTACTTAATCCAGCCTCCCTATCCTATTCCATAGTGCCTTTCCCAATTATCTTTTTATCTCCAGGGTCAAGATCAGAGAGAGGTTGCACTTGAAAATCAGTACAGAAAATACCAATTTTGTCCATCTCATACAGTACCACATTCCTGCTGTTACTGTAAATACCGCCATTACTGGAATACAATTCCAGAAAATCTAACTCATTCTGGTATTCTCGTTCTCCCAGCTCAAGAACATCTGAACGATCTCATATATGTTAGCATCTCACAGATATTCCTTACAGCCATATGTTGATTTTGAGCCCATGTGTATTATTTTTATAAATGACTCAAGGTAGCAAACATACCTAATATTCCTTCTTTCTCCTATTTGCCTGTGAGGTGAGTTGGGCTGAAGAAAATGACTGGCCCAAAGTCAGCCAGCTGGCTTTCATGCCTGAAGTCAGACTAGAACTAATGGTATCCTGGTTTCTAATTTGGTGCCTTAATCACTAGACCAAACTGGCTGTTATATATGATTCCTTTTTGCTACAAATCTTTGGTCATGCTCAGTAACTTAGCCATGCTTATTGAAGTCAAGCTGGCTTATGACCAAGACATCCGTATTCAAAAAATTTATTCCACTGAGATCATTTCTTATATTTTTCCTAGTTGCAAGAAATACATGTTCTGACCTAGGCTTCCTGAGAAAGCATAAATCACATACTTAGTTCCAAAAACCCTTTTATTTAAACAGCTGTGTATTCACACCCCGTTATGATTCACAAACAATCTGTGAAGAGTCTGACAGATGTCTGCTCGAGTTGCCAAAGTCTTTCAGGGTAATGTTGATAAGCACCCACCTTTATCTCCCTTGAAATGCTGCCGGAGACCTAATTGCCAATTAGTTTTGCAAGGCCAAACGGAGCACAGTCAAATGGAGCTTCTCAGAGTTTGATCTCACCAGAATGAACTAATTGCTTCCTGCAAAGGCTCCATTTGCTCCTCTTTTGTGTCTTATGGGAGGGGCCAATCATCTCTAAGCCTTACTCCCAAGTCACAGTTTTGTATTAACTGTTCTTGCCTTCTGGCAGTTCTGTGCATGTGCACACTGGGAACAGGCTCACACTGTTCTTCTGCCTCACTGATGTCAGACTCCGGAGGCTCTGGAAGCAGTACATTACTATCATATGGCCCTGGTCCCCTCTCTGCCTCTGATGCAGAGCCCTCATCAGAGCCTTCCTCAGACTCCAGGACTGGCCCATGTTCCTTCCCAACTCCTCACTGTCCGAGTCTGTTGCCAGCTCTGCAGGCTGCCAGAAGACCACAACAATACACAGTATTTTGGGGCGCAGGGCTTGACGTCACGACGACCCAACATGCAATCTTGGGGCTCCAGGATTACTGTTGATATCTCTGTTGCTGGATGGTCCTTTTTGGATCTAAACCATTCTGAAGGAACGTTGATAGAGAAGAGCATGTCCTGCTGATCTCAGGGGCATCGCAAAGTCCCTGATCGATCCAGGAGAAAGCTCTTTTGCCGGCTACAAGAGAAGCAGCCAAAATGGCTGCAGAAGGTTGGGACAGTCCTCTGAAATGGAAGCAGAACAGGAGAGACACTGTGTCGAAATGGTGAGAAAAATCCTTATTATTAGAGAAGAGAAAACCCCAAAGACTTAGAGTTAAAATAAAATTGAAGACAGAAGGAAGTAAGTGGCGAACTAACCCTGGTTTAAAACTATTGTGTTATCTTTTTCACTTTAATTTTGTTTGTTTTCTATGGATGGACTTTTTACAAATGCCTCTTACTCTTAAACTGCACTGGTCCCCCCCCCCCGCTTCTTCCTCTATACTTTTTCCATTTTTTGTATTTGTGGATTAAAAGTTTCTTTCCTCGCAAGGCTCGGCCGGATCGTAATCTTTAAACATTTTTTTTCTTCTCTTCCGGAGTTCTGAGTTAGAAAGAGAGGCAAAAACAGAGGGGAAGGATATAATACTGCCATCTAGAGGCTAGATAGCAACATCAGATAATACAAAGCTATTGGCTTTGTTTACTGAAAGGGTCAGTGGAAAACATCTTGTTTCTTTGAAGGAAAGAGAAAGCTTTGATCTGAAAAACTTTACTAAATTTGTTTGAAACCTAGCAAAAGCCTTGAATGTTTTAGTGGCAGTGTTTATAACCTGGAAAAATGGCCCAATATGAAGAAGAAAAGGGACTAACATTGCAAAGAATTATGCTAGAAATTCAAAAAGTCTTAAAAATCACAGAGAGAATAGAAAAGAGACTTGAAATTATGGATCAAAATACAGAAAGTATGGAGGGAAGAGTTGAGAATACTTATAAAACAATGATGAAATTTGAGGACGGAGTTTAAAAAACCACAGAGACATATGAAAGTGATAAGAAAATTGTTGACACTGACAAATCGAGAGTGGAGGGAAATGATAAGTGCGAAATACGGAAAGGAGAGATCGATGAACTGGAACTCTATCTCAGATGTCAAAATATAGATGAAGAAAGGTGAGAAAATTTGGCAGAAACAATGAGTAATTTCGGCAGAAGCACCAACGATAACAAAAGTCAAGCTGATGAAAGGAACAGATAGAGTGTTTAGAATCTTTATAAGATATGCAATGAATAACAAGTTGTCAAGAGAAGTCCACATAAGACTTATCAAGAAAACACTTAGAATACAGATTCTACAAATGGCAAGAGATATTGGACTGCACTATTTCTGGAAGGATACAGGATGATGAAATGAAATGTCACAATAAAGTTTAGTTAAATGTAGTTACATTTTGAGTAATATGTATAACACAAAGTAATAATAGCTATAGCCAAATAAATGATTAATAATGATAATAAAGCATATATATATATATATATATATATATATATATATATATATATATATATATATATATATATATATATATATATATATATATATATATATATATATGCTTTATTATCATTATTAATATATATATATATATATATATATATATATATATATATATATATATATATATATATATATATATATATATATATATATATATATATATATATATATATATATATATATATATATATATATATTCGTAGATTTTCACGGGTGTAGGTATGCTGGTTTTGTTGTATTCGGGTCTTTTCCTGTGTAAGATTGAAATTGTCTTTGCAACGTTTCGGCAGGATCTCACCTGCCATCTTCAAGCACACACACACACATACTAGATTGATAATATGAAATTTTATACAAACTGTAAGTGAGGATGATGGAGATGATGTTGAAAAACCTTTTTATAAAAGATAAATAATTATATATAGAATAGAATATAAAGATGTAATATCATTGGATGATTTCAGGATGATGTAATGAAATGCCATAATATAAATTTACTTCAAATTTAATATGTTTCATATAAAAATGATGTAATAATAGCTATGATTAATGGATATTTAACAATTATAACAATTTGTATACATGTATATTAGATTGATGATACTAATAATGGAAAAACATGGAATTGAAAATTATTAGAGAATGTTATCAATGCTAAAATAATAGAATGATTTAGAATAAGATATAAAAAATTCTTTATTATTGGATATATTGAAGATTATATAATGAATTATTATAATATAAATGGATACATATTTAGAATACCTTGTTTATAATGGAGAAACAGTGATAATCAAACAAATGAAGTATAATAATAATGTATACAAAGATATTTGATTGACAATATGTGAATTTTGATAAAGCTCAAGTGATGACTATGGAAAGGACGCAGAAAGACCTTGAAACCAATTGACACACCGTATGCAGTTGAAGAGGCTTTTATGTTATAGGTTTAGTGTGTTTGTGTTTGTTTGAAAATACAAATTTTATTTTAAAAAAACAATACATAGTATTTCAAAATAGTACATTTTCCTAGCTCATGTCTGGCAATAAGAGCTACATCCTGAAGCAATGGCAGAATTGGGGGCAATGGACAGCCAGTTTGGTGATTAAAGACCAGGGTAGAAAATGGAAGACTGAGAGTTCTAGTACTGCTTTAGCTGACTGGATGACCTTAGGCCAGGCATGTCCAAAGTCCGGCCCGTGGGCCATTTGCGGCCTGGGGGGCAGTTTAATACGGCCCTCTAACAGCCCTCCCTGCTCTGTGTAAATGCAGCCCTCCACGGCCCTCCCTTCTGATTGAGGGCGGCAAGCAGAAGACTGTCTGCCACAGGAGGGAGGGCGGTGAGAGGGCCGCATCGGAAGCTGGCTGGGGAATTCTGGGGGTTGAAGTTCACAGGACTTAAAGTCGCCAAGGTTGAGAAACTCTGTCCTACAGCAAAGGTACCTGTCATCCACAGGCCAGCCTAAAAACAGGCAAGGCGACTTGCTTGTAAACTGGTCGGGCCACATTCGTACCAAAGAAAAGGGGGAAACTTCTGTCTCCCTTGGGGGGGGGAGAGAAAGGGCGCCTTTTGAGGAAACGAGAGACCAAGCCTCACGGGTATCGCCGAAGAACGCGCGCCGTAGCCTTCGCAACACAGGCTGCGAAATGGGCAAACTACCAGGCGGCGCAGGCGCAGTACGTGAAGCATGGGGCAAAGGGATACTTGTAGCTTCTCCGCCGGGCTCGGAGAGGTCTGGCAGATGAAAAGCAAGGAACCTTCCCCCAAGGTGGGTTGGTTTTTTGCTTTTGTTTTTTTTTTAAGGAAGGAAGGAGGAAATATTTAGCCACGCATTAACTTCTCTGCTTGAAGAGACCAAAGAAAAAAGAAAAAAGAGGAGATGGCCCATTAAAGCTCACATGAGCCGCTATAAACAAATATCGGAAGGTTTTTAAAGGGTATCAATAAGCGTACGTGTGTGCGCGCTCGCATATTTGCCACGTCTAAACTTTGGGGAAGTTTATTAACATCTTAGCGATGTAGAGAATGAAAGAGAGGTGCGGGTGAGAAGGAATTGAAGGGGGTAACTCAAGTTCCCGGTTTCTTTCCTTGGGCACAACAACAACAAAACTCACATATTTTGCTTCCGCTTTAACAAAATAATGATTCATTGGGAAAATGGGGCAGTTTCACCCTTCACATTAGTGCAGGTAAGTTTTTTTAAAAATTATTTAAAATACATTGTGAAAACTCAGCTGTCAGTTGATCTTAATGTTATGAAATGAAAAGTATGCCATTTGCAATTAACTTGGCATAAAATAATTCATTTGCATTTAATTGTAATTGTTCAAAGAATGTTTGGAAAAATGTTCGGCCATCCAGCATGTTCACTTCATCCAATCTGGCCCTCTTTGAAAAAAGTTTGGACACCCCTGCCTTAGGCCATTCACTCTCTCAGAGCCCAACTCACTCCACTGGGTTGTTGATGTGGGAAAAATAGAAGGGGGAAGGAAAGTTAGGTATATTTGCTGCTTAAGTTATTTGTAAAACAATAACGGAAGGATATAAATAAACAAATAGCTGCTTTTGTCTGCTGCCATTCTTTTCCTTTGTGTCACTGCATTTTATTTTGGTTTGCCAGCTGTACCTGCATTCTGACTTATATGATAGACTGACTTATACGATAGACTTAGCTGTGCTGAGATTTATTGCGCATGTCACAGTTCTTATCTGCAATGATTTACTGGCAGGTCACACATTCTTTCTTAACTTTCACTTCTGATCTTTTGTTCGCCTGCCAAGGGAGGTAGGCACAGAACTCTGCCAAGATGTAATTAATTCAGTTAGCAAGTTTGTATTTTTACTTTCTTTTATATTAAAATGTTTTTTATTAGATCATGCCTCGGGTTTTATTTTTTGCTTATTCAAGAAGTATACTTCGAGGAGAAGCCACGATCCATCATCATTAATTACAAAGGGTTTAAATTGTATCCCTAACACATGGCACCAGAGGTTGGTTGTCTATTTTATGGTTTTCTCCTTTTTTTTTTACTTTGAAGATAAGCACAATAGACTAATCTAGACAGGATGATTTATCTCGCGACCGAGGAATGAAGAGAAGAAAAATATTTTACAAAGATTTACAACTCTTGATGCAACCAGACCTGGTGAAGAACCTACTGTGGGAGAAAGATCTCAATAAGATGGGACTGCTCCAGGAGATGACAATCTACGACTGAGGTCAGTAGAGTATCTTCCTAATTATGCATGACCCCAAATATCTCCTGGAGATTTTGAAATGCTCAATGCCAGGCCAAAGCTCTCGCAGCCCAGAAATTTCACTCCCACACAGAAGGAGATATGTATGATTCTCTCCACACCTCTGAGCAAGCTATGGAAAGCTATCGTAATCACATAGAATTTTTTGAAAATGAGTTATTTCAAGCAAAAAGGGCTTATTCCATGCTCAAGTCAGAGAAGAGAGATTCCCATGCTTTTCAAATTTCTGAAAACGCCATTTTGCCTTCTTCTCCAAAGACTAAGACACACCCCCTGGTGGATATTGTGTCAGGCAAATCAGAACAGAAAGATGTGCACACGTCACAATTGCCACGTGATCTCTTTTGTTCTCCAATTGCACACGCCACGCAAGCAGAAATATTACAGCCAAAAGATGTAACCACAGCACCATCTCCTGGCAGAAATGATTTACTAAAGAGAGCAGATTACTCAGATATTCAGGCTGCAACGTATCAGGTGTCTCCACAGGCCCAATTTTTAGCACCCTCTGGTGGTGCACGTGCCTTCTTAGATGGAACACAACAATACTTAATGCAGCCTCCAGCAAGCCATGCTTTTATTCCTCATCAAGCCCCAGCCCCAGCTAGATTTCAGCAACCACATGTGCAACAGCAGCAAGCTTTTCAAATGCACATCCCTCAACAGGCATTTTTTGCTCCTCCATTGACTAGTGAGTCAAAATTAAAAATGTCAGGACAGAATTATAAAGCCTGGGTCAGTGAGATTTCAATTTTGCTTCCCAGAGAAGGTACCCATTGTATGGTGTTTAATCCTCCTGCTCAGCCATGGACTCCTGCAATAAGAGACTTAGAGGCTAAGGCTTGCACAACATTATTAATGTCCATGGAAACTGAACTGCAGGTTATTTTTCCGCCTAATACAACAGCCCAACAAATTTGGGCCCATTTGGAAGATTGCTACAGGCCCATTTCAATTGAATCTTCATGTTTGCTCATGTCTGAGTTCCATGGTTCGAAATTGAAACCTGGTGAACAAATTGGTGGACATTTGACCAAACTGAAAGGAATGAGAAAAGAATTGAGAGAAAGAGGCCATTTTATTGATGATGTTCAAATGATCAGCATTATCATTAACTCATTGAATTATGAATGGAAAGATGTCATTGCAAATATTAACCATGTGCCTATTGCTCAACGCACAATAGATAATGTCTGCAGGCTCTTAATTGAAGAGGAAGCTATCAAATTAGCCACACCACATTTGCAACGGCCGCCCACATCAAGAGCTCCAGCTAGACGTCCCTTCCGAGGAAGAGTCTACGCTCCAAGGATGCCAAGATGCTACATCTGTAACCGTATGGGACATGACACCCGGAATTGTCCCCAATGAGTTCCACCTCCCGTCACATACCAGCCCAGAGGAACGGACTCCAGAGGCAGAGGTAGAAGCAGAAGACAAGGTCGTCGTGGCCCAAGGTGTGATCCGCAAGCTCCACTCGCCACATTGGCTTTAACCAATGATCCACAACCTGATCCAAAGTACAACAGACGGCTTTTGTGGACTTTGGGTAGTGGAGCAAATTTACATGTTACTTACAGAAAGGAAATCTTCACAGAGATGGACGAGCCAGAATCTGATCTACGTGAACTTTATTCTTTCTCCAATCATCCTTGTAAGGTCATGGGAAAAGGAACTGTTTACGTTGAAGAGCTTGATGCACTCATCCCTGATGTTTATTACATACCTTCAGCAACCAGTAATTTGCTTAGCCAGAGTCACTTGTCTAGAGTGTTAAAGTTCCAGGTTCACCACCTCGAAAAAGCAAGTTACATAGTTAAAAATGGAGATATTGTTGCTGAAACCATGCTAATTGGTGGTGTTTATTACATAAAACCGAAACCTAAACCGCAAGCACAGGCAAGTATACAAACTCCAAAAGAGGAGAGCACAGGCCCAGAGAGAGTTACTTCAGAGAGAGATCCTGTTGCTACTCCAAAGGCTCCTAAACCCAACAAACAGAAAATAAGGAAGCAGGTTGTTCAGAGCAAGCCTGAGGTTCCTCATGAAACTGTTAATGTTGAAAATTCATTAACTGGTAAAACTTTGCATTCTAGGTGTATCCACAAATGGCATAGAAGATTGGGGCACGCCAGTTTCCGTGTTCTTAGGAAAATGCCGGAGTTCGCAAAAGGTTTGGATCTAAAGGGGTGTAAGGTGTTTTTGGATTGTGCAGTTTGCAGGAAAGCTAAATCCAAAGCAGCAGCCATTCCCAAACATGCTACACACCTGTCAACACGCATTTTTGATTTGGTACACACTGACATAGTGGGTCCTTTTCCAACAACAATTGGTGGTAAAAAGTAATTTCTAACAATTGTTGATAATCATTCTAGATATGGATTTGTATATCCTATGAGAGAGAAATCTGAGACCTTTCAGATCTTTAAAGACTTTGCAGCTTTTGTTTCTACACAATACCAAGTTCGCATCGCCAGAATCCAGAGTGACCGTGGTGCTGAATTCATGTCTCAACGTTTCCAGGACTGGATGCGTAAGAATGGAATTCTTCATCAGACATCCGCTCCATATACACCGGCTCATAACAGAGTCGCAGAACGGAGACAAGGGGTTCTACAAACCATGATATGTTGTCTCCTAGAAGACGCCAATCTCAGTAACATATACTGGGGTGAAGCTATCAAATATGCAAATTACATTGTCAACCGTACTTGGAGCAGTGTAATAAATCAAACTCCTTTCTTCATAATGTATGGCTACAAGCCCGATCTCAAGAACCTCCACATTTTTGGTTCATACGCTATGGTGAACATTCCCTTAGCTCAAAGAAGAAAAGGAGGTCCAGCAGCAAAGAGACTGAGATTTATGGGTACTGATGATAATTCAAAATGGAGCAAATTTATTGACCCTAAACATGTAATTGTGATTTCACAATCTGCTAATTTTGAGGAAGATATTGACTGGTCAAGGATTCATTCCAATGATCCTGGAATTTATTTTCCTAGAGATGATGTTGCAGATGCCACGCAGCCTGATGACCAAGATTCACAGGCAGATATTCCTTCTACCAGTTCTTCACAACCTGATGTTCCGTCTTCGCGAGCCACAGATGCTGATGCTAGCGACGAATGTGAGGATGAGGACGAAGCAGAAGAAGAATGGACTGTTGTTCTGAGACGTTCCAAGAGGGTCACAAAAGGAATCCCTCCACAACGATATTCGTGGCAACTGACAAAAACACCCTTGCCTTTGATTTGCAATGTTACACTTCCTCCTGATACATTCACACAAATCAAGCAGCTTCCTGATTCAGAGCAACAGAAATGGTATCAGGCAATGCAGGATGAAATGGACAGTTTAAAGAAACTTAATGTATTTACACCTGCAAAATCTCCAGTAAACAAAAAAGTCTTGGCACTCGATGGGTTTACAGAATCAAGAAGAAACCATATGGTGAGTCATTATACAAAGCCAGATTTGTAGCTCAGGGTTTCGCTCAACGTTATCCTGAGGACTACACAAACACCTACTCACCAACAGTCAGAACTGAAAGTGTAAAAATTGCTTTAACCACTGCAACAATTTTTGGTTTAGAAGTTTTCCAGTTCAATGTGGACACGGCTTATCTACATGCTGACCTAGATGAAGAGATCTATGTAAGAGGCCCTCCAGGATTCCGACAGCAAGAAGGGGATACCTAAACAAAAGTCTTTACGGTCTGAAACAGTCAGGTTTAATGTGGTACTTATGTCTTACTGTCAAACTAAATTCAATGAGCTTTATTAAGTCTGAAACTGATGAGTGCGTGTTCACAAAAAGATCTAACAATGCATATGAGATAATTTTTGTTTATGTTAATGATATTGTTTATATTGGTCCAAATAAGAAAATGAGTGAGATTTGTGCTAAAAGTTTGCAGAGATACTTCACATTGAAATCTTTAGGTCATATAAGCACTTACTTAGGTGTTCAGATTGACAAAACACAGAATAATAATAATAATAATAATAATAATAATAATAATAATAATAATAATAATAATAATAATAATAATAATAATAATAATAATAATAATTATTATTATTATTATTATTATTATTATTATTATTATTATTATTATTATTTCTTAGATTTTTAGACCGCCCCCTCTCCCAGCAAGGGACTCGGGGCGGTGTTTAGGGGGTTTAGTCTTTCACAAGGGGTTTAGTCTTTTACAAGAGGAGAAAATTGACCACATTTTGCATCATTGCAACATGAAAGATGCTAACACAACAAAGACACCCATGCAAACAGATTTTCACAATTTAATACATGAACCAAGTCCTGAGTTCGAGGATCAAACACTTTATCGTTCAGTCATTGGGTCACTGTTGTACGTTAGTAATTGGACCAGACCCGACATTGCACTTAGTGTTAATCTCTCATCATGACATGTAGGTAAGGCAAAACAATTTCATTGGACATGCGTTAAGAAGTTATTGAAATACCTGAAACACACTAAACACATGAAGTTATTGCTAGAACCAACACATACTGAATATGCAGAATTATGTTGTTATGCAGATTCTGATTGGGCAAGTGATAAGAAATCACGTTACATGATGTTCCTGAATGGATGTCCTGTTTACTGGCAAGTGAGAAAACAGAATTTTGTTTCGTGTTCATCTACTGAAGCCGAATATGCTTGTGTTTCAGATGCATGTAATTCTCACATGGTTTGATGCTTTGATCACAGATATCTGGACACGTCCAATTCGACCGATCACCATGATGGAAGACAATGAATCGGTGGTTTATATTTATGAGTCACATTTCACAGGTTCTAGGTCCAGACACATTGACATTCGTTATCAAAACACAAAGCAATTGGTTAAACAAGGTTTTGTTAAATTGCAATATGTATCTACACATGATCAAATTGCTGATATGCTCAACAAACCGCTTCCAGCAGCTCAACACGAGTATCTGTGGAAGAAGATGTGCCTTATTTGATGTTATCCATCCAACTGGCAAAAGAAGGGGTGTCACTGCGTTTTATTTTGGTTTGCCAGCTGTACCTGCATTCTGACTTATATGATAGACTGAACTTTTCTTAGCTGTGCTGAGATTTATTGCGCATGTCACAGTTCTTATCTGCAATGATTTACTGCGCAGGTCACACATTCTTTCTTAACTTTCACTTCTGATCTTTTGTTCGCCTGCCAAGGGAGGTAGGCACAGAACTCTGCCAAGATGTAATTAATTCAGTTAGCAAGTTTGTATTTTTACTTTCTTTTATATTAAAATGTTTTTTAATAGATTATGCCTCGGGTTTTATTTTTTTGCTTATTCAAGAAGTATACTTCGAGGAGAAGCCACGATCCATCATCATTAATTACAAAGGGTTTAAATTATATCCCTAACACTCTGATCTGTTATGCTTCTTGGGGAAGAATTGGAGCAGTAAAGAGCATAAAGAAGATGGCCTTGAGGAAAAGAGGGGAAAAGGGTTGTTACCTAGGGAATGAGAAGAAAAACCTAGATCACACCTGGGAGATGTAGAATGTGAGCACAATCAGAGAGGCTACTTTTCCAATTTCTTTATTCACATAGTTAAATAGGAGAGGGGAGGATGTGAGCAGAATCATATTTGCAAAATTATATTACTATAGCCAGCCTAGATAACAGTAGACTTTAATCTTCCATGGACTTTATTT
This sequence comes from Natrix helvetica, assembly GCF_964273705.1. Lineage (NCBI taxonomy): Eukaryota > Metazoa > Chordata > Lepidosauria > Squamata > Natricidae > Natrix > Natrix helvetica. Next base: position 153,157,611 of record NC_138552.1, read on the forward strand.
CTTGGTCTAGTTTGTAGCTGACAGGCTGCTAATATATGAGAATCTACTTATATACAGGTAGCCCTCAACTTGCAACCACAACTGATTTCTGTTGCTAAGCAAGACAGTTGTTAAGTGTGTGTGTGTGTGTGTGTGTGTGAATTAATGTTTAAAAACAAAAAATTTTCAAAAAGAGAATTATTTTTCAATAGGAAATTAAAATAATGGCAAGGAAGAAGAGGAGGAGAAAGAAGAGGAGGAGAAAGAGGAGGAGGGGGAATTTTGCACACTCCTGCTTCCAAGGCAGAGTTGGGAATTCAGACTCTGCATTTGCTTCAGGAAATGTTGGGGTTTTGCTGTTGGTAGAGCACACGGGCACATGGGAAGCTTGTTGAGAACCAGAGATAAGAGAGTTGGCACTGTTTGTGTCTCTCAGGACTGAGCAATGCAAAGCAGCCAATGTTCTGGATGAAACCCAAAGTCTGCTTCAGTTCTTTGATTTTGTGGGAGGCTTTGCTTTTAGGACTCAGAGTTTTCCTCGGATTTATCTGTTGCATAGCTCTTCATCTGTCCCACAGTGTTTTGCTCCCTTGTGAGCTAGGGTAAAGCCAGTGGTGGGACTCAACCGGTGTAACAACTGGTTCACTTCACTCATGCACAGGCCAAATGTGGTTTGTTTCAAACCAGCTCTAAAATGTACCTTCTACTGCAGCCATGGTGAGTAAAACAGCCGAGGTGCGGCAATCCACTCTGCCACGCCTATCAGCTGGGCTTCAAACAAAGGAAATATAGGACAGATAACGCAGAGGCGGGTGGGCAGAGCCAACTGATCGCCGGAACTACCGGTTTGTGCGAACCAATCCGAATCGGCTGAATCACATCCCTGGGTAAAGCAGCCAATCCCTTCCCTGCAGATTTCTGCCTTTAACTCAGCATTCAGAAAGAGACAACAAGTCTCTTTTTCCTTTTGGGGTAGGAGAGCTTCACTAGCAGCCCATTAATTTATTCACTTCCAGTAGCAGTATAAATGATTCCTTCCATTCCTCCCCCCCCCCGTACTTCCCTGGGTAGACTCCTTCCTAAATAGGTTCATGCAACAGCAAAATGGCCGCCTTCTGAATCTCTTCTAACAAACACACAGGCTGCCTTTCACAGAGAAGGATCTGAACCCCCAGAGATTGTGGGATCCTTTAGGTTTACTTTGCAGTGGAAGTGAAAATTGTGAGCAAAAGTGAAAACAAAAAACCCTGAGTGGATGTGGGGGGGGGGAGAGATAACACGGGCTTCCAAATGCTTTCACCTCCTTGGCCGCTTTGAATTTATTTGTATTGCAACAGCCCAGGCAATCCTAAGTTCTCATTCCTTCACTTGATGCCTGCTGTGGCCAAGTAGCAACTGGGAGAATAACACTCTCTTTTCCCTGCAGGAGCTACCGTGACTGTGAGGAATCTTTTTTTTTTTTAAAGGGAATTTCCCCCTCCCTCTCACAAAGGGCTGTAGGAAGTTAGCACCACCCTCTTCCTAGAGGAATGAAATATTTTAGGACATATTAAAAAAGGCAGAATATTATGTTTCCCTGGATGAGAAAAGGAGAAACATGGTTTAAAGATAAAGCAGCTCCCTGCAGCTCCCTCCCCCCCTTTAGCTCCAGGGTGATGGGATTAAGACATGGCCCTCAGTACATGATAGGATTAGTCCTCTACATATCCCACCCATGGCACCTGGGAAGATTACATCACCCAGCAAGGCTCAACCAAACCTGGGACACAGAGACAGCCTACAAAGTTAGCTAAGACCCCTGCCCCCTGGGAGTCTGAGAGCCAATTGGGTACATTTCTCGTACAGGAACAGGAAACTCTAAGGCAGGGCCCAAGAGAGTGTATAAACCAGTGATGGTGAGCCTTTTTGGCACTGAGTGCCCAAACTGGAGCACACATACATGTGTATGCACATGTGTGTGTCGGAGCGCCAGTAACCCGAAGACCAGCTGGCTGGCATGAACATGTCTGTGTTTTTGCCGTTTTGGGGACCGTTTTGGGGGGCTGTTTTCAGGGCATTTGGGGGGCCGTTTTCAGGGCATTTTCAGGCGCTCTGGCACCCACGAAGACCAGCTGGCCGGTGTGCATGCTGGAAACCAGAAGACCAGCTGACAATGGCGCTCGTGCCAACAGAGAGAGCTCTGCGTGCCACCTCTGGTGCCAACAGAGAAAACTCTGTGTGCCACCACTTTTTTGAATCCTTTTTCGTTGCCCATAGTTTTTCAGGATAGGATAGGATAGTAGTAATTCTTGTGACCTTGCTGAGTGCGCTAAGAAAACTAGGCCCCTCTGCTCATAACGTTAAAGATGCTCCCACAGCCCTTCTCCCCCCCCTCTTGAACAAGTGAAACCAGATGTCTTTCCACTTCCCTGCAAAGCAGTTCGGTTTTGCAAAATTGCTGAAGCTCTGCTGAACAGAATGTTGGACCCTGTTCCCATTAAAGGGAATTCTTACACCACCCTGCCTCTTACTCCTTCAAGTAGATTTCACAGGGAACTTTTTATCACCAAGCCTGATCTTTAGCCTTTTAGCCAGTTTTTTTCACAATCTCTATAACAAAGACACCAACTTGATTTTCCATATTAGCTTAAGTAACAAATGAACTCCCCTCTTCTCATGCCCTGCCCCCAGCCTCTATATTATAAACTCAAGCCACTTAGTCACCTTATTGATGAGAGGGGTGGTATATAAATTTAATAAAAACATACTTTCTCTTTTCCCCAATCCATAGATTCAGAGAAAGGTGCCTGGCTGCAAAACTGCAGCCTGACAGTTAAAGCAATTAATCAGTGGAACAGCTTGCCTCCAGAGGTTGTGAATGCTCCAACACTGGAAGTTTTAAAGAAGAGATTGGATAACCATTTGTCTAAAGTGGTGCAAGGTTTCCTGCTTGAGCAGGGGGTTGGACTAGAAGACCTCCAAGGTGCCTTCCAACTCTGTTATTCTGTTAGATGTTCTCCTGTCATCACAATTCTCAATGGGATTTTATTATGCAGGAGAAGACACCCAGACAGACAAGCTATTTTCTCCTGGTACCAACCAACAACTCAGATTTTTGGCAAATGTTCTAGCCAATTGTACGTGACATGTACATAACAATTCCTGGGAAATAGCAGTTTATTCTTCCTTTCTAGGTCCGGTGTGGGGTCATAGGGCAAGGACACTGACCAAATGACCATTTTCACCCCTCCTATTAGCTGGTGGGTGGAGACAGTGATTGGCTGTGGTATTTCCTACCTTAAGAGGGAGTTAATATAGGCATACCGTGTTTCCCCCAAAATAAGACAGGGTCTTATTTTCTTTTGACCCCTGAAATAAGTGCTTGGCCTTATTTTTAGGGAGGTCTTATTATTTTTGAGGTGCAGGAGGTGGCAAGCATGGTCACCTCATAGCTGCTGCTGTGTTGCAATATTTTCGGGGAGGGCTTATTTTTTGGAGGGCTTATTTTTTGGGAGGGCTTATTTTAGTGCATGCACTCAAAAGCCTTATTGGGTTTATTATCCGGGGAGATCTTATTTTCAGGGAAACAGGGTAGTACTATAATGATATAAGAGAATATTTAACAGAATAAAAGAGTTGGAAGGGTGGGACCTTGGTGGTTTTCTAATCCAATCTTCTGCTCAAGCAAGAATTCAATAAATAATAAAATAAATTTGTAGTTCAGGGTTGAACTGTGGGATTCTTGGTACTCTCTGAGCCATGTGGTTTTCTTGTGGACATTTCATTACCAAACTCGATAACATCATGATGCAAGAAAACCACCAAATCAGAGAGCACCAAGCACCCTACATAGTATGATGGGGAAATGATGTCAATTTGTTGACATGCCCAGATTCCAGGCACTAATCAGAGAGAAAGAGATTATTAGGGAGAGAAAAAGCAATAGATCACTTAGGGATGGGGGAGAGATAGCTCCTTGTTCCTTTATTTTTTTGCCCCCAAATGTTTTTGCCTGCCAATGACTTTTTTGCACCAATGAATTACATCTGCTTAGTTTGGCTGCCTTCCATGTTCTTCTATCCAGTGAGTTAGGTTTAAGGTTATCCATCAATGGTTGAAAGTTACTTCTGTGAATTTATGTATCTATGCCATAATCAGAACAAAGCTGTCGCATCGTTTGATTATGTCTATGGTGGCCAAAATTGTATTGAACATGAGATTTGAACAGTGATGGTGGGCCAAAAATGAACAAGAGTTCAAAATATGAAGGATTCCTGTTGAAGGAAAAAGCCTCAATCCAATATCAACACTGTCAGTTGCTACTTGCTTTGTATATATAACTAGCTGATAACCCAGCGTTGCCCCGGTATTTATTTATCCCAATCCTGTATTTTCTCTCAATCTTCTCCATGGGTGAACTCACCCTTGAGCAAGCAGAATAAAGTTGTCCTCTCATAGTGACATCAAGGGCCTCGAGAGATTCCTTGTGAGCCATGGTGCATTCATCCCATACTATTAATTTACATGTCTTGACCACTTACCTTGCTTATGTTGCAAGTAGGATTTTCCTGCCTGGCGATGTCAAGTGGCAACGTAGTGCAGATACATTTTCCCTCAAGAATAATCAAAGCCTTGTTGAAAATGTCCAGAGCAAACGTAATTTCTAATGTTGGACTTTCCCCCTTACCAGAGGGAGCCCCCTTGTGGAGTACTATGAAGCTGTTACCATGGCAACTCCACTGCGCTGTACAATAGAAGCCATTTTATTTTCTTAAAGACTTCCAGAAGTTGTGAATGCCCCAACACTGGAAGTCTTTAAGAAGATGTTGGATAGCCATCTGTCTGAAACGGTACAGGGTTTCCTGCCTAGGCAGGGGGTTGGACTAGAAGACCTCCAAGGTCCCTTCCAACTCTACTATTGTATTATTGTATTATTATTGCATTATGGCAGTAGCGTAGAAGCCATTTTAAGGCACAACAGGCTGTATCTTAACAAGACACACACACCAAGGGGTGTTAGGTGTGTCTTACCCCCACAGTATTTGTTTTCAGAGAGTAAGTCATCTGTGTACCAAGTTTGGTTGAAATTGCTCAAGGTGTTCCAGAGTTATGCTGGAACATAACTCACTCACACACACACACACACACACACACACACACACACACACACAGAGCCATTTTTTATAGATATAAGATAGACGGTGCATATATATCTGTAGATATAATTCTTTCAACCCAGAATTATTCATTTCAGAATTTTGGGGCATGTCAAGTTTTCTTTTTTCTTTTTTTTAAGTCCAACCAAACTTGTACAGGATATTATGCAACCATTCTTACTGAGATGGCATGGTTATCTGTGCCAGAAAGGGTGAATAAACATTGGCATGATTTTTAACTGCTCAGTCATTCTAAATTTACAATTTACAAGATCTGAGGCATTTGTGGGGGAGGGGAGGAAAAGAGGGAGGGGGGAGAAAATGCACAGCATGGAAAAGAAATTAATGGCCCTCAATAAATTTGGGGACAGTTGGCAGCTCCGCTTTGCGTATTATAATAAAAATGGTTTATTGGCCTAACATTGTTCAATTCAAAATCCCAATGAAGAGTCAGGCTCTGCGGTGCAGGCTGTCAGCCTGAAGGAGAGGAGTGGGGGAGGGTCAGTAGCTGACCCCAACCAGCCCCTAAGCCCACCTGGGTTTCTGCCTGGGCTCAAGGCTTCCCATGCTAAAGTAAATATCTTCCCTCCACTTAGCTATATTTATTCTGTATGGTACTTTCCTATGCAGCAGCTCCTCTAATATCCCCAGAGTCCTGGAGCCCATTTATTTCCCAGTCACTGCCTGCGTGCTTTCATGAAGTGGAGCTAATGTACCCCAGAAGGCTTAGAGATACTGTCAGCTGCAGCAGGAGAAAAATTTCGGGGCCATTTGTTGTCAGGCCAAGAAAATAAACAGCTTCAGGATTTCACAAATGGGAGAGAGAAGGCTGGAGCAAAAGTTGAGGTGGGGGGGGGGAGAGGAAATTGTGTCAGAAGGGGACAAATGGATATCTTGGCAGAAGGCAATTCTTACATATAGCAGGAGAGGTATGTGCCTCGGACAAGGAGAGCCAAGGTTTTTTGTAATGGACAAGCCCAGGCCAAATGATTTGCTGCTTTCCCATCTTATCGCTGGTTTAATAACTGTATGAACGGCTGCTGGTGGATTCAGGCTCATAACGGAACTTTCTTTAACACATACACACCCCAGATGAAATGATTTGGCCTGTCTTTAACCTGCATTGGGAAGCACTTTAGAGTTGCAATGTCTGCCTGTCTCAATAGGTGTCCAGACAAGTGGGAGGTATCCAGACAAGTGGGAGAGGCTGCAGCTAGTATCCTTGGGTGGTGGAAATTCAGACAACCACTAGATGGCAGCAAAATTACACAGAATGCCTAACTCTTTGCTGCCATCTACTGGTTGTTTGGATTTTTGAAGCCTGGGTATGTGTTCTGACCTAGGTTTCCCCAAAAAGCACGAGACAGAGTCCTGGTCCCGACAAAACCCTTTTATTAAACAAATGTGAATGTTTCTCTTTCACATTCAGCAAGGCCTAGCAAACAGTATTTCAAAGGAATATTTATGTCTACATACCTTATCTATCTTGGAAAGCTGCCATGTAAATATTTTCCAAATGTGCAAGGAAAGACTGGACACAGAGTCTCTGAGATTCACAGACAGATCTTCACATTCCTGAAACGAATCAGACCAACTGACCGAACGAATTGTTTCCTGTGAAAGCCCACTCCCTTTTGCTCCTCTTTTATTTCCTATGGGAGGGGCCAATCACCTTCCACCTGTGACTTTACTCCCAAGTCAACCCTGATTTATGAGTTGTTCTTTCCTTCTGGCAGCTCTGTGCATGCGCACACTGGGAACAGACTCCAGCTGTTTCTCTGCGTCACTGCTGTCTAGCTCTGTAGGCACCTGATCACTGCCAGACAGCCTTGGCCCCTTCTCTGCCTCCAACACAGAACCCTCGTTCGAGCCTTCCCCAGCCTCCAGGACGGGCCCACATTCCTCCCCAACCTCCTCACTGTCTGAATCTGCTGGCAGCTTCCCTGGCTGCTGGCGGGCCACAACAGTATGGTATGCCAGGAAGAGACACTCTTAAAAATGCCCCTGCTTTCAAATATCTGCTGGCCAGGCAAGGAAGGGGAGCATAGCCATGCTAAAAAATGCATGTGGGGAGTGCCTTTAGTCTCCTATGCCCTATTTTCAGGAAAGGATTTAAGGTTTCCCTCCTCAATTAGGTTGTTTGAATTTGATCATAATTTTAGTTGTTTTTACATTTTTTCATAATGACTATTCAGTGCAACATTGAAATAAGGAGAGTGTGTATGTGTGTGTGTGTGTGCGTGCGCGCGCGCCTGTGTGCAAAACCTGCATACAAGCCAAAATATAGGTGGTCTTCGACTTATGACCATTATTGAGCTGAAAATTTCTATCGTTAAGCAAGACACGTATTGCGTTTTGCCCTATTTTATGACCTTTCTTGCCACAGTTGTTAAGCGAATAATGGCGGTTGTTAAGTTAGTAACATGGTTGTGAAGTGAGCCTGGCTTCCCGATTGACTTTGCTTGTCAGAAGGTCACAAAAGGGGATCACATTTGCATGACCCCGGGACACGCGTCATAATTGTGAGTCAGTTGATAAGCATCTGAATTTTGATCACGTGACCATGGGGAGGCTGTAACGGTCATAAATATGAAAAATGGTCATAAGACATATTTTTTTCAGTGCTGTTGTAACGTCGAATACTCACTAAATGAACTGTTATAAATTGAGGATTACCTGTATTACAGGTCAGCCAGCTCAGCAATGTCACATAATTTTAAAACATAGAAGTAACAAAAATATTTGATACCTGGAGAAAATATCTGAAAGGTTAAATTTCTGAACAAAAAAGGTACACCAGCTGTTGAGAATACAGTCAAGTCAATTTGTAGTAGAAACTGTCACGGAATGCCTGATCAAAAGATTGCAATTGCTTTTTAAAGTTGCTTTTAGCTTAAAACCTAAATTCCCTCTGACTTTGGTTTATTTAATTTTATTTTTAAAGATGTTTCTAATAGAAGTATTAATGAGAAGCTTTTAAACATAACCTGCCTTGTGTAAACTGCCTGCCTCACATGTAACCCAAAGCATTCTTAGGAAATTTAATACTGCAATTCAATTCTGAATTTGCATTTTGATCAAGGGGTGTTTTGCGATTAGTTAAAACCACCGTATTGTGAATGTGCCCATAACGTGTTCTCAAAATTCGGAGTTGGGAAAGGCTTAAACTGACAACCCCCAAACAAACTGGATTGTTGAATGTGTCTCCCACACAACGTATGTCAACAAACATTAACTCATGGATCTCCCTCCATTTTTAAGATGGTGATTTATCAGATTGTAGCAGCAAACAGGAAAATGTGTGACTCTATCCCATACCAATAAGTACACAATATTGTGTATGTTGGATCTGGGAAATCAGGCAGTCACAAACCAATTGACCCAATGTAGAAGAGACACTAGTAGGCCATTGCACTGTTGCATATTGGTCACAACTGACTGGCAGGAAAATTGAGGCAGGTGAGTGGAGTGCAACAACCTTCAGCTTAATCACCAAAAAGCTTGCAGGTTGCAGGCAGGTGGGAATGAATGATCATAATAAGTATCTCAGCTTGAACACCTAGAAAATGCTGATAGACAAAATTGGAGGGAGGAGGGGGTGGGAAGGAACTAGCAACACATTACAGATAGTTGAATATACAGGAGACTGAAAGAGCTTGAATTACACAGGAGATTTTTCTTCTTGTTCACATCTGCTTTTCAAAATCAGGCTCTGGGCCATTTAAAGCTATTGTGGATGGTTGCAGCAGAATTTGCCTAGATGGAATTGCCTTTCTGGAGGCTAAAACCAGTGATGGGATTCAGCCAGTTCGCACCACTTTGGGAGAACCAGTTGTTAATTTTCTGAGCAGTTTGGTGACCTGGTTGTTGGAAGAAATCATTAGGGCAGAGGACCGGTTGTTAAGTTATTTGAATGCCACTACTGGCTAAAACATATAAAGAATGGTTGCTGGAATTGGGTATGCCTAGTTCAGGGGTGTCAAACCCGCATCATCATGGTGGTGTCACGTGACATAACACAACTTTTCCCCTCTTTGCTAAACTGGGTGTGGCCAGTGTGTGACTCATCTGGCCCATGGGCCGGGAGTTGAACAGCCCTGGCCTAGTTTAATGAAAACAAAGACTGGGAGAGACATGATAGCAGGGTTCCAATATCTCAGGGGCTGCCACAAGGAAGAGGAGTCAAACTATTCTCCAAAGCACCTGAGGGCAGGAAAAGAAGCAATGGGTGGAAACTAATCAAGAAGAGAAGCAAACTAGAACTAAGGAGAATTTTCCTGAAAGGACAATTAATCAGTAGAACAGCTTGCCTCCAGAAGTTGTGAATGTTCCAACACTGGAACCTTTAAGAAGAAACTGGACAACCATCTGTCTGAAATGGTGTAGGGCCATGATGTCGAACCTGTGGCACACGGAGCCATTTCTTAGGGCATGTGAGGCATTGCCCTGTCAGCTCCAGTGCACATGTATACACTGGCCAGCTGATTTCGGCCTTCATTTTTGGTCGTTTTTCTCCCTCCGGAGGCTTGAAGCTTTGCACAGCCTGAATAACAATAACAATAACAATAACAATAACAATAATATGGTCAACTCCGCCATTGCCTGTCCCAAGCCCGGATGAGAAAGGAGGAGGGTTGGGGTCAGGTTGGCAACCTGGCCCCATAAAAAAAACCCGCCAACCCATACAACATGGTGAAAGAAACAAATAAAAATTCTATACCTCATCGGTCGTCGTGCGGGTTAACAAGGGCCGCGGCGGATGTTGAGGTCCCTGGACATCCATCGACAAGTGGGCTACAAGTGGACCAGCCAACAAAATGACAAAAATATAGTGCAGATGAAAACCGTGCCATAATGGCCTGTTACTACAACTCAGAGCCTGGAAAAAGAGGTTATTTAAAGCGAATGTATGAATTATGGAAACAACAATATCCAGATTCAAATGTTAGTGAACAATGACTTGCAGATCAAAGGCGATTTATTACACGGAATAAAGTGCTTAGTGAAGTTGAACTTGAGGAAATTCAGGCAAATTGCAAAACTAAGAAAACAACATCACAAGCAGAAATAACTGATACTCAAGATACACCTAAAGACATTGTAGTAGAACTCCCAGAAGAAGCTGTTGGGGAGGAAATAACAACACTATCACCAAAACCAGTTATCACTGAACCAACTGATGAACTAACTCAAAAACAAAAAGAATTGAAGGACAAGATCATGGAGCATGTTCTGTTTAATAAGGAACGGCAACGTTTACCATCATTAAAAACTGTGCCTAAGAAAATTTTGGCCCCTGTCATGAAAATGGTTAATGCAGTGCTTTCAACAATTGAATCGGGATCCATCTTGGAAACGAACCAGTTAATGTACAGCGCAGCTGCAATAGTCACTAATGAACTAGGCATTAAAATCAAAGCACCTAGTTACACAACGGAAAAACATTAAAGCCAATGTGGAAAATCCGATTAGAACAAAAAGTCAAAAAATTAAGGGCAGATACTAGCAACTTGAAGAACATGCGTGAGCAACGGCTTAAAAACAACAAAATTATAGATCAGCTAATCAGAAGGTATAGATTGGATACAAGAAACATCAATGAAGCTGTAGAGATTGTAAAACAGCAGATAACAGCAACAGCTAGGAAAATTGAAAGATATGAGGCACGAATCATCCAGTATAAACAAAATCAGCAATTTCAATCAGACCAATGGCGTTTTTATCAAAGTCTTAATGTGAATGGTGACACCAAAAGTCAAAAAGCAGAAAAGCAGGCCACAGTTGAATTCTGGAAAGAATTGTGAGAAAATGCAAAGGACTACAATAAGGAAGCAAAATGGATACATGACTTTGAGAAAAGCATTGGCAACAAACAAATGCAAGTATTAGAAATAACAACTGAGATGGTCAAAAATCGAGTAAAAAAGTAAAGAATTGGACATCACCTGGAAAGGACCAATTACATGGTTTCTGGCTCAAATATCTGACCAGTTTACATGCAATATTGGCCAGGCAACTGAATGAGATTTTACAAAATGGCCAAATTGATGAATGGTTGACAACTGGAAAAACATACTTGATTCAGAAAGATGCAACTAAAGGAACAATACCTGAAAACTACAGACCAATAACATGCTTACCAACAACCTTCAAATTACTCACAGGCATTATTGCAGATAACATTATGGATTATTTGGAAACAAACAACATTTTGCCAGTAGAGCAGAAAGGCAACAAACAAAGGAGCAGGGGCACAAAGGATCAGCTCCCAATTGATAAAATGATATTAGAAAATTGTTAGAACAGAAAAACGAACTTGAATATGGTCTGGGTTGATTACAAAAAGGCATTCGACTCATTGCCACATAGTTGGATCATAAAATGCTTAGAAACAACTGGCATTAGCAAAAATATTACATCCTTTACTGAAAAGGCGATGAAACAATGGAGAACCGAGTTGGCAGTAGGGAATGAGAACTACGGAATGGTTAATATCAAGTGAGGAATTTTCCAGGGTGATTCACTTTCACCTCTTCTCTTCATCATCGCGATGATCCCACTATCAGTAATCTTAAAAAAAATGAAATTAGGCTACCAAACAGCCAAAGAAGCCGAAAAAAATTCGCATTTATTATATATGGATGATTTGAAACTCTATGGAAAGTCAGAAATAGAAATCCAATCATTGACAAACACAGTCCGAGTATTCAGCACCGATATTTCAATGCAGTTTGGCATGGAAAAATGTGCCACTGTATCCATAAAAAGGGGCAAAATCACTACATATGAGGGAATTGAAATGCCCAATTGCCAACTAATTAAATGCAACGAAAATGAAGCCTACAAATACTTAGGCATTCTGCAGTTGGATAACATCAAGCATGGAGAAGTAAAAACTATTGTCAGGGGAGAGTACACCAACAGAGTTAGGAAAATTTTGAAATCTAAATTGAATGGTGGAAATACAATCAAGGCCATAAACACCTGGGCAATACCAGTTATAAGATACACAGCTGGTATAGTTAACTGGACACAAGCTGATTTGGACATTTTGGACCGAAAAACCAGGAAACTAATGACAATGCACTACAGTTTACATCCACGTGGTGATATTGATAGACTATACCTACCCCGAAAATCAGGTGGCAGAGGATTATTACAAGTGAAGCAAATAGTTGAAGAAGAAAAACATGCACTGGCTGATTATTTAAAAGAAAGTCAAGAACATCTATTAATCGAAGTAAAGAACAAAAATCTATTGAAGGCCCACAGACGAAACAAGAATACAGAAAAGATGTGATAAAATTAAGAATGGAGAGTTGGCAGAACAAAGCATTGCATGGCCAATTTCTGGAAAAAATAAAAGATAAAGTGGACAGTGAAAAAACTTGGTTATGCTTAACAGCAGGTACATTAAAGAAAGAAACAGATTCACTAATCCTGGCTGCGCAAGAACAAGCTATCCGCACAAATGCCATTAAGGCCAAAATCGAAAAATCCTCTGATGATGCCAAATGTAGACTTTGCAAAGAGGCTGATGAAACTGTTGACCACATACTCAGCTGCTGTAAAAAATCGCCCAGACTGACTATAAAATGCGGCACAATTCAGTGGCACAAATGATCCACTGGAATTTGTGCAAAAATTATAATATTAAAACAGCAACAAACTGGTGGGAACATAAGCCTGAAAAAGTCATCGAGGGTCAGATGGTCAAGATCTTGTGGGATTTTTGCATACAAACAGATAAAATACTGGCGCATAATACACCAGACATCACACTGGTTGAGAAAAATAAGGTTACAATCATAGACATCGCAATACCAGGTGATAGCAGGGTCGCCGAGAAAGAATATGAAAAAATCGCGAAATACCAGGACTTAAAAATTGAAATTCAACGATTATGGCACAAACCAGCAATGGTAATTCCAGTGGTAATTGGCACACTGGAATTACATTTAAAACAGTTAAAACTTGACAAAATCACCATCAGTCAAATGCAAAAGGCCACACTGCTTGGATCCGCACGCATATTACGAAGATACGTTACGACGTCCTAGGCCTCTGGGTGGGGCCCGACTAGTAATTAGTGCCAAATCCGGCGAAACAACTGGCTGCTGTGATACAATTCTGTTGATGCAATGATGATGATGATGATGATGATGATGATGATGATGATGATGATAATGATAATAATAATAATAATAATAATAATAATAATAATAATAATAATAATAATAATAATCTGAAACCACCTTCATTCTAAAGCAGGGGTGTCAACTTCAAGGCCCGGGGCCATAACCGGACCGTGGGGTGCTTAAATCTGGCTCCCAGGGCCACCCTGGAAACATTGAAGGACCAGCACATGGTGCCTCTGCCAGCAAAAACGGAGCTGGGGAGGGCTGTGGGCAGCCCTCCTGAGCTCTGTTTTCACTGGCAAAGGGTTGCAGGAGTCCATTGCAGCTGAAAACAGAGCTTGGGAGTCCGTATTCACTGGCAACGCTCTCGGACATCCACAGGCTCCCCCAACATGAGTGATGTTGAGCTGACCACATCTACCTTGGCCACACTCTCCCAGCCCCCCACCCCGAGGTCAAACACAATCTTGATGTGGCCCTCAATGAAATCAAGTTTGACACCACTGTTCTAAAGGGACAGAACTGTGAGTTAAATGTTGTAAAGTTACATGCTAATTAAGACATGGTCTTAGTATGAAATTGAGAGACATTTCCTTGGCTTTACTTTGCTGAATATTGTGGATATCTCCTTCCAATAGATATTGGAAAGCAATAGTCCTGAAAAACCTTGAAAGAAACCAATGTTAAGAAATAGCATCCAGGGCTTTGGAGGTTTACAGTGTTTTTTATGGGTACATTTGTAAAGACAAATGAGTAATAGAGGAAAAAATTAACCATGGAAAGATATTAGATCCATGATGATGAACCTATGGCATGCATGCCAGAGGTGGCACACAGAGCCCTCTTTGTGGGCACGCGCGCTGTCGCCAGCTTCTGGTTTTTGGTCTTTGCGGGTGTTGAAGCACCACAAAACAGCCTGAAAACAGTCAAAAAACCAACCAAAAACAGCCATTTTCCGTTTTGGCCTGAAAAACAGCCCGGAAATGGCCTCAAAATGGTCCCCAAATGGCCTGAAAACGGCCTGAAAAATGCCCAACCAGGCATGTGCACGCTGGCCAGCTGGTCTTTGGGTTTCTTCACGTGCGTGAAAATCAACTGGTCAGCGTGCATGCCAGAATCCCGAAGACCAGCTGACCAGCACATGCATGCGCACTGGCCAGCTGGTCTTCGGGTTTCTGGCACTCCAGAACGCACACACATACACACCTACACACACGTTCTGGTTTGGGCATTCGGTGCCAAAAGGGTTCACCATCACTGCATTAGATCATTTTTTCCCCAAAAACTTTTATTGGTTTTTACACATATATGCGGAAAGGTAAATGGGTATACAAATTTTTTTGGCAGCTCCCACACTGGTGTTAGTAACCCATCCAGCACTCACAGTTTTTACAATCTTAAAAACAAAATGCAAAAGATAAGCAGAAAACAAGTTCTTATTCTATTATGTTAACCATGTGTTCATTCATTTTCCTTTGTCACTTTCTAGAGTATCACCAATTGCTATTTATTTCAAATACTTTTATTTTTGTGATCTGAGCCTTTTCGATATTGCTTCTTCCTCCCTGTCCCCAGAGGAGCCTTCAGGCCCCCCCTCCTTCTTATCCTGCACCATGCTGCCCCTCCCACTACCTTCGCTATGTTCGTCCTCTAGGAGGAGATAATTCTTTTTGGTGAAGGCTTCCGCCTCCTGCACTGTATTGATTCTAATCCTATTTCCCTCCCAAAAGATCAACATTCCTTCTGGCAATAACCATTTAAACTAGACTCCTTTATTATATAATTTCTTTGATAAGGAGGAATACTTCCTCCTTCTCTCTCTTATCTTTTTTGGAATCTGCTTAAGAATGGTGATTTCTTCATCTTTGTATTTCAGTGGTCTCTCCCTTTGGGTCCCAAGTATCTCATCCCTTGTGGTCCTCCTGAGAAATTTAACATGTACCTCCCTTGGAACATTATGACTTCTAGCATATGCTGAATTTATCCTATAGACTAGATCCATATCCCACCACAGCTGATTTTTGTCTCTCTTAATATAGTCTGCTAAGATTGTACTCACGATATCCTTAAGGTCTTCATTTTCTGTCTCTGGTAGGTTCTGGAATCTAAGAAAAAAGGACATTCTTTCAAATTCTATTTTTGCCAAAAAGTTTTCCAAGTCTACATTTCCCTTCTGGATTGTTTTAATTTCTTTCCCCAGCCCAGCCGCTCCCTCCTCTATCACCAAAATCCTTTGTTTATTTTCTGCGATATGTTGTTTAACGTCTCTGAGTTCTTCTTTGAGCTCTGTCATTTCTTTGTTCAAGTCATTCTGCCCCCTCATCAGTTCTTGAAACATTTGAGTAATAGATAGTTCTTTTGATCCCTCTCCCGACCCCTCTTGCTGTAACAATGATGTGATCTTTGTCTGTTGCATACTGGGACTGGAGGAGGCAGATACGGGGGCTGAAAGTGACTTGCCCGTCGGTGGCTTCTTTGGCCCCTTTGTTTAAAGTTCAGAGATGTCAGTCTTTTTCCAAGGAAATGGCGTCTGAGGATTGTGCAGCTGTGTCGGTCCCCAAAATACAAAACAAAGCCGAAAGCGGCCGTTCACAGTTCACAGTTCCAAGGCACCGAGGCAAACCAAATGTAGGGTATCTAATAAGCAAAGTTCAGTAGAACCACATTTCGGGGAGGGGTCTCAGTTTCCCTCAGAGAGAGTAATAAGGCTGAAGGTGGTTTCGAAGGGCAGGCTTCATTTATGATTAAACAAACAAAGAAGGGCGGGTGCCATCTTAGCTCCTCTTTCCACTGGGAGAAAGAAAACAGAAATCTCTATCCAGGTTTTTAAAGGAGAAATGGCTCCACAGTCATTCCTTGCAATCGTGATAAAGATTTTTCACCATTGGCTAGCTCAAGTAACGGCTCAGCCTTTGTTGTCTCTCTTTTAAGGGAGATCGTTCAAATGCCGCTTATTCCGAGAGGGGGTTAGAGGAAAGAAACACCCCCCCTCTAATCTCCATTCAAATAGGATGAACACAAAACTTACAGAAGTCTGCTGTTTTTCCTTTAATCAATCAGAGAGTTCAGGATGGGTCCCCCACCATCAGGATCCTGCCGCACTTCTCCAAGTACATTCTCTCTTCCGGGTCCATTTGGTAAAAGGGCGGGCAGCGCAGTGCTGTCCCCCACCCCCCCTCCGCTCCCCGGCTCCTAGGCGAAGCTGAAAAGCACCCCCTCCGGCTGCTGCCCTTCGGGGGGCTTCAGCAAGCCGCCCTTCGGCAGGGTACCCCTTCAGGGCCCCCTGTGCTCCTTACAGAGCCAGCCGGGGAGAAAAGCGGCAGACAACACGTCCCTCGCCTTCAGGAACTTGATTTCTTTTCACTGCATTAGATCATTGAGGGTGAAATATAGCCAACATTAAAACTTCATACTATGCAATAAAGTTTTACACAAGCTATTTGTATAGAATGGTATAGGATCTCCTGTTTGAGCCGGGGGTTGGACTAGAAAAGCTCCAAGGTCCCTTCCAACTCTGTTATTCTGTAAAGGAGATAGATTTTTGACTTTGTCTCTAGCTTTCAATGTTGAAATACCATTTTCTCACATGTTCCTTACTCTTTTGTCTGTGCAGATGGAATACAATGGAAACATTGTCTTAGGTACCTGAAGCACCACAGTCCTTTATATCTTTATTTAGTAATAAGTAACATTTTAAAGAAGCCCTTGGAGAAGTCCATAGAGAGAAAATCTGTTGGCACTGATTAATGGCTCCCAGTTCCAAAGCATATGTCTCTCAATACCAAGTGCTGAGGACAAATATCAGGAAAAAGTGGCTCTCTTTACATTTCCTAATTGTGATCCCCCTGGCCATGGTGGAAAAAATAATACTGGATTATATTTATTTTGTTCTGCTCCAGCAAGTCTTTTTTTCATTATTATTGTCTTCTGAACTGATAGTGAAAATAACTCCTCCGTGTATTTCCAGTCTGAATAAAGCTTTCGCCTGGCTCTAACTAGTCTAAAAATAAGGTATGAAGGACTTCTGCCTTTAGTTTCATAGGAACAATAAGGTTATTGGATTTTTCCAAAACTATCCACTCTAAAGAGCAGAGATTGTAGTTGGAGATAAAGCTTTTGACCTGTCTCCTGAAGCTGCCTTTACAGAAATATACTGTGTGTGTATATGAGAAAAATTTAAATAGCTATAACTAGATGCAACAATAAAATGTCTTGAAAACCCTTTCACTTTTAAAGTAATGGTCCATTTCTCCCCGTTTCTTCATCCTTGCCATATTTGATTGGTTGATTAAGTGCCATCGAGACCTTTTGTTTTTTGTTTTTGTTTTTTGTTTTTTATAAAGAGTTTTATTTTTTTTCAATTATAAAGATAAACATTCCATCTTTTCTTATGCAGTGAGTCGTCTGGATACAAACATCTCTGTACAACATTGTTCCTCGTGTGCAACATCTTTCACATTCATATTAACATTATTTCCCTAAGTTTAGTATTATAATATATTGAGCATTTAAATGTTATAAAACTCTCCATTTTTCTTTTTAATATCTTCTAGTAATAATATCATATTAATATTAAACATCATTATTCTCATCATACACATGCTAACAGTTTCCATCTTATTTATCTCTTCCTCTAAATGTTTTGTCTACTTATTTTTTAACTTTCTTCATTTCCAAACTCCTTTTTTATTCTCCAACCACGATAAAATACTTCCAAATCATATAATAGTCAGTTTTCTCTTTCTCCTTAATTGCTAATGTTAAACTGTTCAGTTCTGCACATTCTAATATTTTCCTTATCACCTTCTCATCAATAGGAATCTCTACACTTTTCCAATATTGTGCAAATACAATTCTAGTCCTTTTGGTGTATGTACCAAGATGTACTTCCTGGTGACAACATAAGTAGCTTTTCTTCGTGACAATCTATTCCTATTGCAATCTTTCAAAATGCAAATTCTCCTGCTATAAACTTATGTAAATACGCACGCACACACACATTTATATATTTTATACACCTACAACATTTATATATTTTTTAAAAAGCAATAGTGGACTTTTTATTGGAGAAAGATGAGCTGCCGTGAGATCTAGTGGGAATGCAATACTCAATTTATTGTAGGGAATTTACATTAGAATTCTTTTAGATCTTTCTTGCAGGCTTATCAGTGTGATGTTCTGCACTGTTGGAAAATAAATTAGTAATTTACAGCTTTTACAGAACAGCTTAAAGGGAGCTATCCTGGCAACACATACTTTTATTTTGAAAAGCTTAATATCTTGATTGCAAGAGATAATACTACTCTGCAATACAATTTTTTCACGAACAGGTTAGAAAGTTACAGTGGAAGACAAGCGAGAGAGAGAGAGAGAGAGAACTTGGTGATTATAACAATTTAATTTCTTTGGTTTTGTAGCTAAGGAAAAATATGTTTTTTTCTCATGTAACTGTAATAATAAAATGAATTTGTATTACAAAAAGGGTTATATTCATTAAGCTTCCTTGCTGAGTCTTTCGGCCTTTCTTATCTAATGAATACTGCTCTGAATAGTGGAATACAAAAACTTAAAACAAACAGCAAAGTTGGTTATTATTTCTCAGACTTCCAACAGCTACCCTTTTGCTGTCAAAAATGACATTTTGCTTCTTTGAACATTGGTGAGACCCGCTGGCATAAAGTACAAATTTCTTGCAGCTGCATCTTATTTTGTTAATGCTTGCAAATTAGTGGTATCAGTTATTGCCCCTTCTTGTGAGAACAACACAGCTAGGATTAAACACAATGAATTTTACAGAGAGCCTTATTTTACTTTTAAAACATCCCAAACTACAAATAGTTTGACATGTCTAGACAGTACAAAAATGGGACTTCCTAGGAGAATGCCAAATATAAGTGGCATATCATGACCTACTAAGAAAGTAAGAGTAGTCCTGCTAGACCACAGGATAAGATTCACCTTAATTCAAAATGTTGCTTCTCGCAATAGGCAACCAAATTCCTCTGGGGTGCTTAAAAGCATGGGTCGGAGATCCCTTCCTTCTGATATTTGGAGGCATACTGGCTCCCAAATTGTTTCTCAAGATTAATGGCCCTGGATAGACCAGCTGTCATTACCTATATCCCTGGGTTATTCTATTTCACTTTATGCAGCGAAATCATCAGACCATTTGTAATATTCAGATTTCCTGTCACAAATTTCAAGTCTTAGAATCGAAGATGGGAAAATCTGGAGAAACTGTACTTTAAGGAAAAACACTCTGGTCAGAACAGTGGAATGATTATTAGTATCGCTCTTTTCCAGCAGCTTCTATCCTGCCAGATATATTTTAGAGGATTCTGCAAGGCATCGGACTAGATGATCTGAAAAGTCTCTTCAACTCAAGGATTCAATGAAGAAAAATTATAATTTTCATGCCAAATCATATTTTCTTTCCTTTTTGCAATAGCATCTGAAGAAATATTTCCTTCCTTCCTTAACAGATTAACAGAGTTGGAAGGGACCTTGCAGGTCATCTAGTCCAACTCCCTGCCCAAGCAGGAGACCCTACATCTGCCTCTACCTAGGATTGAACTCACAACCTCCTGATTGTGAGTGAGAGCTCCACCTCTAGGCCACAGCAGCCCGCCTTCCTTCCTTCCTTCCTTCCTTCCTTCCTTCCTTCCTTCCTTCCTTCCTTCCTTCCTTCCTTCCTTCCTTCCTTCCTTCCTTCCGGACTCTGGGCTGTATACAGTAAAATTACATTGAATATGTTTGTAAGGCAACTGTTCTTCATCCATCCAGTAGAAAAATATTTTTTTTAAGATTAAGTATTCTAGTGTGAATTTGAAGCCTCAATATGCTTGGTGCTGCTGTGCATCCTTTATTTCAATAACAAACCTGGATTCTTGGTTTATATTTTGAGGTGGCGTGGCTTGTTTGAGAGATCCTCGGTATACACAATCTTTCAAAATTATTTTTGCCTGCTTGTCCCTATCCAAACACTAAGGGGCAAAGAGATCTTTAATGTAAAGGCCCAAGAAAATATCTTGTTTATCAGCTCAGAGGATACAGAAGTTAAGAGAAATATATATTAAATGCATATTAAAACAAATTATGGATTTTTTTTAACTTAATTTTTTGTCAGACCATGTGGGAAGTCCAAGAGTCACTAGACCTCTTCATTCTCCTCCATAATTTAGTATGGAAGTGCAGAGTAGCATCTGGATCCCCAGAGATTAAATTCTCCAGAGTCTTGAGCTAATGCAGGCTTTGAGTTTCATTCTGAAATGGTTCTGAGAAGCACAAGAAGTTCCTTTTGCACACAACTGGATGTGAGAGCCAAGTTTCACATCTGGAGTACCAGGTGCTCCTTTCTCCTCAGCAGATTGCCTACTTTCGCTGTGTTCCAGATCACAGTTGTGTTTTGTGTTAAAGATACAGATATTATGTATAGCATAAGCCAATTTGATATTGTGGGTTTGGAAATTAAAGGAGGACCCAAGGCCGAAGTCCAGCCTGCTTCACAGAAGAATTGTTGTGAGAAAAAGAATGTAGGAAGGTGACTATATATACCAGTAGCTGATAACCCTGCATTGCCCAGTTATTTATTTATAGGAGGAAAATATCCGGACCAAATATAATTTCTAATATTGGATTTTCCCCCTTAGCAGAGGAGCCCCCTTGTGGAGTACTGTGAAGCCATTACCATGGCAACTCCACTGAGCTGCACAGTAGAAGCCATTTTACAGTACAGTAGAAGTCATTTTAAGGCACAACAGGCTGTATCTTAACAGAACACACACACCAAGTGGTTTTAGGGGTGTCTTACCCCCACAATATTTTTTTTCCAGACAGTAAAAAACCTGTGTACCAAGTTTGGTTGAAGTTGCTCGAGGCATTCCAGAGTTATGCTGGAACATACACATACATGCATACTTACACACACACACACACACACACACACACACACACACAAGATTGTGAACAAAGCCAGACTATAAATGCAATGAATAAATTAATCAACCTATAAAACAACCGTTCATAATGTCTCAGTTTAAGTTGCTTTGCCTTCTGTTTGCCTCTCCATCTACAGGCAGTTGTCGACTTGCGACCACAATTGAGCTCCAAATTTCTGTTGCTAAATGAGTGTTAAGTGTTCCATTAAGTGAATTTTGCCCCATTTCATGACCTTTCTTACCTTTCTTATCATCTTAAATGATTCAGCTGTTAAGTTAGTGACATGGTTGTTATGCTTCCTCATTGACTTTCTTGTCAGAAGATTGCAGAAGGTAATCCTGGGACACTGCAACCGTCATAAATATGAGTCAGTTGCCAAGTGACTGAATTTTGATCACATGACCATGGGGGTGTTGCAACAATCGTAAGTGTGAAAAATGATTCATAAATGTCACTTATGAAAAACGGTCGTAAGTCACTTTCAGTCCTGTTGTAACTTTGAATGGTCACCAAATGAACTGTTGTAAATCGAGGACTCTCTACATGTCAGAGATTTTCTAGACTAACACTTCAGTCTCTCTCTTATTTTGTTTGTTTTAGCATACTCATATCAGTGAAATTGTGATTCTTCTAAATAAGCCAGATTTAAAACAGCAACACTTTCAGAAAAAGCTTTCAAATATGTCAATCAGTCCCACTTTCTGCTTTACTCTTCTAAAAATAAAATAGTAGTTCCATTGTTATTGTTCTCCTTTACTTCCTCTTTTACTACTTCAGGTGTCAAGGGAATTTTTATTATTAATGTTATCAGATTTATAAGTAACGTAATCAGACAGAGCAATTCTAATAGTAAATACAACAATACAATGGCAACGGCACGAAAGGTTAGGTGAAAGTGTGCTGTCTGCAAGAAAGGTATAGAAAAAGAAGTCTGCCTCTTAAACTGAAGAACATGCATTTTATGTCATTTCTACAGTCCACATAGGGCAGGGGTGTCCAAACTTGGGAACTTTAAGACTTGTGGACTTCAATTCCCAGAATTCAATTCTGGGAGTTGAAGTCCACAAGTCTTAAAGTTCCCAAGTTTGGACACCCCTGACATAGGGGCTTTAAAAAAAATTTCCCCTGCATTGACACCAATGGAAATCCAATTAACTACTCCTGTTCCAAATAAAGGATAGTTCTTAGCCTTTAGAGGAGGTGAATCCAATAAATGCGAGGCCTATGACTCCATGTATGATCAGAGTCTCTGAGATCCTTCTAACATGATCCAGAATATTATTTATTCCTTCAGATTTTGGTTGCGCACAATAAGGAGATCTCACACTGGGAAACCTCTCTGCCTGTATCTACAATACTTTCTAGGAGAGGAGTGAACAACTATGACCTCTTTACGATCTATGGACTTCAACTATCAAAATTGGCTTAGGAATTCTGGGAGTTGCAGTCCACATGTCATGAAGGGGCCATAGCTGCCCACCCCTGTTCTAGGACATTAGCTGTTCTCTCAAAAAGTGTAGGATCTTCCTCCCTAATCTTTACATGGCCATCTATTCACACTCTCCAGTCAATTAGAATCATGCAATTCATGTACTCATGTTGTTGTGTTACACAACTAACTGGATTTGACAACGTGACAATTTTCACAGAGCACATGTATTTCTTGTCCTCAGCTTCACAGGGTGGCTGTGTGGCCAATCTGATGTGGCTACAGGATGATGTCATGCATCCAATTTAGTGTGAATAATTACTTTCCATACTTTCCCTGGTTGAGGTTTGTAGCAATTTAGGCAATTAATTACTCCACTTTAGACAATATCAAAGACCTACGTCTATAACAACCTCAATTAACAATGGTTGAGGCCGCCAGAAGAGAGAGACAGAACATGGTATCTCCCTTGAGATTTGAAGCAGTAAAAGAGGAAGCGAAGAAGCAGCTTCCTAGGATTGGGGAGGAGTAGCCCCCAGTTTTGAGTCATGTACCCTGCAATGGGAAGGTGAATACTAAACAGCTCACTCTGAGGTTGAATCAGAAATGAGGAAATTCAGTGATGGATCAATGTCAGCAGGGATGGACTTCAAAAACTTTAGCAACAGGTTCTCTGTCCGGTTGCTGGGTGGGCATGGCCATGATGGGCGTGGCCTAGTCAATCTCCTGCTGAAAACAGGGAGGCCTGTTTTCCCATTCTCCAGGCTCCGGAGGCTTTCCTTGAGCCTCTGGGAGGTAGAAAACTCCCTCCTCCAGGCTCCAAAGGCCCTCTGGAGGCTGGACACAGGTCTGTTTCCTGCTTTCCAGAACTTCTTGGAGGCCCATTTTCCCCCCTCCTTGAGCCTCCACGTGGGTCCTGCACTTACCTCACATCGAAAACGGGTCGAATGGAGACTCCTGGGAGGGGCAGGGAGGGGTGGGAGCAGCCAGCCAGGGGAGGGATTTGGAGGTTCTCCGAACCAGCCATAACGTTAGCTACAGGTTCTCACAAATCCGGGAGAGCCCATAGCAGCCCACCCCTGGGTGTCAGAGACATCATAAAAATGGCACAAAATGGAAATATAAATTGAGAGATACAATAATACAATACAATAGTAGAGTTGGAAGGGACCTTGGAGGTCTTCTAGTCCAACCCCCTGCCTAGGCAGGAAACCCTATACTGTTTCAGACAAATGGCTATCCAACATCTTCTTAAAGACTTCCAGTGTTGGGGCATTCACAACTTCTGGAGGCAAGCTGTTCCACTGATTAATTGTTCTAACTGTCAGGAAATTTCTCCTCAGTTCTAAGTTGCTTCTTTCCTTGATTAGTTTCCACCCATTGCTTCTTGTTCTGCCCTCAGGTGCCTTGGAAAATAGTTTGACTCCCTCTTCTTTGTGGCAACCCCTGAGATATTGGAACAATGCTATCATGTCTGATAGATCATATTGTATATTTCCCCGGCCATACAAGTCACCCTCAACTTACAACAGTTCATTTGGTGACCATTTGAAGTTACAGCAGCACTGAAAAAAAGTGTGTCTTATGACCATTTTTCACACTTATGACCGTTGTAGCACCTCATGGTCACGTGACTTACATTCGGATGCTTGACAACTGGTTCATATTTATCAGGGTTGCAGTGTCCCTGGGGTTATGGGATTATCTTTTGCGACCTTCTGTGACAAGGGAAGTCAACGGGGAAGCCAGATTCACTTAACAACCATGTTACTAATTTAACAACTGCAGTGATTCACTTAACAATCATGGCAAGAAATGTCATGAAATGGGGCAAAATTCACTTCACACATTTCTCACTTAGCAACATAAATTCTGGCCTCAATTGTGGTCATATGTTGAGGACTACTCATAATTGGCACAAAAAGTGATGTGATGGTTGTCTTACTATTACATATGTTGACTTAGACAACTTCCTCTAGAACAGCGGTGTCAAACTTGTGCGTCAAGGCATCGTCATGTGACATATCACAACTCCCCCCCACCTTTGTTAACCTGGGCGTGGGCATAGTCAGCGCGTCACACATCTGGCCCACGGGCTGTGAGTTTGACAGCTCTGTCCCAGAAAGAAAACCAGAGAGAGCAAGAGAAAAACAGAATGTGGTCCTGTATTTCCCATTCCATCTCAACAGTCATGGGATATGTAAGGATTTCACTGACATTTTTAAGTCAGACTAAAGGTCCTGTGGACAATTCTTAAGCAGAATGTATCCCAGATGAAAGGTGCAATTTAATTTGGAGATACAATATGGACATCAGAGTTGTGAAGCTTTAGCAATGGCTAGTTTTGGCAGTAACTTTCAGCAGGAGCAGTGAAATCTTTCTTCGTTGTTGCTTTGGCTACATCTTACACTCTTGCATTCAAGACTGTGGAAGCTATTGCAGAGAAACAGAATCAAAGGACAAGTTGGCTGTGTTTACAATGCCTTTACTCAGGCACAAAGGACTTCCATGGGTTTAGTAATGACTTAGAGGCCGTATGCACAACTAGAGGAGGAAACAGTGGCCTCTCCTTCCCCTTGGATGTCTCTTATTTGAACCTGCACAAGGATTATTGGAGGCAGGTGGAGATCTCAGGGGGCTCAGTAGATAGTAATGTGCAACATCCATTCAGAATTTTCTTTGTATCCTGCTGCTGGCAAGTCCCACATTTTGCATGCTGGCTAAACATTTTCTGTCAACACAATAGCTCTTCGAGAAAACGGATCCATTGATTTATTGAACTTTGGTGGCTACTCATCTCAGCTCATAACTGGGCGACTAAGGACAATTTAAAACAAGAACAATGCAACAAATAAAACCACCACCACCAATATAATGTATGTTGTTGACAACCTCTCAATTGTGCAGGGCATCATGTAAGCCTAGTTTACAGAACATCCGAGCCCAGATGTAGGGGGCAGAGGGGGGGGGGAGTCCTAAATGAAAATTACTAAAGGCAATTTGTAGCTGTATGTTGGGAAGGGCCTTTCTTTCTCGAAATGCAGCATGAAAGTAATTTATGTATGCCATGAGCATCTTTTCCTTCCTATAACATACGTTGCATTTTTCCTCCTTGAGACATATTTCTGTAATCCTTCTTTGTCTTAATAACTTTCTAATGTATTTGGAGCTACACCTGTTAGATTGAAGGTTGACTCTGTCAGCAGCCCTTTTATAGGGAACTGCCAGACCCTTCGATCAATAGGATTAAACCACCACCACCAATATAATGTATGTTGTTGACAACCTCTCACCTCTTCCACCTCTTTGGTGGAAACCACTGTAGTTAGAACAAGTATCTAACAACACCTACTGCCCTTTCAGATCAATCAATATTGATTGATTGATTTAATATATTTGTATATTGCTTCCTTTATTGCATCTGCCAAAGACTTTTCATCTGCTCCGCTTATTTTGTGTCCCTATAGAAATGAAGAAAGAAGGACTTAAACAATGCCTAGCACTGGTCAGTTAGGAAAAGAGATGAAACACGGAGTGGCTTAATTTCAAACTCCTTGCTTTTTATCTCCTCCTGTTTCTTGCTTGATAATGGAATATTAGCTCATTAATGTACCATCTCCATTGCTCATTTTCCTTTCAGCCTTTCAATATATCATGCTGCATTACTTAATTACAATCCTGTTAGTTCATATGCTATCTACCCAGTGGCTTTTCGTCTACATTCTTAATTGCAATAAGCAAAGTCACTTTTCATTCTGGCACAAGAAAACTGTTGGTTAGCTGCCCATAGTTAGCGTGTGTATGTATGCATGTGTGTGTGTGTGTGTATTTCCGATGGTTATAATATACACAACACAAGCACCTGCTAAAAGGCTTCAGTGTTCTGACCTAGGCTTCCCCAGCAGCACAAAGCCAAGTCCTCCTCCTTATAAACCCCTTTTATTTAGTTTAAAGTGAATTCCTCTCCAGCAAAGTCCCGGCCCACAGTCTTTCAAGATAGTTCACTGTGATTACGCGGCTGGCTGCCACGCGGCAACGACCTCGTCTGCTTTTGGGACCCTCACAAGGGTGCACCTGAGCTAGGCATTGGGACCCCCGCAGGGGTGAGCCTGAGTTAGGCTTTGGGACCCTCGCAAGGGTGAGCCTGAGCTAGGTGGGTCCGGCTCTGCTAAGGAAACACGGACACCATGGTGTGTTGGAACGCATCAACCAACTCAGCGAGATGCCAAAAGAACCCCGACTGGCTGATTGAGACGGTATTTATTAAGGCATGCAAAAGGGTTATCGTAATACAGCATATGATTACATGATTGGTTAAATGCTTGTTGCAGGGCAAAACTTAAGCAGGTTAGAAGCTTTCCATAGGATGTGGTTTTCTCTCATGCCCGGAGTTCTCCGGACAGGCTTTGTGGTTTAGCGTTTCAGCGTAAACAACAGGTGCTTAAGCGCAACAAAGGATGTGGTATTTAGTGCCGTTGAGCATGTTAGCTACATCTCCTCTGTTTTTACTTTATTAAAGCTGAAAACATGGAGCTTTTACGTCCATGGAGGTGAGTGCTATTTCAGGTTGCGAGTTGCCCTCCGACCCCAGGCTTCCTGTGTCCGCACCTACCATACTTTCAGCGTCATCTTCCGAATCATTATCCGAGGAGAAATGTAGCAAGGGTTGCTTACTTTCATCTGTTGGCACCAACATATATGCATTATTCTCAAGCATCATATTAATTTGTGCAGTAGCTTTTGCTTCAGCAATAGCATTCAAACTACGCTTTATCATAGATACAAAAATAGGTAATAAGCAGGGTAATAATATGCATCCCATAGCAATCATTGCAACAAATATAAAAACAGCTTTTAAACCTGGGAATTTGGGTAAAATACCATCAAACATACCTCCAAAATCAAATCCAGTCCATGTTTGTACAGGGACATGGGCAATTTTCATCATTTTATCAGTGATTTACTTTTTACACTTTCAACAGCCAATTTATTTAAGGCTTTTGCAGTATCGTTAGTGATGATTTCTACCACTGCTTGGAGTCGTATGATGCGATTTAACAAATAACTGGGATCTCTGCCAAAGGATCCCGTGGTCCCATCATTTGCCCAATTTGCAGGGCCATAATAATTAATAATGCGTTCAGGAGGCCATTCATCATCTTTCCAATCTCCTATTTTTACACCAGTTCCTAGGGATATACTCCGTTTGCTACGGTGAATATTATCTAGAGTATCATAAACAGGCATCCCCAATTGAGTACGCACGGTCAATGGTAAAAGAAAAAAACTAGGACGAATAGAAGCTAAGAAAAATACTTCCTATCTTGCAAATATGATCGTTGCCATCCAAGATTGCCACAAAGACGTCCCGCATTATTAGTAGATCCTTGACCTTTACTAATAGCCTCACATATGTCAAAACATGCTGATATTCTTGATTGTCCTCTGGATACATTATGCGTGATGTATCCGGAACTTGCTTGGGCTTTAGAAAAAACAATAGGCAAATTATCACTGGGTCCTCCTTTATATCCGTATACATAAAGGGAGGCAGTTTCTGGGCCTAAGGTCTTTGGATCATAGCAATGAATCTTCCCAGATGATTCCTTACATCGGTGGTACAAGGTAGCATTATGCGTACAGGATGATAAGTCAGATGTACATTCAGGTTTGATGTTGGAATATAGCAGGGTTTTTGTAATGCGAGTTCCTGTCCGTGTGGTGGTAATGCAATCATTACAACTTTGAGTGTCAGACGTAAGTGATGCAGCACGCCGAATTCGTGGGGAGTAAGAGGACTGCTTCTGAAACAACAATAAGGTCAATCTGGTGGAAGTGGCAAATCCTTTAACCATCTTGGTAATTTCACATTGATATAGTCCCAAATCTGCTGCCTTAGGGTTTTTGACAGTTAATTGAGTAGAACGAAAATGAAATGTTTGTAAATAATGTTCTGAATCCTCAGGAAGCCATGTGTTGTTAAAAAACCATCGCCAAAAGGTACCTTTCTTCTTGGTAGGAGATCGCTGTTGACAAGACATAGTAGGGGCATATGGTACCCCCTGTGTGAAGGCAAAGCGTACTTGATGTGTTCGTATGAGGGAATTGAATTTTGGGAGGTCAAGAGCATTTCGGCGAATTCTTGCTTCTGGGAGAGGCTTGCTTACTTCTGGTACATAATCTGGAATTTCTTTGGCTTTCCACAAACAAGTATTAACGTCGCATGGCTCTGGAAAACAACATGAAAAATGGCGAAGCAAAGTTCTTGAAGAGGGGTGAGGAGAGGTGCGGACAAGAGTCATCCAAGAAAGAAAAATTGAAGATAATGGTGGATAGGCTGCAGAAGGTGTTGAGTAAAGATAAACAGTTTGGTTAAAATAGATGTTATTGGGCAAAAACCCAAAGCACGAGTAGGAGCCAATAGTTTGAGGAGTTACTTGTAAAGACAGACGAACTTGACAATAGTCATGGTGTAAATATTGGATTAGTATCAAGGGTTTAAAAGAAGGGAAAAGAAGTTGGCCCTGATGCTGCAAGGCATAGGGACAAGCAGTGAGACGAGTGTCTTCGAACACAAAGGTCACATGAGTATCAAGAGGTGCGAAAATCACCTGAGGGTGAACAATGAATCGAGCAGAGGCATAAGATAACAATAAAAGAAAAAGTTTAAAGAAAAAGGAGTGATATGTCAGGGGGAGAAGAAAAGGCAGGATCATCTTGATCTTCTGTGGGAATATGGTGATATGGACGAACACAACGAGCAGGAACCCAGAGAGTCTTGTCGTCAATTTGTACCACAGTGTAGCCTTTTCCCCAAGTGATCAATTGTGCCGGACCTTTCCACTGTGGATCCGGCAGTTGCCTGTAGTAGACAAGAGGTCGGGAGGCAGGGAGAGGAGGTTTAGAAAAGTGGCGAGAGGCTGCCGAGGAGGCAGGAGTGCCGGTAAGGTTAAGAAAATTGATAGTATAAAGACAGGTGTTTAGAATGTTTTGCAACATCGGAAGGTTGGGGGGATGTAATCCTTTTGACCCCATATGTCGATCAAGAGCCAATTTCAAGGTTTTGTTTGCCCGTTCTACTATTGCTTGTCCTTTGGAATTAAAAGGAATTCCAAATTTGTGAGTAATGGACCACCTATAGCAAAACTCAGCAAAGACAGAGGAGGTATAGGCGGGACCATTATCAGTTTTCAAAATTTTTGGACACCCCAATGGTGCGAAAGATCGAATACAGTGATTAATTGTTTGTTTGGTATTTTCACCCCTTTGCGGGGTTACCATAATAAAACCCGAAAAAGTGTCCACAGAAACATGAAGGTATTTCCATGGGGCAAAGGGGGGATACTGAGTAACATCCATTTGCCAAGTTTCACAAGCCTCAGTACCCCTCGGATTTACTCCTTGCGGGATACTATTGGCTTGGAGACTACACGTGGGACATTGTTGAATGATGGCAGTAGCTTCTGCCATTGATATGCCAAATTGCTTCATCAAGGCTTTTTTATTTTGATGAAAAAAGGTGTGACTTTCACCTGCTGTCAATGGGGCAGGCTGAGGTGAAATAATAGTTACAGGCATCATTTTGCAGGCCTCATCTGCCATGTGATTTCCTTCAGATAGGAACCCAGGCAGATGCTGATGACTACGAATGTGTGCTACAAATAAAGGTTTAGTCCTTGCGTGTAGTACTGTTTGCAATTGTGTAAACAATGTCAAAAGGGAAGGTGTTAAAGAGGGTGAGATATAGGCATCAAAAATGTGCAAAGTTAGTTGAGCAACATACAGACTGTCTGTGATGATATTTAGAGGTTCGGAAGAAAATAATTCCAAAGCCAAAATGAAGGCTGCCAACTCAGCCTGTTGTGCAGATGTTTGTGTATCAGTCAATTTCTTATGCCATATCTGTTGTGTATTCCAAGTACATGCACCATGATTTTTGGACCCACCTGTGAATACGGTTAACGCATCTTTAATGGGTTGTGATGCTATTGGTGTAGAAAATTGTATCGGAATGGTCTTAATAACTTGTAGCCTTGGGTCAGCTGGCAGATGACATGAAATTTGACCAGGCCATTCCGTGAGTGCATCTTGAAGAAGAGTAGAATTTTGAAAAAGAGGTTCCCATTGAGATAACTTAAAAGGGAAATAAAGTGTAACAAAATCCATTCCCATTAAGGCACGAGTTCTTTTTCGTGCCTTTTCAATGAGCAAAGCCATTTGGGCTGCTCTGGGTGTGAGTGAGTTGCGAGGTGTATGTGCTTGATGTAACCATTCTAAAATATAAAGTTTAGGTTTTGGGATCATCACTACCTGTATGATGATTCCTGTCAAAAGTTGAGGAGTTGCAAGAAGAGCCAATGAAAGGGGAGTGTGTGGAAGTGCTCTATCCACCCATGTAGTTTGTAATGTATGGTTGACCTTTTCCAAAGAATCGAGTTGTTGCTGATTCAAATGTATGGTATCAGAAGGATGTTTAAGGCCTACCAAGCCTTGAAACAGGGGGGAAAGGTCATTTGTAGAAAGGGATAAATAGGGTCTGGCCCAATTGAGAGTTCCCAGGTACTGCTGTAGCTGAACCAATGTGGGATCGGGGGGAAGTGTTAAACGTGGTAACGCAGGTGCCGCAGCAGATGCAATTACCTTATGACCTAAATATTGCATTGGATATTGATGTTGAATTTTCTCTGGAGCTATGTGAAGGCCTGCTGTATGTAACAAGGATTGTAATTGAGGTAACGTTTTTGATACTGTACCTTTAGGTCCTTCAGCTGCCAGCAAGATGTCATCCATATAATGATAGATAAAAAATGTAGGGTACTTGTGACGAAAAGGTTGCAAGATTTTATCAACATAGTATTGACACATTGTGGGAGAATTCATCATACCTTGAGGTAAAGATTTCCATTGGTATCGAGCAGTTGGTTTAGAATTATTATATTCAGGTATGGTGAAGGCAAAAAGAAGTCTATCCTCAGGATACAATGGGATAGAGAAAAAGCAGTCTTTTAAGTCAATAACAACAAGATCAAAATCTTGTGGGATTAAATTTGGATTTGGGAGCCCACATTGAAGCGCTCCCATGGGTTGTAAAATAGAATTCACGGTTCTGAGATCTTGAAGGAGACGAAACTTCCCATTTTTCTTTTTAATAACAAATACAGGTGTATTATAAGGGCTGGTGGATGGTTCAATATGGCCTAATTGCAATTGTTCATCCACCAGTGCATGAAGGGCCTGTAGTTTCTCAATGGGAAGAGGCCATTGATCAACCCATATGGGGGTGTTAGTTTTAAGCGAAAGCTTAAGAGAAAATGATGACATGATTTTAAGGAATATTCAAGGTAGCGTTTAGTTGAGAAAGCAAGTCACGTCCCCAAAGATTAATAAACAAAGGTAGAACATAAGGTTTAATATAAGCAGTAAGAGAAGAATGAGAAGTAGATGCAAAAAGCCACTTGGTGCTAACCTTGGCCGATTGAGCGCCGCCCACACCTTGCACTGAAGGAGAATCAGTCAAAGGCCAGGAGGAAGGCCATTCAGATTGTTGGATGACAGAGACGTCAGCTCCAGTATCGACCAGTCCTGTAAAAGGACGTCCATTAAGAGAGACAGTAAGCAAAGGCTTATTAGGTTGGACAGGTTGATGTAAAGCATAGACTGAAGAAGTATCAGAAGAAGGAAGAATTAAAAGAGTTGCAACAATAGTATCTGCAGAAAGGTGGAAGCATCGGTCACCGATGCCAGCGAGTGAAATATTTTTTAAGGAGGAGGAGTCATAAAGAAAAGGAGCGGCAACCACACCCTCAAGGATGAGGGTGGAGTTAGACATGAGCAAAAGTGGTTGAGAAGGCGGAAGTGGAGTCAATAAGGTAACTGACAGCGGGAGGGTAAAGACTGAGCCAGGATCATCATAAGTGAATGCTTCTGAAAGTGCCACCGGATAGGCGGTGGGTAAAGAAAGCATATCAGGGGACGGAACATGCACCAAAGGGTGCCGAGAAGCAATAGACAAAAAAGGAGGATCAGCCTTTGGAGTGGGGTTAGCTGAGGACCCCGAAATTAGTTTCCCGAGTGAGAGGTCTCAGGAGGGGGGTTAATACGGCAGTGCGAAGCCCAATGAAAGCCTTTGCGACAGCGAGGGCAGATGGTTTTTGGCTTCACCGTAGGGTTGGGGGGTGGCCCCCGAGAGCCCCTCGGTTGGCCTCCACCGCCTGGGAAATGGCATTGACTTTTAAAATGACCAGGCTTTCCGCAATTATGACAGTTGCCTGGGCGGGAGAGAGCAAGTGTGTCAGGTACCGTAGCAGCGGGCGGAGGAGGGAGAGCAGCGGAAATGGAGGAGGAAATAGCAGCAGCAAGAGTGCCCATTTTATGAGACGTCGTGCCAATGACACGACAAAGTTGCAAGAACTCAGCGATTGTCACGCCAGGTTTATTGGCAACAGCTTGTAAAACTTTCTGACAATCCTCATTCGCATTAGAATAAGCCAATTTCACCAAAAGTTCTTTCCTCGCAGCCTCATTGTCAATTTGTCTTTCTAAAGCAGTCTGCAAGCGACTGATAAAGGAAGAATATGATTCATGAGGCTCTTGCATAATTTTCAAAAAGGCTTGAGTAGCTTCAGTGGAAGAATCATCTACTCGTTTTAAAGCAGTCATGGCGAGTAAATGAGTCAAGGCGTAGGCGCGGCAAGGACAATTTTGTTGTTGAATAAGAGTAGAAAATGCGCCAGTGCCTTTGAGATGGTCAACAGTAACTTGAGCCGGGAGTCCTTTGAGGACTTCGGCATCAACCAATTTTTCATATTCAGACAACCAGACAACATATTGAGCAGGAGTCATCAACATAGAGAACAAAGTTTTCCAATCATACAAAAGCATTACAGTGGTGGAAGATACAAGAGAGTCCAACAAACCTTGGGTGTAACGAGACTGTAAACCATAGGCGGTAACTGCTTCCTTTAGATTTTTTAAGACACGTAGTTCAATGTTGGAATGGACAGGGGGGCCGGGAGCACCCGGCACAAAAGTAAGGGGATAGGCGGCAGGGAGATCGGAGGAGTCAAGGGAAAAGGAGGGGGAGCGGAGAAGGGAGGAAATGTGACCGCCCTGGGAGGGAGAAGGGGGAGAACAGGCAGGAGAAGGAGAAGGGGAAGGAGGAGGACAATCAGGAGCCGTAGGTGGAGGATAGGGAGGGGGAGGATCAACAGTTACAGGAGCAGACAAAGAAAGTTTATCAGAAGAGGGAGTAGAAGGGGGAGTTGTAGGAGAAGGGAGGGAATCTGTAGGATAAACAATATTAAGGGCGGCTATAACAGCGCGCCAGGAAGAGAGAACACCAAAGGGAGCACGAGGAGAAGAGTGAAGATAAGAGCCAAGGCGTTCCCATGTGGAACGTTTAAGAGTTCCAGTATCGGGATAAGCCGGGCAGTGTTGATAGACATAAAAAAGAAGTTGATCAATATCAGATTTGGAAAGAGGATAGACAGTGGTGCTGTTAAGTTTCTGCAGACGATTGGCTTTCTTGATTAAAAGGGAAAGTTCATCCCTATGAAAGGCATGAGACTTTGAGAGTGCGGAGCCCATACTCACGATGCGCAAGCCCGACAGGTGCTTGAGATGAGAATCAAGGCGCCGAACACGTAGACACGAGACTCGGCGTGGGACGTCCGAAGGCAATTCGGCACGTCGGGGTCACCAGTTGTGATTACGCGGCTGGCTGCCACGCGGCGACGACCTCGTCTGCTTTTGGGACCCTCGCAAGGGTGCACCTGAGCTAGGCGTTGGGACCCCTGCAGGGGTGAGTCTGAGTTAGGCTTTGGGACCCTCGCAAGGGTGAGCCTGAGCTAGGTGGGTCCGGCTCTGCTAAGGAAACACGGACACCATGGTGTGTTGGAACGCATCAACCAACTCAGCGAGATGCCAAAAGAACCCCGACTGGCTGATTGAGACGGTATTTATTAAGGCATGCAAAAGGGTTATCGTAATACAGCATATGATTACATGATTGGTTAAATGCTTGTTGCAGGGCAAAACTTAAGCAGGTTAGAAGCTTTCCATAGGATGTGGTTTTCTCTCATGCCCGGAGTTCTCCGGACAGGCTTTGTGGTTTAGCGTTTCAGCGTAAACAACAGGTGCTTAAGCGCAACAAAGGATGTGGTATTTAGTGCCGTTGAGCATGTTAGCTACAGTTCACAATTACCGACCTTTATCAGGCTTGGAGAGCTGCCAGGCCAATATCTTCCAAACACCACTCTGTAGCAGACAATACTTGGCAAGAAGTCAGGAACAGATCTTCACTCTAATGAATTGAACTAATTGTCTCCTGCAAACTCCACTCCCCTTTCACTACTCTTTATTCCCTATGGGAGGGGGCCATTCACCATTCACCTGTGGCCTTACTCCCAAGTCAACCCTTGTTCCTTAGCTGTTCCTTTCATCTGGCAACTCTGTGCATGCACACCCAGGGAACAGGCTCCAGCTGTTCGTCTGCCTCACTGATGTCTGACTCTGTATGCAGCTGATAACTGTCGGACAGCCCTGGCCCCATCTCTGCCTCTGATGCAGACACCTCATCAGAGCCTTCCCCAGACTCCAGGACTGGCCCCTCTTCCTCACCAATCCCCTCACTGTCCAAATCTGCTGCCAGCTTTGCTGGTGGGTCACAACAATCAGAAAGTTCCAGGTGGGTTTTGAAAGTGCAGTCCTTTCTCACTCTTTGATGATATTTAAGCATATTTTGTTTCGAAACTGAAAGGCACATGTACATAAATCCTCCATCAAATGACCCTTTCAGCAGCTTGTGAGAAACATTTCGTACACACATTTTCTAACAGCTGGTGGCCCTCTGACAGGGGACGGGAGGACCAAGAAGTCTCTCTCTAGTTGTTTCCACCATTTCAGAGAAATTGTGCCAGATTGATTTTGGAGAAATGAATATTTCCAGATTGTGTTCATAGTAATCTCTCTCTCTCTCTCCCTCTCCCCCCACGTCTCTGTCTCTCTCATGAGAGAAAGGGAGAGAAAGAGAGTGACATACAAGTGGTCCTTGTTTAATGACCACTGTTCAACAACTGCTTGAACGTATGATAATTTTGGATAAGTGGTAATCACAATGAACCTCCTACTTACTGCTGATACAACATTCCTACCATCCAGTGGTGGGTTGCAATTTATTTTACTACCGGTTTTCTCGTGCATGCACTCGCACGCTCATGTGTGCGCGCAACACTTCTGCACATGCGCAGAAGCGTCCAGGTTGATGGGTGGAGCTTCCCACTGCTGCCACTACTAGTTCGCCCAATCCGGGGCAAATCAGCAGCCACCCACCTCTGCTACAGTCACAGGATGGCAATTTCTGACATTTCCTGCTGGTTTCTTCCAAGCAATGTCAGTGGCAAAGCTAGCAGAATTCACAGACACATAAGGTCCTCGGTTAACAACCCATACGATCCTCAGTTAACAATGGCAACTTGGGTTACTGGAACTCCTATCTATAAGCAGCACAATCATGTGGTTATTCAACTTATGACCGTGTGACTTAACTATGGAATTTCCAGTCCCATTTAGCATCATTAAGCAAGGACTATTTGCATTTCTTAAATGAAAAAGAGAGAGCGTTGGCTTGCCTCCTTGGATGATTTTCCTGCCAAACCTGAATTGTAAAAAAATGCATTTCAAAAGAGGACTTACTTAGTCCTGTTCCAAACACTCATTTACATAGGAATGAAACGCTAAATTCTGCTTCTAAAAATAAAGACAGTGCAAAGAATCCACATGCCTTGTATTATTGCCTGGAATCTGTTAAAATAATAACCCAATTTGAAGTGCATTAAAAAAAAATGAGTCTACTTCAGCCAAGTCACTGATGTGGTGTCTTCCTAGCAATCAATTGCAAATGATTCAAGAATAACCCTGATACGGGATAACAAGAAGTGTTTGTTTACCATCTGTCTTCCTAAAGTGCTTGGGCAACAATATACCTGATCATCTGGCACTTTAAAGTAAACCAAATGATTTTGATATATAGACAGAGATTTTTTTCCTCAAAGCAATGGCCAGGGAGAGAGAGGGAGAGAGGGGGGGAAGGAGAGAGGAAGAGAGGAAGGGAGGGAAGGAGAGACAGATACAGAGAGGGCGGGGAGAGGGAGAGAGAGGGAGAGAATCTTTTATATTTTCCCTGAATCCATAAATGCTGTCAGGCTCCAGATTGCAAATGGATGTTTACAAGAGCGATGTTTCGCTCAGATGCCCTGACAATCTTTAAAAGGGGCATTTGCTTAACATTTAAAATTTTAAAGCCGGAAGATTGCCCTTTGTGGTATTTATTTTAGTCAAATGATTTTTGTGTTTTGTGACAGGCTGTAGAAATAGCTGTTCAAACAAATGAAGCTTCCTCCACATGAAGACACTCCAGTTGCCCTGTCTAACCTGCCTTGAATGTCGGCCATAGCAAATCGATTGTCCCGAACCATTCTACCTTCCCAGAGATAGGTCTGTTCCTGTTGTAACTAACTTTAAACCAAGGTCCAGCTTCTTTCAAATGAGTACTGAGCCTGTCTTTTCAACACGTTTAAGGTCTTCCAGAAAACTACCATGCCTAATATATACCAGCATTACATGAGCCACTGTATTGGCAGAATGCAGATGTCCTATCTTTTCAGGAGTCCAGCCCAAAATGGAGGGGAATGCACAGGGAGGGCCTAGGGGTAAGGAACATGCTCTGCCACCCCCTTGCAAAAAAAACAACAACCCTTCAATTGGCCAATAGGAGCTAGGCAGACAACAGCATTCTTGGCATAATCAGTGAGCCTTTATAGATGTTTCAATCTACAATATTTGTGTTGGGAAATAAGAGAAACGCTGCCTATGAATAGAAACACCAAAGATAAATTATAGCTGTCATTCATGGGTTGGGTTTGAGACCAAGGCTGCATCGTGTGGACCTTTAAAAATGGTTAGCGAGCATCCTCAGTTGGAGGTCCTACAGCGCTGAGCTAAATCCCAAAGTCAATGGGTATATTGTTTTTAAAAAAAAATAATATTCTGCTCTTTGTTGTGAGATTATTTAAAAAGTCAGGCAGCTGAGGAACATATCAGTTTTCTGTAGTTTGTAGAGATTTAGAAGGATTGAGGAGCCGCCAAAGTTAAGGAACAGCATACTGAAGCTGCATATTTCATATACGTTTTCTGCTTTCTTCATTTCCATGTTATAAAATAGAACGGACTGTGCGATCCTCTCTAGTTTAAAAAAAGCCACATAGTTTTCTGCAAAATTTAATCAGTCTAAGATATGTTGTGGGCTTGGTGCCACATAATTTCCAACATAATTTCACTGTATGTTTATCTGTTCATCCACCCATTCTTAGGTATATAAAGGAGCCAGAAATCTGGTGGTGGTTGATAGATCATATAGCAGGGCCTGTTCTCAATATCAACTGAATATAAATGTGATTACATTTGATATTGTGCCCATTTTTCATTTGTTAGACTGCTGAGTATTTTTTAAATGGGTGGCACCCAAGCTTTTTCTCAACCGCCTTAATTTCATGAGTAGCTGATAATTCAAATTGGGGAGTAGAAATAGAGATTTAGGCAGTATTCCTAAACATATTTGTGAGGGAATAAGATGAACTAACCACAACAAGATTTTCATGTTTGGGAATCATCAACACGTCTTACAATTCCCATGCTTGTTTACTGCTTTTTTCCATACAGATTAACTTCATCTATTTTTTGGACTTTTTTTTTTAGATTTCCCCACCTCCAAAATAGGAGACCTTCACACAACCAACAATAATTAGAGATATATTCTTGAACATCTGTAGGGACAAAAGATTCCAAAAGATGGGTGATAATGATAATGTTGAGTTAGCCAATTATCGTCCTGTCTCCAACCTTCCCTTTTTAGCAAAGGTTGTTGAGAGTGTGGTGGCACAGCAGTTCCCTCGACACCTGGAGGAAATTACTTATCTAGACCCGCGCCAGTCCGGTTTCTGACCCGGTCACAGCACAGAGATGGCTTTGGTCGCGTTGGTGGATGATCTCTGGAGGGCGAAAGATGGGGGTTGTTCCTCCATCTTAGTCCTGTTAGACCTCTCAGCGGCTTTCGATACCATCGACCATGGTATCCGATTGCGTCGACTGGAGGGGATGGGGGTGAGGGGCACCGTTTTGCGGTGGTTCTCCTCCTTCCTCTCCGGTTGGACGCAATGTGTGCTGGCGGGAGAGCAGAGGTCGACCCTGAGGCCGCTCACGTGTGGAGTGCCACAGGGATTGGTCCTCTCCCCTCTCCTGTTCAACACATACATGAAACCGCTGGGTGAGATCATTCGAAGATTCGGGGTTGAGTGCCATCTGTATGCAGATGACACTCAGTTGTACATTTCTACCCCGAACCACCCCAACGAAGCCGTCGAGGTGATGTCCCGGTGTCTGGAAGCCATGCGGGTCTGGATGGGCGACAACAGACTCAAACTCAACCCTTCCAAGACGGAGTGGCTGTGGCTACCGGCGCCCCGCTTTAGCCAATGTGTTCCATCTCTGGCCATCGGGGGGAACAACTGCCCCCAGTGGATAGGGTACGCAATTTGGGCGTCCTCCTAGATTCCCGGCTGTCACTAGATGATCATGTGATGGCCGTGGCTAGGGGAGCATTCCACCAGGTTTGCCTGGTGCGCCAATTGCGTCCCTTACTAGAGCGGGACGCCCTTTGCACAGTCACCCATGCCCTAGTGACTTCTCGCCTTGATTACTGTAACGCTCTCTACATGGGGCTCCCCTTGAGATGCACCCGAGGGCTCCAGCTGGTCCAGAATGCAGCCGCGCGGGTTATTATGGGGAGTACTAGGTACTCCCATGTAACACCTTTCCTGCGTGAGCTGCACTGGCCACCTGTGGCCTTTTGGGTGCGTTTCAGGGTGTTGATCGTCATCTTCAAAGCGCTCCATGACTTGGGACCTAGTTATTTGCGGATCGCATTCTACCCCATACATCCCTGCGACCAATCCGCTCTCACAGAGAGGGTCTCCTCCGGGTACCTTCCGCTAAACAGTGCGGGCGGGCGGTGCCTAGGAGTAGGGCCTTCTCTGTGATGGGCCCAACCCTCTGGAACGACCTCCCCCCCGATATTAGAACCACCTCTGATCTCCGCTCCTTCCGCATGAAACTCAAGACCCACCTGTTTCGAGTAGCTGGTCTGGCCTAATTATAATTATAATCGTAATTGTATTTAACATCTATTACTAACTTTCCTGGATGGCTTTTTAAATTTTATATTGGGGTTTTAAATGGGTTTTAAAATTGTTTTTAATTATTTAAATTGGTTTTGGGGTTTTATATACAGACAGTATGTGTGTGTTGTTTTTGTTCTATGTCTTATGTTATGTTCTGTTGTTTTGATCATGAACGGTCTGTACACCGCCCCGAGTCCCTACGGGGAGAGGGGGCGGTCTATAAATTAAATAAACCTTAAACCTTCTCACATAAATTCTTAAACTTTAGACCAGGGGTGTCCAAACTTGGCAACTTTAAGACTTGTGGACTTCAACTCCCAGAATTCCCCAGCCAGAGCCCTGCTTTAGACATTGGAGCCAAGTCTGTAATAGCAGCATTTGCAAGATGGTGTTATTATCCAAGTGTGGTGATTTTGATGTCATTGTGGATCTGCTGGTGGTATTATCACCTAGCCAAATCTGATTAGCTTAACTGTTCTTGGGGGTATTTAATATCAGTGATTTTTTAAAAAAAAAATGGGTGAAAAACATAATGGTATGCTATGCTATGACGATGGTGGCATGAACACAATTTTTCATTCCTGCAGCCAGCATTGCCAGAAAATACATATAGAAGCAGAAGAAAATAATTCTGAAATAATTGATATGATTTAATGACACAATTTAAAGCGGGGTGGCAGAGTGTTTAGAGTGCAGTACTGCAGGCTGCTTCAGCTGATTGCTAGCTGCAGTTTGGCAGTTCAAATCTCACCAGGCTCAAGGCTGACTCTGCCTTCCATCCTTCCGAGGTGGGTAGAATGAGGAGCCAGATTGTTTGGGGCAAGAGGCTGACTCTGCAAACCGCTTAGAGAGGGCTGTAAAAGCACTATGAAGCGGTATATAAATCTAAGTCCTATAGCTATTGCTATTAAGCCAGGCACAAGGTGTTTCCCAACAAAAGTTCTGAAGACTTTCCCCAACACTCATTTAACCACCTCCCCTCTCCCAATCCGTCCCCATCTATATTTAGTCCTCAGTTAAAGAAAGATGCCCAAGTATGAGAAAAAGGCATGAGGAAAGGAATTGAGGAAAGTCAACTGGTTCAGGTTCTTTGCCCAAAACACTCTTCTTCATCGTCTACCATCTGCGTGATCTGAATTGGCCTGCTTCCCAAGATACAGCTAGTCTGCACTTAGATTTGAATTGGTGACTTCAAGGAGGATCCTGTCGGCCTATAGGCCTTGCCTGAGAATAACACTTAGCTCTCCAAAGTATTTTTCCCCAGTGTACTTTGCAGGAGTGAAACATGTGTGAATGACATCCACATCAGGAATGAAGAATGTTCACTCTAAATATAACAGTCTAAATAAAGTAGTCTAAATATATAGTCTAAATAAAACAGTCTAAATAAAAACAAATTCCCTTCTTAATTAGGGCTCATTCCTTTCGCAGAGCTGATGTCAAGTCCTCGAAGCCCCTGGTTGTTTAAAATTCCGTAGGAAAAACAAGAAAAATTATACAACTAAATGCATGTACACATCCAGGCAGACTTAAAAGTGAAAAAGGCGGCTTCTCTTAAACCTATTTATTTAGAAAAGGTTTCATTCATTTACTTCAGCTGGGTTTATGTCTACATTTGAGGTTTTAGGTTCCACAATTCTTCTTACGAATTATATAAGGATATGAGGCAAAAAAAAATCAGCAAAATGCTCTAAGAAAAAAGGAAAGCAACTGTGGTGAGCAGAGTTGGC
Organism: Natrix helvetica; assembly: GCF_964273705.1. Classification (NCBI taxonomy): domain Eukaryota; kingdom Metazoa; phylum Chordata; class Lepidosauria; order Squamata; family Natricidae; genus Natrix; species Natrix helvetica. The sequence goes on from NC_138552.1 coordinate 153,199,194, forward strand.
ATCAGACTCGGACAGTGAGGAGGTTGGGGAGGAACCTGGTCCATTCCTGGGGTCTGGGGAAGGCTCTGAGGCAGAGAGGGAGCCAGGGCCATCCTACAGTTATCAGCTACCTTCAGAGTCGGAGATAAGTGGAGCAGAAGAACAGCTGGAGCCTGTTCCCAATGTGTGCATGTGCAGAGCTGTCAAGAGAAGGGAACAATTAAGGAACAGGGTCAACTCGGGAGTAAAGGTACAAGTGGACACTGAATGGCCCCTCCCATAGGGAATAAATAGGAGCGAAAGGGGAGTGGCGTTTGCAGGAAACAATTAGTTTGTTTATTAGTGTGAAGATTTGCTTATCAGAGTTCGTGCCTCACAGAGACTCCTTGCCAAGTATTTCATTGTACAGTGTTGCACCTGGAAGCTCTCGACCTGGCAACTCTCCAAGGAATGATAAGGTCTGTGGTTGCAATTCACCCTTGAAAGGCTTTTTGCAGGGACTTTTCTGTATGTGAATGCTAGGAATTCACATTAGCCAAATAAAAAGGGTGTTTTTTTTTCACGACAAGGAGTCTGTTTCATGATTTTTTGAAGCCTAGGTCAGAACAGCAACTGTAAGCAAAACAATTTGTTGGCAAATCTCTTTGTGGGTACCATTGGTAGCCAATTTCCGTTTCAAAATTTGAGCACAACCAACTCTTCAATCCACAGGTAACCATCCCAAACTACCAGTGATGCCCAAATGATGAAATATACATGAAACACACATGAATGATGATATACCACAATGCCAGCTCTGCTCTTTCCTATTTGCTCCAAAACATCACACCCAAGGACAGAAGGCTCAACAATTGTGTCCCTACGCTGTGATGTGTGTTTCACCATTGGGGGGGGGGGGGGGAGTCTGTATCCTCCCTAGCAGTTGCCTATGGCTTCAACATTGGCATATTTCTGGTTTCTGAATCTGCCATAGGAAACCCCATAGCGAGTATTGATAGCTGAAATTACCTTCTTCCTCAATATTTCAGTTGATGTTTCAAATATATTTCAAATGCTTTTAAATGGCAAATATTTCCTAGATGAAATTCACTAATCATTTGTCTATATATGAACATAAATATCCCCACCCCCACACAAGCAAACTTGATGCTTTATTCCTATTGAACAACATTTCTACTGAAAACATCTTCTCTGTGTGGTAAATGTTGAGTTGACTGTTGAGGATGTGACTTAGTCGGACCGTTGGAAAGTCCTCAAAGCCACTTTCCTTCCTCAGCCTATCAATTGATAATGCAGGGACACCCCAGGGCAGCTTGCTGGCAATTTCCTGCATTAACATTGTAAAAGAATTTGCCAAATTGAAGCTACCATTTCATCACCTCACACAATCTTCAAGAGACGGAAAGCAAGAGAAAATTAGAAAACTTCCACTCAAACACTGGAAATGGCATACAGATAAAGGCCATTCCTTGGCAAAGTATTATGGCACCTGAACATTATGTGCAAAGCAACCTGGTTTACTTGGTGGCAAGATCTAGAAACTGCATTCAGAAATAATAGCTGATCTTTGGGCAGTATTAAAACATGCACCTCCTTCATGAAAAGACTCCTTCACAATCTACAACCGCCCTGCCCCGAAAAGAAATATTTTAATCAGTGAGCAAATCTATTAAGAAAGCAAACTTACCACAAGCCTTGCTCAACAACTTCTGGAAATTTGGGGTGGGGTGGGATTTAAGTAAGAATAATTTGTATAAGAATAAAATGTGCTTGCTATTGTAGGAAGTTAGTACCCACCCCTCTCCTAGAAGAATGAAATATCCTAAGGAATATTGAAAAGGCATAATATTATATTTCCCTGGATAAGAAATGGAGAAACATGTTTTTAGGCAGGAAACAGACTCACTTTTAATAGCCCCTGCCTGTCTCAATGGGCCATTAAAATGTCTGGGCCAGTCCATTCTACATAACAAGATCTCCCCCTTCAGCACCAGGGTGATGGGATTAAGGCATTATAGTATTAGCTCTTTACCCATCTCACCACAGGGCACCTGGGAAGAAGCAATGCTCAACCAAACTTAGACTCAAAACACAGCCTAGATAGTTGCCCCTGCATGGCCTCATGGGAGACTGACAACAATCAGAATACAAGATCAAGATCAAAGGCCAGAGAAGGCATCAAGCCAGAAACTTTCAGCATCTCCTCCTTTTCTTCTTCACCCAACATCTGGAAGCATGTGATCCCCCTTTTCTCTTCAGAAGCTCCTGTCCACCATTCAACCATCTTTCCATGCAGCCTCCATGTTTCCAGTGTCTTTTTCTCCACTTGGAACTGAACCCAAATGGACATTTCTTCCAACACTACCCTGTCAAATAAGTCTATTGTTATATTACAATATTGCACCCCCACCGTGTTATAAAAAACCTTGCAGCTTAACGTTCTCTTGATTAAAGCTGCAGCTAGATCCAAATTCTTTTCTTTCTAATGAAATAGGACAACATTATATTACCTGGTTCTTTCTTCTGCCTGTTGGCATTGCAAAAACTCACCTGAGTCTAGCTGAGGCTACCAAGCAAGCGGAAATACACAAGCAGCACCAAAATTGACAGTGAATGCTAAAATAAATCTTGCTGTGATTTATATAGCTTTAGCTGATGTAGTTTAGGAGCAATATTGGCTTAGCAGGATCAAAACACCTCCAGTTTGGAAGAAAAATTGTGATGTATATCTCAATGTATAGGACAAGGAGATTCTTAAATCTTGATATAGATGTTATAGGATCCCCATGTAATCCTTAAACATGAAGTGTCAGAGCTATGATTGGCAAAGGGTAAATCATTGGCTAAAGACAAAACAGGTGCATCTAAAAAGACATCAGAAATGGCCCAAAGTCTATTGACCACTGAAAAGGTTGGAGAGAAAAAAAATCTTAATAGGAAGATTGACAGACAGACAGAGAAAGGGAGGCAGGCAGGCAGATTTGACTTCTGGGCTCTCTAGCAGGTGCACTGTTTCATCCAGTTAAAGGTTTCAGACTCAAGAGTTTTAGTAATATATAGATGGGTGCATGTATGCATACACAAACATGTTTCCATTTTTGACAAGATAGATGAAAAACAGCATTATAGAAACACCTGAACATTACATTTTAAAATAGAGTTGTGCATACTATTCAGAATCCTAAATGTACAATCATTTTAAAGAAGAGATAGAAGAAGGAATTCTAAGAACTTGGGGCCAGTTCAAACATTTGTTGGACAGAGTTCTAATGCTTGACTTGCTTATGTCAGTTCAACTTTATGTGATAACCTGAGATGCAAGTGGACTATTATTCATGCCAACAGCCTAGGTACTTGCAGACATTGTGCAAAATAAATTGGGCTGGAGCCAACAAATGAGATGTCCCAAAGATGGTTTTTCAGGAGGCAACTGGACTTTCTTGTAACAGGATCACCTGAAGCTCAGATAAACCTCCAAGTGCTTCAATGACCATCTAAAAGGATGCAAATTTCCAGCTATCTGCAAAGAATATAAATCTTTCCATTCCCCACTATCCTGTCAGAGCTGAAGAAGCTTCTTGGATGAGAAGTGCAACATCGTCAAAAGAAAAAAAAAACAAAGTCCAGTTGCCTCCTGAAAAAGCACCTTTGGGACAACCATGAGCTGGATGACTGAGAATCTTTACAGACTTTCAACAAATGAGATATTTTTTCATTAGTTATCAATTAAATCAATGAGAACTTCGCTTAGCCTTGACTATTTTCTCACACTAACTGTGAAAGATGAAAAAGAAAGCAATTTAATCAGCCAGCCAGCTTGCCTTCCTGGCTGCCTGCCTAGTTATCTACTCACCTACTTACTTACTTACTTACCTACCTACCTACCTACCTACCTAATCATCCACCCATTTATCATCTATCCCTCTACCTACTCATTTATCTCTCATAGTATTTTCCTTGTCCTTATCCTGCTCAAAGAATGTGGTAAAGTTATTGTCAGGTGTTATTTTAAGTTGGATAGTTACCCTCTCTCTTGTCTATTTCTTAGGAAAATGAATGAAGTAACAGCTTGAATAAATATCTATGACTGTGCCATTATTTCCACTTTTAATACGGAAATGAGCTAAACTAACTATATGTTGATCTAAACTCTCTCAGAACTTGTAAATATGCCATCTAAATGAAGAAAGGTAGATGTTATAATCTCAGTGATTTCACTGTGTGAAGACATGGGGGAAAATCTTAAAAGCAGAAGATTAAACCAACTGGAAAAGATCTGAGTCTGGAATAGCTGGTTGGCTAAATGGGCTATTACATTGTATGTCATACTTAGCAAACTGCCCTGGCAGTTGCTGAATCTTTTATATAGCTCTGTTCATGAGCTATCTTTTGAAGTATGGATATATTCCTGCCAATTTGGAAGAGCAAGATGTAAAATGAGAGGAAAAGGCTAGAAGTCCCATAGAAGTTTCTGCTGGCAATTTGGAGAGATAAGCAGCTTCAAGACTGGACATTTTTAGGAAGAAATGCAGTGTGTGCGTGTGTGCACACAAACACACATTCACATGCATATATGCAGGAATATGAGAACTGAACTCTTCCTTACTGCACATACTTTCCCCGTATAAGATACATCATCTACTGATTTCATTTTGTTGGTTTCTACAATGTGTTTACCCTTGCAGACATAATTAACACACTAAAACTGGAAGCATACTTGTTTAAAAATCTGTACTGGTTATTCAAAAGCCATCTGTGCTTCAGATATTAAAGTCTCTAATCCTTCTAAAGCATCCATCCCCTCCCAACTGCTTATTTAACTGAGCTGTAAAATACATGAAATATGCTAATAATGAAGCAGTATAAGCTTGGGGAAAAAATTATCATGCAATGTCTCTCCCCCTCCCCCACCTTCATATGCACACACAAACATCCACTCACAACAAGAGAGCACATTTGTATTAGGATCACAGTCCTGACAACATATAGATAACCTAATATTCTTCCCTGGAAAACTCTCCCCCCCCCCTCAATTAATGGGAAATAAATGACTTTGTTGTCAGGAATGAACAATTAATGGCATTGAAATGATTCATTCTTCTGAATGCTGGCTAGTGTATGTAATTGGTTTTGCATACTGATGAAATGGAATGCACAATATTTGCAGCAGTGCAGGACAACTGCTAGAAGCACGGTGGCAAGAGAGAACAATTGTTTACTAGGAAAAGTCGAGTGCTGGTACACAATTTCTAGCTTTATCATTTCAAACAGCTTGGGCAGCTGGAGATGAAACAATGTCATTCCACTGCGTCCTAGTGGAACCAGAGTGTTTCATCCCTGCTCTCAAGTGTTCCATTCATTATCAACCAACAGAAGCCACTGGCTTGTGGAAAAAGGCAGACTGATATGAAGTAGATGTTACTCAACTGTGTAAGTACGGCTGCAAGGATACTTGGGAGCAATAGAAGAGGTGAATGTCAGGGTTTCAAGTAACACCCCTAACGAAAGAAGAGTCCGAGGCTTGAGTTTCCTCAAAGTTCCATTTTATGAGAAATGTCCTATTGGCACATCTGGGAAAACCTGAATCTGAAAGTTTCCAGATTTTCCCCAACCCAAGTGAAAGTTCAAGTCCCTTCCCAGCACCCACATGTCCATCACATGGTCTAATCAGGCACCGTCCCAAATGGATGCCTCCCAGTCACCTCATCACAGCTGCAGGGCAGGATGGCTTTGACTTTCTGAGAAAGAATGTTATTTTGACTAGATATCATCGCTCCCATTTTCCCATAGTAGAAAATATGACAGGCCTCGAGTCCCAAAGGTAAAAGATGGCTTCCAGGTCTGACAGGGAGCCCAACCAGTGAGGCAGTATATTGGGGTCTACTGAGGAAGCAGAGAGTTTTCTTTAAGAGTGGCTTTTTATTTTTATTTTTTATTTTACGCTTGAGTATTCGTGGGTAGGAAGTGTGTTCATCCTTCTGCATTGGACTGTCATCAAGACCAAGTTTGGTTTGTTTGCCCTCCTGATCCCTACCTATCTACAAATGATTAAGAATAGTATTTTTAATATAGTTATTTATTTTTTTATTCCTGAAGAAAACATTGTTGTTTTGTCATCTTGACTTACACCCATTTGTTTAGTCACCATTCGAAGTTACAGGGGCACTGAAAAAAACAGGTTGTTTTTCACACTTATGACTGTTGCAGCATCTCCGAGATCAGATGATCAAAATTTGGACCCTTGGCAACTGGCATCTATTTATGACAGTTACAGTGTCCCCAGCCTCCCTCCTGTGATCACCTTCTGTGAAATTCTGACGAGGAAAGTCAGCAGGGAGGTCGGATTCACATCATGGTGGTGCTACCAACTGAAGTCCTGCAGTGGTTCATTTGACAATTGTGGCAAATATGGGGGTAAAATGGGATAAAATACACTTAACATCAGTAAGTTGAGGACTACCTGTTCTCTGTCATTTCTCCCTACAGACCACAGAAATATTGCCAAGGTGGCAGCTTGTGCTGCTGCGTTCCCTCTTCCATTCCTGCTCCTGAAAGTACAGATATAAGCAGAGGTGGGTTTCACGTAGGTTTACCACTGGTTCGCCCGGCATGCATGCTCATTTCGTGAGTGTGCGTGCCTTCCATGTATGTGCATGGCCTTCGCATTGCGCTTTGCTGACATGCACGGCATGCATGCATGTGCATGGCTTATAAAATGTGGCTAAATAGGACAGCATAGAGCCGGGGACGGTGGGCAGGTCAGGGTGCGAAAAGCTGCGCACATGCATGAACCAATCCGAACCGGTTGAATATAAGTAAGCAAGACTTTACAAAATGAAGTTCAAGTATTTAGTGCTGGAGGAAGAAGGGAGGGGGGGGGGCAGTGAGATGCCACTAATCTTTTCTTTTGCAGAGTGGGAGACAAACATATCCCATGAATAATCAGAACCTGGTTTTGAGCTTGTCAATCTCACCCTCCTCCTTGCAAACAGCCGCTTGGCTCATCCTGAAGTCAGTAAAGGCCAGGCCAGAACTGCAGGAGCTGCAAAGCTGCTTTCGGCTGCCAAGACAGATTGCACTCGGTCTGGATTTGTGCACGAGTGGCACAGATCTACATTTTAGCACAGGTTTTGTTTCCCTTTGGGTTTGTCTGGCAACCCCAGTACCAGCTACAGGCGAAGGGTTCCCGACTGCAATCTCACACCTGCTTGTATAGAGCCCAGACAAACTTGCCGATGTGGCCATTGTGCCTCCTCCGTGGAATGCTAGAAGCAGACAGCAGCTGCTAAATTGAAATGCTGACATTGAAATACAGGGGAGCACTGCACTGCACTGCTCAGGTGGCGGTTCTGACAGGTGCTTTAAGCTCTTGCTGATTGAATGCAAGGCTGAAATAGCATTAATTAGTAAAATCATAGAATCATAGGCCTGGAAGATACTTTGGAGCTGCTCTAGTCCAGCCCCCATCCCAAGGTGGGTGTTCTTATACCATCCCAGTCAAATGGGCCTCCAGTCTTTTCTTGAAAACCTCCAGTGATATGGAGCACCCACAACTCTGTGAGGCAAGCTGTTCCATTGATTAATTGTTCTCACTGTCAGGAAATTCCTCCTTATTTTCAGGTTGGATCTTTTAATACACGGCTCCCCCAGTCCATGGCCTCGCAGTGGGCTAAGGCCCATGGGGAACCAGCCTGCACAAGTGACAGGTGCGCACCCTAAATCATCCCCTCCTCCCCAAGGGTGAAATCCACTTGACCTTTACTGCTGGCTCGGTAGCAATGTGAGTGCGCGCACAGGCATGTGCCACCTATGCACATTCACAGGACCTCCCGTGCATGCGCAGAGCATCAAAAAGGTACAGTAAGGAAGCAGCGAGGGGGGAATCTGCTGTGCCATGCGATTTAGCTAGAAAGCAGGAAATCCTGCTTTCTAACTAATATAAAACGTGTGTCACAGCTGATCGTCGGAAAAATTATTGTTTCCTTTTTTTACTTCCGGTTCAGGCGAACCGGTCCAAACTGATAGCATTTAACCCCTGGTCTTCCCCCCCAGCCACCACTGCTGCCAATCCATAGAGGTGGAAAAGTGTGGGACCGCTACTTTAAGAAGCTTCCATCAGTGACGTGCAGTGAGGTTTATAGCTGGTGAGGCAGCATTTTTTTAAGACTTGTGGACTTCAACTCCTAGAATTCCACAGTCAGGCATGCTCAGTTGCGACCTGCCAGAGCTGCGCGGAATCCGGGGCACGCTTGTCGGGCGAGGGCAGTGCAGATGGGGAGCGGATGGAGCGGAGGAAGCCTCTCCCCCCCCACCGCTTCCCGCACCCAAAAGAACAAAGGGAACCTCTGCTGCCGCCTGGGCAATCTGGCCGGCCTCTCTCGCGGCGGCTCTCTGGTGCCGAGCTTGGGAGTCCCTGGAGGAGCTGGCGGGGGCTGCAAGCACCATAGACTGGACTGGAGCCTCGAGTCTAGGGCAGCGAGTCATTCGATAGGAAACTTGCCTCTTGGAAGGAATGACTCGGCTTGGCTCCTGCTTTGTCTCTCCTGCCTCTTCGCTTCTCTGTTTGGTCGTTGGGCAGCAGATCGAAAGCGGGAGCCAGGCTGGGTCATTCCTCCCAAAAGGCAAGTTTCCCATCGAATGACTCGCTGCCCTGATGATGAGAGGTTAGGCTGTGCCTCACTTGCCTCACCTGACTGCACGTCACTGGCTTCCACCCATTGCTTTTTGTCCTGTCCCTAGGTGCTATGGAGAATAAATCTACTCCCTCTTCCCCCTGACAGCCCTTCAAGTATTGGAAGACAGCTATCATGCAACCCCTAAGCCTTCTCTTTGTTAAGCTAAACATGCCTGGTTCCCTTAGCCATTCATCGTATTTGTCTGGCCTCCAGGCTCCCTGTCATCTTTTGGACTCTTCTTTGCAATCTTTCTAGCTAGCATTTTTTTTTTAAATCAAGGTTACCAGAAATGGATGCAGTATTCCGAGTGTGGACTTACCATTGGTAAATCCAGTAAAACACCAAGATGCCGCTTGTTGAGCCAGGTACTGCCAGAGCATGGAGGAAATTAGAAGTTGATGTTGTTATTCCCCAAGGGAAGGAATGGGATGGGGGATCTTAAGTAAAGTCTTGGTGTTAACTCAGTTCCTTTTGTGATTGTGTTCTGTTTTTTAACTTTATTCACCACGAGTTATACCAGAATGGGATGTAGGAGGAGAGACCAGATAAAAGCCTAAGTTTAATTCAAAGAATTCTACAATCAGAACCATCCCATTCCTGCTGCAGTGTAACAATTGCCCCCCACCCTCCACTCCAGATGCTAAAATGCAGAAAAGGAGGGCAACAAAACGGGAGGAATCAGCCTATCGCTTTGCCTGTCTGGCATTGTATACATGAGGACAGCATCATTCAGTACTGAATCCAAACAAGCACAATAGAGGCAGGACATGAACTGGGAATGGTGTCATATTTTACATGCCATTTCATGCCAACTCGAGGATTTAATTCTTCAGTGTGGAATAATCTTATATTTTACAGTAGTTGTCTTTAATATGTCAAGTGTAGATTTATATTAAGACTAGCCGATAATCTGGTGTTACCCAGGTATTTATTAAAGGGGGGGGGGAATGTCCAGAGCAAACATAATTTCTAATGTTGGATTTTTTCCCTTACCAGAGGGAGCTCCTTTGTGGGGTACTGTGAAGCTGTTACAATGGCAATTCCACTGCACTGTACAGTAGAATCCATTTTACAGCAGTACAGTAGAAGCCATTTAAAGGCACAACAGGCTGCATCTTAACAGAACACACACCTGCTGCTTCTGATAGTACCTATACGACAGATAGATAATTATTTTGCATACAGTAGTCTCTGAACCTGTGGATTTTCAGTTATTTAAAAATGAGTACCAGAAAAATCAAAGAAATAATACAGGTAACCCTTATTTAGTGATGGCCTCATTTAGTGACCTTCACAGTTACAAAAGTGATGAAAAAGTAACTTTGCAAATAGCCCTCACATTTACAACCTTCACAGGTCTATAAAATAAAGGAAAGCCGATGGTAAAATTGTGACATTTCACTTAACAACCTAGTTGCCAGTCCCAGTTGTGGTCATTAAACAAGGATGATCTGCATTAGATTAGTTTAAGAATAAGTGACTCTAATAATTTTCTTAATGTGTCAGAAAACATTCACTGATATAATTACACACAATGATTTGGGTGTATATAATATATGCATTCCTTTCAAAACCATTCTTGAACACATTTTAATATATTATTGGAATTCCAGACTATAGAACAAAAATCTGAGAGGTACAAACTTCAACATGCAGAAATAGTCATTCTTCTAAAAATCCTGATGCACTGAATCTGTCAGCCAGCCTTAAACTAAATGGACAAAAGATCTTGTGTAATAAAAAAGCAGCTTATCCTATTTTACATCTTGGGGAATGAAACCAATAGCTGAGGCAGCCCCATCGATTTTGGGAGAGAGAGAGAAAGGTGTGTGTGTGTGTGTGTGTGTGTGTGTGTGTGTGTGTGTGTGAAGATGAGTTAATATGCAGAGAAGCTATTCAAACATCTTTTTGAGTTTGTATTTCTTTCAGAGCAGATGTCAGGGAGGGTGTTTTTGGCAGGACCCACTCAGTCAAACTGTCCAGGGCTGACAGTTGCTTGCTAAAAGGATGGCTGAAATGCAAAGCATTTCTGATCAGAATATCACGTTTATCTGGAAGTTAATTACTGTGGCACCATTGGTTATTATGCAAAACCTGTGCAGCTGCATCTGAGCTAAGAGAAGTCAAAGCTCTCCATGATCTGCTGAGGAAGGATAAAGAGATTTGGGAAACTCTGCCTCTCTAACTCCTAATCAGGCTGCAGTGGGATTCCCACCAAAGGGAATCCTTCTGAAACAAAATTAAACATAGAAGATAGATATATATTCTCTCCTCTTCAGCAACCAAGGAATCCTTAATACCCCTCTTTATAATGCCATCTCCTCTCTGAGCCTTAGGAAAACTGCCCCATCTGTTGGTGTTGGGGATGAAATCTGCCAAACATGTTTGCCGAGGAGCTTAAGAGAAAGGGCAAGGAAGATGGATTGGATTTCCATTTTAGACCAGACAAGATTTCATTTCTCAGTAAACCTGTTTAAGATTGCACCGTGTAAATCAGTTCCTCTGGAAATTGGGAAACCACCAGCCCCTGTTGTGGTACTTTGCCCTGCTGGCTTGCACCTTTAACTTGGGTGATGTACTATGGTTTCTTCCTCATGAACTCAGTGCCACCCAGATATATGGTGTTGGCTGGGACATGTAGGTGAAGGTGATGGAGACTGTGATCCAACCTATTTTGGAAGTGCTAGATTGGAGAAGGCTAAGGTGGCGTCTTAAATATTTCAATACTGATGCTTTAACATTTGGTTGTTGTTGTTGTTCAATGGATCAGCACCACCACACCTGACAATTTTCAGGAAAGATAACTGGTGATGACAGAAGCACTTCTAGATCCTTAGCCCGGGCAAAACCCTTTGAAGGAAGAGAGCTTAATATTGTTACGCTAAGCACAACCTACAAATGCAAGATGGGGCTTTTGGCTAAAGCCTGGGCACTGGCATTGAATTCTTCAGTTCACATACTAAGTGCTGAAATAATAGCACGGGGCCTTTCTGGTTGTAAGGCAAGCAGGCTGCCAAATGAGTAATAGTGACACATTAAGTTCAAAGGTGTTTAGCTGCTAGCTTCAGCAAGAGCAAAACTCATTCTATTATAGCTTGGAGGGAAGAGCATTGTTACACTCAATTTAACAGTTCAGGCATCACTGTCATCAAGATACAGCATTAATGGCTGAAAAATCTACGTGAGCCCCGCCAGAGCATTGTGAAAGAGGGTGGGGGGAAAGAAAAAGAAAAGAAGGTACTGATAGCTGACAAATGTAAATGCTTTTTACATATTTGAAACACTCCTATATAACTGGGAGATATATTTATACATCACCTTTATCATGATTTCCTAGGCTTTTTTGTGTGTGCGCGCACCGTGCAATTTATCCTGTTATAAAACTGTTCCCTTTCCAAGAACAGGGAAAATAGAACTGGCTTATGCATTGCAGTTTTCATGTGTTTTAAAAATTGTTTCACAAAGTGACTATTATCACATAATAACCAAAGGCTGAATCTCTTTTGCACATGCGTCCGTTAATTCCTCAAAACATGATCATCAAAAGGTACACGTGCAGGTGTACACCTTCAAACACTTTTTCTTGGAAAGATCAAGTGCTACTTTAATTCAATCAGCAGAGATCAGTCTATGATGAGTTATTCATCCATACTAGCTGTCTCCAGATACTGCAGTGACCAAGAAATATATGTGAATTTATTAAGGTTGAAAACATCACGTTAGAAGTGTTGGAGACATTTAGGTAAAGGTTCCCCCACACATGCATGCTAGTCATTTCCGGCTCTAGGGGGTGGTGCTCATCTCCATTTCTAAATGGAAGAGCCAGTGCTGTCCGAAGACGTCTTCGTGGTCATGGTAAATGCTGAAGGCGCACAGAACACTGTTACCTTCCCACCAAAGGTGGTCCCTATTTTTCTATTTGCAATTTTGATGCGCTTTCGAACTGCTAGGTTGGCAGAAGCTGGGACAAGTAACAGGAGCTCACTCTGTTACGTGGCGCTAAGAATTCGAACCCCTGAACTTCTGACCTTCTGATCGACAAGCTGAGAATCTTAGCCACTGAGACACCACATCCCTTGGTGACATTTAGTCACGTAGAATTTGTTCATGCTAATTCTAATTACTTAACATCCATATGAAGCTGAGAAGTTCTCTGTTAATTTGGGTTAAGTACCATTAGTACACTTATATACTTAAATCCCCTTCATTGTTAGCCCAGGCCAATCAGAGGTGTCTCACAGAGATGCAAGTAGAAGTTCTGAGTGAATGCTTAGACTCAGTGGAGAGAAACAAATGCAGATAAAAATCCTATCCCATGGAACTCCAGTCTGTCGGTAAAAGTTGAGGGATCCAGTGATATCAGTTACTGCAACATCAGTTACTACAAAGCATGTCTTTTGGAATTCCTTTTAACCTCTTAAAAATAGTTATCATCTCCATCCTAAGAGGAACTCATGAAATGGGGTTTGAAAATGATAGCATTCCGAGCTTCTCCATTTTCCTCCTCCTCCCTCCTCAAATCTGGTCCTGCTTAGTTCTGTTTTGGAGGGTTCTCCTCATGTGGATGAAAGTCAAATTGACAGCGCCAAGGTTCCCCCCTCTCAAAACAAACAAACAAAACAAAACAAAACAAAAACACATTTCCAACATTTCTTTCTGGTTGCTTTATTTGCTGTCTACCTGCAGCTCCTGAGAGAACATGCAGAGTTTCACAATATTTTTCCTATATTTTGGTTTGAATATACTGCAACACATCAACCTGCTTACTTTTACTACCAAGTTTATCGACTACATAGAGGGGATGGTCTTGTTCATATTCCTGCAGATGTTTCTGCATTAACAGATGTATGACCAGATGAAAACCATCCAATCTGAGATGAACTAATAGACTTTGGAGGTTTGCCATATGGTCAAATTGTCAATTTGAAACAACTAAGTGTCCACAATTTTGTCTGTTGTAGGCCACTTCTTCATCCCCTTAGAGCGAATGCATGAATCTTACTGACAAGTAAGGTAGAGATGTAAAAGAAATCCACAATATCCTCTAAGAGTAAAATATATATAAAATTAATCAAAACAGACTCTATTGAAAGGAATATGTATCCATATTTTTCCAGATAGACCCCATTAAAAAAAACATTTAAAAGATTTGCTTGGGGGGGGGGGAACCCTTTACATTTTAAAAGGAAATTAAATCAGACAAATATTTGAAAAAAAAACATTTTGCATAGATTTTATATTAAATCTCCATATATTAGTGGATGTTCCAGGTAAAGGCTCTCCAAGGGAAAGTTGCAAATTATTATTTATTTTCTTCTATATATGTGTATATGTGCAATCAAAGTGCCAGATTTAGGAAAGCATGAAAACCATGATCTGTAAGATCTTCACCAATTTGTCCCCTTTCTCGGCTGTTACCTGCCCTTCTCCTATTTTATCTTCTGCCCTCTTTTCTTTTGTCTGCCAATGTCCTCATTCTCCCCATCTTTTCCCCACTCATACCCCACCAGAAAGAATTTGAAAGAATTTATTTTACTTTCTTCCCAAAATGTTTAGCTGAACATCATATCTACCTAACAAAAATGTGTATGTTTAATGAAGTGAATGAAGCAATGTTATGATAAATGTAGAAAACTTCCCATTTTTGTGCTGCTTCTGCTCCCCAGCATCTGGCCTTCCTGTGTTGGAGGCCGTCACAAACACCTGACCCTAACAAAGCCATTGTGTATCTTGGTTGTACTTATTAATAAAGGCCAGAATTCCAAACAAAACAGCCTAGGGTAGCCTAGTGTTTTCCTTGAAAGCGTGACCCCTCTTTTAAAAAGAATAAAAGTAGGGACTAGGTCTTGATGAGATAAGAGTATTTTTCAAGTTAATTGATGCATTTAAAGGGTTGTAGTATGGATAGTCATTTTGTAAGCCATCTTGGCCATTGGCTGTTGTTAAGGTGACCAACCGTCCTCCTTTAGGGAGGACAGTCCTTCTTTTGTAAGTTCTGTCCTCCCTCGAAAAGTGTCCTCCTACATGTCCTCCTTTTCGATATTTGAAGACTAATCTGTTGCGCGTTATGTGATGTATTTGTATTTGACATGACAATTCGTCAAGACTCGGTATAGTGTGGTATAAGACGCAATTATGAGACGCATGCGCTCCGAATGGGAGACCTTGAGAGAGAGCGCCGCGTGCAAGTGGCTTTGTTTACTTCTTACCGAAACACAACACGGCACATACGCACGCAGTAGACTCACGGCACGTTGGCAATTGAATGACTCACGGTAATTATTTCTTTCTCAGTGAATATTCAATTATACAGAGGTAAGTACAATTCACGTTTTATTAAACAGTTTTTAATGGTGTTTTTTTTACTTCATCGCAAGTATATTGAACAGATATTGAATCTTGTGTTGAATTTTTATCTAAAGAAATAGACGACAATTGTCTCTGAAAAAATTAGAAGACTGAATGTATATTTAAATTCTGAAAAATTAATACAATGGGAAAATTAACATGTTGAAATTGATAAAAGATGGGTGGATATTTTCAGCCATTTCAAAAATGAACATATTCCATGTGAACATTTATTTATACTTGTTCAATTTACGTTGTTCTGCCCTGGAACTAATGCAGCAGTTGAAAGAGTTTTTTTCAATTGCCAATGATTTTTCGACAAATGAGAAATCGAGATTGAATGTTGATACTCTAGCTGCAGCACTTGCCGTAAAATTCAATATGAAGGATATTTCTTGTTCAGATATCTCCAATATATTGTTAGAAGATGATACATTGACAAAAAATATTAATTCAATGGAAAAGTACTCATTTAAATAATAATTAACAGGCATGTAAGCATAATTACAAAATAAAATATTGCAAATGTTTTTATTATGCATATATCATATTTTAGTGTATTATTGTTGCAATGAATAAAATATTTCTTTTATTTACGATATATTTTTTCCAATTTATTTGTCCTCCTTTTCATTGTAAAAAAGTTGGTCACCTTACCATTGTGCAAGAGTTCCTCCATGTTCTTAAATGAATGCAGGAGACCCTCCATACAAATGCATAAAGGCCTCTGCTTTGTGTAGTTATAGTGAGGCTAATACATACCCTTCTGAAGAGCGGGTTGAAGTATTTCAAGAGAAAAGTCTTGCATGCATCTGTATACAATATAATTCCCTATGCTACTAGGCTCAAAATTCTCAGTTTGGATAACTTAGAACTCTGTTGCTTGCGGTCAGACCTAGGTATTGCATACAAAATTATCTGCAGTAATGCTTTACCTGTAAATGACTTTTTTGTTTTAATTGCAATAATATGTGCACTAACAACCGCTTTAAACTTAATGTAAATCATTCTAAACTTGACTGTAAAAACACTCCATACTTGGAGGGGGGCGTGCATAAGTGCACTAATGTGCCTATCGTCCATGTCACTGTATTTTTATTCTTTTATTCTTGTTCTTGTTTTTGTTTGATAAATTCTAATAAATAAATAAATACATAAAATAAAATGTATTCAGCACCCGAGGAGAGTGCGTGCCCCTCCTCTGCTAGTTGCGGTTCCTTTCACAATCTTTTGTCTTCATTTTTGTACGTTTGAGTTCCGCTGATATCCGCATCTCCAGCAATGGTACCAGATTTGCAGGCAGGCAATTGCATCCAGATGCCTTTTTCTTTAGCAGAAAAAAATGGCCAGATTATAAAACTACACGGAGGACAATTTTTGCTCTCTGTGTGTTTAGAGGTGACCTTTCCCTAGACTGTCAGTGCCAAATATTTATCACTGTAGCAGAGACTCTGAAACTCATGGATAACATTGTGAGATTTAAAAAAAAAATAGCAAAGAACTGGCTTAGATTTAATCCTAACTATTACAGCAGTTCCGATCGCTGACCATTTCAGAGAGATTATCTTCCTCTTCCAGGAGTCTCTGGCTGATAAAATGACTTCAGCAGCTAATACATTATTAACTCAGAAGAAAAAGTGAACCGCCCATTATAAACTTCTGCTTTGAATTCCCAGCAGGAACAACGCAGGACCACAAAGTCATCAGTAACCAATAGCTGACAGATAATTGATATTATATATTTGGAGCATGCCAGAAAGTTTTAAAAGCTAATTTGTCTCATATCTATTACAGGTAACCATTTCAAAATATGAATATCTCTGCCCCTCTCTCCAATTCCTCATTGTTGATCAGACTCTCTAAGCATGCAGTTTAAATATAAACCTATTTTATTGATTCAGAGTAAGTTGATTTATTCATTCATTCAATTGCTAAAGTCACCCATCCCAGCTAACTGACTCTGGGCAGCTTGCAATTTTAAACTATAAAACAATTAAAACAAGAAAACAAGCAAAACATCCAAAAATACATATTTAGCGCAGCCAAGATAGTTAACCAACTAACAATAAAGCCAAGTTGATATACAATATCAAAATGCTCACCCACTCTTATAAATAAGTAATTTTATTGCCTTTTTAGTGGGAGAGGTACCAAAATGAGATCAGAATGAGACTCTATCAAGATTTGGTTTACTGTTTCCTTCTATAAATTTGTTGTACAATGTTATATAAATGAGTACCGTGCTGGGATCTCTACCAGCAGTATGAAAGCTGCCAAAAAATTTTGTATACTTATTTACCCTTCCCTATATATTTGAAAACCAATAAAACTTTGTTTAAAAAAAAAAAGAATGAGACTCTATCCATTTCATTTGTCAGAAGAAAAAAGCACAGGCACTGAGTAATTTACTAATACATCATCAAGGCCACAAATCCACCAAGCTTGGATGCACCTCTAGGAGTAGTTTAAAAAAAACAAAACCTGAACATACACTTTATAATAAACGCGAATGCATGGCTTTTATTATCATATCTCTGCCATTCACCCCATGTTCTTGCAAAATGTAGATTTATCCACAACAACCAAATTAGATTTCCCCCAAGGTATTTATTCATGTTTGGTTTTTTTTTTAGGCTTACTGGTGCGATATACACTGTATGGCGCATAAAGATAACCAAGGCAGTGTTGGAAAGAAAGACCCTGATAAAAAGGGAATGGGGATGAATGAAGTGGAGGCAGGCTAAGAAAATAAAAGGCCAGAGGAAGGTGAGGCTCTAGCGGTTGCCATGGTGATGCAGGCATTATGATTAAGCTTTTCTACTTTCCTTAAAGGGGATGGGGCTTGATCACCGGGGCATCAGAAACTGCCACGCATCTGTGCCTGCAAGCGGGAGCAGAAAGTGGATTGTTTCTACCAGCTTAGCTTTCGACATTGGTCCTCCATGTTGTTTGGGTCCTTAAAATCTACCCTGGAAAAATAAGGAGGGAAATCATTACCTAATAACTGTCTGCACAGATAAAGAGTTTAATCTGGGATTGTATGCCTTTCTTGAATAGCTGGGTGAGACAAACAGAGTTCCTGGAGATTCTTAGGATGAATCTCAAGGGGAATAGTGGTGTTTACCAATATAGACATACTACTAACAGTAATCTT
Source organism: Natrix helvetica (assembly GCF_964273705.1). Lineage (NCBI taxonomy): Eukaryota > Metazoa > Chordata > Lepidosauria > Squamata > Natricidae > Natrix > Natrix helvetica. Next base: position 153,217,350 of record NC_138552.1, read on the forward strand.
TAGGGCTGGCCTAAAGATTCACCATCACAGGGCAAAATAGGCTAGAGGTACATCTATGGCATAGTTCCTTGCAGGCATGAAATGTTCTAATCTTCGCTACCGGTTTGGAACCAGGAATGCGCTCTCGCGTGGCTCTTCTGGTGCATGCGCAGAGCATCTGTGATGACGTCTGGGCAGGTTGGGCAGAGCCTCCTGCCACCACTATCAATTCACCCAAACCAGGGCGAACTGCAGAATACCATCTCTGGTCCTGTGTTGGCAAACCTATGGCACGCATGCCTGAAGTGCAAGCAAACAGAGCCATGTCGCTTGGCACACATGGCATTGCCCGTTCCTCTTCCGGGTTTCTGGCGTGCATACGCGTGCAACAATTAGCTGGCCTTCGTGCGTGCGCAGTGCTGGAAACTGGATGAGCTGGTCGACCAGCCGGCCAGCTGATCGTCGCACACACATGCTCGCCAGTAACCATAAGACGAGTTGGCCGGCGTGCATGTGCATGCCGAAAACCAGAAGTTCATTTTCCGGCATGCGCATGCCCCCTGAGCAACTCCTCTTCCGGGTTCTGCCGCCGAGGCACACACTTGTGAGCTCCCTTTGCCATCACTAGCATAGTCAGTTTGGTTTCGTGGTTAAGGCGTCAGGCTAGAAACTGGGAGACAGTGAATTCTAGTTCTACCTTAGGCATGGAAGCAGCTGGGTGACCTTAGGTCAATAATTTTCCCTCAGTCCAACTCACCTCACAGGGTTGTTGTTGTGGAGAAAATAGGAGGATGGTTGAATATGTTTGCCGCCTTGAATTATTTGTAAAAATAATAAAGGCAGGGTATCATCAAATAAAAAACAAAATATTGCTCTTTCCTATAGACCAGGGGTGGCGAACACGCGGCTCGCGAGCCGCATGCGGCTCCCGGCCAAAATAAATGAGGCTCTTTGCCTCTTATCATTATTTAGTATACTGTGGCTCGGATCGCGCGCTCCCTTTCGGAAGCTGGGGAGGTCCTTTGCAGGCAGCTAGAACGGGCCGCCTGCAAAAGACTTCCCCAGACTTGCTTTGAGGAGCACGGGGCGACTGAGGCTAGTTGTGAAGCCCCAAAGCCCCCACCGCCACCGGAAGAACTGCTGCCACCTCCTCCTCCTCCTCCTCTAACAGGCAGCACTGCCGGATTTGCCGCCCGGCGCTGCGGCTGAGTTAAACCCGCCAAAGCTCCAGCCGGCATCTCCGCGCGTGGCAGCGGCGCCTCCCCTCTGCTCGGAGCAGCTGAGCTCAGCGCTGGGTTACCGCTGCCTGCCCCCTCCTCCTCCTCCGCCGTGCTTTTGAAGAGCCATGAAGCTGCGGGGGGGGGGAGCAGGGGGGAAAAAAGCCTCATGGCTCTTCAAAGGCACGGAGGAGGAGGAGGAGTGGGCACGGGTTACCCAGCGCTGAGCTCAGGAGCAAATCTGGTGGTGCTGTTGGAGGAGGAGGAGGTAGCAGCAGTTATTCTGGTGGCAACTCGTACTCGTCGGCATCTTCAGCAGAAGCCCTGCCCACAATGAAGAAAGCAAAGATGGAGCAGATCCATGCAGATGACGTCGCTGCAACATGACTGGAGGAGGAATTCTGGGAGTTGAAGTCCACAAGTGTTAAAGCTGTCAGGTTTGAAGACCCCTGGGGGTTTTTTTCCCTAAAGGGTTAGGGGTGCAAGGGTCTTGTAACTTGACAGCTTTAAGAGTTGCGTGCTTCAAATGCCAGAGTTTCTGAGCCAACATTTTGGTTGCTAAGCAGGAGCCTTGTTAAGTGATACTGATATTATATAACACTTTGAATTAAGCGGGTACCTTGAAGAAATATAACTTTGAGTTTCAAATAATACTGATTTCGTTGTTGTCTTAGGTGACATCTGTGAAAAAAATTCGGGTGCTCAGGCATGAAAATGTGCCGCTCAAACACTATACTTTTCTGCTCACATCGAAAAAAAATTAGAGGGAACATTGCTTCCGGGTCTGTTTTGGCAGGTCACTGCGTGGTGTGGCTCTCTGACTCTCACAGTTTAAAATTTTGGCTCTTTTTGTCGAACTTGTTCGCCACCCCTGCTATAGACATTATATGATAAAATTATTTCTCACACATTCTTACTTCAGGTTGATTTACATGATCAGTTTGTTCCAGAATCCCACTGTCCATTCTCCTTTACTCATCACCCTGTCCCACCCCATCACTTTTCTTTGTGGGCAAACGCTTCCAGTACAACCATTTACTATGAACTGTGCAGGATTCCCCCATGTTCTTCAGTTTGCAGTCACAGTCCTCCGTGTCCCCCAATTTGTTTATTTTGTAAGTGGATATTTTTGATTATTTTGTTGTCCAATTTTTCTGGTGAGTCATGGAGCATAGAAAGAAAGGACTTGTCTGGTTCCCCGGCCCCTTTTTTTAATAGGATGAAATTGACCCGAAATTGCAGATAGTTCTCTTTCAGCAACCACAATTGTGGGTGGTAACTCAGTCGTTAAGTGAAGCAATCACTATGTGAATCATCACAATTTTACAATTTGACTTCAACTTTTCTTTCCTTTGCAGACCTGTGAAGGTCATACATGTGGGCATAGGTTGCAAAATTGCTTTTTCATCCTAATCAGTCACTAAACGGGACAGTCACTAAAGGACTACCTGTAAAACTATGTGGTGCTTTAAAAAAAAACAACAACCAGTCCTTTAAAGACGCAACCAAGGAAAGCAAAGTGCTTGGTGCTTGCTTTCTCTGCACTGATGAGAAGGATAAAGATACAGGGGAATTCACCAATCAGAAGCCATGACAAGTATGGGCTGAATTGAACTCCAGGCCATCCCCACTTGGCCACAGGTGGAACCGGGGGTTAAAATTCAGGAAGGGATTTTTTTTTAATAGCCAGTTTTATTTCTTGCCAGCTTATCCATAGCTGAAGGACTCTAGAAGAAAATTCACCAATACTGATCAATAACGTCATAATAAAAAATTAATTTTAGGAGCAATTCTGGAAAATCCTGTCAGGTTATATTAAAATCACTTGCTGCCAGTCTCTTAATATGTTAATACTTTAAGCAGGTGCAATATTTAACAAGAATTATTCTTGCACAGGTGAAAAAATGCTGGGTGCTGAGATCAATTTAGATATAAATCAACATCTACATTTCTTCTTTCTCCAAAATAATTTTGGATAGAAAAAAATACATTCTCTTTTATTTTTAGAATGTCTTTGTGCAATAAAGAATAACTCTTGAAGGTAGGTTAATTGCTAAGGTAATTAGGTGAAAGTTGCATATTCTCATAGTTACCAATAAATTGGTGAATAAATATGTATTATATTATCTAAAATAATGTATAATTTTTATATATATATAAATTATATATATATAATTTAAGCAATATTGATTGCCTAAATAATTTATTTCTAAAGAAATACCGGAGTGTCTTTTTAAATAAATCTTCCACCAAGGTATTAAGGTATGATTTCCATTTCCCACTTACTTTTTAGTTCCATTTCCCCCTTACTTTTTAGTTGTTTTTTAATCAATTAAAATGTATACACTTTCATTATTTATTCTAGCGTCTTCCAAGTTAGTATTACAATCTAAGAGAAATGTAGGTACTCTTGTACTTTGCTGGACAAAGGTATTTTGTCATCATGGCCTCCAAAATTGCTTTATTTGTGGGCAAATGGCTGCACAATTAAAGTTAAAAAATCCATAGCATTTTTGAATGGATATTTATTTTAATTTACCATGGTCCTCTATATTAAGAATTATGAAATATTAATTTCTCTAGGCAACCACATGGTGATATAACTCTTGTTTTCCTAATATAATTGCAACCTTTATTGGATATTTCCTGAGCAAAACTGTTTTGACTGAAACAAAAATAAAACGAAGCAAATGTATGACTAAGATTTTCCTTACTATAATTTCATAAAATGTTGTAGGCCGGCATTAGTGTGATATAAATGGAATATTTCATATGCCCAACCATCAAGAATGGACAAGCTGCTATTCACTGGAAGTGGATTCCTTTTGGAATAAAAATTACAAAAGGGATACACCCCCCATCATAGCAGGGAATCAAATCAAAGGAGAATGTACAAAATTGATCATTTGAAGAAGGAGAAAAGATTGTTTAAAAAATGGAACCTGAATATTGTGGCAGGTCATGCTACATCTTCTCTATCTCATAGCTTAAATGTAATTTTTCTTAACTGAACACTGTGATACTATGATTGTCAATTATCTATGCAGAAATAATTCCTTAGGATATCTCCCCCCCAAAAAATAAAAAGTGAGATTTGGCAGCAAATACAGTCAACTTTAGAATGGGAGCATACATATACAACACTCATTTGCTGTTGCATCTAAAATAGGTGGCCTTGGTCATGCAAGCTGTTTCTATTTAATAATGAACAAAGCATACAGTCCTTTTGCACATATGATAGCTTTGTTGTCGTTTCCTCCAACTCTATCTGAAGAAATATCTTTGTTTTGATATGAGGTTGCTATGCACAATATTTTTGTTTCAGGGAAAACAGTATGCTCTGTTTTGGGCTATGATAAAAGATGCCATCATCTCAGCAGGAATGTTCTCTTGTGTATAAATCATTGACTTCAGGCTCACCTTCCTTCCTTCCTCCTGCACATCCTTGCATGCATATCTATGGCTGCTGAAAAAAGGGCACTGCTGTGTACCGAAGGCTAGTCAACAGCCTGGATTGATGATGGCTGGAGGATTACTACACCTCTGACTGCTAATCAATAGGTATTGAGTGTAACCCTAGGCTCTAAATTCAACAGGGTTAATAAGTGTCTACACAAAACAATGGCCTGAAATACAATCTTTCTATTGAGTGAGCTTCAGGGGAGGTGGGAATGTTTGCTTCAGCAGCTGAAGATAAAGGCACTGGGAGACCAAGCTATCTTCTGTTCCCATTTGGCCTGGAGCATTCTTGATTTACTATGTATTCTATGCCTTTATTTTGGCCCTAGCAGAAAGAAATAACTTACAGCACTATAATCTGGACTCTTTTTTAAATAAATGCACTGCACTACAGAAGGTAGATGAACAATTCCCTAGGATCATTTCTATCGGACAAATTGGAAAGCATTAATCATACAACATGAATAAGTAGTGAATAATGGAAGGAAATGTAGCCTGTGGAGCAATTGGTTGCTATGTAGGTGGGAATGCTTTTCTGAGTAAAATCTTAATCACATCATAAATAATGTGATTTTCTAACCATTTGAAGCAGAAGCTGAAGTGTTCAAATACAGGCTTGATTTTGAACACACGAATGCTCTCTTGTTGTGTTTAGAAACCCTGACCTGCAGATATTGGTGATCCATGCACGATCAATAGCTCCTTTGTTATGTGTCGATCTGCAAGCCTATGCAAATATATGTGGAAGCCATCCTAGCTACGCTGTTGCTAGTTGACATTCAGTTTTCTGCAATTGGACTCAGGACTGAATGACTGAAGGCAATCTCAACTACTTAATTTCCTTTGCAGAAATGGAATATTCTGTTCAAGCCATAACAGATATTGCTTTGGAGTTACAGAAACAAGAGGCATCCATCACCCAACTCTTTTAATTAGAATCTGCCAAGATAACTTCTGTCATGATATGCAAATCACCACCGAGTTCCTAACAATCCATAACAATCAGTATACATTTGGAAATATTGCCTTAAAAATTATGCTGAGCTATGTTTCTTTTCATGTACATTGAAGCAAAGTGTGAATTTGGATGATTATATTTATTGCATGGAGATATATAGAGCCGTAGTGGCACAGTGGTTAGAATGTGGCATTGCAGGCTAACTCTGCTCATATTGCCAGGAGTTCAAGTCCCTCAATCTTGAACTGGCTTAAGGTGCATAAGTACACCAGCATGCCTAATGTTCCTGTCCTCCTGTCCCCATTTATTTGTACCCATTCCTTGTGTTCTTATTCAGGTTTATTCTTATTCCTGTTATCCTGTACATGAATGACAAACTAAATAAATAAACACAATAAATACGCTCTGTAAACCACTTAGAGAAGGCTGTAAAGCACTGTGAAGCGGTATATAAGTCTAAGTGCTATTGCTATTGCTATAGAAATTGCAGGAAAAATACATACAAAGCCCATAGAAGTGCATGTATGAGTTTTCTTAGCTATTTCTTTAAGAAATGATTCTCTGAAAAATGAAGCAGAGTGGGACAGCTATACTGTAGACAGCATTGATATGGACCCAGATTTTCACTCTGATGTGTTGTGATTTGGTTTGAACTCACAGATGATGATGACCTACCTTTTATAGGTTGCTTCCTTGCAAGATAAAGATTTTTGTTTGGCCTACTTTGCAGTATATTTTAGTTACGATGTTATTGAAATAATCTGAACAGAATTGGCAATAGCCAGGTTTGCAACCGTAGTGTAAAAGGAGGGTGGCTTAAGTTTTACACAGACTCTTCTCCTGGATTCCTAATGTATATAGGTTTTTGTATGGTGACTTCCAATGTTGTAGTGCAAATGGGAGTTGCATGTTTGCAAAGGATTAGGTATATTTATGTTCCATACCAAAACTCTGTCTTCAGTAAATGATTAATTTTCTAGAAATGGACATATCCTTTTACTGATCAGGACAAATGAATGATTGGCTGTCTAAACAACTTCCTTAGTACCACAAGCATTTGTTCACCATGGAGCTTCAAGTAATTAATCACAGAGAAGAATTAGCAAACAGCATGAATTTCCTTTATCAGAAGAACTGCTTCCAGAGATTATGAGTGCACTTCATCTCATGCTGAAACAATCACTGCTTGCAATGAACACTTTTGCTTTTTCTGCCCTGTTATTGCATCTAGTAAAAAAAAACCCAACAATAATTTTCTTTCTGAAGCTCTCAGGCACCATTTGTTTGATCCGGTCATTTTCAAAAGTACACAAAAAGTTTATTTGAGCTCTTCCTCTTTCCTTTCTCCCTACTGCATTCTGAATCCATAAATACTTTTCCTCACAGTATTTTTGCCTTTGGACACCCCCCAAAAATTGTTTCGGGAATCTCAAAATATATAAATTAACTTAAGAGTTTAAATTTATTTGATTAATTTTACCACCTTGGATCAAAAATCTTAATGGATCTGTGGGATTTCAAATAATGAAATGTACTTTAGATAAGATGTCCCCTTTTCCTGTCCTTGGCATGAGTGGCCGAGGGCAAATGCCCTCTTTATTATCTCTTCCTACAAAGGGCACGGTGTGGCCAGAGCAGAGAACAGCAGTGTCCAACACTAACAACTTTAAGAGCTGTGGACTTCAACTCCCAGAATTGCCCAGCCCCATGGCTGACTGAGGAATTGTGGGAGTTAAAGTCCACAGCTCTTAAAGTTGCTAAGGTTGGACATCCCTGAACTGCTGTGTTTCCCCAAAAATAAGACAGGGTCTTATTTTCTCCCGAAATAAGCACTTGGCCTTATTTTCGGGGAGGTCTTATTATTTTCGAGGTGCAGGAGGTGGTGAGCATGGTCACCTCATGGCTACTGCTGTGTTGCAATATTTTTTTTGGGGGAGGCTTATTTTCAGGGGAGGTTATTTTAGCACATGCGCTCAAAAGCCCAAGTGGACTTATTATCTGGGGAGGGCTTATTTACAGGGAAAAGGGGTAGAAAAGACTTTGGAAAATAATAACATTGAAACATGAAGTCGGCAATATATCTAACATACTTTCAGATCTGTGCAAAGGTATCTTCAGTATCCCACTAGTAGTACAATGGGAGAAGATCTGAGGTTCTTTCAGTATTATCCTAAGAAGACTGCGAGAAAAAGTTGAACTTGCACACATTTTATTTTCCTTTGGGAATTTTTCAAGTTTCCTCAGACTTGGATCCCAGCTTTGTTTCTTGATTGGCCAATATAAATATAGGCCCTTCGGAAATATGATTCCACAGGGAGCCTATTATTTGCTGTTAAGATCACCTTGACTTCTCTGGAAATCCTCGCAGCAAACAGTAGTAGGGATCCAGAAGTTCTTGATAAGTATGAGATGAAAATACAGAACCACAAGGGGGAGTGCTCTTTTTTTTCATTTAAACTGGTGGTGGACTCTGCTCACTTGACCCCAAGGTGAGAGTTGATGGAAATAGACAAAGGCTTTCTGAACGCACTGGTCTATTTAACACTTAAAACCATTTCTTTACACTGTCCCTGACAAACTGATTTATTTAAACTGCTAGCATACACACAGTTCAGTAAATCATTTCATCCCCTTTTACCTTGATCAGCGTGACACCTGCCATTCACCTAAAAATTCTGCATCAGATACGGCAAGGGTGTGTTTGTGTACTTGTCTACTTAGGGCCTTTTAAACTGTCATTTGCCACTTATCTGGTTCAAATACCTGGATGAATGTAAAGAAAACACTGGACGCAGTCAAAAGTGCAAAATTATTAATCAAGTTGTGCAAACAAATAAATCTCTCTTCAGCCGCTTGTCCAAAGACAGATTTCAGGGACTTACACAAAGAGAGCACATTAGGAGCTCTGTGGATTATCTGCACGGTTTATCTTAGCGTCGTGTTTATTCTTCATTAGCTCCGAGCAATAGATAGAAACGCCTGGTAGAGGATGCCCTGGGTTTATCCTGTGCCCTGCTCTTCATTGTTAACATGATTCATTAATCACACAAAAGCAAGCACTCTTCTGCTGCCAGGGAGGACTGGCATGATTTAGGCCGACTTAGTGGAGTATGCTAATGGCGGGTTGATTTGGTTTTAATAAGCTCGTCAAAAAGAAACTCCCTCAAATCTGGCCTAAGCTGCTGTGACAATCAGAGCAGACAGTGACAGCTGCGAAGGCAGTGGCTTGAGGCAGCTTCTTCCCATTTCCCGGGGAGTTTGCCCAAAGTGTGAGACTCCCGCAAGATCTATTCTCTCACACTCTCCTAGGTTATGAATTTCAATCAAGAGGCATTCACAGCAATAAAGGAAAACACGCAGAAGAGGGGAGGGGAAGGAAAAGGAGGAAGTGACTTAAAAGGAAGATCAGTTAGCAATATTCCAAGTTGCTGCGGATTCATAAACGTATACCCATAAGCATAGTCCTGCTATTTTTGGTTCTGGCGCTGGGTGAAGTTAATGTTCTTAAACTGCTTATCACAGTTAAAGGAATTAAGGGATTTTAAAAAATGCAGTGATAGGCTCAGGATTGCAGTACTTAGCATATAAAATTTCAGAATCGAATGAATTTATATTTAATGGTAGCTTCAATTATGTAGCTCCCATAATGCCACAGTTCTTCTCTTACTGTTAGGATTATATTCTTAGAATGCAAATAAATGGTACACTGGATGCAAAAAATGCTGTTTTCTGAAGGGTTTTGGGGGGGATTTTCTACATCCCTTCTGTCATAATTATTGGGAAACATAAGTTCACTCAGTCAGGAAACATTAATGGACTATAATTCGTAATGTAACCTTCTGCCATTTCCAAACTTTGAGCACCTTTTGAAATAATAATGGTTTTTTTAAAAAGTTCTATGCCTCCTGGTTCACAAGGATTCTGCTGGGCTCACAATGATCAAACAAATTACAACAAAATCAATAAAAGATGAAAGATGTCAAGTACAATGAAGCAAAAGGTCTTTTCTGGTCTGGTCATAAAGTTAAAGATGGATTGTTTCTGATTGCATAGACATTCTTGTTAATTCTTATCATTTTGGTTATTTTATTAACCTCTGATCTGAATATGATAGTAATAGAGTATCAGTGCTTAAATGCTAAATTCTCACATGATTTTTCTTAATTTCTTTCCAATTTACTATGTTTTGTAAGAATTATAGTAGAGAAACATTTCTTTCTTTTCTTCTTCTAAATCCGTTGGGTATTTTGATATTTCTTTTCTTCCTTTTTTTTCTTTCTTTTGTTCTTACTCTTTAAATATGTTTAAAATAAAGGAATAAAATGTAAATCCTAAAAAAAGTCCTAAAATATAAGACCTAAAAAAGCAAATAGATGGTTACACCAAACAACACACATGAATACTAAAACAATACTACAACCCCCCCCTCAAACAATCATATAATGGCACCATCCTGCTTAAATTAAATTAAAACCCCATCCAAAAGAGCTCCATCTTTATCACCTTCTTGAAGGCAACTATTGGGGACCAGTTGCACCCTAAAAGGGTAAACCAAAGGGCCATGACGGAGAATCATTTCTCTCTAACTCCACTCATCTTCCCATTGTGGAAATAAGGAATTACCAGCAATTTCTCATCAGATGTTTGTATCAGGTGAATTGATCCCAGCTGGAGAGGGCTATCCTGAAGATACCATAGTGCCAAGCCATGATAGATAGATGCCCAAACTACCACTTAAAAGCTTATTGCTGAACAATGCATGGTCATAGCACCCATGCAGGATGTTCCTGATATCCTGTGCTAGTCATATGACTATTGGTACTGAAGGCAGTTGAGTGTTCCAATGGAACCTGAAGGATTCTACTTCTGCCATCTACATCCCAACAAGTCAATGGCATGCAGATACCAACTCCAAGAAGGAATTACATAAAAGATCATAAATAGAATAATCTTTTCATATTAAACCATCAGCAAACTCTGATAGTTTAGAGCAACGTGATGCTTCAGGCCTTCAGCCCATTTCTTCTAGAAACACAAACTGCATTATTAATAGGCTTTTCAGATAAATGTGCTCAGAGACAAGTATGCCAAGATTGTCCAAAGGATGAAATGTGCTTCATGATATTATTGTCCAAGCTCAGCTCCTTTCGTACTTGGACACACACTTGTGCATCTGATGACACAAGTATAGAAGGAACAACAATTGCAGGTCAACATCATGACCTGCATAGGCCTTTTGCCCACAAATGTCCACGCTGACAAGAAAAAACTTACTTGTTTAAATTTATTAGCCACTCAACTTCACTCTACTTAAATTTCATCACTGCATAGACAGGAGATCTTAACTTTTCAATACTGAAAAATCTGTTGAGTTAAAATTTATAGAGATTGTGTCTTTCAGGGACTATATTTTTTTAAAAAGACATATATCTTGGCTGTAAAAAATTATACAAGTACTAAATAACTGTAGATATGTTTTCCAAAGTTCTAAAAGAAGTCAGAAGAAAAATCTGTTTCAAGGGGCCATTTTTAAGTTCACTGTTCATCTTTATTATCTAATCTATTGATGTTTGGTTTTTCTTCTTCTTTGCATTGATTTTCCCTGTGTGTTTTATACACTGGGCAACTAGTTAGTTCCTTACACACACACACACACACACACACACACACACACACACACACACACCATCAGCTTCTTTGACCAATGTGCTGTCCTACATATTTCATCTCCTCAAGCATTTTTTGGGCAAGTGTGCAGGGAATTACAGTATCCAGTACGTTTGGGAAATGTCAGGTTGCAATCTTGTCCTGAATATATTAGGACAATAATTATATCTCTAATTTTGCAACTTAAAGATGTAGAATCCTGAGCCCTGAATGACAAATACTTTAATGAATACCAAAGTAAGCTTGATTTTAATTTTGTCAGTTAGCACATGGATTTTGTTTATTTATACTGATAAATTAAATGTAAATTCCAGCCTCAGTCTTTCAAGTATGTTAAATTAAAAACTTCTTTATGAATGTGACAATTTTCTCATTTAGATGATATTGGCTTCCCATCCCCACCTCTTTTTTATTATTATTCAAGCTAATTTATCTAGAGAGGAGTTTCTGATTTCACATCACCTTGGGAAAAATGAACTTTTTAAGATTAACTGATAAGGTCACTAATGGAATGTTAAACCTAGCCAAAGGCATCAGTGTAGAATAGCAAAGGGAAAATTGTTTGTTTAAGATTTATTTTGCTTGTTTCTTAAGAAGATTAACAATGAATTGTTACAGGAAGAGGAATCTAAAAAGGTTTAGGAGCCACCCACCTGAGAAAGCTATGTGCTGGGGAAGTTGAGAACATGCATGATGGGTATCTCAAAGCAAAAATGGCTATTTTTGAAGATGTGTCTGTTAAAAATGCTGGATTTCAGAGTGACTAAACATGCTTCTGCTTATATCCAATTAATTTGGGGTAGAGCAGATCAGTCTGAAAACATCTTGTGCTGTAATTTCTGAAATATTTTACTCATCTTATTGAGAAGCTAACAAATTCACTCTTCTGAGTGAATATATATTTGGGTGGCTATGAAGTTTGCTTTATGGATTAGCATAATGTGTTGCTTCCCTAAAAGTAAAGGTTGCCTTCGCACATATGTGCTAGTCGTTCCTGACTCTAGGTGGCAGTGCTCATCTCTGTTTCAAAGCCGAAGACCCAGCATTGTCTGAAGACATCTCTGTGGTCATATGGCCGGCACGACTAAATGCTGAAGGCACACAGAACGCTATTATCTTCCCACCAAAGGTGGTTCCTATTTTGCTACTTGCATTTTTACATGCTTTTGAACTGCTAGTTTGTCAGAACCTGGGACAAGTAACAGGAGCTCACTCGATTACACAGCACTAGGTATTCAAACCACTGAACTGCCGACCTTCTGATCAACAAGCTCAGTGTGCTTTAAACATGACAGTGTCCTCATATATATGAAATCATATCTAATAAAATTATACATAAAAGGTCTTATAAATATCACTATCTACCAATTCATTCTTTGTTTTTGGGTTGTCCTCTAGTTCATTTCTTGTTCTTTATTTTATGTAATTGGCCCCTTTATGACCCCTTGTTTCTAGTACAATGGTTATATTTGGATTATTTCTCAGCTGGTCTTCCAGTTCTTTCCTATTCCTCTATTCAGTGTTGATATCCCAGTAGCAGCTACCAAATGTGATCTGATGTATTATACGTACAAATGCCAGAGGTTCAGCAAAATCATGCTCCCTGTATTTAGGCCCATTAACATTCAAATTGAGGATCTCTTTAATCCTCCCCAAGTGGTGATCTGGGGAATATTCTCATCTCCCTTTACTTTGACAGACACTCAGAACTCCATTTTAAACATTAATGATAGGAAGGCAGGAAATCATGTGCCACTCCATTTCACTTCCTGCATCCTGCATTGTTGTCGGCATTTGTATCCAAAGATATCTTATGTTGCTTCTGTGCTCCTTCCAATGTAAGGAATTGGCCTGCAGAATGCAATATTGTTTAGTCCTCCTGAGAGCATTCCTAAGCTCTTAAAATATCCAAGCCTGAGAAAACAACTTTTATGATAAGGAGTTAATCATGTATCTCCCTGAGGGGGAGGAGAAAAAAAATCAAATCAAATCAAGAGCAGATACCGGAGTCAGCAGACTTTGCTCTGTGCAGTATTAATTAACCCTGACCCCTAGCAACTTGATTAATTAAGTCAATGCTTTGATAATACTATTTAAATAAAAAAGGATATGTGCCACAATTGTCTGACCTGCCTCTTGAAAAACTCTTGTTTTATTGTTCCTCTTCAGCAAGTATACAGAGGGCCAATGAAGGGCAGTGACCCAGCATGGAAAACCTCAATGACCTTTGCTTATGAGCCTCTACTACAGCAGCATGGGAAATCACAACAAAAGCAATGTGACAGAATAGCTCTTGTTTGATGGCTCCTAACCCTTAGGTTTGTGTTGATGGCCACTGTTAGATTGGGTAATGGGTAGGCACACACAGGCTTAATGGTAACAACAGCTCTTTATTAAGTACAACAAGTGAGAACAACCCAGCGAAGGTTGAGTCTGACAGCAGCCCTTTTATAGGGAGCTGTCAAACCCTTTGACCAATAGGATTAAACCTCTGTTCCAGACAAAACAGAGGACCTTGGTGGAAACCACTGTAGTTAGAACAAGTATCTAACACCCCTCCCCTCTTGGATGGAACAATCCTACTTGTTACGTAGTCACGCAGGTAGGCGGGCTTTTGGGTAGCTCTGCCTGACCTGCGCAGTTCAGTAGGAGGGGTTTCCTTGGGCAGGTTGGACGGACCTGTGTGCTCCACAGCTCCACTTGGTGGAAGCTCCTGGAACTTTTCACAGGCCACGGCTGGAGCTTCTAGAGCTGGTTCGCTTGGAGCTCGCTGCAGGCCTGCAACATAACTAGATAAGTTTCCCGGTACCCTCGGGTTTGAGCTGGCCATGGAAGGAGTGAGTGTTTGCTCCGTTTGGGTAGGGCTTTGGCTAACTCATGCAGGAGTTACCTCTGGTTGTCTAAGAGTAGAGTTGGAGAGGCAGCCACGGAGTTGGTCAATATGCTTTCTCCAATTCCTACCATCCTCCAGCTCTAGGAGGTAAGAGCGAGGGCCGGTGATGCCTATCACTGTGGCAGGAATCCACAGAGTTCCGCCTGCATAGTTGTGGGCATATACCGAATCCCCTACGCTAAATGTCCGAATCTTGCTTGTGGAGTCTGGGGGCGATGAGGCAGAATAATTGGGGTGTAGCTGGTCTAAGTGGGACCTTAGTTGGTGACCCATGAGAAGCTTGGAGGGGCTTCTCCCTGTAGTGGCATTGGGTGTGATGTGCTGAATTAGCAAATAGTGGTCAACCCGTATTTGCTAATCTCCCGGGCCCATCCTAGAGAGGGCCTTTTTTGCAGATCTCTGCCTGACCATTCTCTCTGCCTGACCATTGGAGGCCAGATGGAATGGTGCGACCAGGGCATGCCTGATTCCCTGAGCTGCTTGGTGCTTGAGGTCGCTCCCACTCCTTAGCGGGTGCCTCTGTGGGAGCTGGTCTGGACTCCTGGCACTCCTGTGAAAAAAGGTCATAAGTCAGGTTCTTTCAGTGTCATTGTAATGGTCACTAAATTTCCCACATAATTAATCCTTGGGATGCATTAATGAATAGGGGAGAGTTGGCATGGAATGAGAAATGTTCCAAAATATTTCTAGAGCACTATGGGCCTGGATTGTCCCATTCTCCAACAATTTGCCTAATGCTTTTAAAGGCATCCCAAATAGGTAACCTCTTTTGTGGCAATGACTCCATAACTCAATTGCATGCAGCATAAGGAATTATTGCTTTTGACAGCTTTATGTCTCCCACAATTCTAGTTCAGGGGATAGCAAGAGCAATAGCACTTAGACTTATATACTGCTTCATTGTGCTTTTACAGCCCTCTCTAAGCAGTTTGAAGAGTAAGCATCTTGCCCTCAACAATCTGGGTCCTCATTTTACCCACCTCGGAAGGATGGAAGGCTGAGTCAACCTTGAGCTGATGAGATTTGAACTGGCGAACTGCAGCTAGCAGTCAGCTGAAGTAGCCTGCACTCTAACCACTGCACCACCTCGGATGCTTCTTTGTGCTAGTGGTATGAGAGGTTGAAGGGTCAATTTTTAAAAATATTTACTTTGGACACATTGCATGAAGACTCAGCTCTCTGAAAAAGGCTCGAATCCTGGGAAAGATAAAAAGAACGAGAAGAGAAGGGTTGGGCAGTAGTAAGATAGGTTGATTCAGCTGTGGTAGCCATGGTTGCAACATTGCAAGAGCCATAAGACCAGTTTAGGAACAGCTTGAATGATAATTTATGTGGTCACTAGGAGTCAAGATCAACTTGGTGGCAACAGTCAATTAATGAGAGACAGAGCAAAACAGGCCTGATTCTTACCTCTTTCTCTGCACCAAACTTATTTATTTAATAGATGTATTTGTATTATACATCGTGGTGGTGCATGGTTAGAATGCAGTACTGCAGGCTACTTCTGCTGCCTGCCTGCAATTTGGCAGTTCAAATCACACCAGGCTCCAAGTTGACTCAGCCTTCCATTCTTCCGAGGCGGGTAAAATGAGGACCCAGATTGCTGGGAGAAATAGGCTGACTCTGTAAACTGCTTAGAGAGCACTGTAAAGTATAGCTATTGCTATACGGGAGTCCTTCTCATATCAAGTGATTCTGGGAGCTAATGCGATAAGAATGTCATTACAATCACAAAATGCAATAAAATATAAGACATAAAAAAAAACAAAGGAAAAATGTCTGCCGAGATTAAACCAATCAGCAACAAATTCATTCAATTCACAGTTTTTGCGTCTAAACGCCAAGCTTTCTAACCTTTCCTAACATTGGAGAGTGGAGGAGGGAGATTTGGTTCAAACCTTAGGTACATCATGACTGCTATTTTGTGCATTTTTTCCGGGCCTTTCATATGCTCTTGCATTGGCTAGATTTATACCTTCCCCTCAGTGGTGGGTTTCCATTTTTTTTATTAGCGGTTTGCTTGTGTGTGTGTGTGCACGGTCGCATGCACAGAAGCGTCCGGGCAGGTGGACAGAGCCTCCCGCTGCTGCTACTACTGGTTTGCTTGATCCAGGCTGAATCAGGAGCAACCCACCTCTTCTTCCACTAGAATATATTTCTAAGATATTGGCAGTTTCATTTTTCAATATCCTTTGCAATGATTCACAACATAGAATTGATTTTTGTTCTCACAACAGTCACCTCTATATTCATCAATATTTTTATTAGGCAACACATCAAATTCCCTTTCCTGATTGGTCATTGGTAGCTGAGACTTTCTCAGTGCATACATGAAATTAGTACTCACGAAATTCACATTTGCCCAATTTTAGATCAGGAATGCCAAGGATTTTGACTGGGGAAAAAAATCAACAGAAGCAGGACAGAAATTTTACACTTAATCAACATGAATTAAAAAGTGTCACTGAGCTTATTCGTTATGTGTTTAATGCTTTTCTCTTCGGCTTCTTTTAAAAATGGCAGGTTGGTGGTAACACCGAGTATTGAACTATAGGTTATGCCCAAAGTTTTCGTGTGCCACCTATGCATCTATGTAGCATTCTTGCTAACATTTATTTACCATATGGAGTCAAAAAGGATGGAACTGGAAAGTATGCTTTCATATCCGTTTCACAAAATATGAAAGGAGTTATTGCTTCTTTTTAGAAGTTTACATTTTGAAATAAACCAACCCACCCCCCTTCAGCTAAGATATATTATCTTCAGGCTCAGAAAAGACCAGCAAATGTGCTGAAATATGCTGTTTCAACCTGTTAGACATTTTTCTTCTCCCCGCCCTGGCTCAGCTATTTTTCCTTAACATGCTACTCCAGCGAATGTCTGCTTTTTAAAGTTGCATGGAGAAATGTCTTGAGATGTGGCACGAAAGAGCATGAGACAAGTTAAATACCTTCTTAAAATAAAGTGGAATGCTTTGATTTTTGCCTCTGGGAACTGGGAAAACAAATCAAGCCCTATTTCAGTCAGAAAGGGGCTTACAGGTAAAATGAGTCTTAAGAGGTCTGCCGCTGGCCATGAAGACTTTCACATTACATATTTTTCCCACCCACCCACTCACTCCTTTCATACCCAAACAAACGTCTGGAGTAGGCAGCTGTCTACTTGAACTTAAGACGATCATCGGAGAGATTCTATCTCCACATCTAATGAACTTTACCAGAGGTAAAGATTAGAAACGCTTGATCAAAAGCCGCACTGCTGGTCGTACTTGGTGCCTTTCAAACATTGCAGAAGTATCAACGTGCGGTATGCTTTTCATCTCCCTGCAATGTTGATTGGCCTACAGACCCGTGTGTGTGTGTGTGTGTGTGTGTGTGTGTGTGTGTGTGTGTGTGTGTGATGGTCACTCTATGGGGGAAGAATAACACCCACATAACTATCAGTTTTCTCCGCCTGGCTCTCTCCAGAGAGGCTACGATTGCAATGTCTTTTGACCATCCTGACTGGATTTGAAGAATTGCCATCTCCGGTGCATCTGAGGGACAGGTTTAGAGAAACAGGAGCAATTAATGGGGAAATCAATCAGTGGTGAAATTCAATTTTTTTTTACTACCGGTTCTGTAGGTGTGGCTTGCTGGGTGTGGCAGGGGAAGGATACTGCAGAATCTCTATTCCCACTCCACTCCAGGGGAAGGATACGGCAAACTCCTCATTCCCTCCCCACTCCTGGGGGAAGGGTAGTGCAAAATCTCCATTCCCACCCACTCTGGGGCCAGCCAGAGGTGGCATTTGCCGGTTCTCCGAACGACTCAAATTTTCCGCTACCGGTTCTCCAGAACCTGTTAGAACCTGCTGAATTTATCCCTGGAATGAATATAATATTATATGAAATGAAGGAACTACCATAGTAATTCTTCCAGGTTACTGACTCTGAGACAGATATTTATTGTATTCAGTTTCTGAGAGAAAACATCTAAACTCTCAATGCTTAGCGCTCTTAAATATGCAATAAGTGAGCATCGCCTTTCTTACATCAGGAGATGCTCACCCCCGAAGCCCTTCCTTTACCTGAGATTCATTGATAACACTTTCATCATTCCGGATCAATGGAAATGAATTTCTCTTCAAATCCCAACCTGACAACTGCTACATTACATTAACTTTATAAGAGAGCTATCTGCACAGCTCCACTTCTTTTATATCATGGTAAAAAAGAAAAAAAGTACACCAATATATAAAAGAAGCTTACAGATTATCATGCATATCTCCAGGCTTCTAGCTACCACTCAGAACAGACCATCGAATCTATTATTGATAGCTACAAATAACAACAACATTTGTTCTAACCCACTTGACAGAAATACTCAACTGATGGAAATAAACCAGGCATTTGCTTTGTCGTCAGGACTCAAAACGAAGACAAATATCGTAACCCAAAGGTGCTTTTCCAAAAGAAAAGCAACTTTGGAACAAGATAGATGATTGAGATTCTCCATAGACACAAATATCAGAACATTTCACAAGAAACTCTGTAGCAGAAATCAGTGTGATTGTTTTGACCGTTAGCACCACTTTATCTCTACCTATTAGAGTTACTGAGTGTGAGTTGGGCAGTTATATAAATTTGTTTAATAGATAATAAAACTTTGGAGCAAGAAACTAATGAATTCACATACATCATAAAGTTCCAGGCAATTTCAGAAGGTCTCAACAAATACAATGGGTTTTTAACGCATTATTGTTAAATAATATTGTCATATATATGAGCTGTTATCTCATATGTACATAAGTTGCATCTGCATATATAACATATTGTCCCCTCTGCCTCCAGTTTAAATCCTGTCTGTGCATCTAATGAAATGAGTCACAGCTCCCAAAAGATTATGGCCTTTAATAACATTTGTTAGTTGGAAAAAGATGCTACCAAACTCCCAATTTTTGTCAGGTATGTAATAGTATCCAACTGGGAATTATTTATGACACTGAAAAGATGCACTCCCTCAAGAGTTAAAATGAGATTTTTTTCCCATCCCTCCTGAAATACGCAAAAGAGGCCCAGAAAAAAGCAACAACAGAGACTTGTTCCTCACTCTATGGTTCATCTTCTTTTGTATGACCAATGTAGATTGCACGTGTCTCTCTTTATGTTCACAGGCAAGATTACAGGTAATACTCAACTTACAACAAGTCGTTCAAAGTTACAATGGCACTGAAAAAAATGCCTTATCACAATTTTTCCACTTATGACCATTGCAGCATGATCAAAACTGGTCACATGATCAAAACTGGTCACATGATCAAAATTTGGATGCTTGGCAACTGGTTCATCTTTACGATGGCTCCAGTGTCCCAGGATCATGCATCACCCTGAGACTCTGTAACTTTTGGCGACTTTCTTACAAGCAAAGTCAATGGGAAAGTCAGATTCACTTAACAACAGTATCACTAACTCAACAACTGCAATGATTCACTTAACGGCTATGGTGAGAAAAGTTGTAAAATGGGCAAAACTCACTTAACAAATGTCTCCCTTAGCAACAGACATTTTGTGTTCAGTTGTGGTTGTAAGTTGAGGACTACCTATAATGTGGTTCCTTTAGTTTTAATCCAGTGTGAAATGGGAACTCAAACCATTGTGATGATTCATATGCAACGGCTTCTAGCTTGCTGTCTTTCATGAACCCAGCCAATGAAATTTCAACAACGATTCCGATAATTAGGGCTTAACATAAAAAGGGAACTGTGTCTTTGTAAAGTTGCTGATCCATTTCAACTGAGAGCAAATTCTAAGTAGTGAAGGGGAGCGTGCAGATCTCCAAATGATATTACAGGAGAATCCCCAGTGCCATGCCCATTGATCAGGAAGCTAGGAGCTGTAGAAGGATTCCAAGTTTGCTAGGCTGGCTTGAAGTTAGCTAAAGACCTTATCAGGCCTAAAATTTTCAGATTCTCAATCCTGCTTTGACAGCACCATCTTCCTTGTGCATGTTTACACAGCATGTGCTTAATCCCTTGTCATAAATGTGAGAGGATCACAATCACAGCCATTGTGGTACCACAGGCTCTTAATAAGTTCTGCTTGCATTTCTATCATCACCTCGTAGAAACACCTTCCCAAATGACATGCTGTTATGAATTATCAGAAGGCAAATTAGTGGTTTATATGCAGAGGCAATCAGCCCAGCTGCACCCCTTCCATCTGCAATATAAAATGATCCCTCTTAGCAAAGCTGAATTGAGCTAATTCTCAAGTCATGTTTTAGATTTAAAACAGCATTCGCTTTTCATTAAAACTTTCTACCAGGATCGACTCTTCCTCTTTTTCCCTTATTTTTTACAGTCGGACTGAGAGCAGCTGAATCTTTGCCATACACAAAATCACCTTCATCATCATTGTATACAGAGACAGATTTAACTTTTTGGTGGTGGTTGGAATTTAGCCTTTACTAGGTACAATTGTAAAAATATAGTCATCTACAGTATTTTGTTTATTCTGTTGAAAGAAATGTTCTTCTGGGTTCAGCTCCAAGTGGGAAAAAAGACACTGGAGGTATGGAGGCTGCTTGGAAAGATGGTTTATTGGTGGACAGGACCACATGGCTTGAGACCTGAACAGAAAAGGTGATCACGTGCTTCAATGTTGGGGAGAAGAAGAGAAGGAAGGCCTGAGATGCTGAGTCCCTGGTTTTATGCCCTCTCTGGCCTTTGATCTTGAGCTTGTATTCTGATTGGTTGTCAGACTCCCATGGAGCCATGCAGGGGCAACTCTCTAGGCTGCGTTTTGAATCCAGGTTTGGTTGAGTTCTCAGATGCCATGTGGTGAGTTGGGTAAAGGGCCAATATTATCATGCCTTAATCCCATCCCCCTGGAGCTGAAGGGGAGAACTCTTTATTATGTAAAGGGACTGGCTTGGCCAACTTAATGGCCCATTGAACAAAGTGGCTGGAAGCAGGAAGCTACAAGGAGCTATTCTCTCTTTAAACATGTTTCTTCCTTTTCACATCCTGGGAAATGTAATATTCTGCCTTTTCAATATTTCCTAGGATATTTCAGTTTTCTGGGAGTGGGCTGGGTGATAACTTTCCACAATTCAAAGAAGGCAGAAAGAAGAACCTGCTTTGATACAGGTCAGATCATGACTTTCAGCATTAAAAAGTGTTGCACTCTCTTGTGGAGATCAACAGCAAATCAAGCAACAGATTTCACTGTTTTCTTCCTTTCCCCACTTCATGTGGCGCTCTTAAGTCATTCCTCCTGATTTGTAGCCATTTACTGCAGCTGCATAATGACTATAAAACAGAGCAAAAGCATAAAACATGAAAGAAAGGTGTTGAAGCCAGCCTTGAGGTACTAAATTCTTGACAGCAGCTTGTAAAGCAGTTGAGATTTAGGTGCTACAGAAGAATAATAGGGGGTTGGAGTAGCAAAAGAAAGAGCTAAGTACAAGACCGTGAAGAGAAAAAAGTAGAGATGGTGAATTGTTCTTCGGAAGGCCTAAATAGATGGGAAAAGAAGAGATTAGCTAATGTGTGGTGATAAGAATATGGACTTATTATTGTTTAGTCTCAATCCTTTTTTTCAGGTAGTAAAATCACAAGGTGAGGTTTTTGGTTCCTTTTCAATTTGTTGTTAATGACCTACAATTGTTCTCAACCTATGGTCCAGGGGGCCGTGATGTCATCACAGGGGGTCTGAGAAGATTTGAAGAAATGTTATGATTTAAATCTTGAGTTAAGTCTTGGGGGTCCATGGCCACAAATGGTACTTAAAGGGGGTCCATGTGGTGAAGAAAAGGTTGATAACCACTGATCTACAAAAGATGGCTTTATAAAGGTGGCTATGAAAGAAGGACCTGACATTCTCTGAAATATGTCCAAGTTAATTGCCTTAAGCAGTTTGGGGGCAGGAAGTCATGTACAACATGAAGTTGCAGAATCAGAAAAGGTTTGATATGCTTATAGCAAAGACATCCATGATAAGTCCATGTTTGGTTATAGTAATAGTACTTAGACTTATATACCGCTTTACAGTTCTTTACAACCCTCTCAAGTGGTTTTACAGAGTCAGCCTATTGCCCCCAACAATCTGGGTCCTCATTTTACCCACTTCGGAAGGATGGAAGGCTGAGTCAACCTTGAGCCTGGGGAAATTTAAGCTACTAAACTGCAGGCAGCCACCAGTCAGCAGAAGTCACCTGATGTATTGCATTCCAACCACTGCAGCTCGTCAAAGAGTTGGTGAACATTGAGTAGATGGAGGAAATTAATTATATGATTTAGATTTTAATTGGAAGAGAACCATGGATGGGCTGCTGAGTGTTCATACAGGTTCGGGCGATCCTCTAGCTAGGATTCTGCCCAGTTTGATGAACTCCCAAATGCCATCCCTGGCTGGCCACGCCCAACCCTCCCCTCCCAGAAGTCTCCATGTGGCCCATCCTGCCAGGTAAGTGCAGGGCGTGCACGGAGGCTCAGGGAGGGGGAAAACAGGCCTACTGGAGGTTCTGGAAGTCCAGAAACAGGCCTGCTTCCAGGCTCCAGAAGGCCTCCGGAGCCTGGGGGAAGCAGTTTTTGCCCTCCCAGAGGCTCGAGGAAAGCCTTTGGAGCCTGGGGAGGGCATGGTGCTGGAGGCAGACTAGGCCATGCCTACCAAGTCCACATCCATCCAGCAATGGGACAGCGAACACATTGGTGCAATTTTTGAAGCCCACCCCTGAAGAGAAGCCCACCTCTCTTTTATGCTTCCTCCAGCTCATCACACAGTTCCTCCTTCTGACTACTCTTCCCATGAACACACTTTGATGAGAGAAACTCTGTTGTGAAGGGAAAGACCAACACTTGTATTTATTTATTTTTTAACTTTTGGAATGTGTTTTTTTTTTTAATGTTGTACACCGCCCTGAGTCCTTTTGGAGAAGGGCGGCATATAAATCCAAATAAAGAAACAAACAAACAAACTTCTGTTCCCCACCTCCATTTCTCTCATCTTTCCTTCTCTAGTATTACTGAAAGAGACTATAAAGTTCACTTGGAAATTTAAAAGGCTGTAGGACTTTCAGAACTGGATGACAAAAATACCGGCAATCTCTAAATGGTAGCAAAGAGAATGAATATGCGACATAACCTTGGGTACAAGCCAACCAACCCAAATTGGCCACTTTGAGTTACACTAATGTCAAATGGGAGCAATTTAAGCACTTAGCCCTTTTAAAAATAAATGAAACCTAAAATGTATATTGCTTAAATGGACCATCGCTGCTCCGTTCACCTTTTAGAAATTTGACAATTGTTATAGATTAATGTTGGGAGGGTCTTCTCAAAGGAAGCAATGAAAAGCATATAAAGGAGAGCCAAGAGTTTTTTTTAAGGAGACAGCTTAATAGGTAATTAATCTGTATTTAAAGGTATGATTCTACTTTAATATAGGAAATGTGATAGCGTGATTTGTGCCAAATTTACCATAGATACATTCCACTATCCTCTGGCATAGTCAAACAGGTTTTTGCAAGGACGTTTTAAAATATCTGAATTGCAATAACATTAATAGTGAAATAAAAAGCGTAAGTACTCTGAAAGTAAAAAAAAAAGTATAGCCACTTTTACTTGACAGTCTTAGTCCAATAATATACAACTGAATGGCTAAAAAGTACATTATATAACACCCATTCATAGAAACAAATTGCGTATTGCCAGGTGATCTCATATTAGATGGAGAATGATTGCTACTGGTTTAATGTTAAAAAGCATTTCCTTCAGCACAGTTATTTAAAAAACTACCTCAAAAAGCTCACTGTGAATAATAGGAGGCAACTTGTTCAATAACTATTTTTAATCCTTGTAGTCTATAAAACTCTGAGGGAACTTTTCTCTCTATAACAGGGGTCCCCAACCTTTGGTTCTGTGTGATTATTGCAACTGGGTTGTGGTAACGGCGAGCACACACACATGCATCCTCACGTTGTCAAGCAGTGTGTGCTTGCCACTCACTCAAATGGAAATACATACTCATGCACACTTGCCGAACACTTCTGCAGAATCATCCCCTCTCCCCTACCCTCCACCCCCGACAATGCAAGAAACATTGGGGAACTCTGCTCTACAGATAGAGAAAAATAATGGCCAGAGGCAGAGTTGCAGATAACTTGGCTCTGTTATGCCTTCTGGATTAAACCAGTAGTTGGATTCACACATTGTACTAAGTCGTATTTAGTTTAGTCACCGTTTACTGATTGAGCCAAGATGGCTGGCTTTACGAAATGAAGCAAACCATAAGTAGGATTTATCACTATGGTAGAGAGTCACACATAAGCTGAAAGCAAGCAAGCCACTCGATGTGCTAATATGATATATAAAATCAATCTTTACCAAACCAAATGTGAGAATCTCCAGATCTGGAGCAAAACACTTTTGAGAGAAGAGGCCATAGGGATTGTAGCCAGAATTAAGTACCTGGGAACCCCATACATTACCTGAGGAAAAAATCAAAACCAGAACTTTGTATCCATCCTCTAATGCAGCCCTTCTCAATCTTAGCAACTTTAAGATGTGTGGATTTCAGTTCCCAGAATTCCCAGCCAACAGTGGAATTCTGGGGGCTGAATTTTACAACATTAGAGTCGGCCACTGCAGGAAAGAGAGGAAGCATGTTTTGGTTTTGGAACCAAAGGTATATTTGCATGACATGCTAAACTAAACCTAATTGTTCTAGGAGTAAAATGTAAAATTTTGACAAATCAGTCAAAAAAGCAAATTCTGACCACTCATTGTTGCCCATCCCTACCTTAACAAGCCCAACATTCCCATCCCAATAACAAGAACATGGATCAGCGGTGGCTGGAGTAGCTCCCATTCTATGTTCATTCCTGACACCAGAGGTGGGCTCCTACCGGTTCGGACCGGTTTGGCCAAATAGATAATAATTTGCCACCCACGCATCCGAACTAGTTCTATTGGCACCACCATAGGTGCTGCCATCTTGTTTTTTGCTTCTGCACATGTAGAGAAGCATTTTTTTACCTAATGCGAATGTGCGTGTAACACGCCTCAAGTGCACGCGCAAAGCACGTCCCTGACCGAACGGGCATTAAAATATTCTGTAACCCAACCCAGCTTGACACTTACATAGATCCAGGTGACATAGCATCCTGTTTAGAATAAATTCATATAATGCAAACTTGGTGATTATATGTTAGGTTTCAGATACTCTTTAACCACAATGCAACCTATGTTCTGAACTCAGACAACACCTTAAGGTGAGTGGTTTCATAGCTTAGTGTTCCACACAGTGGTGGTATTCAAAAAAAATTATTACCAGTTCTGTCGGCGTGGCTTGGTGGGCATGGCTTGCTATGCGTGGCAGGGGAAAGATACTGTAAAATCTCCATTCTCTCCTCACTCCAAGGGAAGGTTACTTCAAAATCCCCATTCCCTCCCAGTCAGCTGGGACTCGGGAGGCAGAGAATAGATGTGGGCGGGGCCAGCTAGAAGTGGCATTTACTGGTTCTCTGAACTACTCAAAACTTCCGCTACCAGTTCTCCAGAATTGGTCAGAATTGCTGAATACCATCTCTGGTTCCACATGGATCAAGGAACTGAACCATCTGGCTCTTAATGTCACTATTCTTCAATTTATATCCCATTTTTTAAACGGGTTGAATGCTCTTGTCCCAAATGTGCTTTATCCAAAAGGGGCCTAGACCCTTTCCCTTGAAAATGTATCGCATCTCATTAAGCCAAACACCCAAAATACTTTCTCTATTATAATTTGCAAAGCTGTCACTTTCCATTGCCCTTAACACTTTATCTTTAACCTACTCTGGTTCTTACTGATACTCTTAGATGGGAAAAAAAAACAAATCCTGAGGTGGAGGAAAAAGACATTTCAATGCGTCCCATTGAAAGACTACTTGGAATTATTCACCGCCATACAGGTAAAGCACTACAAATATTTCATTGTCCAAACCACAGGTGACTATAGGATCTTCTTATCTTTTACCATAGAGATCCAGTCCATTTGAAATCAGCTTTCACTCTTGTTCCAAAAGTGACGAGGCTGGGTTGGCAGTCCACAAAAATAGCTCCTAAGTATTTTGCAGGGGATTATTCCCAGCCTGACAGTTTAATTTTCTTTTCTTTATTTGTTCAAATGAATAAGCAAACTTTGACAGATTTTGTGCAGCTGGAAAATCAAAAAGGAGATAAGCTTTTATTCCTCTTCCTTTATTTCGGTACAGTGATGTTAAGTGCTTACATCTAACAATGCCTTTGATGCAGAAAGTTAACAGCTGATGCCTTGTCTCCTGAGACATCACAATCACCAGTTTCTTTAAATTGTAGGACATTGTTTCATCACTCGGTGGTCTTTTAAGATGAGAGAAAGCATTTTGATAGGGAAAAGGCAGTTGAAATCACGTTTAACTGAAAGACCTTTGGGTTTGTTTGTTTTTTGTTGATGATGTTGCTTTTCAGTTCCTGAAATCTGCACTTTTGATATTTGGAGAATTTCCTTTTTTCCTGATTCTTAAAAAAAAAAAAACCACAGATAAAAATTATCTTTCAGAATAAACCTTCTTAAAATAGGCAATTCTTAGCTCCGGAATTACAGAAAAATTTAAAATTGGGTTAAAATGAATCGTAGTGTGCTCAGTTTTTTTCCCCATTTTCCTTTCTGTGTTAGCCTTGGATGCTTTATG
This sequence comes from Natrix helvetica, assembly GCF_964273705.1. Lineage (NCBI taxonomy): Eukaryota > Metazoa > Chordata > Lepidosauria > Squamata > Natricidae > Natrix > Natrix helvetica. The sequence continues at coordinate 153,244,215 of NC_138552.1, forward strand.
TGAGTTAATGCAACTAGAAAATGACAGCAACCACGTTATATGGCACTGACTTAATTAACACCTCCCTTCAGGAGTTGATGGGACACAGGGAGCATTCCTACCTTTGAAGGAAACAGTTGAATAGCCCAATGGGGCCAATTAAATCACAAAATGGTAGGGATATCCTAAAGAAACAACTATACTGTGTTTTCAGCATACTTTGTTAGAGTGTGGATGAAATAGGGAAAAACTAAAAATGCATCTGAAAATAGGGAGGCTGAATCTTTGTTTATTAAGAGAAGCAGAAGTTTATTATGGTCCATCTCTGTAAACAGATACATCACGGGTTTCATGGACCACTGAAGCTACACCACTTGCTTGTGAGATATGGAAACATTGGGCCTAATTAAGATGACATGAAAGTTTTATTTCTGCTATGTGATGGATGATCTATAGGAATGAAAGTCTGGGTGGAATTTCCTTCCCTTTCATGGTTGACTAATGTTGTATAAAAATATTTAAAAGCCATGAACTAAAAGAATAAAATGGAAACTCGAAACATACATTTAAATTACCAGTAGTAAATTTTAGGTAGCAAAAATGAAGGGAAAAAAAAGGAGAAATAAAATTCAGTTAAAGTCTTTATTGTGGCACAAAAAAGCTGATAGTATATACATACTTAATCATCATACTATTTGTTTTCCTTTGAGGGTAAGCAATATTATATAAAATATAGAAAAGAAATACCAAGCAAAATAAAGAACTAAAAAAAAATATCACTATTTATTTATTTATTTATTTATTTATTTATTTATTTATTTATTTATTTATTTATTTATTTATTTATTTATTTATTTATTTTACCGTGCTTCTAGACCGCCCCCTCTCCCAAAAGGGACTCGGGGCGGTGTACAGTCCATGTAAAGAATATATCAAAATACAATAAATAGAATTGAATATGTACAGTTAGAATGGAAGAGGTTAAAAATAGAATTAAAAGAACTGTACAGAGCCAGTATATATAAATATAATTTTAAACCCTAAAACACACACAAATTAAATTAAAAACAATACCCCTAAAATAACCAGTTGATAGTACATTTACCAGGAAGAACAGTTGTAATTATGCCAGGCCCGCTAATCGGAACAGGTGAGTCTTCAATTTTTGCCGGAAGGAGCGGAGGTCAGGAATGGTTCTGATGTCGGGGGGGAGGTCATTCCAGAGGGTTGGGCCCATCACAGAGAAGGCCCTACTCCTTGGTGTCGCCCGTTGGCATTGCCTAGTGGACGGCACCAGGAGAAGCCCCTCCCTGTGTGAGCGAATTGGCCGCAGGGATGTATGTGGGAGAATGCGATCCCACAAGTAACTAGGTCCCGTGCCATGGAGTGCTTTAAAGATGGTAATCAACACCTTGAAACGCACCCGAAAAACCACAGGTAGCCAGTGCAGCTCGCGCAGGAGAGGTGTTACGTGGGAGTACCTCGTACTCCCCATCACAGCCCGCGCGGCTGCGTTCTGAACTAACTGCAGTCTCCGGGCACGTCCCAAGGGCAGCCCCATGTAGAGAGCGTTGCAGTAATCCAGGCGGGACGTCACCAGCGCATGAGTGACCGTGCGTAGGGCATCCCGGTCCAGTAGGGGGCGCAATTGGCGCACCAGGCGAACCTGGTGGAACGCCCCCCTTGCCACGGCTGCCACATGGTCATCCATTGACAGCCGGGCATCAAGGAGGACGCCCAAATTGCGCGCCCATTCCACAGGGGGCAACTGTTCGCCCCCTATGGCCAGCGATGGAATCAGCTGGCTGAACCGAGGTGCCGGTAGCCACAGCCACTCAGTCTTGGAGGGGTTGAGCTTGAGTCTGTTGTCCCCCATCCAGACCCCGACGGCTTCCAAACACCGGGACATCACTTCGACAGCCTCGTCGAAGTGAAATTTAAATTAATTTAAATTAATTTAAATTTAATTTACATCAAAGCCATTCACTTCATCCTTGCAAGCCAATCTTGCTTCCACTATGTATAAACAAATCCATACATGCGATCGTAGCATCCTTCGATGTTGTGTCACTATTTACGCCAATCTCTCCCCACTTAGCACATCAATCAATAGACAGAAAACTAGAAAAAGGATACAACACAGATGAGAACAAGCTAACCAGGACACTAATCGTGAAGCTACTTCAATACTGTTGAGGCACCTTCTTCACATTCAAAAGGAAAATGTATGAACACATAAAAGGGACAACCATGGGATCTCCAATATCAGGAGTCATTGCAGAAACAGTCCTGCATGAACTAGAACACTGTGCACTTCAGAACTACCCACCTAAATTCTGGTGCAACTATGTGGATGACACATTTGTCATCATCAAGAGAAATGCACTTAAAGATTTTCATGCCATACTAAACTCTGTCTTTCCTGACATACAGTTCACAATGGAGGAAGGAGCAGCTAAGCAATTACTATTTCTAGATGTACTTGTCAACAGAGGATGGAAGCCTAAAAACCACAGTTTATTGTGAGGCCATCAACACCCCACACATTCTGAATTTCAACAGCAACCACCCACAGTCTCACAAAAAGAGTTGCATCAGAAGACTATATGGCAGGTTGAGAACCCACTTAATACAGTGGAGAGCAGGTACCTATGTGAACAATTTAAGCAGAATGGGTACCCACAATCATTTGTCACAAGGAGAGGTGGGATTCAGCCAGTTTACACCTATTCAGAAGAACCAGTTGTTAACTTTGTGAGCAGTTCAGAGAACTGGTTGTTGGAAGAAATCTCATTTTGTTTTTTTCCACTTTACAGTATTATTATTAAATTATTTGAATCCCACCACTGGTCACAAGGTATCTGTGCAATATGGTAGGGAGAGGAAGGAAGATACAAGGTACAAGACCAACCACATGGTACATCCTGCCATACATCAAAAATGCAGAATGCAGCTTCTGAGATCTGCAAGTGGGCATCATATACTGCCCAGAGGTTCCAAACGAGGACAAATTATGCATTGCAAAGATCGCTTGAAGGTGGGAGATATTTCAAATGTAATATATTGAATCACTTGCATGGATTGCCCCTGTTACTATGTAGGATAGATGGGGAGGAAGCTAACCACCAGATTGCAAGAACACAAGTGAGTAGTCAGATGAAGGGATCTGGATTTATTGGTAGCTTCACACTGCAATGAACAAAGACATACATTCAATTTTGCAGCTACTCAGATTGTTGGATGAGCAGGCACAAAAACAGCCAGGGAAGTGATTGAAGCCTGGGAAACAGCCCCTTGTCAGTCATCAGGCATGCTGATTTACCACCACCCTATCAAGTTCTTAGAAAGCGAGGGCTGAGCAGCACAAGCAATTGACAATTAATGACTTAAAAGCCAGCCATCAACACACCCCAATCAACATCTAAAAAGCCACTTACAACACTCACTATAGCTACCACACACAGAGAATAGAACACACTCTGCTAGAGAGAAGTTCCCTGAAGATGGGCTCTAGCACGAGTCTGAAAGCTCATAAGACAAAATCCCGATGACTGACCAGGATTGGATCTTGCAAATTCATTCATTACCTTTTGTATCTGGCCTTTTTCTCTTTGTAGATCTTATCAATCCCATTCTACCATAACTTTCTCAATTTTCACCTTCCTCTTAACTATTCATTTTCTCTATATGATTAAATTACCTCAAATACTTGCTTCATATTGGTTATCCAGTTTTACATTACCCCACAAAACTTCATTCCGGTCTCATACATTGCTGAGATTATTTCTTATTTATCCACACTCACTTCTAAAGTACTTTGTTTCTACTATACACAATGTACTTTTATGTTTCTCCTGATATACACAACTTTCATTTCCATAGAACAAAGTGAGTAGAAGCTGCTCTTGTACACAGCCATTTTAACTTATTTCAACAAATGTTCATTTTCCCCAACAGGCCACATAATGATCCTCTACCCTTAACATACATCACTTGACATTCTACCATTAACCTTAAGATACCAAGATTAATTGATGCTAAAACCTTACGGCAAGGAAAAGCTCACAATCAACCCTACCCATTCTTTAGACATATCAGCCTTACCACCAGTGACTTACTCATCCTTCTGAAAGCTAAATATTAAAATGTGACCCATGTGTCATATATTATTATCTGTGCTGGTGACCGCATGGGCACAGCCTTGTGATATTCTTGGTATTATTGTAGACAAACACTACTTCTCTTCCTCTTCCTCCTCCTCCTCCTAATTTCCCATGCACATATTAACCAGATCAAAGATCCTAACAACTAACCAATCAATAATAACAAGAAAGCATATTTTTTACAATTCCAAAACATTCCAAAAGGAAGAAGCTTTGTTTGTGGTGAAAAAAAGAAAAAGAATAAAATACTGCTCCCAATTCTTATATGCTTACAAATCATTCTCCCTTACATATTCCTCTACACTAACAGAGAATTTAAGGTTAGTTATTTTACAGGTCAACACAAATAGTCTGAGTCAAATTCTAAAAGGGTAAAAATTCAATTTATGAAAATGTTATTGGATATCGTAACATACCAGCTCACACCACCACAAGCAAAAGTGTTCCAGCTACTGATATGCAGAAACTTATTTGTGAGACAATAGCCTTAAAAGTCAGGACACATAAAACTCTACTATTGAATTCTGAAATCACCTGCGCAGCATAACAATAATAAGATGTCAAGAGCAGGAAGTTTACAAGAGATGTGCATCTTATGCCATTAAAACAAGCACTGGTGTTACTTTGACATTTATAAATGCTAAAGTGGTGACTTTTATCTTATTGTTCATTCCACCGCAGGGGCTGTTATTTAGAATGCTTGCCTTCTGGTGCTTATAGATTATTTCTTAATTTTATTTGGCTTTTTTACACAGATGCAAAGGGAACCCCACTGCCCTCACTCGTTGCACTGTTGTCAAGATTACACCATGTAATTTGAGGCATGGCTATAAATTATACTGGGTAAGCTAGCATATGCTCTGGTGGCTGTCCTTAAACGTCCCACCATAAAACCACTTACATCATAAACCGGTTGGAAGGACTTTAAATGCTGAAAGTAATCGTTGTATGCAAATAATTTTAAACTCCCCCTTTGGAAGAGTTGCACAAAGAATATGAGTCAGACAGGTTTGATCATCAGCATCTAGCAAGTCAGTCCACCTGTTTGCTGAAAATTCCAGTAGACTTTCTAGGACAAAGGGAATCTGCCAAGGATAAGCAAGCTTTGCAGTCTTTCAGTATCTCTCTGTTAGTTGTAGGTTCACGAACAGAAAGTGTATCATCTTGATTTTCCAGCAGTAGCTCTCCTCTTCCGAATGTACTTGCATTTATTCATCTTATTAAAATATTTATAACCCACTCCCAACTCACGGTGGGATACAAGTAAGGCAACACACTACGAACATGTTAGATTAAAAAGGTTGTCCCCTGCCACGCGATTGCAAAAAACTGCAAGTGTATTCTTCAGCTGTCCCTCCAGATGTTAAGCTGTGTGTTTGATGGCTGACTCTCCATGGACTTGCTTTAAAGATAAAGCAAATCAAAGGTCACCTGACCTGCAATCGTGGTCACCAGAGCATGGTCTGCACGGCTGGAGTCCTGGAAGCTGGATTTGTAGATTGTGAGTACCTCAGGCTTCCTCCGCTTTCCCTGTCATTGGGAAGATAAACAGGGGAAGTGCCAGGTGAGAAAAACAGGTGAAAAGAAGCATTTGCATACCTAAAGAGGGCAAGGATTAAAAAAACAGTTTTCTTCATCTAATGCATTTTCACACAGCTTGACTCTTTATTTAGCAGAGACAGGTCTACTCAGGTACAGAAGAACTGCTGTTTCGGGTTTAAAAAGATAAGCCCAGAGTTGCTTGATAGTAAGATGGGCGCAGAGGTGAGTTCCTACCGTTTTGGACCCGTTCGGATGAACCGGTAGTGGTTTGGCGGCCTGGGTCACTGGTACCTGCAGTGACCCAGGGCTGCCACGCCCCCGAACTGGTTCTCCTACAGGGCCGCAATCTTGATTTTTGGTTCTGCGGATGCGCAGAACAATTGTAATTGCACAAATCTAATTTTTTTTCTTTTTTTAACGTTTTGTGCGTGCGCAGATGTGTTTTTGTGCAAATGCGCATGCAAAACATTTTCACGCACCAAACCAGCAGTAATGCCAGAAGCAACCCACCCCTGGATGGGCGGCATATATATTTAATAAATAAACAATAAACCAGTACCTGAGAGACGGCTCTTCCCCATGTGGCATTCCTAAGAATTATTCATGAGCACACAAAATACAGCCCTGTTTCATTTTGTATCAGACCTTCGCCTGTCTATCTATGTGTTATTGGCAGGTCTTTCTCAGATCTCAGATCAAAGTGTGATTGAGATGATGACAATGGTGATTGATGATTGTGGTTGTTTTGCACACAAAATGCTTGGTTCTTTTTATTGAGCCATCTCCCTCTTTGTATGAGGTCATCAGGAAAAAAACCCAGCAATTCTCCACTCAGGGTGGTCATTTCCTAGCATATCTGGAGAGCTGAAAGTGATTTATTTTGCTTATTTTATGGTATAGTGTTTTGTAGAACCTGACACCGTCTATAACTTTTACATAAGCTTGCAATAGCAAAAGAGCATATGTTGCATCGTTCTTGAATGGGGCGATTACACTCTATTCTTTCTTTCCTGGTAGGGCATTTTCCTCCTCAGAAAATATTTTCTGAAGTGCCTTTATGGATTTCTTCTTTAAAATGTAAAATAAGAAAGTATTTAATTCTGTGTTGTGAACAGGCCTTCCTTTCCTATTAGAGAAATAACAATGAACTCAAGGATAAATCAGGATAGCATGTAGAATAGATGGCCCTGAGATTTTCTGCCTGTCCTTATACTCAGCATTCCCCAAGAAAGACCATTGGGAATGAAAAGGACTACAGAGATTTTTATACTTTATATTTTTACAATCTTTATATAGGCACAAAGCCAGCTCTCTCAGCTCTAAGATGGAGACAAGGGCAAATCACTTCTAAAATCTTGCCTTCAAAACAGGAACTAGTCTAGTCAATCACCAGGAGTCAACACTGACTTGAAGGCAGGCAGGCACACACACACACACACACACACACACACACACACACACACACACACACGGAAACACAGTTTTATTAAAATATGGGGCTAATTTCTTTAATATGTACCGTATATACTTGAGTATAAGCCGACTCGAGTATAAGCCGAGACCCCTAATTTTACCCCAAAAAACTGGAAAAAGTTATTGACTCGAGTATAAGCCGAGGCTGGGAAATGCAGCAGCTCACGGTAAATTTCAAAAATAAAAATACAGGTAGATAACAATAAAATTGCTAAAAGTGTGTGTGTGTGTGAGTGAGACAGACAGACAGAGGAACAGAGAGAGGGAGAGAGAGAGGGAATCAGAGAGAGACTGACAGAGATGAATCAGAGACGTACTTTTAACTACCTGGCAGCGGTGTTTTGCCTTGGGGGGCTCCTCAGAATATCCCAAGACTTCGGAGGGAAGTTTACAGCCCTCCCTCGGAACGCTTCGGAGGGAAGCTTCTGCAAAGGCGAGTGAACAAAAAAAAAAATGTGGCTCTTTAAACATTTTAATGCGGCTCTTCTGTGTGCCGGGCGCCCACTTCCCTCCCTCCTCTCGGGCTTCGGAGGGAAGCTTCTGCATAACCCCGGCGAGTGACAAGTCTCCCAGGCTTTAATTTGCCGAGCTGTGCGCACGAGCCTGTTTTCTACGGCGTGGAGCAGCGGCGAGATTCTGGGCGGCGAGCGATGATTCCAGGGGCCATCCGGGAAGATGAGGAACACGAGGGGGGAGCCTGCCCCCCCCACTGATGGCCCCCGGAATCATCGCTCGCCACCCAGAATCTCGCCGCTGCTCCACGCCGTGGAAAACAGGCGCGCGCGTACAGCTCGGCAAATTACAGCCTGGGAGACTTGTCACTCGCCGGGGTTATGCAGAAGCTTCCCTCCGAAGCCCGAGAGGAGGGAGGGAAGCGGGCACTCGGCACACAGAAGAGCCGCATTAAAATGTTTAAAGAGCCACATTTTTTTTTTTTTTTTTGTTCACTGGAGTATAAGCTGAAGTGGATTTTTCAGCCCAAAAAGTGGGCTGAAAAATTCGGCTTATACTCAAGTATATACGGGTAACTATTTACTGCTACATTCTTAGGAGGCTGATACTTATAGTAGAGCTGGTTACCCTTATAGTTTCCGTGTATATTAAAAAACTATGGAAGCCCACAGGAAATGATATAACATGCAACTTCTTGATTGCATTACGGACATTTTTCATGATTTTACACTGTATCGAACCGTGACCCTTCTTCCAAGGTACAGATAGTCCTTGATTTACGACTGTTCATTTAACAAAGGTTCAAAGTTATGACAGCTTCAGAAAAACTGACCTACAACCGGTCTTAAAGTTACAAGCATTGCACAACCCCTACAGTAACGTGATCACAATTTGGGCACTTGGCAAGTTGCAATTTGCAAACTTCCCTGCCAGCTTTTGACAAGCGAAATAAATTGAGGAAGCCAGAATCACTTACTGACAACGTGACTCACTTAGTGACCATGTAATTTGCTTAACAATGGTATGGATTCATTTGACAATCATGGTAAAAAAGATTGTCTGGTGACGTTTAACAACTGTTTCATTTAGTGACTGAAATTCCAATAACAAGGGTTTGGAATTATGGTTGTAGAGGAAGTATGGTCGTACCACCTGTAGCGTGGTGCTAGTCAGATGTTCACGTTGTATGCATATTACTCTAGGAAATGGTCATTCCAAATCCTTTTTGCACCTTTTCTAGATTTAAAACTAACAGAAGATAAGGAAGAAAGCAGAGCTAGATTTCTGATCCATCTCTGCTTTTAAGTAGAAGTATCTTATTTGTAATTTTGTTCTTGATTTCCAGATCCATTAAAACTCCGTAATGGCATTTTCATATGAAATCTCTACACCTGTTCTGGAGCTCTGCTACAGAGTTGTTAGCTATATTTGAAAATGGAGAATATTTATTTCTATCTCAGTTGCACTGAGTTCCAAACTATACCAAGGTTGCGTCGCTACAGAGATTGTGGACGATTGGCTTTTCTTTTGCAGGCACTCTCTCCTCAACCATCTCCCAGTTCATGATCCTTACAGGTCTTTTAAGAGGAAAAGTGAGTTCACAGCATTTTAGCTTCTTCTGTAGAAACCATCTGGAGGGTTGTCTTTTTGTTTTTGTTTTGGTTATGTTTTATTTATTGTATTTATATTATTTTCCATTCCCACCAAACAGTGTGTGATCTGGGTACAGTTATTTAAATAGTCATAATCCACATGGTTGTTATTATATTTATTACAATAATGTTAATAATACAACTATATACCAATATGATTACAATAATACATAACATCTTCATCATCAATTCTCTCCCCATTAACATTTCCTCTTTTTTATATATCCTTCTTTCCAATTTCTTTTTCTATTGTCTAACCATTGGTAAATATGTCCCATGTCAAAAAATATTCAGTTTCTTCTCTTTTTTTATCCTTAATAATAAGCATTAATCTGTCCATTTCTGCGCATTCTAGTTGTCAGGCCTGTAGTTATGTTTCTTTTAGGATCTTTGGCCTGCCACACTTTCTATTAATTTCCTATGCTGTTTCATTAGTGTAGTAGTTGGGAGGGGGGAATAGAAAGGAGCAGGATTGTGGAATGTTTTGTTGTCATTCTTTCTAGAAGCTCAAGGTGATCTTTTGTCTCTGCACCTCGATACCTGACCGGAAGCAGAGGGGTGTAGATGCCAGCGTGGAAGATGATGATTGGAACATGTGATGGGTTATGGGTGTGGGGATAGGATCATGAACTTTCAAATAGGTGGAATTCCAGGAAGAGAATCAGAGTTGGAATTCCTTAGCACAATGCCAACATGCCTGTATGATTAAATTGGAACTTTAAGGATGATTCTGCCTTGATCTCTGATTGATTTCATGCATGGTATTTGGAACGCTGACACTAGTATTTTCTTAATTACTCTCTCACGAGTGTAATCTCGTGAGATTACACAAATGAGGTCTGACGGAATCTCATCATTTTTCCATTGTTGCACAAATACAATTCTAGCTGCAGTTAGTATATGTAAAACCAAACATCTGAATTTTGGGGGGGACATAGTAACACAACATGTATTAAAGATATGCATGGGGAATAGAGCTGGGTTTTTGCCGGCTCAACCCAGATTGGGTGAACCGGTAGTGGCGGCAGCGGGAGTTTCCACCCACCTGCCCAGACACTTCTGTGCATGGAGAAAATGACTCTGTGGTCATGTGGCTGGGATGACTAAATGTCGAAGGTGCATGGAACACTGTTACCTTCCCATGAAAGGTGATTCCTATTTTTTCTACTTGCATTTTTACATGCTTTCAAACTGTTAGGTTGGCAGAAACTCAGAACAAGTAATGGGAGTTCACTCCGTTACACAGCGCTAGGGATTTGAACTGCCAAACTGCCGACCTTTCTGATCGACAAGCTCAGCATCTTAGCCACTGAGCCACCCTTCTGACTCCTTAGAGAGACCAAATTCAGCCCCACTTCCTTTTGAAAGGAGATCAGTCTCACAAAATATGCAGGAAATTAACTGTAATTTTTAAAAGATTTTTTAAAAAGAGTTACTGTATATTTAAAAAAGAAAAAAGAAAAAAGGAAAAGAGAAAAAAAATTAAAAATCCTTTTTAATTCTAAGTAAGTACAGTACATAAACACATCTTTGGTGAAGGAGGGAGAAATGGCTGTGGAAATCGACAAAAAAATGGAAGACAGCAATTCCCCCCCCCCCAAATACAGTACCTCAGTGGGGAAAACACACAAAATATTTAGGTTTGGACAGAGTATAAGATGATATTGCTTTGCTACCTAAGACACCCATTCGTGCAGCTTAACATGAAGAAAAGACACATCAAAGAATACAAAGCTTAAATAGCTATATATATTCCCAAATGATCTTACACAATATATCTAATTTAAACTTGTTTCCTATTCCTCAGAGATAAACAGATCACTGCAGCAAACATTTCCTGCTTGAATTTCTCAGACTTAGTCAATTCTAACTATTCTATTAATCAGAGGGATAGGGGCAATGTTCCTTTTTCTAGCCCTGATATATTACTTCTTTTTTGGATTAAGGTAAAAAGACACCCCTCCCTCTCACTCACCATCCACCCCAAAACCATCTTGTTGTATGAAATGATGGGAAGGAAAGGCTTTTACTCTGTTGTGTCTTAAGAGAAGTATCTTCTTCAGGCAGTTTATGCGTAAACCATTGAGGTAAAAGGAAATTTGGGGGGAAAGTGATATATGGCAGGCAGTCTGAAGTATTATGAATTCCCTGCACAACAAGGAATGAGGGCAGGGGAGATGTCAAGAACGTGCAGTAGTTTGGGGCAGAACCATGCCTAGATAACTTTCTGGATAACCCACTTAACCAGCTTTGTGAAGTAACAGAAATAAAGAGGGACACAGGATGTCTTCAAACTACATTTTAAGAAATTGGGTAATAGAAAAGAAAGTAGCATGGCTCTTGTAAAACCTTAATAACAATAGCACTTAGACTTATATACCACTTCACAATGCTTTACAGCCCTCTCTAAGTGGTTTACAGAGTCAGCCTATTGACCCCAATGATCTGGGTCCTCATTTTACCCACCTTGGAAGGATGGAAGGCTGAGTCAACCTTGAGCCTAGTGAGATTCGAACTGCCAAACTGCGGCTATCGGTCAGCAAAAGTAGCCTGCAGTATAGCTAAGGTGACCAACTTTTTTACAATGAAAAGGAGGACAGATAAATTGGAAAAAAAATTATCATAAATAAAAGAAATATTTTATTCATTGCAACAATAATACACTAAAATATGATATATGCATAATAAAAAACATTTGTAACAGTTTATATTGTAATTATGCTTACGTGCCTGTTAATTATTATTTAAATGAGTACTTTTCCATTGAATTAATATTTTTGTCAATGTATCATCTTCTAACAATATATTGGAAATATTTGAACGAGAAATATCCTTTGTATTGAATTTTACGGCAAGTGCTGCAGCTAGAGGATCGACATTCAATCTCGATTTCTCACTTGTCGAAAAATCATTGGCGATTGAAACAAACTCTTTCAACTGCTGCATTAGTTCCGGGGCAGCACAACGTAAATTGAACAAGTATAAATAAATGTTCACGTGGAATATGTTCGTTTTTGAAATGGCTGAAAATATCTACCCATCTTTTATCAATTTCAACGTGTTGATTTTCCCATTGTATTAATTTTTCAGAATTTAAATATACATTCAGTCTTCTAATTTCTTCAAAGAGATGATTGTCGTTTATTTTAATGTCTAGCGTTTCTTTAGATAAAAATTCAACACAAGATTCGATATCTGTTCGATATACTTGCGATGAAGTAAAAAAATACCATTAAAAACTGTTTAATAAAACGTGAATTATACTTATCTCTGTATAATTGAATATTCACTGAGAAAGAAACAATTACCGTGAGTCATTCAATTGCCGACGTGCCATGAGTCTACTGCATGCGTATGTGCCGTGTTGTGTTTCGGTAAGAAGTAAACAAAGCTGCTTGCACGCGGCGCTCTCTCTCAAGGTCTCCCGTGCGGAGCGCATGCGTCTCATAATTGCGTCTTATACCGCACTATACCGAGTCTTGACGAATTGTCATGTCAAATACAAATACGTCACATGACGCGCAACAGATTAGACTTCAAATATCGAAAAGGAGGACATGTAGGAGGACACTTTTCGAGGGAGGACAGAACTTACAAAAGAAGGACTGTCCTCCCTAAAGGAGGACGGTTGGTCACCTTAGTATAGCACTCTAAGCACTGCGTCACCACGGCTCTTAAACCCAAAATTTAGTGCTTTAATAGGGGCATATGATTGGAAATGTTGAAGCCTTTGGATTCCAAATATTGATTGAAATGAATTGGTTAAATTTGTCAATGATTAGAATTTAACTGATGTTTGATTGGGAATCATATCTCCAAATCAAATCCTTGCACAGTGCTAGCAATCAGGACATCTGGAAGATTGTGAATAATTATACAACAGTAGATGTAGTTATTTCTGAGTAGATTATTTTTTCCCCTAATTATTTATTTCATTATGCATTTGGTCCAGAGCCAGTTACCCACTTCATTGCTATTCTCTGGGAATCTCTATCTTGTGGACAGCATGGTATCATACAGTGGATTCCAAACTTGGAAATTTTAAGACTTGGGGACTTTTAATTCCCAGAATTCCCAGGTCAGCCATGCTGGCCTGGAAATTGAAGTCCACAGTGTAAATTGCCAATTTTTGGAGACTCCTGATATTTAAAAGGTAGGAGAGCAGAGGTGGGTTGCTCCTGGTTCGGCCTGGTTTGGCCGAACCAGTAGTGGTAATTTGGCATGGGTTGCAGAACCGGCAGAGACCCAGGCCAGCCATGCCCCCAAACCGGTTCCCTGGTCTCTTCTGGCATTGCCAGCATGTTTCTGCACATGCACAGAACAATTTACAGTCAACTGCACATGCGCGAGTAATGCGTGTGCGTGCAAAGCGAGCCGGTACCAACCGGTACAAGAACCCACCCCTGTAGAAGAGATAGTAAGAGAATAAGAGAAATAGCAAAACAAATTAAAAGAGGGAATGAAAAGAAACTTGTTTAGAGTTTTACAGTAAAGAAAATAACATTTGTACAAACCTGAGATCATCTTTATGACTAAGGCAAAGAAGGTTTGAAGCATTGTGATTAAGTCTTTTCCCACAGATTTTTTTTCTTCCATTCAGGTTGGATGCTTCTTTTCATTTTACCTCTGGTCCTTAATATACTTTTTTTTTTTTTTGCGTTTGCAAGACATTTGAATTTTATTATTCATGGCAATTTTGCCGTGTTACTTCTTCCCTCACTACAACAAAATCTGTGCAATACTTTGTTCTTCCTAAAAGCCATAAGAACATTAATTCTGCTCCGATTTCAGGATCATGCAAAGTTTAAGTGGGCTTTAAAAGAAGAGATATTTTATAGGATCCTAAGCAAGAGGTTGTTTGTCAAGCTAGAAAGTAAATGGTAATATTTCAACGTATTCTTTGAATAGCAGGTGTTTCTACTCCAGCAGATGTGCAGCTGAAGATCTCCAACATTTCATTCATCTAAACAATGATCTTTTTTTTGATTTTTAGAACATGAGAGTCCGTGTTTAAAAAGGAGCTAATATGTACATTTGTGTAGTGCAGTTCTGCTGTACGTCGCTGAAAGAGCAACCCAAAATTAGCACATACAAAAATACTAATTTCAGCCAATCTGATTCATTTGAAAATAATAGTGCTAATAAGAAAGATCCCAGATCCTACAATCAGATCTGTTGTTTAAACATATAGACCAGTTTCCTTTGATCTTTGCTACCATTTCGGAACCAGGAGCGCTCACGCGCAGTGCTTCTATGCATGCACAGAACCTTCTGCGCATGTGCAGAGCATCCATAATGATGTCTCGCTGGGTGGGCGGAGCCTCCTGTCACCCTGCTACCGGTTCACCCAAACCAGGGCGAACTGGCACAATACCACCTCTGATATAGACTTACTCATTTCTTTAGCAAGTTTTAAGTGTTTGATGTGAACCCTAAGTTTAATACTGAACCAAATAAGGAATTGTGCTGTTGATTGTAAAAATATGCACACTCCTCACCCCCAATGCTTGATTCTGTTCACAGGAAAAATAAATGCTAACCGTAATGCACTGGCTTTATTATTTTTTAAAGTATGTTTGAGTACCAGAAATATGCAGGATGCGTAATTGTAAGGAATTACAATTCAATAGCCTTACCTTTCTTACAAGAGCCTTCTTAGAGTTAATCAGTGAGGGATTTTCTCAAGGGCAGAACACTAGTGATTTTTCTAAGGGTTTTTTTCTGCATTGCATAAGTTGATCCATTGCCAGAATAGGAGAATAGTTATTTTTTGGAGGAGGCAGAAATGGAGAACGTTAGCCTATTTCCACTTTCTTCCCTTTGCAAATTTGACTTCCAGATGTGTTTTCTTCTGTGATTTGAAAGTAGTCTTTTTCTCTTACATAGGCTTGCGTGCTTTCATCTGTTTTGGCTGGAGCACTTTATTTCATTACAGGCTAAATTCAGCAGTTTGTTGGCTACTTGGCTGGGGAAGGAAAGCCTGCTGGAATGAGACGGTGATTGTTCTTATCTCTAAAAGCATCTAAGATCTCCTCTATATTACTTCCTTATTAAAATAGCACTTTGGTTAAGACCTTTGGCTTGTATATGAAATATTGGCTGCTCAAAACCAACTTGGAACAATTGCTATTCTATCGTATTGCCAGTTTTTGTTAGCTAGCTGAGGACTTTAAAAAATATATATGTATCATTTTTTATAGCATACTTTACTTAATCTCCATGGAAAGATTGAAGGCAAACGAGGTCCAGGCAGAAGAAGAACATCATGGCTTCAAAATCTAAGGGACTGGCTTGGGCAAAACTCAACAGCAATTTTTCATGCGGCTGTTGACAAAAATAGAACTGCCAACATGATCGCCAACATCCGATGACATTGAAGAAGAAGAATCTTTTTTTTTCAGTCTCCTGAAACCCTTTTCTTTCATGTAATTGAAAAAAAAAAGAATGAAACAATGGGATCTTGCATTAATGAAAAAAAAAAGACTAAGAACCTCTTACTGATAAGAAAGCTCCTGAAAAGTAATTTTAACTCGGCTGATAAAAATAATCTCTAGAAATTATTAGACTGTAAAATTTGATAGGCAAGAAAAAAAAACTTGATTTTAAAGGTGATTGTTCCATGTTAGGTTTAGGTTAGGTTTATTGGACTTATATGCCACCCTTCCCCCAAAGGACTCAGGGTGGCATACAACATAAAAACACATATTACAAAAGTTAAAAGAAAGATTAAATAGAATATCCAAAAAAACCAATAGACATTTACAATGAGATTTAGAAATTAAATTAAAAATAACAATTAAAATTAATAATTTATTTTATTCAGGCCAGGCCGGCTTACCGGAAAAGCCAACTTTTTAAGGCGCGCCGGAAGGACCGGAGGTCAGGGATTATGCAAAGCTCGGGGGGAAGCTCATTCCAGAGGGAAGGCGCTCCCACAGAGAAGGCTCTCCCCCTGGGGGTCGCCAGCTGACACTGCCTGGCAGACAGCACCCTGAGGAGGCCAACTCTGTGAGATCGCACTGGACGGTGGGAGGCTACCGGTGGCATAGGTAGTCTCGCAAGTATCCTGGGCCTAAGCCATGGAATGCTTTAAAGATCATAATTAAAACCTTGAATCACACCCGGAAAACAACTGGCAACCAGTGCAGGCTGCCTAAAAGGGGTGTAACATGGGAGCACCTAGGTACCCCCATGACAACCTGCGCACCCGCATTCTGGACCAGCTGAAGCCTCTGGGTGTTCTTCAAGGGCAGCCCCATTTAGAGAGTATTACAGTAGCCCAGGCGAGAAAGGACAAGGGCATGAGTGACTGTGCACAGGGCATCCAGATCCAGGAAGGGGCACAACTGGCATACCAGGCAAACCAGGTAAAAGCCCCCCCCCCCCTGGTCACAGCCGTCAGGTGTTCTTCCAAACTAAGCCACATATCCAGGAGGACCCCCAGATTGCAGGCCCTCTCTGAGGGGGCTAAAATTTCTCCCCCTATCATCAAAGATGGTACAAGATGCACAAATCGGGATGATGGCAACCACAGCCACTCAGTCTTGGAGGGTTTGAGCTTGAGCCTGTTCATCCCCATCCAGATCCGTACAGCCTCCGGGCATCAGAACATCACGTCGAGGGCATTGTTTGGGTGGTTTGGGGTAGAGATGAAAAGTTGGGTATCATTAGCGTATTGATGACACCGTACCCCAAAACCACGGATGATCTCACCCAGCGGTTTCATATATATGTTGAACAGGAGGGGTGAGAGGACCGACCCCTGGAGCACCCCACAAGTGAGGCGCCTTGGGGTCAATCTCTGCCCTTCAGTTAACACGAACTGCGATCGATCCGACAGGTAGGAGGAGAACCACCGCAAAATGGTGTCCCCCACTCCCAACCCCCTGAGTCATCGCAGTAGGATAGCATGGTCGATGGTATCAAAAGCCGCCGAGAGGTCTAATAGGACCAGGACAGAGGAACAACCCCTGTCCCGGGCCCACCAGAGATCATCAACAAACACGACCAATGCCGTCTCCGTGCTGAAACCCAACTGAAATGGATCCAGATAGGCAGCTTCATCCAGGTACTGGGGAAGCTGAGGTGCTACCACTCTCTCAACAACCTTCACTACAAAGTGAAGGTTGGAGACCGGATGATAGTTGGCTAAAGAGGCTGGGTCCAGGGAAGGCTTCTTAAGGATGGGCCTCACCACCTCTTCCTTCAAGGTGGTGGGAAAGAACCCCTCTCTCAATGAAGCATTGGTAATCACCTGGGGCCAGCCTCGTATCTCCTCCCAGGAAGCCGAAACTAACCAAGAGGGACACGGGTCCAGCACACAAGTGGCAGCACTGAGTCTCCCCATAATCCTGTCCATGCCCTCGGAAGTCATAGGATCAAACTCATCCCAGATAGTTTCCACAAGATTCATCCCTGTCGACTCACCCGAATCTACCCAGTCAGAGTCCAAGCCTGTCCGAATCTGAGCGATTTTATCCTGCAGATATTGAACAAATTTCTCAACTCTACCCTGCAAGGGGTCTTCCCCAGTAGGAACCTAATCAAGAATGATTAAGTAAAGAGCGGGTCACCCTAAACAGGGCAGCTGGGCAGTTATCTGCAGACGCGATAAGAGCGGAAAAATGTTGCCATTTTGCTGCTTTTATCACCACTAAGTAGGATTTAATATGAATTCTTACTAGTGTTCGGTCGGATTCAGACCGGCTGGCCCTCTAATCACTCTTTAGTGACCATAAGCCTGGGGAAATCAACCGTCAATCCGGCTAACACATTCAGCAGCTCAGGCAGGGCCAATGAAACGTAGCAGGGAGACAGGTACATAACAAAAAGGCCCACCTGAACTCCAAGCCCCCCCTTCACAAAAAGGGACTCACACCCGCCTATCTGAGGCACAGTGACCCCTGAGGTCTAAGAGTTTCCCTAATAACCATCACCACCTCCTGCCCCTGCCCTGGGCTCTCAGCTGATGAAACGCCTGGAAACCTGGTGGGCATAATTCAATGAGGGAAACACCCCCCTCATGGCCCAACCAGGTCTCCGTAATGCACGCCACGTCCACTTTCCCCTCTTGTATGAGGTCGTAAATGAGGGGAGTCTTATGAACCTGGCATTAAGTGATACTAGCCGGAGACCCGGGTCCTGTAATCCTGAGCACCCAGGGGTGCGAGAGGGGCAATGAGGGTTGGAGATCGCTCTTAAGCAGCAAACCCGCATCCCCCAGACATAATTTGGCCCTAGGCCCCCACCGTATCTGCCCCTCCCACATATAGTAGAGATGGCAAACCCCCCAATGGAATGGTTTAATGTCTCTCCCGGAATCCCAATCCTTTCTAGTACTCCCGACCCGCACCCATTAGTTAGCTCTGGCCTGTGTCATGGCAGACTCCCCCCCCCAAGTCTGTCTAAGCCATCTAAATCAACCTCCCCCCGCCCACCCCTTAAAATTTTATTTAAACAGCCCTGTAAAAAAACCCTAAGAAGCCTCTTCTTCGCATGCCACCTCTCGGGATCCCCAAATCCGTGATTAAGGAAGCGTCTTGATAAGCAAGAAGGCATCCCTGAGAAAGGGAGAGTTCCTGAAGGAAGTAAAGTTCTGTCACAGTATAATATAGAGGAGAGTGTGGCATCAACCAAAATGGAGTGACATTACAGGGAGATGGAATGGGGAGATGACATATCCACGGGGGGGGGGGGGCAGCTGACAGTATTCAAGGGGGTAGCGGGAGGCTTATGCCCATCATAGCCATGGTCGAGCTGCACTGGCTCCCTGTGGTCTACCGGGTGCGCTTCAAGGTGTTAGTTACCATCTTCAAAGCGCTCCATGGCACAGGACCTAGCTATCTGCGGGATCGCATTCTGCCCCATACATCCCTGTGACCAATTCGCTCTCACAGAGAGGGACTCCTCCAGGTGCCGTCCACCAGGCAGTGTCAGAGGGCAGCGCGCAGGAATAGGGCCTTCTCTGTGATGGGCCCAGCCCTTTGGAATGACCTCCCCCCAGATATCAGGACAACGACCGATCTCCGCTCCTTCCACACGAAACTCAAGACCCACCTGTTCCAACTAGCCGGCCTGGCTTAACTAGAAATTTCTAACCTCCCTGGCAATTTTAATTATTTTAATATTTTATACGTAAATTTTGGGGTTTTTAACTGTTTTAATTGTTTTAATTTATTGTTATTTATTTGAACTTGACTGTTAAATATTGGTGTTACCTCCTCCATGCCACATTTGTATTTTGATTTAATTGTACGTCGCCCCGAGTCCCTTTGCGGAGAGGGGGCGACTGATAAATCGAAATAAATAAATAAATAAATAAATGAAGACAATATGTAAGGGTAACGGTCAGATATCAAAATCACAGCAGATGATAAATTGCGGGTTGGTGAAGTGGCCAATGATGGCAGTGGTGAGGACAGCGGCGGCTGCTCCAACAACTCCAACAATTGAACTCTGTCCATGCCAGCCGCACTCATATCCATCGCCGGGGCCGCACTCCGTTAACCCAGTCCATAGTGTCACACGGGGAGGGGCCAAATGGCCAAATGGCACAGTACGGTGGTCCAGGCAACGGTGGTGATATCGGTGGGGGCCACAACACAGCAGCCCCCCCACTCCAACCGCACCCACACCAACTACCGAAGCCATCTTCCGCTGGCATCAATGTGCCTGCATATATGTACAACATGTACATGTTGATGCTCTACCTATCTATATGTACATATTAAATGCAAGAATATATGCCTGAGAAGACCCATCCCACAGGAAGAAGGTAATTGGCAGTTGCTTTTCTGGAGCAGGAGAAAGTGGAAAAGATGTGGTGACCTTGGTTAGAACTGAATATCTTTCAAATAATTACCAAACTGTTACAGTCTGGACAGACTTACCTGGTGCTGGTTTAGACATAAGATGCCATAAGAATAGGAGAGGAGCAGGCTAGACATTAAGCGTAATAGGCCCTAAGAATCTGGTGAGTTCTTAATTGAAGTAAAATATGAACATTCATCTTTAAATGGATCAGAAGTTGCTCTCTAATCTTCTGTATTATTATAGTTCAGTACAAACTAATGTCATTCCACAGAGGCTGAATTTACACAATATGTAACAAAGTTTGGGCTTCCAATCATGGTATAAATCAGGGGTGACAAACTTATGTCATCATGGTGACGTTGTGTGATGTATCAGAACTTTCCCCTCCTTCGCTAAACCAGGCATGGGCATGGCCATCACATGATGCATTGATCCGGGTGCCGGGAATTTGACAGCTCTGGTATAGGTGTTAAAGCATCTTTATGAGTATCCCACTTACTTTTTGTCAGGGATGTCAAAATTTCCACAGCTAAGAACATATTTCGTTTCCTTTCTTCCTTTCTTTCTTTTCTACTGTTTCCTATCCCCAAAACACATCTGGGTCAGGAACTGTTAGTGTCTTGTGGAAATATTTTTTTACAAAATGGTCTTCGGGGGAGACAGATGTTTCTGCCATCCTGAGTAGACCAGTTCTTTGGAACCTCTCCAGATAACGAGAGAAAGTAATAAAGAAATGCAACAAAAAGAAATAAAATATACTTCTAAAACTGTACAAAGAGCAGCGCATAGGCAACAAAGCAATTTAAAATATCACTGTTTAAAAGCAAGATCATCATTCACCCAAGAAAACCAAAAATCATAAAGTGTGCATATATGGAAAACTAAACAACACAATCATGCTTCCAAATATTAGAAAACTTTTAAACAGGATAGTCCCTTCTCATTTTGAAAAATGGCCAGGAAAAGGGCATTATTAAAATATTCATGCTCCCAGAGTAATTCATAATAGAAAAAAAAGATAATATTATGAACCAGATGTAGTTAATATTGTTCACAAAGGTGAATAGAATCTATAGCACGGGTGTAGCAAACTTGCAGTGTAACGTCATCATGTGACATTTTGCAATGTTTTTCCCCTTTGTGGAGCTGGGGTGGGCATGGCCTGCACATGACATCCCTACAGGCTTGTGGGCCACCAGTTTGACACCCCTGCTCTATAGTATAATAGCACACATTAAACATTTCATAATTTCATATATAAACATGATACATCAGATGCTTAGTATTTTTCTTAATTCGGAGAGTAACTTTTTCTGCTTTTGTCCTGTTTATTTTTGGTATTTACCATTTGTATCATTTATTTTTTTGTAATCTATCTATATATAAAATGGTGCTTTGTGCATTTGTATGTTCCAGCAAAACTCTGGAACATACACAATTTCAAGCAAACTTGGTACACAGATGACTTACTCTCTGGAAAAAAATACTGTGGGGGTAAGACAACCCTAACATCCCTCAGAGTGTGTGTTCTGTTAAGATGCAGCTTGTTGTGCCTTAAAATGGCTTCTACTGTACTGCCGTAAAATGACTTCTACTGTACAGCGCAGTGGAGTTGCCATGGTAACGGCTTCACAGTATTCCACAAGGGGGCTCCCTCTGGTAAAGGGGAAAATCCAAAGTTAGAAATTACCTTTGGTCTGGACATTTCCCCGCTATAAATAAATACTTGGGCAATGCTGAGTTATCGGCTAGTCTTGTTTTAAAATATAATCGAATGGGGGAAAAAGAACACTAAGGTAAAGACAGAAGATTCTTGTCTGGTATTGAAATGAAGAAATATTCATTCACTGGAGGTTTACAAGTAGAGGCTGAACAGCTATCGGTAATTAGAATATGCTCTAAGTAATAATTGGAACTTAGCAGTAATTTTAATCAGTGATGCTATCAAAATAAACAAACCAGATTTTCATGGTGCAGACATCACTTGGTCGTGAACTTGACCAAATACTATGTGTTATCTAATTCCACCAGGAATGGCTGTTTGCTAGCCCTGAACTTATGATTAATATAACTCTCTGCTTAATTGCACTGACCTCTTGTAATCTAAAATCTGACTGTACTGCAACTGAAATAATTTTGAAATTATTTGTACAGTTTTGAAATACATAAAGCCATACTAAAGTTTTATATTTGTTGAGTTTTTAAAAAAATTAACAACTTGAATGTGGGCGGGGGCGGGGGAAGGATGCTTTAAACTACAGGCTGCTTGTCTGCCTTTTCTTACATTTTTATATATTTTTTTAAAATTAAGTTTAACTGGAAACACATCAAAATACCATTCCAATGGTCCAATAAGGCAATGTTTGTCTGTTACAGTGGTGGGCTACCACCGGTAGGCCCCGGTACAGACGTACCAGTGCCTGCCGGGAGCACCGGGTACCGTTCCAGTATGGTGCTCTGGAGGGTCCACCCACCCATCCGCCTGCCATCCTTACCTGTATTTCTCTTTGGGGCTTCTGCGAACGTGCATGCAGCGTACGGCACCTGCACGATGCTCCACCGAGCAGCTGGAGTGTTGCAGAGGCGTCGCGAAGCATCACAGGAGGTAAGGATGCGTGCACGCACTGCCCGCATTCATGTGGAGATGCCGGGCCCCATTGCACCGTACTGGTTACAACAGGATCCGGAACCCACCACTGGTCTGTTAATAAAATGGAGGTTGGTTGTCTGGCCTGGTATGTCTGAGCAAGAGCTGCAGTTGAGTTTGACTTTTGGGGGCCTCTATGCTGTTGGAAAACAAAGGACTGTAGTAGTAAAAATGGCCACCTCCATGAGACTCTTAAAAGAGTTTCCAAACTTTCAAATGTCTTTTTTAGGGCAGTTAAAAAGTACAGCAGCTTCTATGGAAAAGAGCAACAGCAGCTGCCAAAGGGAAATAAAATCTGCTCTTGAAGTTTTGATGAAGAAAATGGTTCTTTCAGATGAACCTTTTTTATTATCATAAACAGTGCTGCAATCTTGGCAAAATGAATGAAGAACAGAGGTGGGAGGAATGGCAATATCCCATAATACTGGACCAGTATGTATCAGGTTTGGTTTGGTGGTTAAGGCATCAGGCTAGAGAATTCGAAATTGTGAGTTCTAGTCCCTCCTTAGGCATAAATGCCTGCTGGTGACCTTGGGCCAGTCACTCTCTCTCAGTCCAATTTACTTCACAGGGCTGTTCTTGTGGGGGGGGGGGGGAGGAGAAGGAAGAAGTATTAGATATGTTTGTCACCTTGAGTTACTTAAAAAGAAATAAGGGTGGAATTTTAAAAATAATAATAATAAATAAACAAATGGTGAAAAGTCTCCACCACCACCTTTGGATCATCATAAAGAGTTGCAGTGGCACAGTGGTTTGAATGCACAGTGGTTTGAATGCAGGCTACTTCTGCTGACTGCCGGCTACCTGCAATTTGGCAGTTCGAATCTTACCAGGCTCAAAGTTGGCTCAACCTTCCATCCTTCCGAAGTCGGTATAGTGAGGACCCAGATTGTTGGGGGCAATAGGCTGTCTCTGTAAACCACTTAGAGAGGGCTGTAAAAGCACTGTGAAATGGTACATAAGTTTAAGTGCTATTGCTATTGCAAAAAAATTCTAACAGATAAGTAATTGGTTTTATTTCTTGTTATAGAAATAGCATTTGATTTACAGTTTGCCATCTCTGAATTAATGCCTCTTAACAAGTGAACAGGGATGTGGTGGCTCAGTGACTAAGACACTGAGCTTGTCAATCAGAAAGGTCAGCAGTTTGGCGGTTCAAATCCCTAGCGCCGCGTCACAGAGTGAGCTCCCGTTACTTGTCCCAGCTTCTGCCAACCTAGCAGTTCGAAAGCATGTAAAAATGCAAGTAGAAAAAATAGGGTCCACCTTTGGTGGGAAGGTAACAGCGTTCCATACGCCTTCGGCATTTAGTCATGCCAGCCACATGACTACAGAGACGTCTTCGGACAGTGCTGGCTCTTTGGCTTTGAAAGGGGAGCACTGCCCCCTAGAGTCAGAATGACTAGCATATATGTGTAAGGGGAATCCTATGCCTTTAACAAATGAACAGTTTGAAGGAGGTAGAGTTCATATTGCTGTGGATGACACTGCTGTCACAAGTCTGAGGATGGTTGTAATCTGGAACTGTGGCTGTGATTCCATTTTTTTCCAGCAAGACCTCACTCTTCACACACGGGCGGCTTGTGGCTATGGCTCTGATCTGTGGGGTATAGACTAGCTTGAAAGGAGCCTTTAGCATTTCTTCTTCTTTGTAAAGGGCCAAGCTGGGCAGTTTTTTCATGGCCATTAAGCAAAGCATCCATGTGATCATCTAGCTTAACAACCGCATCCCTCCTGTACCCAATGCGATCATTAAATGACCATGTGGGTCATTAAGTGGAACATGAGATGCCTGATGTGGGAGAGTTCCTGTGAGACCTAACATAAGGTCATAGGTTGCCTGCCTTGGGCCTCCTAACACCTCCTACACACCTTGAGGTACATGTGTTCCCTTACCCACCCCTTGGCAGAATGAGTCAACTCACCATGGCCAACTCACCATGGGACAACTTGACATGGTCAACTTGCCATGAGACAACTATTGTGGGACAATTCAGCCATGCAATTTAATTACTTAAAATAATTAGGAAATTATTTTAATTTTTGCCATTCACATTTCATTTTCTCCCTCCTTTGGCATCCTTTCTTTGATGATTTTATTCCACTATTTCTTCAATATTAGTGTAACTCTTGTCCCACAGCGAGTTGCCCTGTGGTGAGTTGGCTGCTGTGAGTTGGCCATGGAGAGTTGTCGTAGCCCCCCTCCAGCCCTTGGGGTCCCTACTGGCCTTGGACGTGCTTCCCATTCTACTGGCCTCTTTCCCACCCCATCACTGATTAGTCACTTACCTTATTGGTACTATAGATCTCCTTCTGCAAGTAGCTGCTCTGCTGTGTAGTCTTCTTAATCAGTGGAGGCCATGTGGCCCCATCATGGAAGCAGGGCCCATTTGGGGAGTGGCCACATTGAATTGTGTAATGGGTAGAGCGGCCTGTTTTCCTTCCCCAACACAGAACTGACAGGCGAAAGAGTTTGACATCCCAGCCTTTTCAGTCTAACAGGCCATTTGACCCCAATGTTTGACGCTACTAAAAGTGAATTAACAGCCTCCTCAGTGCAAGGGATGAAGGTTGCCAATTCAATAAAAGTGTCCAGGGTGAAATACAATTTACCCAGCTTGGTAGAAATATTTATGATGATCCAAAGAGCCCCAGGTTTGGAAAGTCTACAGCGAAAGCCTTTAATGAGCTCTGCTCCAGCGCAGCTATCAAACTTTTTCTTCTTGGCACATAGACCACCTATCAGGCAATGATGGAAGAATTTTATGACAAAGGCCTTCGGAATCCGTGTCCTGCTTCACCATCTGAAAAATAAAATAAATAAAATACAAGTGAAAGATTATTTTGTTTCATCTTCATGTTTATGTGTGCAGAGTTCCAGTAGAATCCAGTAGAATCTGCCTTCGTAGCATTCTAAGGATCCTGCGGCGGACAATAATAATAATAATAACTTTAATTACTTAAATTAATTAATTTAAGTTACTTTAATTAATTAACTTAAATTATAATAAATTTAATTAATTAATGGACAAGGTGCCAGACACAGAAGTCCTCTCCAGAGCAGGCCTGTCATCAGTTCACTTCCTGCTGATGAAAGCCCAGACACGCTGGGAGGCCATGTTGCAAGGATGCCAGACCATTGCACCCCCAAACAGCTCCTCTATGGTGAGCTGTCTCAAGGAAAGCGATCACACAAGGGGCAAAGGAAGCGATACAAAGACATGTTGAAAGCCTCCTTCAAGTCCCTGGATATTGACTCCACCTCCTGGGAAACCCTGGCACAAGATCAATCAACGTGGCGCACGTGGATCCACCAGGGCTGCCAGACATCTGAGGACAGAAAAACAACTGTAGCACAAGGGAAGCGAGCACTCCACAAAGCCAGAGCCGCAAATGTTGCAACAAGGATGCCACACATGTCTGCCTGACATGTGGCAGAATGTTTTGTGCCCGTATAAGCTTTACCGGCCACCTGCGGACACATCGTGGGCAGCCCACAACCTGTTAGATGTCAAGGTCCTCTTCGAACATGATGGCCGAACATCATAGAGCACCAGTAACCTAGCAAGGTGGCATAACTCCATCCTGGGCATTTTTCTCAAAGAAGCTCCAGTTTCAGAAGTGCAGAATCTCTTTCTTTCTTCAGCCTCCATTGTTTTTTGAAGGCTTAGTTGATAATTTTGCATCAAACACATTCATTTCCATGCTGTTTGGAAAACAAAAGGCTTCTGATGCTGCCTAGTACGTTAAGACAGGTAACCAATACCCTCTTTACTAAGTAACAGACATTTTCCCCTGCAAAATATGCTTTATGCAGGCCAAGAATAGATACTCTAGCCATGTTCAGACACATAACTAACTTCTCCTTGCAAGTCATGATTTGAACAGGTTTGCTGTTGTTGTAAGGGTATGCTTCTGCTCAGTGGTGAGATTCAAATAATTTAACAACCGGTTCTCTGCCCTAATGATTTCTTCCAACAACCAGTTCACCAAACTGCTCAGAAAGTTAACAACCGGTTTCCCCAAAGTGGTGTGAACTGGCTGAATCCCACCACTACCTCTGCTCCATTGCAGTCTTGTAGTCAAGCTTTTCTGCATCGGAATTTAATGTTTTTACTAAGTTTAATTTTCTTTCAGGAACATTCACAATACCATTTGTCCACTGTGATCACTTTTTCATTGCTTGCTGGAGGGCTGGAAGATGGTTAGGTTTAGGTTTATTGGACTTACTGTATATACCATCCTTCTCCCAAAGGACTCAGGGTGGCGTACAACATAAAAACACATATTGCAAAAATTAAAAGAAAGATTAAATAGAATATCCAAAAAAAAACCAATAGACATTTACAATGAGATTTAGAAATTAAATTAAAAATAACAATTAAAATTAAGAATTTATTTTATATAGGCCAGGCTGGCTTGGAATAGCCAACTTTTTAGGGCACGCTGGAAGGACCGGAGGTCAGGAATTATGTGAAGCTCCGGAGGCAGCTCATTCCAGAGGGAAGGCGCTCCCACAGAGAAGGCTCTCCCCCTGGGGGTCGCCAGCCGACACTGCCTGGACAACGGCACCCTGAGGAGGCCAACTCTGTGGGATCGTACTGGACGGTGGGAGGCTACCGGTGGCAGTAGATGGTCTCGCAAGTACCCTGGGCCTAAGCCATGGAACGCTTTAAAGATCATAATTAACACCTTCAATTGCACCCGGAAAACAACCGGCGACCAGTGCAGGCTGCCTAAAAGGGGTGTAACATGGGAGCTCCTAGGTACCCCCACGACAACCCACGCAGCTGCATTCTAGACCAGCTGAAGCCTCCAGGTGCTCTTCAGGGGCAGCCCCATGTAGAGAGTATTACAGTGGTCCAGGTGAGAAAGGATGAGGGCGTGAGTGACTGTGCACAGGGCATCCCAATCCAGGAAGGGGTGCAACTGGCATACCAGGCGAACCTGGTTAAAGCCCCCCCCCCTGTCACGGCCATCAGGTGTTCTTCTAAACTAAGCCACGTATCCAGGAAGACTACCAGATTGTGGGCCCTCTCTAAGGGGGCTAAAATTTCTTCCCCTATCATCAAAGATGATATAAAATGCACAAATCGGGATGGAAGGATTGAGCTTGAGCCTGTTCATCCCCACCCAGATCCGTACAGCCTACAGGCATCAGAATATCACGTCGAGAGCATCATTTGGGTGGTTTGGGGTAGAGATGTTTGAATCTGAGCGATTTTATCCTGCAGATACTGAACAAATTCCTCAGCCCTATCCTGCAAGGGGTCGTCCCCAGTTCCTTGATTAAGTAAGGAGCAGGTCACCCTAAACAGGGTGGCTGGGCAGTTATCTGTGGATGTGATAAGAGCAGAAAAATGTTGCTGCTTTGCCACTGTTATCACCACTAAGTAGGACTTAATATGAATTCTTACTAGTGTTCGGTAGGATTTGGACCAGCTGGCCCTCCAATCACTCTCTAGGTATCTTTTCTGGCATTTCATCTCCCAGAGCTCCTTGGTAAATCAGGGAGCTACCCAGGATTGGCACTGGGTCAGAGGCTGCAAAGGCACAACGCGGTCCAAGGCCCCAGTGGCCACCCTATCCCAGGCTTCCACTAGGGTTTCGGTCGAACTGTGAGCAAGGGATTCAGGAAAAGTCCCAAGCTCCATCAGGAACCTTTCAGGGTCCATCAGGCAGTTGGGGTGGAACCATCTAAATGGTTCCACCTCCCTGCAGTGAGGAGTGGCAGTATGGAAGTCAAGCCTAAGGAGGAAATGATCCAACCATGACAAGGGTTGGATAGAAATATCCCCTAAATCTAGATCATTCATCCACTGTCCAGAGATGAAAATCAGGTGGAGCGTGTGTCCCCTGTTATGAGTGTGGTCTTGAATTAACTGAGTTAGGTCCATAGCTGTCATGGAAGCCATGAACTCCCGAGCTGATTCGGATGTCTCGCCATAAGCCTGGGGAAATCAACCGCCAATCTGGCTAACACATTCAGCAGCTCCGGCAGGGCCAATGAAATGCAGCAGGGAGACAGGTATGTAACAAAAAGGCCGACCTGAACTCCAAGGTCACACTTCACAAAAAGGGACTCACACCCGCCTATCTGAGGCACAGTGACCTCCTGAGGTCCAAGACTTTCCCTAATAACCACCGCCACCACCCCCCGCCCCTGCCCTGGGCTCTCGGCTGGTGAAACGCCCGGAAGCCTGGTGGGCATAATTCAATGAGGGGAACATCCCCCTCATAGCTGAACCAGGTCTCCGTAATGCATGCCAGGTCTGCTCTCCCCTCTTGCATGAGGCTGTAAATGAGGGGAGCCTTATGTACCACGGACCTGGCGTTAAGCGATATCAACCCGGGTCCTGTAATCCCGAGCACCCAGGGGTGCGAGAGGGGCAATGAGGGTCGGAACGCACGATCACTCTTAAACAGCAAACCTGCATCCCCCGGGCATAATTTGGCCCTAGGCCTCCACCGTATCTGCCCCTCCCACATATAGTAGAGATGGCAAACACCCCAATGGAATGGTTTAATGTCTCCCCCAGAATCCCAACCCTTTCTAGCACTCCCGACCAGCACCCATTAGTTAGCTCTGGCCTGTGTCCTGGCAGACTCCTCCCCAAGTCTGTCTGAGCCATCCGAATCAACCCCTTAAAATTTGATTTAAACAGCCCTGTAAAAAAACCCTAAGAAGCCTCTTCTTCGCATGCCACCTCTCGGGATCCCAAAATCCGTGATTAAGGAAGCGTCTTGATAAGCAAGAAGGCATCCCCGGGAAAGGGGGAGTTCCCTAAGGGAGTAAAGTTCTGTCGCAGTATAATATAGAGGAGAGTGTGGCATAAACCAAAACGTCACAGGGAGATGGAACAGGGAGATGACATATCCATGGGGGGGGGCAGCCGACAGTGTTCAAGGGGGGTAGCGGGAGGCTTATGTCCATCATAGCCATGGTCGATGTTGAAGACAATATATAAGTGTAATGGTCAGATATCAAAATCGCAGCAGATGATAAATTGTGGGTTAGTGAAGCGGCCAATGATGGCAGTGGTGATGACAGCAGCAGTGGTGGCGGCTGCTCCAACAACTCCAACAACTGAGCTCCGTCCATGTCAGCTGCACTCATATCCATCGCTGGGGCTGCACTCCGTTAACCCAATCCATAGTGTCACAAGGGGAGGGGCCAGTACTGTGGTCTAGGCAACAGCGGTGATACAAACCGTTTTCTTTTGGCAAAATTTCATTGGGGCTACATATACAAATCTACCATCGACTGCGTATGCCCGAGATGGTGTCCTGTCACGTTTGAGGAGAACTTCAGTGGGGGCCACAACACAGGAGCCCACCCACTCCAACTGCACCCATGCAACTACAGAAGCCATCTTCCGCTGTCATCAATACCCATGCCAGCTGCCTCAGCCACTCCCCCGCTAATCCAGTCTATCACGTCCATAAGCAGAGGGGAGCAACCGGGATAGTACCATGTCGTGGGCAGCAGCAGTGACAGCAGCAGAAACCCCAGGCAGGGAGCCCCACCGCCGCCACTGACCACACCCATGCTGGCAGCAGAAAAACGTTCTCCATTCTCCATTCACCGCCAACCACCCCATTTCACTCACAACGTTCTAGCTACAGGGCAGGAAATCACAGCACAAGGGTACCCCCCGAGGTCCCAGGAAGTTCCCATAGCTGGACCTGGAATTGACGATGGGATAGGGTACCCCCTGCATATCCCGAGAAGGAAAATCATCTCCCTGAAGTTCTCCTCAAACGCGACAGGACACCATCTCGGGCATACGCAGTTGATGGTAGATTTGTATATGTAGCCCCAATGAAATTTTGCCAAAAGAAAACGTTTTTTTTTTTAAACATTTAGAAAAGGCAGAAAACACACAGTCATTTTAATAAATCTCTCTTTTTTTTCCTGGCTGCTTTTAAGAACTCAACAAAAATTACATTTTATTAGGACTGTATTCATTTCTAAAGCAGTCAGAATAAGTTTTGTTTCATGATATAAGTATTCAATACAGTTGAGCTTTGGGATTATTAGGGGGTCAATGCAATCATGTGAAGGATTTTGCTAATCATTAATGCCCTAATCTAGAAGGTTTTAATTTCTCTAGAAGCCATAGATTATGCTGTTGACAGGATGTGCTGTAAAACCTTGAAGATTTCATTTGGATTACAATAATGATTGATTTGATTTACGTGTCTTAAATTAATATGCAAAATTGACATGGGATGTTCCTTTGATATTATGTACTTCTCTGAATTTAGCAGTGTAGTTGTTGGTTCTATTTTTAACAATTTAATTTAAACAAATGTACACAATAACTTTGAAGGTAGAATGTATACTGAAATACATATTTTAGAATAAAATTATTTGTGGAAAAAACATTTAGAATTATAATACACACATACTTGCAAGCTGATGCAATAGTGAAACAGACCAAGCAGATTCTCCTCTTGTAATTCCTTAGGATATTCCTAATTCCTGCCAGTATTTTGAATTTGCCTCAGAAATGGGCCACATTCCCAAAATGGCGTTTCATCCCATGTTTATGTTGTTGTTACAAATGAACTGCCGTCACTGAAAAAATTTTTGGGCTGGAATTATAAAACCTGGGTGAACCCTAGAGGAATCTCTTTATACAACCCCTTGGATTGGGAAAAATTGAATATAACCAGAGGGGAGCTGTATTGAAGATCGATATCCCACACTGGACTTTGCTTGTCTCCTGGTCCCGCCCGGCGGCGCACCCCTACAGACGCCAATTTTTTTTTTTGCTTTGAACTATAACTTTTCCTGAACTTTGAAATGCCTCCAAAAAAGCCTCCACCCAAACCAGCTTCGGCTCCATCTTCTGCTGTTTCAAGCCCGGTTCCCCCGCAAATGCAATTAACTTCCTTTTTGCAACCAAAAGCTTCTGAGGGGGAACAGCCGTCTCAAGACACATTCCACCAAATGTTTCAGACACTCTTAAAGGGACAGGACGAAATAAAAAAGCAGCTGGCGGACTTAAAGGAAGAACTCAGAATCAACAACAGACTGTACAAAATAGTCAAAAAATAAAGGAGAATGCTGTGGGAGTGGGAGAAGAGATGAAGGCTTTACAAAAAAAAATATTGGGTTTGAGAGCTACATGGAAAAAATGGAATTTGAAAGGATGTCTTTTTTTCTTAGGTTTCAAAATATACCTGAAACAGAGGGTGAAGACTTAAGAGAGACTATGATAACAATGTTAGCAGATTATATTAAAAGAGATAGGCAACAGCTAGGGTGGGATATTGACCTGATATATATAATTAATTCAGCATATGCCAGAATACACAATGTCCCAAGGGAGGTTCATGTTAAATTCTTCAGAAAAACCACAATAGATGAGATTCTAGGAGTTCAAAGGGGGGAACCTTTAAGATATAAGGACAAAGAAATAACCATTTTGAAACAGATACCAAAAAGAATAAGAGATAAGAGGAAGAAATTCTTCTTTATAACTAAAAAGTTATATGAAAAAAATATCTGGTTCCGGTGGTTAATTCCAGAAGGCCTGTTGATTTTTGGGGAGGGGGCCAGAGTGAGAATTAACACAGTGGTGGAGGCAGAAGCCTTCATGGAAAAACATAAGGACCTCCTAGGTGAAACAAGAGACGACACACAAGGCACGAAGGGGGGAGGAGCCTTGGCTCAACCAACAGACAGGGGAGAGGAGACAGCAATGAAACTTAGGTCACAGAAATGAATTAAAAACATATTGCAATTGCTAATATAATGAAATGTAGAAGTGATATAAAATATGGTTGAAGATGCTAAAGAATTGAGTAAAATAACTGCTAATATAAATGTAACAGTGATATTTTGATATATATAAAACATGAAAGAGATGTAAGATTCCGGGGAAGTACCACCTTCTGTATGATGTAGCTGTCAAAAAATTTTTTTCCACATTTATGTACCCTTTCCCCCAAAATACTTGAAAAAAAAACCAATAAAACTTTTGTTTAATAAAGAAATGGGCCACATTCCAAACAGCTTTTCTCAACATTTGGTCCCAATTAGCAGCCTATTAGTAATAGTTCGAACTTACCTACTCTTCTTAAGCCATTTTCACAAGCAGGCTTATGTATATTG
This sequence comes from Natrix helvetica, assembly GCF_964273705.1. Taxonomy (NCBI): domain Eukaryota; kingdom Metazoa; phylum Chordata; class Lepidosauria; order Squamata; family Natricidae; genus Natrix; species Natrix helvetica. The sequence goes on from NC_138552.1 coordinate 153,277,059, forward strand.
TGCTTCATACAAATAACGTGGGATAAAGGCACTACACACCTCGGTATCAAATAAATGTTCAATAGTAAAACTTGAAGATTTTTGAGAAAGGCCTCTGCTCTGGAATGAAGTAGTGAGATGTCAACCTGTTGTTTAGGAGTAGAGTCTACTGACCCTTCTATCTCCCCTGCTGAGCTTTGAGATCTGCCTTTACCTTGAATAATTTTGACAATATGGGTCTATACAATATACTGTTGTTGTAGTTTAGATATTCAACATGAACAAAAGGTCTGGCAAATCATTGTAGCTGGGGAACAAAGCAGCTTCTCTAGAAATGTTTCTTGTTGATAACCTTTTCTTTCCACCCACTTTGAAAAGAGAAGAGTATCCATCTGTTCCAGAGGTGGTATTCAGCAGGTTCTGACCAGATCTGGAGAACCAGTAGCGGAAATTTTGAGTAGTTTGGAGAACTGGTAAATACCACCTCTGACTGGCCCAGCCCCCATCTATTCTCTGCCTCCCGAGTCCCAGCTGATCGGGATGAAATGGGATTTTGCAATATCCTTCCCCTGGAGTGGGGAGAGAATGGAGACTTTACAGTATCCTTCCTCTGGAGTGGGGTGGGAGTGGGGATTTTGCAGTAACCTTCCCGTGCCACACCCACCAAGTCATGCCCAACAAGCCATGCCATGCCCAACAAGCCACACCCACAGAACCAGTAGTAAAAAAAATTGAATCCCACCACTGATCCATACAGCCTTGAAGTGGGCTACAGAGTCAATATATTTCCTGAGTCCATGAACCCTGCAGAATGTTAAGTCTATCTTTTAAAAAGAACAAAATCCACAAAGGTGAAAAAAGTGTACTCAAATTCAATTGCTCTTTTTTTTTTCAACTCGGCATAAAAAGCAATAAATCACATACTGGCTCCCAATTTTACGTTTAATTTAAATTAATAGCTCCTCAGTCCATGAAACAATCCAAACAAAATTTAGAATACGCTCGATTTGTAAGGCAATATTCCAAATGTACATACTAACCAAATCGGTTTTAGACTTTATTGGACAGAGTACAGTTAGTCTTTGACTTGGGAATATAAACTTTGGGTTTAATTGTGGTCAGAAATGAGATGGTTAAGTGAATTTTGCCTCATTTCATGAACTTTCATGGCGCAGTTGTTAAGTGAATTACTGCCGTTGTTAAGTGAGTAACAGTTGTTAAGTGAATGTGGCTTCCTCATTAACTTTGCTTGTCTGAAGTAATCAAAAGGTGATCCCGTGATCCTGGGATACTGCAACCTTCCTAGATACGAATCAGTTGCCAAGTGTCTGAATTTTGATCACATGATCACGTGGATGCTGTAACAGTCATAAGTGTGAAAAAATGGCCATAAGTCACTTCTTTCAGTGCTATTGTAACTTTGAACTGTTGTAAGTTGAGTAATATCTATAACAGATTTGTATAATTGTAGTTAGTGCTATAGTAATGTTCCTTAGACACACACCTGCATAAACACTTAGACATAATTAACTAACTAGCTAACTAAGTGGTTTCTGAGGTGGAAAAGAAAGTGTGAGGGTTCCATGTAGCACATCCAATGAAAGAAGACTCCGAGGCTTGAGTTTCCTCAAAGTTCCATTTTATTAGAGTTGTCATATTGGCACATTTGGGAAAACCTGAATCTGAAAGCTTCCAGGTTTTCCCCACCCATATGAAAGTTCAAGCCCCTGCCTAGCACCCACATGTCCATCACATGGTCCAAACAGGCACCATCCAAAACTGGTGATACCTCCCAGTCACATCATCACAGCTGCAGGGCAAGGTGTCCTTAACTCTCTGAGATAGGAATGTTATTTTGACTATATATCACCCGTACTCCATATAATCCCCCGCTCCCAATTTCCCACAGCATTAATTGTGGCAGGCCTGAAGGCCAGAGGTGGGTTCCTACAGGTTTGGACCAGTTCGATCAAGTAGGTAGTAACTCAGCCAGACATGTGCCCGAACCGGGTTCTATCCTAGGTAGCACCATCTTGATTTTCTGTTCTACACATGCACAGAACAATCTTCATTGAAAAAATGTATTTTTTTTTCTTTTTTTAATGTTGTGCGCATGCACAGACCTTTTTTGCACACTGAACTGGTAGTAATGCTGGCGGGAACACACCCCTACTGAAGGCCCAATGAAAAGGTGGTTTCCAGGTGTGACAGGAAGTCCCTGTGGTTCTGAGAAACTTCACATTGATTAGAAGAACCAACTTTCTTTAATAGTATTTAAAAACGCAGAGGTTTTAAGCAAGCTACAGTGATGCCAAAATGTTATGTGCACAGTTATTGCAAAGAGTCTTTGGGGCAATAGCCTTAAAACAACCTTTCTAGGGAAACAGCAGAAGCCACAAGTTACTAGGCAGTGGTGGATCCCGGATCCCGTTGCAACCAGTACAGTGCAACGGGGCCTGGCGTCCACCACATGCTCACATGCAACACACAGACAGTACGGGCATGCGTACTTACCACCTGCGATGCTCTGCAGGCGGCATATGCTCCATGCGCTTAAGCCCCTATCGGCTCAAATACAGGTAAGAAGGGCGGGCGGACGGGTGGGCCCTCCGGAGCACCATCCTGGAACGGTACCTGGTACCAGGCACTGCTATGCCCCAGTCGTACCCCACCACTGTTGCTAGGGGACCAGATGCCAAAATTCAGTTCTGAACAAAAGCAAATGGAAAAGAGAAGGCATTTATTGTTTGGATTACAATGACAGCTTAGGAGGAGCATGTGCAGCAATTCACATGATACAACAGGCAACTCACTACGGATCCCATTAACTCATCTTTTCAAGCCCCAAAGGGTTACTTGGGCAACAGACGCACAAAGGTTTTTGTCCTACAGTTTTGAGGCTCTATCTGATGGCTTATTCATCTAAAATGTCCTGCAGAACAAGCCTTGTTTTCCATTAATTAATTGCCCTTTGAAAGAAGCAGGTGAAGTATGCAACCTCTCAGATACAACAAAAGAAAGAAATTTGTAGAAAGTGAATGTAGGATCATTTGGGCTTCCTGAAACCCAAGAATCAACGTTATTATCTCTTTGCTTACATTGTGACATGGCATGCGTGGCATTGTACAATATCCAGATGAGAAAGGTCTTCAGTGATATAGTGTTGGTTTTTTTTTTTCCAAATAGCATTTCTGTAACACAAAATGCAACGCAAATGGCAAATTGTGTTTTGGGGTTCAATTTTTTTTGCTACCTGTTCTGTGGGCGTGGCTTTGTGGGCGTGGTGTGGCTCTGTGGGCATGGCAGGGGAAGGTTACTGCAAAATCCCCATTCCCTCCCCACCCCACTAACCTGCTTTCCAGCTCCGTTCTCCTGTTCAGGGCAACAAAAGAAGATCAGCTGGGAGGCTGGGAGGCAGTGGGAGCGGGGCCAGCCTATTTGCTGGCTCTCTGAACTACTCAAAATTTCTATTACTGGTTCTCCAGAACCTGTTAGAACTGGCTGAATGCCACCTCTGCTTCACCATTACCCCAAACTGGCACTCTTGCTAGTTTTGAAAGACCTCAGAAAAGCTAGAAAGGGTTAGTATTTGGACTGCTGTTATTATGAAAGCCCAGCCTGTAAGGTAGGTGGAAACATTTTTTAAAAATCCTCAAGACAAACATTGTCAAATCGTTGCCAGACTGTTGCTAAGAAACCAACCTGGACATATCCATCTAGGAATTACAATCTAAGGAGTACTTTCTTAAAGGTGTTGTAATGACGGATAAATGGCACCTGCCAATAGATGCTTGCTCCCCCTCCCATCTACTTAGATGTTTTCAAGGGAAATATGCTTACGAATAGTAAAGGGATATCCATTTGCATAATGTCAGATGTAACCTTTTTATTGTTAGATTTTCTTCTACACAATAAAATGAAGGATTAAGGATTGAGCTGGCATACAAACGTAAGATTCAGAATTATATCCTAGGCATGCATGCCACATTTAATTGCTACATTTTAATATTCAGTAAAGTGATCACATTAGTAGCAGATAATTGAAGTATTTCATTATTGGAAAGTAACCATTTTCTTGGCTGAAAAACACAGTTCCTTAATTGCAAAATGGCTGTATTGCATATGGATGTGTATGTTGGCATAAGAGGCTATATCACATATTTTATCTTCCTAATGTAGAAATATCTATTCCAGATCTATTTTTGTACTATAACACATACTGTAAAATCACATGGTTAATGTTTGGAAGTTCTGAAACAAAGCCAGCTTTAAAAAAAAAAACTTACAGGAGAATTTATCTTTCTTTATAAGTGATTAGAGGGGGGGAGGGTTAGGAACAAGATATCAAGAACAGCTGATTTCAGAGAAAATTCAACCGTGGCATAAAGTGGAAGAAATTATGCACTTGCAAGTACCAAGCAGTATTCATTAAACATGCAGAAATATTTAACTGTGTGTTTGTGAAGGGAGGGGGGACTAGAACAAAGTCACATCATTACTGTGCTATAATTCTCTCTCTTTTCTGCCGTTAGCCCAATTTCGTTTCACATCACTGAAAAATTGATGCTGCTGGAGGGGGTACTTATGAAGCTTAGAGCTTTGGGAAGAATGGAATTTGCAACAGCTGGCAGCAAGACTCGTCAACTTTTAAATTAAATGGATCTAGTAGGAAAAGCTAGCTAATGATGCTGGTTTACCGAAGACACATTTTAGTTAGCTCTAGAAAGGAGAGGCATACTGCAGCAAAGGTGGCTTTGTCAGATGTCCTTTTACTGACACTTTTAAAATAATTTCAGAACTAAATCATCATGACAGAATGTATCCTGTACCCGCACAAAAAAATAGCAAGAAAAGCTGCTGAAAAGGCTCGTTTTAATCCTGTCTTTTAAATGCACACTTTCTGTTTGTCCCATCACTGTTTCTTAAATGCAAAAACAGATGATGGCCTCCTCCATCAACTTCCAGCTCACTCACAAATGCACTTTAGCTTCAGAAGAACTTCTAGTCCTTCTGAGTGGCTGGTGTTCAGTGCCTCATTTTAGCCTAGTGACCTCCCCACCTCTGATTGACTATAGCATTCCAGCACTTGGCATGCCCCATCCCCTCCAGTGGCTGATCACAGCTTTGAATGGCAAATCCTTATGGGTTGTGAGGCTGTTATGTTAATAGCTTACTAGCAGCTTCCTTCCCCTCACCTCTCCCCTTCCAGTTTATGGCCCACAGAGACTGTGGAGTTCATTATGGTCTCCAGGTCATTCTGTTTTCCCCACCTCATTTGCCAGCATACTTCTACCCCACTCTTTTCTTTCTTTCTTTCTTTCTTTCTTTCTTTCTTTCTTTCTTTCTTTCTTTCTTTCTTTCTTTCTTTCTTCTTTCTTTCTTTCTTTCTTTTCCTCCTTCCTTCCTTCCTCCTTTCTTTCTCTTCTTCTTCTCCTCCTCCTCCTCCTCCTCCTCCTCCTCCTCCTCCTCCTCCTCCTCCTCCTCCTCCTCCTCCTCCTCCTCCTCCTCCTCTTCTTCTTCTTCTTCTTCTTCTTCTTCTTCTTCTTCTTCTTCTTCTTCTTCTTCTTCTTCTCTCTCTCTCTCTCTCTCTCTCTCTCTCTCTCTCTCTCTCTCTCTCTCTCTCTCTCTCTCTCTCTCTCTCTCTCTCTCTCAGGCTGGATCAGTGATACAGTCCTTTATTTCCTATACAATGTCAACACTACTGCAACAGTTTCTTTTCCTTTAAAAAATATTTAAGTTGCTACATAGGCATGCTGGAATAAAATACACACTTTCAATGAATATTGTTTTACTGCTTCTATGCACTTGACTCAGGTTGGGTCGCTCCTTTCACTTAGGACTTCATCCCAAACCTGTTTTGGTCCTGCCAGAGAGCTGGAACGAAATGTTCAGAGTGGCTTCTTTCAGGAGGAACTCCTTCCATCTTTACACTACTCTGTCTACTGTCCAGTGCAGAGGAATCTTTTTTCCATACCATCATATCTGGTTCATGAGATTTCTTCTGCCTTTTTCTTTGAACAGAGGTTAATATTTCTCCTGCGATTTAAAAATACGGCAGCCAGTAGTTTCCTAACATCAACAGAGCCAGAATGAAAAGCTACCTGGAGTAATTGAGAGATACAAAAGGGGCTGGAAAAAGAAAAGGTGAGGAGAATGAATGTTGTTTGCCCAAGCAGTTCTGAAAACTGAATATCAAGACTCAGCAAGATTCAGAAAAGGTAGCCCTGCCCGAAAATGCTATTTTACTGTATTGGCTTAATGTTATGGACATTTATCCTTCATGTGCATTTTAAAAAATTCTCTGAGGAATTCAAATTGCATTTTACTTCCTTTGCTGATGTTGTTTGTTTGGATTTTCATTTTTAAATTTTCACCTATCCATTGCTATTTTAATGCTCTATTAAATCTATCAAGATGGAATCCTTGCGATCTATCAAGATGGAATCCTTGTTCCATAGTTATGTTTGAATGTCCTTCTGAACCCTTCTGCGTTCAGTTCCAAGTGGGGAAAAAGACACTGGAAACATGGAGGCTGCTTGGAAAGATGGTTTAATGGTAGACAGGATCACATGGTTTGAGGTCCTGGGGGAAAAAGTGATCACATGCTTCCAGATGTTGGGTGAAGAAGAGAAAATAGGCAGAGATAATGAAAGTTCCTGGTTTTATTACCTCTCTGGCCTTTGATCTTGATCTTGTATTCTGATTGGTTCTCAGACTCCCATGGGGCCATGCAGGGGCAACTCTCTAGGCTGTGTTTTGAGTCCAGGTTTGGTTGAGCATTGCTTCTTCCCAGGTGCCCTGTGGTGAGATGGGTAAAGGGCTAATACTATCATGCCTTAACCCCATCACCCTGGAGCTGAAGGGGGAGATCTTTGTTATGTAGAATAGACTGGCTCAGCCTTTTAATGGCCCATTGGCAAAGGGGGGGGGGCTATTAAGAGTGAATCTGCTTCCTACCTAAAAATCCTGTTTTTCCATTTCTTATCCAGGGAAATATTATATTCTGCCTTTTCAATATTTCCCAGGATATTTCATTTTCCTTTGAGAAGGGTGGGTTTTAACTTCCTACAGTTACAACTCGAGAAGTAAAATAATTTTTAAAAGTCCCAGAAGAAATCAATGGCAATCTATTTCCATATTATTGCCAGGAAGAAAGCCTCAGTTTGGTGTAGAGGTTAAGGTGCTGGCTGAGAAACAGGGAGACTGTTCTAGTCCCACATTAGGCATGAGAACTACCCAGGTGATTTTGGGCCAGTCACTCTCTTTCAGCTCACCTCACCTCACCTCATGGGGTTATTGTTGTTGTAGGAAAAATAGAAGGAGGAAGGAGGATTAGGAAAGTTTTCAGATTTGAGTCATTTATAAAAGTAATGAAGATGGGATAATTTTTTTAAAAAAAAAATTACATAGATATGGTACCCCCACCCACCACCCCCAATCTATCTAACTCTACTTTTCAGGTATACCCGAAAGTTAGCCTTGTGTCCACTTAATTTCATCTTATTAAGATGCAAACATAATTAATACATGTACGTCTTCCCCCCCTTCAATCTCCAATTACCAGTACTTTGCTGCTGCTGCTGCTTCTTTTTTTTACATCTGCCAAATTTGGCAAAGGAACCATTTATTTTGTGCATAGTTTATAATTGTGCTATGTAGCATACTCACAAAATGACTTTTGGGAAAGGATGAAGTAAAAACCTCTATTACAGAGATTTAAAACCTATGTTTAATAAGGCTTAACCCCAGCACTACACAGAATGGTGATAGTTTTTGTACGCCACCTGGTGGCCTTGGTCTAACAGTGCAGCTGAAGGTTTTATGGGCTGGCGGTTTGGATGGGCCCCACATGCTATTTGAACTGGGAGAAGAAAGAGGATGCAGAGAACGAACCATTTTCCCGCAGAAGAGAGGATTTGTTTATCCTCTTCCAGCCTTCATCAGCTTTTCAGAAGTTCACGTTTTCTGCAAATTAAAAAAAAATGAGAACATTTTAAATTTCACAAATGGCCTAGAGATTTTGAGGTGCAGTTTTTGAAGTCCTGGATTTTGTGATTTTTGCCTGAAAAACATTTTACATATCCTGAGTGAGAAACCCTGCCTGACAGAACTCACAACCAAAATGCCCATTTTAAGGGTTAATTGGGATCTGATTCCTCTTAACTTAACCAATTCCGCCCTCCTCCCAGCCTTGGACTCCCCTATACCCCAGCATCGTCTTTTATTCCCAGCCAGCCAGAGATCCCAGAATGAGGGCTGGTTCCCACAAGTACACAGGAGAATAGCAGTCAACTAATATCTACGCTTGATGCCAATTTCAAAGCATAATTTTCTTTATTGTGGAGGCTGCTTTTAATGCTTTGTGGCTTCAGGATTGTTCAGTGACATTTTATTTATTTACATTTAAATACTGTTATTTAAACTGATTTTTCAAATCCTTTCAGCCAAAAGGAGTTTCGGGTCAGCTTGTACATATTAATAACATGACTGCCTCTTTCAGGCTTACAGTCCAAACCCCAGGCTACAGGAAAAGAAGAAAGCATGGATGATATATTCATATATATGCACCACATGTGGTGATTCAATCCGAAAGCTCAAAGCTAAGTAAATGAAAAGAAATAATTAAAGATAAGGAACAGCCTAACAATTAGCTATTAAATAGAATATTATGCATTCTGTTTAATACATGTGCAGGGTTAAAGTGTTGGATTGGATAGAACTGACCGTTCAAAAATGGAGCTCACTTACTGATCCCTCTCTCAGCTCTTCCTACCTCAAAGGACAGTGATATAAGAATAAAATTACAACATCTCGGTCCACATCTGCCAGCTTCAGAAGGAAGGTTTATTTATTTTAGTTCTTTATTTAGAAAATTTATATTGCCGCCTACTTGCACATGGTGAGTCAAGGCAGTTTACAAGGACATAAAAACACAATATAAAAGAAATATAGTGATGGGTTCCTACCGGTTCGGACTGGTTCAGCTGAACCGGTAGTGGTTTGGCGGCCTGGGTCCCTGGAACTGGCAACGACCCAGGTCTGCCCCTCCCCTGAACCACTTCTCCGGGTGCTGCCATTGGTGCTGCCATCTTGTTTTTCACTTCTGCGCATGCGCAGAACAATTTTAATTGTACTGCGTACACGAGCGTGCAGCGCACACATAAGCAAACCAGCAGTAGTACCTGCCGGAAACCACCCTTGGCTCCATCCCGCTCTGGGTTCCCCAGGCCCACTGGCAGAACCACATCTGTCAATAACAACAATAGATAAACATAATCTGCAGTTTTACAGAAATGAAAAGGTATGTTTTACAAACCCTATGCTTCCTAGCTGAGCCAAACCCCTCATAATTAGTTCCCCCCCCCCAATGTTCCATTCACATTTCACACAAAGTCAGAAGAAGTGTTATTAATGATTTGTGATAGATGAGTCCAAGGCCTGGTTTATACATAACTGACTTTGTCGATTAATCCGTGATTAATCAGCCTGGGAGCAAGCTGCTTCCGTCCTTTGCCAATAGCAGCTGGAAAAGGAGATGGTTGTCCTTGAGAGCTCTCTTGCAGGAGATAAAGTGGAAGGTCTCTTTTCTACAAATCCTGGCCAGAATCCTGAGCTAACATGCACCTCGCTATAGCCATTAAGTCACGTCATAGAGAGAAGCTCACCAGGCCAAGCCATTTCCCTTCTCCCTCCTTGGTGGGGTAAGGGTCCCATGAATATCCAAGGCAGGGAGATGCATTCCTTTCTTTACAACCCACCCCCAGCATCCTTAGAAATGTTCGTTTGTTTGCTGGATAGAGAATTGCAGGCTGGAAGGCAAAGATGCCCATGAATCTAAATTGTATGCATGATGCCTGGAGGAAAAGTGCATACAACTCCTCCTTCCCTACTAACCCCTTTCCATTTCAAATCTACCTGGGATAAATAGAAGTGGGATTTTCTGACAACGATGCAGTAATAGAAAGTGTGATAATTAATATATTTAAAAATAAATAAAAGTCCTATCCCAAGAACAGTCCTGCTTTTTCTCTGTCAGAGATCTCTTCCCCAGGGTTATGTACAACATTAAAACAAGAAGCAATATGTGTGTGTGTGTGTGTGTGTGTGTGTGTGTGTGTGTTACAACCCCCTGGTATGCCCAAATATGGGAGGGAGCTCACTACTCCCCCTTTCTAATATGTAACACAGCCCAGGTTCAAATCCCATTAAGGGTATGGCTAGCTGATGAGAGCTAAATAGCTTGAAATAGATCTATACTAGTCTCCCTTTATTTATTTATCAGCACAAATACAACACAAACATAGCAAAGACAACATTAAAAATAAAAATATGGTTTTCTGCCTGGATGGTCTTCTGTAATGAGCCGAAGGACAGAAAAGGGGAGTAGTGAGCTCCCTCCCATATTTGGGCATACCGGGGGTTGTAACACAAATACATACCTATTTCCCTGGCTCAGCTGATAAGGAGGAGAGCCTGTGGCTTAGTGGCTAATACATCTGCCTAATATGTAATACAGCCCAGGTTCTAATCCCAGTAAGGGTATGGCTAGCTGATGAGAGCTAAATAGTTTGAAATAGATTTATACTAGTCTCCCTTTATTTATTTATCAACACAAATGCAACACACACACACACACACACACACACACACACACATATGTGTGTTTGTGTGTGTATTGCATTTATGCTGCTAAATAAATAAAGGGAGACTAGTATAAATCTATTTCAAACTATTTAGCTCTCATCAGCTAGCCATACCCTTACTGGGATTCGAACCTGGGCTGTTTTTACATATTAGGCAGTTGTGTTAGACACTAAGCCAGAAGCTCTCCTCCCTTATACTTACAGCTATATATATGTATATATAGTATTATAATGAAGAATTTTTCACTTTAGTTGAAGAAAAGACTTAGACTAACTTTGCTTCTACATGAAACCACTTTTGGATTTTCTGCTGGAAACTTTTTTTTTCTTTCTATTCCCTTGTTTACAATTTCCGCTTTACAATTATTTTAGAAGCACACTTTCAAAGATGAGTCTTCTGTTTCAGCAGCTATCTTTTCTACATTTGTACCTCTTTATTGCATTCCATAAAATAATAAAATATTTATAACAACCAAAAGAAGGTAATCAAAGTAAAGAGATGGTGTGCAGAGGGATTTAAAATGGATAGACTGTTTGTATCATAGCTTCAGCTTCTTTACCAGAAGACGAGGCTTGAGGGATTCAAATTGGCAAGGTTTCTATAATTGCTGGAAAGAATCATAAATTAAGAGTATGTAACTTGATGATCAACCTCTGGAAACTCAAAAATTGCTATGAACATGGCAAAGAAGGAGGTGATATTAATATTCTGTGTTATTACATTATGTCCTGTTTATACGCAGAAGTCACAGCCCGCTGGACATACCAGCTCTAAATTTGCATCTTTTTTTTTTTTTACGTGATATACTGTATGTTATTCTGGAACCTCAGAAAATATATATATATGTATATGTTGTATTTGTACTGATAAATAAATAAATATATATATGGCTTTGTGTGTGTGTATGTGCCAGCATAACACTTAAACGCCTCGAGCAATTTCAATTAAACTTGGTACACAGATGACTTACTCTCTGGAAACAAATACTGTAGGGATAAGACACCCATAAGACTCCTTGGGGTGTGTGTTCTGTTACGATACAGCCTGTTGTGCCTTAAAATGGCTTATACTGTACTGCTTTAAATTGGATTCTACTGCACAGCACAGTGGAGTTGCCATGCTAATGGCTTCACAGTACTCCACAAGGGGGCTCCCTCTGGTAAGGGGGGAAATCCAACATTAGAAATTATGTTTCGTCCGGACATTTGTGAATGTATTATACAGGATTGGGATAAACAAATACCCGGGCAATGCCAGGTTAACAGCTAGTATGTCATACAAATCAAGGTGGCCCTAAGCGATGCTCAAGTTATTTGTCTAATAGAGGACAGCACTCAACAAGCTGAGAGCATGAACTGATGTTCTTTTTGTTTGTGCTGTAGACAGCATGGGATGGGCAAGAAGGGGAAACTTTGATATAGTCTGGGTGTCTCTGACCTTGAGGGGAATTGTACACATTGCGGTGTGTGTGTGTGTGTGTGTCAGTCAGTGACCTCTTTTATGCTTCCTTCTCTTGTGGCTTTATTGTATAAAGCTAGCAAGCATTTCCGTCTTTGTGTGAACGGATCAGTGAGCAGAGGCACAGTTGCTAGCTCCATAACCTTTGCTCAATAACATCCTCCTTTTGTGTGTGTGTGTGTAACAGTGGTGGGTTTCAAAATTTTTTAGAACCTCTTCTGTAGGTGTAGCCTGCTTTGTGGGAGTGGCTTCCTGGCCATGTGACTGGGTGGGGTGGCTTGCCAGCCATGTGACCAAGTGGGAGTGGCTTGACAGTCATGTGACTGGGTGGGCGTGGACAACTTGTAAAATGTGGTGAAACTCACTTAACAACGCTCTTGTTTAGCAACCAAAATGTTGGCTCAGAAACTCTGGCATTTGAAGCACACAAGCCTTAAAGCTGTCAAGTTACAAGACCCTTGCACCTCTAACCCTTTAGAAAAAAAAATCCATGGATGTTCAAACTTGACAGTTTTAAGACTTTAAGGTTTACATAGGACTCTTGGAGTTGGGCAGGGCAATTGGTGAGCCAGCCAATCAGTGAGTGGTGGGTGGGGCAAGCATGGTGCGGATGGACGGGGGGAGGGAGCTGGAACTGGTTCTAAATGGCACGGTAGATTTGTGGAACCTCTTCTGTGGAAGAGGTTAGAACTGGCAGGAACCCATCCCTGGTGTGTAAATATTGATCAATAAGGAAAAAAGGCATGGAGTGTATATATTGTTTTGTGTGTGTGTGTGTGTTTGTGTGTGTGTGTGTGTGTGTGTGTGTTTGTATTTCTTAAGGAGATTGCAATAGGAGTACTAATTGCTAATGCCAAATTGAGGACCGTACATTTACTTTAGAGTTGCTAGTATAGCCTTCATGATGGTTTTAACATTTAGCTTTTCTGCTTTGGACAGCAAAATCCAGACTTGCTTTGATTTGTGTGCAGGGCACACCCAGCGAACTGCAAGAATGAACTCAGTAGGCTCCATTAATGATCAGGCTAGATGTGGATTGTGCACCACTAATCATTTGAACAGGAAGAAATGGCTTTGTAAATATCTCTAAATAGCTTTCCTAAATGCTTGTTTTCTACCAACGGCTTGTGCTGAAACCAATTTCAGAAGTCGTTCAAAATGGGCTGTTTATTACTTCCGAAATGCATTTATTGCATGCCAGATGTCCATTGCAAAGCATTCTGCTGGGTAACTTTCTCCCTCCCCTTCCTCCTTACACCAAGAGACCACTGCCCACTTTCATTACTCTGAAAATGGGTAACGGGGCTCCTGTCAGAGAATGCTTGCAAGACATTCAGTTCTGGGTTGGGGGTGGGGAGGGGCATCCAGCTAATGCTGGTTGAGCAGAAAAGGATTAGGCAAAGAACAGCTCAATAGAATGTGATCTCTGCAGGTTACAGAAATTAACTTGGTTAAAATAAGACAAACCAGTAGGGATGTAAGAAGATTGTACTGCATCTACAATGACTGAATTCAAGAGAAATCATTCAGACCAGCAAGGCAAAATGTTCTGTAAAATTAGGCTGTCTCCAATCAAATGTACAACTTCGTTGTGACTTATCTCTTCTATAATAATGAACTACAGCTGAGTGTACCAGCCAAGTTTTTGTGCCCAAGAATTTTTCAGAAATAGTTGTTGCCACACAGCAATACATAGCAATATCATTTGAGACCTGTTCTGCCATTGCAGTCATTTAGGATCCAGATAACAAAGAACTGTTTTTTCTTCCACTTGGGCTTCTAAAATTAATTGTGGTTTTTTTTCAAAATTTAAAAGGATATTTGAACTGGGAAAGAAGTGAGAGGGATCTTGGAGTCCTAGTGGACCATCACTTAAATATAGAATATAGAATAACAAAATTGGAAGGGACCTTGGAAGTCTTCTAGTCCAACCCCCTGCTTAGGCAGGAAACCCTGCACCAGTTCAGACATCTTTTTTAAAACTTCCAGTGTTGGAGCATTCACAACTTTTGGAGGCAAGTTGTTCCACTAATTAATTGTTCTAACTTTCAGGAAATTTCTCCTCAGTTCTAAGTTGCTTCTCTCCTTCATTAGTTTCCACCCATTGTTTCTTGTCCTACCCTCAGGTGCTTTGGAGAATATCTTGGCTTCCTCTTCTTTGTGGCAACTCCTAACATATTGGAACACTGCTATCATGTATTCCCTAGTCCTTCTTTTCATTAAACTAGACATAGCCAGTTCCTGCAACCAGTTATTCTATAAGTAAATGAAAAATGCACAGCTTGGTCTTGGAAAAAACTTCAAAAATTGGATATATCAGATACGGGAAGGTATTTATTCAAATTGGTCCAAGATTTTGTAAGATTCAGAGAAGCAAAACAGAATTGGTATCTTGCTTAGGGAAAACTCCACTGGAGACCTTATCATCATTTTTATTCTAGCATCGAGGGACATGCTGAATTTTTAAAGTACAACTGTGAAATGTTTTCTGGTAACATTACCTTGAACATCACTTGTATCTGATCATGGCCATAATAAGATAGAGCAAGATAAAGTAAATCCAGAAAGTGTGGCTGTTGGTAAGTAGAAAACTAAACTTGATATCTGAAGTTCAGCTTATTTTGGATGGGGTTGCATTCCCCTGAAATAGCAAGTTGTCAGCCTGCATTCCTTGATCCTCAGTCTTTACTTGACTTATCCACAGTAATTGTGGCAAGGAATGTTTTTACACAATTAGAGCTAGTACACAGCTGGAAGCATTGCTAAGCTGGCCTGATGTAATGACAGCTCATATATTGATGATATCTTACTGCAGCATTCACTACCAAGTGTCCAAATGCAGTGGCTGGGCAGGCAACTGGCGTAATAGATTGGGATTATATGATGCTCAAACGGAAAGATTTACACTGATTGTGAATGATGACTAGATACTAATGAAGGTATTGTTGTTGACCTTTAAAGCTATAAATCAAACTAAATTTCATTGGGAGCCGCATCAGAGTTGTGTTTGACTTCGGGAGCAGTGTTGGGTTCCTACCGGTTCCGCTAAACCAGTAGTGGTTTGGCGGCCTGGTTGCTGGAACTGGCAGTGACCCAGGCCTGCCACACCCACAAACTGGTTCTCCAGGCAGCGCCATAGGCGCTGGCATCTTTTTTTTTTTGCTTTTGCACATGCATAGAACAATTTTTATTGCACTAAGCATGTGTGCGTGCATGCATCGTGTCCACGATCAAACCGGCAGTAGTGCCTGCTGGAACCCACTCCTGTTTGGGTGGGTGGGGGGTAGGTGATGCCAGGGTGGACATAGCCAGCTTGATGTCACTCATATCGGGGGCACCTGTGGTGGTCTGAGCACTCTGCCACAGAAAACCGGCTCCCGAGCTCTGTTTTTGGCTGCAATGGCCTCCTGCAATCCTCTGCCGGTGAATACGGAGCCCTGGAGGGCTGTTTGGGGCCCTCCCGACATCATTTTCACTGGCAGAGGCACCATGGGCCAGTCCTTTGCTGTTTCCAGGGAGGCCCTACTAAGTTTCCAGGGCAGCCAGATCTAAGCACTCCGCAGGCCGGATGCAACCCCTGGGCCTTGAGTTTGACATCCTTGCTCTAAATTATGTAGGACTGAATTAAAGATCCACTCTCCTGTTATGCATCCAACTGGACATGAATAGGTGCAGGAGAGGCACTGACAAAGATGCCCCAGCTTAGCAGAAAGGAGCATGTCTGTGCAAGGCTTGGCACCCCTCTCTCCTGATGGTTTCCTTTAGAGGAGCAGCCAAGGGAACTCTCTCCAGTGAGGCTTTTAACAGTTAATTAATGCTTTTAACTTACACCTGCCCTTTTCATTTTCCAAGCATGCTATTGATTATTGTCCCCTTTCTGTGCTTAAATTGAGGGAAAAGGTAGCGTTTAAATCAAAGAAATGAATAATGCCATTATAGCCTGAACACACTAATATATCTAGCAGTGACCTTTTTTTTTTTTGAGAAATGGGTACCACTGCATGATTTTAAGATTTAAAATTATTTCATATTCTCATACTCTAATAAACCCTGAGGTCCCTTGCAACAGCACTCCATCTTGTGAGATTTGGTAGTCTGTGGGATTTCCAGACACTAAAAGTGAATGTGAATTGTTTACATGTTATTTTGAAATTGATTAGGGCTGTAGCGCCTCTGGACCAATATAAGGAGACATTCAAAAGTGGGGTTTCCCCATTGTGAGAAATCTATCACAAAGAATCTTTCTTGGAAGCAGTACCAATCATTTTTTTCTTTAAAAAATCCAATCAGGAAGAGTTGAGTTACAACAGTTTAAGTATTTTCCCATGAATTACTTTCCCGGTAGTATATTTTATTACATGTTTTATTATGCATTGGCATATAATGCTATCTTAGTTTCCAATATTTAGATATTTGTGGTAGAATTTTCAAACCTGAAAAAAAATGTGGTTTTTGGGGGTGGGGTGGGGTGTAGAGGGGAGGCTGAGAGTAAAAGCATGGGGGAATTTTTCCTACCCTGAATGCTAATAAACAACTAAATGAAAAAACTAAACCTATAAGAAACTAGAAAACCTGTGTCCCACTGCTCACTGATTCAGAGATACCAGTAGTCCTTGACTTACAACAGTTCATTTAGTGACTGTTTAAAGTTGCAATGACACTGAAAAATGTGACATGACCATTTTTCACACTTACAACCGATGCAGCATCCCCAGGGTCCGGTGATTGAAATTTGAGTGCTTGGAACCGGTTCATATTTATGATGGATTGTAGTGTCCCAGGGCTGTGTGATCACCTTTTGTGACCTTCAGATAAGCAAAGTCAATGGGGAAGCCAGATCTGAACAACTACGTTGCTAATTTAACAACCGCAGTGATTCACTTAACAATGGTTATAACACCAGGCTTGAAATTTTGGGCTTAGACAACTTAGAACTATGCCACTTTCGGTCTGACCTGAGCCTAGTACACAAAATTTATCTGTTACAATGTCCTACCTGTCAATGACTACTTCAGCTTCAACCGCAACAATACACGAGCTCACAATAGATACAAACTTAACGTAAACCACTCCAAACTCGATTGCAGAAAATACGACTTCAGCAACAGAGTGGTCAATGCCTGGAATGCTCTACCTGACTCTGTGGTTTCTTCCCCAAACCCCCAACACTTTAACCTTAGACTGTCCACTGTCGACCTCACCCCATTCCTAAGAGGTCTGTAAGGGGTGTGCATAAGTATACCAAACATGCCTACCATCCCTGTCCTACTGTCCCCACTTATTCGTATCCATTTCCTATATTCATAATCATGTTTATACTTATATTTGTTATCTTATACATGTTTGACAAAAACAAATGAATTAAATTAAAAATTAAATGATGCCAAGAAAGTTCGTAAAATGGGGCAAAATTAACAGATATCTCGCTTAGCAACAGAAGGTTTGGGCTCATTTGTGGTCATAAGCCGAGGACTACCTGTACTTACCTAAAGAGAGGAACAGAATGACCAAGGTCAGACCAAAGAGCAGTGGGAGCAGGAGCAACTTCTAGCTTCCAGCCAACTTCCAGTCTTCTGGAATCTGGTAGGGAACATTAGAAATCTCCCTTCCCCTTCCCAGGAGGCAGGTAAGTGGCTGCTACTGGGTGGGGGAGAGAGCCAGGGATTGTGAGGCTGGCTGGGAAACACTGAAAATGAAGATCACATGACCACAAAGCAGTCCAGCAGCAATCAATAGCACTGAAGCAGCCACAACTGCCCCCAAATGTCATTCCCCTGGGAATCATTGGTCCTAGATTTTGGGCACATTCTGTAAGTTAACCCACTTGAGGTACCTCAGTTCAAAAATTGTTGCCCTATGAGGCACCATTTCAACCAGCCAAAGGTCATGACAGGAGCTTTATTGGCAAGAACATATAGATAGATATTAAAGGTTTGAGGTAAAATACCTGGAGGAAATAAATAGGCCTGTTTTCAAACCGCACTAAACTTTTCATATCCATAAGATTCAGGTCAATGAGATAATACAGAAAGAGCATCTACTGCATGATATATGTACTTGTGCCTATTAACAGTGTTTCTTTTAGCAACAATTTGTAATAGTGGTACCAGACCTTTTGGTGGTGTGGATTAATGATAATGTACATGCTTTTTAAATTGGTGTTCAATGGCTTCGTTACTAGCACAGAAATATCAAGCCCTCCGTTTTTCATAACAAGGAAGAAAAGACATTTTGCATTTCCTTTCCTTTCCTTCCTTTTCCCTTCCCTTCCCTTCCCTTCCCTTCCCTTCCCTTCAATTCCTTTCCTTTCTCCCTTTTTTTCCTTTCTCCTTCCCTTCCCTTCCCTTCCTTTCTCCTTTCTTTCCCTTTCCCTAGATTTTAATAGTACAATACAGACTCTGCCACAAAGCTAGTCAAAATCAGATCTATAGCAAAGGGTATTGTTATTTCACACGAACTGTAAAACTATAATGTAACAAGTCTATTTTTTTTCACAATCTGTCTCTCTTCCACCACCTCCAACTTCTTTTTCTTCTTTTATATTCAAAGAGAGGTTCTGGAGAAGTCTTCCCCTGCCTCCAGCTTGCAGAATCTCATAAAATGAGGCAATTGAAATTCTCCAGGCACTGCTTGGCTTTAGGATGTAAATAATGTTCAGACACCAGTTTCCAGAAGCTCAGTAAAAGCATTAAAATTGCAGCTTAAAACTGTTCACTGGGCAGAGATGCTGGAGAGCGGGGGAGGGAAAGAGATGGAAAAAGAAGAGAGGAAAATCAAAATGCAATTCAAGAAAAGATGAATGTTATTTCTACCTGCAAGTTCTCACTTGTAAAGCTTCTTGCCTGCATTACAAGCTTAAGCTCGCCTGAGCTCTTTCCCAATGAGGATTTATGTTCCAATTTACCACCCATTGGCCAAATCTTATAGATTCTCAGAAGACCGGCCATCACTCAGGAATGCAGGCAGGTGTGGGCGTAATGTTAACATCTCAGCAGTCTAAAGAGGGGTCAGGGTGATCTGTAACCCAGTAGGCTATGCAAAGTCAGAATCATTAGCATCCAGGAAGGCTGTCCACAGAGCAAGCAAGGAGGGATGAGAGACAAAGAAGACTGGGAGGGAGGGAGGGAGGGAGGGAGGAAGGAAGGAAGGAAGGAAGGAAGGAAGGAAGGAAGGAAAACTGATGTCAAGAAGAGCCTAGCAGCTGAGATAAACAAATCAGTAGATGTCTGGATGCTGAGACACACAGCTGACACCAGAACAGGATCCAAGAGTACATGCAATTGCTCACCTCACGCTGTATATTATGTGTGATAGGTCATTCTCCTGCCATTTGTGTTCTTCCAACCCTTCTAAGAGAAGGGGAGCGAGAAAGATCACGTACACTGAAATAACTGCATGCACACTTTGCAATATTTATGTTTCGCATCAAGTTTGCATGAAGCTTGTAGAGCTCACTCTTGCCCTTTACTCAGGATGGAAATGAGTAGGAAATGGAAATTTAGGGTCAAACCTTAACGTCTCAACTGCTAGATCAAAATACAAATATGAGAAACAATGAGTCAAGGAGTGATCAAATTCAATCCCTCTTATTACATTTGCTTGCGAGGGCAATTGAAGACTATATTAGGGTTTGATAAAATATTCATACATGTATACTATATGTGTTGGCTAGTTCATACATTATTCATACACTGCATTGCACAGTAATGTTACCTCATACATTACAATGCAACTATGAGTTCTCTACCATTCAGAGATTACAGTCAAGGGAAAAGAAGAATAAGATTATTTTTTTAAAAAAGGGCAATCATGATCAGGTCTCCTATTAAATGGTGTTTGGTCATATAGTGGAAAGGGATTTCAAAGATCATCCAGTCCAACCCTTGCTGTTTCAGGACATCTGCTCCTAAAACTTCCCTATTGGGTCATCTAGCCTCTATTTAATAATCTCTTGCAATGTAGGAAATAAATGCTAACAGTAAGCCGTTTCCCATAGCGGCACGGCAGGAGGACCCCTGCATCGGCAGCGGCCGTCGGGGGGCTCCCGCTTCACTCCAGGCACCGAGGAGCGTGAAGGAGAGGCGCGCTGAAGCGTCTTCGCTGTGAGGCTGTCCGGAAGAAAAAAAGACAGTTGAAGGATGAGCGGCGGTGCGGTGAGGTGTAGACTCCCTTCATACCTATTACCAATTCTAAAACTTGTCAGATGTGTTAATTGGAACTTTTGGCTAACTTGGAGAAGTGCGGCTGGAGGGGAGGGGGATTCCCCCCCCCCTTGGACAAGCGGCTAGAAACAAACGTGCTCGTAGCCCCAGGGAAGGAGGAGGGGGAGAGCCAAACCAAAGAGGTCACACTCCAACTAATGGATCTTCAGACTTAAACCATTAGGTTTCAAGAAAATGTGATCTGGAAGCCTTGGGAACTTTGAATTTTGAAAACTTTATTTGTTGCCTCAGTACCCGAAGTTGGCAGGGCAAGATGGCACACTTCCGTTGTCTTCATGAAAGGTGAACTTGACTCCACCTTTTAGCTTCAGGCTTCCGGTCTTTGTCTCCGTGTTATTTGGATAATTCTCTTGTGGATTGTTTGCTTTTGAACTTTTTGGAGTGAAAAACGTCTGTTCCCTGCCAGGGTGATTAGAGAGTTCCCTTGTGCCTGGTCTCTCTACCCCCCGGACTCCCTTGGCTGCTCTACCACTCTGATTGATTCTTCTCTATACTGACTGGACTCTTTATTACTAACAATGACATCTAAAAGACCACCTCCTGGAAAGTCTGGCTTTGCTGCCTCTGCCCCGACATCTGCAACCTCAAGTCCGAGCACACAATCAACATTGACAGCCTTTAAACAAGTTAAAACTACGGACTTGGAGTTTCATCAAATGTTTCAGCAAATTCTACAGGGACAAGAGAAAATAAAGAAACAACTGAAGGACATGAAAGAAGAAATTAGAGGGAACTAGGAAAAAATTAATAAGAACTCACAGAGACTGGATCTCTTGGAGCAGGGGGCGGCTGAGATGAGGGGGGGGGTGGAGGGCGTGCAAAAGGGAAACAAAGAGCTTGACACCCAACAAATGAAAATAGAGTTTGAGAGAATGTCCTTTTATCTTAGGTTTCAGAATGTGATGGAGACAGATGATGAAAACATTAGGGACATCATGACAACTATCTTGGCTGAGTATACTCAGAAAGAAAAACAACAGATGGGGTGGGAAATAGACCTGGTTTATAGAGTGAACTCCGCATATGTTAGAACACACAATGTCCCCAGGGAGGTACACATTAAATTTCTTAGAAAAAGCACAAGAGATGAAATTCTGAATACACAAAGGGGACAAGCCCTGATATACAAAGATAAGGAGATAACCATACTGAAACAGATCCCCAAGAAAGTGAGGGAGAAAATATTATTCGCAATTGGTGAATAAATTATACCAGAAGGGGGTGTGGTTTTGTTGGTTGCTGCCTGAAGGTATGTTAATATTCTGGGAGGAGACAAGGGTCAGAATTAATACACCCATAGAGGCGCAGGCCTTTATGGAAAAAAATTAATTATTCCTAGAAAAACCAGAAGACATCCCAGTGGATGCACAAGACATGGGAGGGGCCGGAGCACTGCCAACAGGGGAAGATGGGGCGACATCAAGAAAGCTCAGATCACACAAATAAGTAAGAAAATCCACATGACATAAATTGATTGAAATTACTAATGAATCTACCACACTGACTATATGTTATTATATAATATTTGAATGCTATGCAAATGTACACCATGAGTCTGGAAGGGGGGTATACCTACCGCAGTTTGCGGCTGCCACAATTTGTAACTTTCCCCATACCTTTTCCTTTTGTAAAACGCCAAAAAACCAATAAAACTCTGTTTAAAAAAAAAAAAAGGAAGCCGTTTCCCATGTAGTCATAACCTTTGAACAAAATAAGACATTGTTGGGTTGCTGCCAATGAACTATTATAATGCAGATAAAATTTAATGCTTCCTTGGCCTTCTGAAATAGTTTATAATATTCTTTATGAGCTTAGTGCTATAGTTTCATCTTTAGAGTCCAGTGTCTCCTCCTGATTACAACAATGCTCCCCAACATGTATCTGGATGGAATAAAGAGTTCTCTCTCTCTCTCTCTCTCTCTCTCTCTCTCTCTCTCTCTCTCTCTCTCTCTCTCTCTCTCTCTCTCCCTCCCTCCCTCCCTCCCTCCCTCCCTCCCTCCCTCCCTCCCTCTCTTCCTCTCCTTCCCTCCCTTCCCCCCCTCTCTCTTTCGCTTTCTCTCTTTTTTTTGTTAGCAGGTTAGCAATTGAAGAACATATCTGGGATACTCCCATCCTGAATTAATTTTACCTCTAACCCTGTTGCTTCATAATTTTCTTCCAGAAATACAATTTTCAAAGGAATGGACCAGCAGAAATGATGGCATTACACGACCTAACCAGTGGTGGGATTTAAATTTTGTTACGACCAGTTCTGTGGGCATGGCTTGGCAGACATGATGTGGCTTGAGGGGTGTGGCTTGGTGGGCATGTCAGGAGAAGGTTACTCCCCATTCCTTCCCAATCAGCTGGGACTCGGGAGGCAGAGAATAGATGGGGGTGGAGCCAATCAAAGGTGGTATTTACCGGTTCTCCAAACTACTCAAAATTTCCACTACTGGTTCTCCAGAACTGGTCAGAAGCTGCTGAATGCCACCTCTGGACCTAACCCCACTCAAATGCAAATAATTTCTTTTGCAAGGTCACGATTCCACCCAGTTGGCTTTATTCGCAGTAGTTCTCTTCTATAAAGTTATCTGAACAATTAAATTATGAACAGGAAACCTCAGCTGGAAAGCTAGGTATCAGGCAACGCAAATATTTCATTGCTCTGCATGCCTGAGAACGACCGTGAAAGTGTTGTGAGCATTGATTTTGCAATTACAAATAAGCTTTAGTGAGCAGATGAATTTGCAAATACGAAACTTGCAAATAAGGAGAGTTGACTTTATTTATAAACTCCTGCACTGAGTGGATAACATTGTAATATGTGTATATTTCAAAACTATGTTTAGATGGATCTTGTGTAGCAGATTTACTATATACAGAAGACTGCTCCCTCTGCTTCAATATTATTTACACCAGCTTTAATCAACCTGGAGTTCTTCAGGAAACCAAGGTAGCTAGAGATGTCAGCATACATAGAAATGCAGCTTGATAAAATTTATGTTGCTATCTCATACATCCAATACAATCTTATCAAATCTTGTACATAGCTTCCCAGAAGTAAGTTCTACTGAATGCAGTGGGATACACCCACCCACCCACCCACCCACAGACGTATGTATGTATGTAGAGATTATCTATCTATCTATCTATCTATCTATCTATCTATCTATCTATCTATCTATCTATCTATCTATCTATCTATCTATCTATCTATCATCTATCATCTATTTATTGTCTATCTATCTATCTATCTATCTATCTATCTATCTATCTATCTATCTATCTATCTATCTATCTATCTATCTATCTATCTATCTGTCTATCTATCATCTATCTATCATTTATCATCTATCTATCTATCTATCTGACTGGCTATAGGATTGCCTCATTCTTCAAATATTCCTATGGGGAAAACAATAAGATTTGTGCTCACACTGCACAAAGCTTACAATCTTTTTTTTTTTTTGAATTTCCTGATTTTCCTCCCTGCTCCTCTTTTCCTCTGTACTGTGTGTGTCCTTTTAAGATTGAAGGCAGAGGTTGCTTTGTTTTATTATTCTATAAGCCATTCTGGATACCTTAGGGGCTGAAGTGCAGGAAAGAAATGGCTTAAACAAATAATAAATATTTTAAAGTCAATAAATTGTTCCATAAATAAAAATATATGTCATGATTTCACTCACTTTAATGAATCTCAGCTAGTGGCTTGGTTCTGTGGATATTCTGTTATATATAATTTACACATGGTGCTAGGGATTTAAGGCTGTAAGATCCATTATTATATTGTTTTATGGCAGGGAATTTCATGATCTCGTTGTTTTTACTTTGTGTGTGTGTTTTGGGTTGATTGTAATTCCCAAATTTTGAGTAAAATTCTCCATATTTAAATGATTAATTCTACAATCCTATTTTGTATTTGGAGCTTTAGGTTTCTTACTCTTTACCCATTTTTAACAATATACTGTCCCAAATTACTGAAAGGACCTATAGTTAATATTGCAGAATTATTTGGGTGTAGTTATTTCCCATACGAACATGAATGTTTAATTCCTGGAGCATTACCGTTACAAGTCTAATTTTCCTCTGAATTTTTTGTTTACTCATTTTTACTTGACTCTCCAAAAGAGGAGAATATACTGTACATAGCTCAAGGTGGAATTGTGGAATGTTTGGTGCTCTCTAAACTTGGGACAGTTATTTGAATCTATTTTTTTAAAGGAACAGTGAGGAAAAATTTACAGTTTAAGGCAAACATAAATTATCATTTGCATTTGATTTGCCAAAGGCAAAGGAAATTCATTCCATTGAAACCCTTCTCTGATCTTTAAAGATTCTGGCAATTACTTTATAGTTAAAGGAAATACCTCCAAGTTCTAGCAGGAAGCTTAGGAACACACAGGCAATATTTAGATGATATAACTGATGATGATATGACAATTCAAACTGCACAATTGTGTAGCTAATACAGTTAGTCCTCAACTTATGTCCACAAATCAGCACAATATTTCTGTTGCTAAGTGAGACAGTTGTTAAGTGAGTGTTGTCTCATTTTATGGCCTTTCTTGCCACAGTTGTTAAGTGAATCACTGCAGTTGTTAACTTAGTCGCACAGTTGTTAGGTGAATTGGGTTTCCCCATTGAATTTGCTTGTCAGAAGATCGCAAAAGGTAATCACATAATCCCAGGACACTGCAATTGTCATAAATATGAGTTAATTGTCAAGTGTCTGAATTTTGATCATGTGACCATGGGGATGCTGCAACGTTTGTAAGTGTGAAAACTGGTCATAAGTCACTTGTTTCAGTGCCATCGTAACTTTCAACGGACACTAAATGAACAGTTGTAAGTTGAGGACTACCTATATTGAGCTTGACTGACCACAAAGAGGCAATTGGTCTCTGTTTTTAATAACTCGTCAGTCATCCAAATGAAAGAAGAATTTTGGTGGCCTATTCCCTCATTGTTTCCCATTGACTAATCAAATGCTAGTGGGAACTTCATCGTCCCCTTTGTCTCTTGTTAAATTTCTTTATACTATTTTTATATTTTAATACTTTGTTATACACTGCCCAAAGTCCTGCCCTAAGTGAGTTGGGCAGTTCAAAAATAAATACATAAATTCATAAATGAAATGAGAATACAACACAGCATCCTACTGTGATTACTAAGGCCTTGCTTTGCCATTGATATTGTAAGCAGTACGTTAATCCTCTTGAAGAGTTATGGCTAATAGCTTTGTCTTCCCTTCATTAATTTATCTAATTTCCTTTTAAAGTCACCCAGATTGGTGGTTGCCGCATCTTGTGAATATGAATTCCATCGTTTAATCATACTCTGTATTCGCAAGGTCACAACCATTGTTGTGGATTTCCCCTGAAGTTCTTTTCCATTGGTTTTCTGTGGCAATGACGCTAGTTAGCCAAACAACTACTTTTCAAACAGCTGTGTGCTGGAATCACAAAAAATCCAAACACAAATAGTCAGAATTACCATTGATGGTTGGATTGCAAGTTTAGCCTTTGCCAGAATATTATCTGACCAAAAGCTTAATGAGCTTAGCAGAATGTGAGAGGCAGGCTGCGGCCTGCACATAAATCATGCATTGGTTTTGCGGGTAGCACAAACCATGTCCAGATTTTCAGGCACTTTGGGATGGTGCCAAAAGATTTATTGTAAAGAACAGATGTGACTTGGGGAGAAAAAAAAGTAATGCAAGTTCATTTAAACAAGAAACAGAGTCAGTTGTACAGCTGCTGGACTCTTCCCCCATCTCCCTCACCAAGAAAAATATGCTATAAAAAGTTTGGCCTTGACAGTTTTCAACTGCATATTCGTTTTTAGCCTATCATACTGGATAGTTCAGTATATTGATAGCCCACAAAACAAATTCATCAGGATTGATCCTGAGTATTTGTGAATAATAAACCGATAGCAGAATAAATCTATGGCAGATATGAATTAAATGCTTGTTTGCTTGCTTGATTGACTTTGATGCTGTAAGCTACCCTGGGAAAATATAGTATTGAGGGGTAGAATATAAGTTTTAAAAATAAAATAAATACACGATATCTTATAGTAAAAAATAAAATATCAAACCAATAAATGTTACAGCTGATGTTCACTGTTATATGGCCTGGTCTGCAGAGACACATTAAAATTTTGCTTCTCATGGTCATATAGTATTATATTCAATAGGGGAAGGATACAAGTTTTTTTATTATTTAATCTCTATTCATTTTAATATTTAATGTTTTAATATTTTTTACCTTTGTTTTATGATGTAAGATACTCAGATAAGTGACATGATAGTGACATGGAAATTAGATAGATAGATAATAGATAGAAGATAGATACCGTAGATAGATTTAGATGATAGATAGATAGATAGATAGATAGATAGATAGATAGATAGATAGATAGGAGAACAGATAGATAGGGGGACAGATAGATAGGGGGACAGATTGACTATTAAAATGGTTACATAGATTATAAAATATATTATTTTTTTTAAAAAAGAAACAGTTTTGTAAAACTCTTGCTTTAACTGGGCACATATCTCCCTCTTTTATTGAGTAGATGATTCATGAATGTCTACAAAAAATGTGAAAACTCTTTCCATCTTTGTTGACCCTAAGATTTTCAGTTGTCAGCAAACCTTCTTACAAGGTTATGGCAGTTCTTCTTAAGTAAAGATATCAGAGCAAATACCAAGTATATGGAAGCAAATCCTCATAGTCCCCCACAACCACAGATTCAAAAGCTATTGGGAGATTAGTCTTCTTTCCATGTCAGTTAAATGTTTCTGTGGCTCTTCCAACTTTAGATACAAAGACAAGGACAACACAATTCTCTTTGCACTGGTTTCCATCGAAATGGATTGTTGTGATCAGACATTGATATAATAACAAGTCATGCAATGCCAGAGATGCATCCTGTTCCCATTGCTATTCATGACAGCACTAGATACCACCATGAGAAAACTCTTCTACGATAGGTATGGAATTGAATTTTCCACGGACAATGAATCACCCACTTTGCCAACACAGATGACATTGCAATATTGCCCATGATAGTGGGAATCATTGATATCCTCTGTGAATCAAGGATGAGCACCACCATTTTTACTGGTCATTGGACAAGAGAAAAATACTGGCCACTGATGGCCCACCAGTAATTGTACAGCTAAATGGAGGATAATCAGGACAAAGAGCTCAAAAATCTTGCTCCATGGTGGAAGAAAAGAACATTGTCTCAACAGCTAAATGAAAAAAAATTGGCGACATTTGGGGTTTGCTCCTGTAATATTTATACTGGAAACTTTTATTTTCTTTTATACCATATACTTCAAAATGCAAATACACATCATTGGCATCACATTGATGGACTGAATAAGAATAAAACTATTTGTCATAAATGTTGCCACCATTTCTGATTAAATTAAACATAAACAAAAAAACTAGCAATGAAGGTGATTTGGGCATAAAGCATCTACAACTACTTATCAGTTGTGAAATTATACTTAACTAATCACCTGCTGGGGAGATCAAATTCAAGATTTTTGGCATTTCATTAAATGAATTCAGATTCAAAAGAATTAGTAAGGTGCTGATCTTATAAAGGCACAAATCGTTTACATTTCTACAAATTTCTTACCTGTTCATATGAAGCTTTCTGACTTTCTTCTGAAAGAGACAGTCCACAGACACATCACAAGTAAATGCACACTAAGCTGAGATCAGTTCAGCCGTGCTGGCTGAGAATTATGGGAGATGTAGTCTCCCACCTGGCATAGTCAATGGGCTCTAATATACCTTGTTGTATTAATTTGTCGAGTTCTGCGTCTACTTTGGCTTGTAGGGCAAAAGCAACTCTTCTAGCCTTAAGGCGGATGGGTGTTATGTTTGGATCTAAATTAAAAGAAATACGTCCCCAATGCATCATTGAATATCTCACAATATTCTTTGGTTAGTTCCTCAAATTCACTGCATCCCCTTGTGGTGTGGACTCCGGTTATTTCTAACCCCCAGGGCTTCAAATCAATCTAGCCCTAATAGGGCGGCTAAAGGATTGGTTACTACGACCAAAGGAAGTTCCCCTTTAAATTGGCCGTGTTCAACAAAAACTTTTCCGCTTCCTTTAAGAGGAATTGGATTGTTTTGGTAGTCTTTCAGGATGCAATTGCACTTTCCCAGTCAGCTCTCAGGAAACCTCGGCACCAGCTGCTTGAGGGTGTCCCAAGCGATGATTGATTTTGCAGATCCCTTGTTGATCTCCATCTCACGTGGGGCCCCCTCTATGTAGATGGTGATGTACTTCTTCTTGCTTCCCGAAACGGCTGATGCTGTGTTAATGGCTTCATCTTCCTCCAGTTCTGGATCAATGGCATAGCAGTCGTTTGTGCCTCTAAATGATCTCCGATTTACAGGTCTGCCGCCTGTACGGTTGAATGGTCTGGTGGCAGGACCAGAAGAAGGCTGGGTGGCCCTACACACATAGGCTAAGTGTCCCATCTTGCTGCAGTACCGGCACACAGCTGTTTTGAACCTGCAGTTTGATCGTAAATGGTTGCCTCCGCAACTGAGGCATCCTGACTGCGGCACTTCAGCAGGGGGTCTTCTTCTTCTGGCAGTACTCAAGTTCAAATGGCTCACTTCCTCGGGCAACCATAACTCCTCATTTCCTTCCACTGCTTGTTGGTTAATCACAGCGAAGGAAAGTGGGGGGTTGTGAAACGATTGATATCGTTTAATTTCAGCAGCCGATCTATCTGATTGTTCGGCTGCTCTGGCTTCATCCATAGCTATAGATAGGTTTAGGTCAGAACACGCCAATAACCATCATTGCAACCGGGGGTCCTTCACTCCGCAGATTAACTGCTCTAATAGAGCGTCATCCAAATCAGGGAATTCGCAATGGATGGCGGCATTTCTCAAAGCGGCCACATATTGACTCACTGTCTCGGTTTCCCCCTGAATGCACTGGCGAAATGCGTACCGGCTTGCAAAACGGGACTGTTTTGGAGTGTAGTGACCCTTTAGCTTGGTTAGGAGGGTGTCCCACGGCACATTAAAGACTTGTGCTGGTGCGACCAGGGCTCTAGCAGTGGCGAACATTTCAGGCCCGCAAGAATTAAGGAAATATCCCCTCTTTCTTTCATCTGAAATGTCCTTAAAGTCATTGGTGAAAAGGAAGCATTCAAACCGTTGAATAAATGACTCCCAGGAGTCCCTCTCAGGCATATAGGCAGCAAAGGGAGTGGTAGTTGCCATCATATAATTAATTCAAGTCCCTTTCTTTTAAATATGTACAGAATGGACGCTAGTACTTGAGGCGGACCTTTACCTCAGCATCCCATCCTCGTTGCCAGTTTAATGTACTTAGCATCTGAAGAACGGCTGACACTCTGGGTTCAAACAACGGCTTTATTTTAACTGAAACCAGAACAGAACAACAACTCGTGCTCTGGCAGCTCTTTTAAACTTGCAGCTGTCAGAGTGCTAACCAATAAGAACGCTCCAGCTGTCAGAGTGTTAGCCAATAAGAATGCTCCAATTCTCCCACCTGACACCAACCAAAATAGACCAATCAGTAATTGCTCTGCCTGATTGACAGAAAGGGGCGGGGCGCGTTGGTACGTAACAGTTTACATTTCTACAAATTTCTTACCTGTTCATATGAAGCTTTCTGACTTTCTTCTGAAAGAGGCAGTCCACAGACACATCACAAGTGAATGCACACTAAGCTGAGATCAGTTCAGCCATGCTGGCCGAGAATTATGGGAGATGTAGTTTCAGAACATCCAGAAGATGCCAATTTGGTGAAGACTCAATTCTTTCCCTCTCATTCTGTTGCCTGATTTCATTGGATGGATAAATGACTAATGGTACCGCTTCTTGAAGATAGATAGAGTCATCAAACTTGATGAAGTTACCGGTATGAAAAAGACACTGTGAAGAAAGTGATTTAAGAAAAATACTCCCCCTGCACCCAGGAAATCCGTTTACTCTTTTACATATTCAACAGATAATGGGATACTAGAGTCGTCGTTTCTTTAGGGTGATGAGGCCAATCAGGAAATTCTTTCTGTGCAGTTCAAAGAAAGCCTTTTATTTGAGAGGTCCAGTTCTGAAGGAAAATATGGCTAAAGAATGAATTGAGTGTGCTCAGTGCTGACTGGATAGTTCCCAACATGGTCACCAAGAAAGTTCCCTATCTTGGATCACTGAAACAAGCTTGTACTTAATGTTTCCTTCTGCAATTTTTAAGTGGGACCTTCTGATCTGGTCTGGAAGAAGAATGCAAGCCATTTCGCTGCCTTCTAGTGGCCATCTGGAATTTGCATTCTAGATACAATTGCCAAAGCCCAGGATGAGAAACAATTAGTCAGTTCATATGAATGGTAGTTCTGAAGGCGCCCAGTACAAATGCTGAAGAATTCACTGAACTGTACTTTGGTGTGACCTCTGTCTTCACCCTAAGCAGGATACAAAACCTGGGATGACTCTTAACCAAAAAGACACTGTGTATATGGCAGCACATGGATGCCATCTTAAAATCCTTCCTCACATTGATCTCTTTATCAGAATAAACTCAAGATGTGTATTTTTCTTACAAGAGTCCCAAATATCTGTTAGAATAAAGAACCATTTATTGTCCTACAAGGTCCTTCCCGGACCTGTATAATGCGTGCTACATGCCAATAGCTCATCATGTGGAAGTACTTAAAATGGCTTCCACAGCGCGACTCTTAAAATGGCCTCCATAATATCTCTCTGGCCTAGTATCTAAACTGTTCCAAGGGAGCAATAATGATAAATTATTAACAGGTATCAGAGGTCATATTCATTTAGGTATACACAGCGAAGTCACTTTGGAGGGAAGAAACTTTAGCCACTCAATTCCGAGAAGAAACCTCTAAGGAGACTCATGTATTTTATTTCCTCAACTCTGAAAAATGGAATATCATTATTCTGTCTCTTCAGAGAGAGCCAATCAGAGGAGCAAATGAACCAAAGGAGAAATTGAGCAGAACATTTAAAAAGACCCCCAGCTGCTCCAATATGAATTGTTTCTCTTTGAAAAGCACCTATTTTTTTAAACAAATAAATAAATAATTACAGTTTGTTCAATCAATGAACAGCAAAAAAAATAAAAATAAAAAAATAAATACAACACCAAGGTAAAATTGAATAGTTGAGATAAAAATACTAGCAATAACACAGATGAAAGAAGACACAAATGTGGTCTACATTGCTATGATGTCACATTAATTACTTATGCAAGTGTATGTCACAGACACAAACACATGTTTTTTTTCTCTCCAATTGCTTTGCTGCAGGGATGAGCTGGTGGCAGTAACACCACTCCCTCATGCTGAAGGAAGTAATTAAAAGCCAGCCTTTTTCTCCCTATCTTGTGAGAGCTGCCAGTCAACCCTGGGAAGAAAAGATTTGCTAATAAAATATTAATATGTCCCTATTCTCTTTTATGTTATTTCCTCCTTCAACAAAGAAAAATAAAAGAGGGAAAAAGCCAACATGCTTTGGCATGCCATATTTATTCTTGCTTGTCAATCAAAAAAGCAAGACAAACCCAGGAGACCAAATTGTAAGTAGATAAAAGAGAGGAACCAGGAGGGAATAGAAAATCATAGCCCATTGTGCTTGACCTCAGAGAGAATCTATCAAGGCATTATGGTGAGTGTTGTTGGAAAAAGGCTGCCTGGAAACGCACTGGCGGCACTTACATTTTTTTTGAGGACTGTAGGTCAAGGAAGAAAAGATTAATTTCTAATTCCAGTTGCTACATGTTGGCAATCACGATATAATCAGCTTGGGCTATGTTATATTTAAATAGTCTAGACAGTTTCAAAAAGAGAAAGTTTGTCTAAAAAATTAGTTTTAAGGGCCACCAATAGGATTAGCATGAATTTTGCCTGCAATTAGCTTGGTCTACATTCTACTACAGTGATGGCTAGCCTTTTCCAGTTGGAGTGCCCAAAGCATGTGTGCACCCAAGCGTGTGCACATGCCTGAACCCCCAAAATGCAATGCACGCACCCCCATGCATGTACCCCACCCCTGCGCATGTGCGTATGAACCCCCTGCGCACACCCTGCCCCCCACATGCACACGTCAGCCTCCCGCATGTTTCCCCCCCCCACAGACAGCAGAGATGGAAGGACCAGCTGGCTGGCAGGAGGCACGCGCGCATGTATGGCAGAACTGAACTGACACGACGGCCCTCAGAGAGGGTGCTGCGTGCCACCTCTGGCATATGTGCCATAGGTTTGCCATCATGGTTCTATTATGTAGAAACTTTAATATCTTGGATTCCATAACGGGAGACATCCTCAAAGCTTGCCTTGGGTATTTCATGCTCACATGTGTTATATCTTTTTCTTTCCCTTGATCTTTCCCAAAAGTACAATTTCCCTTACTTCCTGCCTTTTCCCTCTGACCTCTTCTGCCCAATAGCAGAACACCATCATCCAAGTCAGGAAATGAGTAAGACCATGAGACGAAGGAACTATCAGGAAAATAGCAACAGAAAGTAAGCTTCACGGATGACTAGGTAGAACACAAAGAACAGGAGGATCTCCTGGCTAGCAGAGCTGTTGCAGTCCCAGTTAAATTGATTTGGACCATTTCCTTCTTAGGTGTCATTAGTGTAATTTAGCTCTTGGAATTATGATAGCCTGTTCTGATGCTTATTGATGACCTAGGGGCTAATGAAATGTATTGGAATCAGTAATGCTGAGGAAAGTGTTCTGAGGGTACGGATAGTAGATGAATACCTAATAGATTGCATTATTTTCCCTCACTCTCTCCCAAGATGCAGGCCATTCCTAGGGAATCTACCACCGACTAATCAATGCTGGTATGGTCATATGAATGTGCCTCCCAGAGAAAGGAATTTGACATCATGGCTCTTCAGCAGAGTAAATATGAGGAGCCAGATTGGTCTAGCTGTGGTTAAGACACCATGCAAAAACCAGGTGTCTGTGAACTCTTTGTTGTTGTTAGTTGCAAAGTCGTGTCTGATCCATCGTGACTCCATGGACAACATTCCTCCAGGTCTTCCTGTCCTCTACCATCTTCTGGAGTCCATTAAAGCTCACACCTACTGCTTCGGTGACTCCATCCAGCCACCTCATTCTCTGTCATCCCTTTCTTCTTTTGCCCTGAACTCCAGTCCCATCTTAGACACGAAAGTCAGTTTGGGCCAGTCACTCTTTCTCAAGCCAACACAAAAAGATTGTTCCTAGGGTTGTTGTGGAGAAAATAGGTGGAGGAAAGGATATTAGATATGCTTGCTGCCCTGAGTTATTCATCAAAAAAGTAAAATAAAATAAAGACAGAAAATAAATGAATAAATTAAAACAAACTGGCTAACTTTTTGATACATGAAGAGTCAGCATATTTTTTTTTTAATTGGAGCAGAGAATGAGATCAGGTCGGCATATTTGTGAGCAAAGTGGGAAAAAAGAATGTGCTTATTTTCCCATTTTCAAAGAAATAGCTTGACTGTTCCCAAGCCAGTCTGAGGAAAACTGGGCTCATTTTAGCTGACAGCCAAAACAATTTACAGACTTAAACATGCCGTTACTATTTTTCTGTCTCTCACTTCATTCTGTATTTTTCTTTCTCTTTCTCTGTTTATACAATTTTTAAAGAAAAGATTAATCAGCTGGAGGTCTGCCTTTTATTGAACAAGCAGATAAAATGCTGCCTTCTGTGTCACTAACAATTGTCTTGCAGTGTGATTTATGAGTCACAGTCAAGGCATCTGCAGTGGTTCAAGTGATCACTTGGTTACTACTCTACACTTGTGCTAATTCTGCTAAGCAATCTTTTCTCAGGATATTCACTGACTTTAGAGTAAAATAATATATAAAAATTATTCACATATTTGCAATCCTACAATGGGAGTGAGCTTTAAACATAAATATAGAAAAAATATTCTATATATGTTTCATCATCATCATTCTAGCCATTGTCTATCCATTGCATGATGAAGACTTCTTCCGTGTATTTCCAATTTATATGCTCCTGAACTTTCTTTTGCCAATTGGGCCCGCAATACCTGCTGATGGTGTCGATCCATCTTGTTTTAGGTCTCATTCGTGGATGCTTTTTATCAACATATGCCAGTGAAACATGGACACTAACCTCATAATCGATACAAAAGCTGTGAGTGGTGCAAAGAGTCATGAAAAGACACATGCTCAGCATTTCAGAATCGAAATGGAAATGGGCTGGTCAGATAGCAAGAAGAACTGATGGCCAGTGGACCATGGCAGTGATCGAATGGATCCCACTTGATATATATAATCAAATACCCTAAACATGAAAAATTCAGCTCTTTGCTAGCATTTCCTGCCTCTTGATTCTAGTAATAGGAAGGTATCCTATCTTCCTTTATGTTCCTTTGTTGGTTCTAACTTACAGTTAATTTCTTACTGTTGATTTATTTTCTGAATTTACATATATAATTTTTAAAATGATGAAATCTCACTATAATTTGGAAACTTGGGTATTATTAAGCTTCTTTCACAATTCAGCCTTAAGTGTAACCGTTCATTTATTTCCAATTTTTAATTTACTTCAGGAAAAACTCTTGCAGACTTAACTTGGTTTTATTTATTAATTACTTCTTTGATTTATAGAGCTGCCCAAATCACAATAGTGTCTGTGTCAAGACTTTCAACATTTCAAAACAATACAAAAACACAATCTAAAACACAAACATCAGCTGAGTAGCCAGAACAGACTAAACAAACAATAACCACACCACAGGTTCTGACTAACACTTTGATTCCCAGAGGAATCCATTCAGGTCTTAAGGATCTCCTGAAAAGGCACAGACCTAGTCTAGCTTTGGGAGAGCAGTGCTCCAGAGGGCAATTTGCAGTAAAGAGAAAAGACTTAATTCTTTTTGCACACTTAGGAAATCTTCAGAAAGAGGAGCCATGATCCTGAATTTTCTCCATTGC
The DNA here is from genome assembly GCF_964273705.1 of Natrix helvetica. Lineage (NCBI taxonomy): Eukaryota > Metazoa > Chordata > Lepidosauria > Squamata > Natricidae > Natrix > Natrix helvetica. The sequence continues at coordinate 153,312,342 of NC_138552.1, forward strand.
AGTGGAGTCCAAACAGAGCCACATTTGGACGTGATGAAATTAATTTGTGTATCTGAGAAGACAGAGAGTTTCACTACAACCAGCTGGGTTGTCCATATGGATGAGAGTTCTCTGCCCAGCCATGACACATTGCAACGATCCATCTGGAAGGTGATAAGAGAGAGGCATAACTCAAACTGTCATCAGACCCAGATACTCTACGATGTCCTTGCCAACTAGGGGTGAAAGAATGTGGGCTTTGGCAATCCTTTGAAATCTTTCACAAATTTGTCACCTACCCTAACCCTATAAGCCTGTATGCTGATATTATTTACAGCATTGTTTGATTTAATAGCTTTAGAAGTTAGCATTTTTGGACTTTTTTTTAAAAAAGCCTTGCTTAGGAATGAATGTTCTACTTAGCTCTTATTAACTATGTCTTGGACTCAGTATGGCAGTGAGGCAAAAAGTAATTCCAAAAAATATTTCAAGTATTTTAATGTAATTATTTACTTGCAGGAGCTCAAAGATTATATGTGGACCTCCTCTCCTTTTATTTCCACAGAAGCAACTCTCAGAGATTTGGATGTGAAGCTGGTTTCTACTAAGAAGAGTCACAACACATTTGATTCAGGAGTGGGTTGCTGCCGGTGTTACTGCCGGTTTACAACCTGCGAACAATGTGCGCGCATTCATACGCCAGACGCGTGCTGCACCCGCATGCACAGTTCAATGTAAATTTACAATGAAGTGCGCAGGTGCAGTCACTAAAATCCAAAATGGCAGTGGCCAAGAGGCAGCGAGGGAACCGGTTTGGGGGTGTGGTAGGCCTGGGTTGCTGCCGGTTCTGCAACCGAGGCCTGAATTCCACTACTGGTTCGGCTGAACTGGACCGAACCGGCAGCAGCCCACCTCTGTTTTGATTATCCTGCTAATAAGAACATGGTGGCTGAACATGGTCCATGTATGTGAGAGGAGCATGGATATTCATTCGTTTTAAGATGGCCACTTATCTCAAATTCATGGGTGGCTATCAACAAAACCACACATGAAAACAGGAAAAAAATACATACCTAATCACCAGCTGAAGTAAAAAAATAAAGCAACGAGCAATAAGCATTGCGTGGTTCTGCCCCATTTCAGGACCCAATAGCTTGGTGACGAAACCATTTCTTTAAAGCCCTATGGAAGGCCGGTGGTGTCAGGGCCTTACTGATCTTTCGGGAGATGGCACCTGCTCAAAAGGGCAGGTGCCATGACAGAAAAGGTCCTCTTCTTGAGTGCTACCATATAGCAATCCCTAATAGAGGGGACGCGATGGCTCAGTGGCTAAGACACTGAGCTTGTCAATCAGAAAGGTTGACAGTTTGGTGGTTCAAATCCCGAGTGAGTGAGCTCCCGTTACTTGTCCCAGCTTCTGCCAACCTAGCAGTCAACGGCATGTAAAAATGCAAGTAGAAAAATAGGGACCATCTTGGTATGAAGGTAACAGCATTTCATGCGCCTTTGGAGTTTAGTCATGCCGGCCCCATGACCACGGAGATGTTTTAGGATAGCTCTGGCTCTTCAACTTTGAAATAGAGATGAGCACCGCCCCCTAGAGTTAGGAATGACTAGCACATATGTGTGAGGGAAACCTTTCCTTTAATAGATGGGACCCAGAATATGCCTCTTCTCTCAGGTATCATGGCATAGTCAAGGAGAGACACTCCTCCAAAAAGCCCATCCTCATGTCTTGAAGGATTTTATAGGTTAAACACCAGCATCCTGAATTGAACCTGGAAGGATACCGGCAGCCAATTTCAACAATGAAGATAACCATGCTCCATGAATCTTGCATGACTGAATGGAGTGGACTTTCTAAGTTTGGTTTCAAATCTAATTTGGGTACCCAAATTGTAGGTAGTAGCGTTATTCCAGATTTGTGGTATCTTTTTCATTTCAATTTAATTTTCCAATGGTTTAAAAATGTCAAGCTTGCTGAAGCAACCTTTAGCTTGTTAACAATAATAAGTCACTGAATCACCTTCATAAAAGGCTCACAGAAAAAAAAAACATTTCCACCTTCTAGAAACAGGCAGATGGAAGGCATGTCTTGCTTGTAGATGCTTTTCCAGGTAACATTTGTTTGCCTTTCAATGCACAGCTGCTGCCACCGACACAACTCATGCATGAATTTTATCACTTTGCTAATTTCCCCATCAGTCACAGTAGATATTGATTGTCCCCATTTAGAGATGCACACAGCATCTCTGAATGAAAAAGTTATTTATAAAGCCCAGCATGGCATTTCATCCCTTAAAAGAAATAATAAATGTGCTTTGTATTTTAAATTTGATAACAAAACTCCAAAATCCAGTCAAACGGCTGCTTGAAAGCTGTTTGCCTCTATAAATGTCTCAGCTGCGTATATATATATGTAAATAAATATGATATATATATAATCACTGCGAGATGGCTGAGGCTGAGACAATGACTGACCCAAACTAGCCAATGAGCTTCTGTAGACCAGAACTTGATTTCTTTGGTGCTTGTCCAACACCTTGCAACTAAAGGGACTTAGGCTGAAAGCAATAATTATGGCAAACTATATATAGTTCTGGACGCGGTGGCTCAGTGGCTAAGACACTGAGCTTGTCAATCAGAAAGGTCGGCAGTTGGGTGGTTCGAATCCCTAGTGCTGCATAATGGGGTGAGCTCCCGCTACTTGTCCCAGCTTCTGCCAACCTAGCAGTTCAAAAGCATGTAAAAATGCAAGTAGAAAAAATAGGAACTACCTTTGGTGGGAAAAAATAGGAACTAACTTTGGTGGGAAGGTAACAGCGTTCCGTGCACCTTCAGTGTTTAGTCATGCTGCCACAGGGCCACGGAGACGTCTTTGGACAGCGCTGGCTCTTCAGCTTTGAAACGGAGATGAGCACCACCCCCTAGAGTCAGGAACAACTAGCACATATGTTCAAGTGAAACCTTTACCTTATATATAGCTCTGAGTAACAAACATTATCTGCATTCTTTCCAATTGGGATTCAGGCATGTCATGGGATGGAAACCATCTTGGTTGTTAATCTGAGGGATCCTCCTTGTCCAGCTATCGTTTTCTCAGTGGCATTCAATACCATTGAGTATTACATTCTTTTAGGCTATATTCAAGGACTTGGAGTTTGGAAATGCTTGAAATCTCCTGCTCCTTCCAGTGTTGTTGCTTTGAATTGGTAGCGGAAGAGAGGTCAAGCATGTGTGGACACTCCATTATGGGTGCTTCAGCCTTGCTTCCCCTTTTAAAACATCTATATGAAGATGATGGAAGACATCATCTGTTGGTTTGGGTTTTAAAGGCCATCAGTTTGCTGATGATACTCAGATTTACCTCATTTTTACCAGGCCAAGGAAGAAAAGACCCGATGCAGTGTTTGAGAGGCTTTAAAGGACTTAATGCGGATGATAAGTGGAGATTGCCCAAACAGGAAACAGTTATTGTTTATACAAAACTTCCCTGGAGCAAAGGCTGCTCCATCTTGACTGTATAGTGCAATATTAATGCAATATCAGGGGTTTTCGATTCAATTGTATAGAATGTGAAGGATGTGTGTTGGGTTTTATTTTTATAATTATAATGTACACTGAAGATGACATTTAATTTTGTTGTATGAGGTGCAATGACAATTGAACTGAACTGAACTGAACTGAACTGAACCGAACCAAACCAAACCAAACCAAACCAAACCAAACTAAACTAGCTGCACTTATCCTGAAGAAGCTGGCACAGAATTTGGAGGTCTCATGGCTCCTCTCAGAGAAGCAGGTGAAAGCTATGGCCTTTGATCAGCTCTGACTGATCCAGAACTGAGATATTTCTGGTCCAGGAGATGTTTCATAATTAAACTATTGCATAAATTCTACCAATTTAGGAATATCATTTGGAAGCTGAAGCTATGCAGAATGTGGCTGCTCACTGATTTCCTGGTATTAGCTGGTTCAGTTGGACTCCTTGGTAGTTGCATTGGCCTAATTCAGTGGGCTAATCACTACATGCAATGCCTTTTATGGGATCATCTTCTCAAGGTAGAATCTACTTATCTCACATGGTTTAGAGTCTAGATAGAAAAGGAAGCTTTGGATACTTAGCACCTAGGAAGTTGGAGTGCAGAGTTCAGATCTTTGATGTGGCTGCACCCTTATAATGTGACAGCACTTGTCCATAATTGCCCCCACATTGTTAGCTTTCAGAACAGTCTTATATTATTTGAGGAGACAGATTTTAATAATAGATAGCTTCACTTAGTCATTATAGTGATTTTTTTACATAATAGCACCCAGATAAGCTAGAATTATGCAAGTTCAAGTATGTCTAATAGTAGTATGTAGAAAGATCCACAGCTTTTCCTTAGTAGCTGGAATGGGAGAGAGAGAAAAATAGTGGTTTTGACATCCCAGCCTCAAGAAGGGAAGGGAAAGAAGTGTTTCAACCCTCCATTTTCCCTTTCTTTCTTTCCTTTTGCCAAAGTCCAGATCTGTCTATTAACCTTATTTGTACTCTCAATTTGTACTTTGCCTTTTCCAAGTTTTGATTTATGATTGTGGGTTAAATGAATCTTCTTACCGGTCTTCTATCTCTTCTCCTGTACGCTCCTGTTCAGTGCTTTGGGGGTTTCTGTGCAGCCATGCTGCCGCCCCTACTCCAATTCAGAGGGCAAATTTTCTACCTGCGAGGGACCTGTTGCCTCCCTCTAGGTCTGATGAGACACTGTCCCTTCTTCGACCCCCTCCCAGAGAGTTTCTGATCCAAAAAGGATATTGCAGTAGATTTGTCAGACAGGGTTCATGCGAGGCTCTGTCCAGCTGGAGAGCTTCTGGTCAATTATTTTTGAGGACAAATATATGGATTAGGATAAATAAATACTGGGGCAACACCGGGTTATCAACTAATTGTTCCATAAAAGCCAATTTAAGTTTTATTTTATTACATCCAGGGAAGGTGTGCTGGGAAATCCTTTTTCCATTAAAAAATAATTTTAGGCAAGGACTTGAAATCAGGTTGTTTAACTTATTTGAAATAAGTTAAAATAAGCAGCTTTAGTTCTACTTTTGTTCCATCTTAGGGTCCATAAGTCACAGGCCCCACACAGTAGGAAATTGTGCTTATTCTTTTGTGAGAGATTGATGCTTCAGGTGCTGTTTATTACCGCCATAAGGACTTGTCTCCACCATAGCTGGTTTTCTAAATGACCGTTTTTAAATAATTTAAAAAATACATTTACTCTGTTTACAGAGGTGAGCAGTTTTGGTTGGTGATGTGTCTCAAAAATATAAGGGCTCTACAATATTTATTTTCATTTTTCATAGTTTGTCGCAGTCAGCCAGATACTTAGATTGGATTTGGCATTTTTAACAACCTATTGAGGCCATTTAAGGATCTGGGATGGGCAGAAATTGTTGTTTGATTGTGTTAAAGGTGTTGCTTGAGGATATTAAAGTTACATTCCCTTTTTCATTATTATTATTATTATTATTATTATTATTATTATTATTATTATTATTATTACCTTTTTATTATTTTGTTGTTGTCGTATATGTGTGTATATGCCTTCAAGTGAGTGTTGATTCTGGTTGCAGGTCTGGACAGGGCCCTGCAACTATGGAGCTGATAATACTTTCAGAAGTGGTTTGTCTTTGCTTGCTTTTTAGGGATGGAGCCTGTTCCCAGTGTGCGCATACGCAGCGCTGCCAGAAGATAAGGACAAATAAGAAAGCAGAGGTGACTTAGGAGTAAAGCCACACCTTGGAGGTGATTGGCCCCTCCCATTGGAAACAAAGGAGAAGCGAACGGGGAGTGGGCTTTTGCAGGAAACCATTCATTCATTCGGTCTGGAAAGTTCTGTTTGTGATATAAGTTTTGCCTTGCCCTGCATTTGGAAACTAGTTATTTGGCAGGTCACCAAACGAGATAAGGTTTATGTTGATAAACCTTCCTCTGAAAGATTGTTTGCTAAGCCTGAAAAGAATTCACAGTCGTGTATATAAAAGGGATTTTGCTGGGACCAAGACTCTGCTTCTTGCTTTTTAAGGAAGCCTGGGTCAGAAAAGCTGCCAGCAAGTGGGATTGGATGGCAGCAGGATGCAGGGTATATATCCATGAATCATTCCTGGTCTACAAAAAACAAGATCACAGTGCACAAGGCTGTACTTATTTTCATCGGTGAAAAGTTAGCTGCTAATAAGAGGCAACGCAGAACTGCTGAGTCATGTTTTGCTAACAATGTTGGCGGTCCTGCAGATATAAGTTCTCCAAATGGTTAGACTCCAGGGATTCTTAGACTTGTTCACATCTTGTTAGTAGGTGATGGAAATTATTCTATAATAAAGAAAAATGCTGCATCATCAGTGGTCCTGAAGACACATCAACATGCTACACAACATGCTAAATTTGCATTATTAAGTACCTTACAACCCAGTTTTAAATTTAAAAAGAAAAAAAGTATTCAGTGATCACAGTGGCTGTCTTGCTCTTTTTCTAGTTGTATTCTCCACAAATCAAAAGCAGAGCCTCATAATCAGAGTTTTGGTAAAGATACAGAATGAAAGAAATTACTGGAATTGGATTGGCCACCTAGGCTTTCCCTAAATAAATATTTGGTATTCTGCAGCTTTTGGACTGAAGAAATTACTGAATGATTTCACACGCAGTGTTAGGCCCTGGAATCAATATGTTTTGAATATTTTTCTTACTATTATAAAAGTATTTGTTATGGCAGTTGAAGGAAGTGTCTTAAAATACTTTAAAAGCTAATGAATTCATTATTCCTTAACCTTCTATGGGCTAGAATTGTTAGATATTAACATATATCGGAGGAAGTCTCCTCTCTGGTCCGCTGCTACAGCGGGAAACAGGTATTACTCTGATTGGTCGAGAGGCATACCCGAGGACTATAAAAGGGGAACCCTCCGACCACAGAGCAAGCTGGATCACTACTACTACTAATAAAGAGCTGTTAAGTCACTTCGTGTCCGCAGTCTGTTCTCTCGTTGCCCAGATCTAACATTGGCGACGAGGATGGGATTGAGAGACAGATAGGATGAAGAACGCTACCTCCAGAATCTCCGGATTTGATCAAGCCCAGGAATTCGGCAGAAATTCCGGCAGCCATCTCAAGCCACCGCAGCGCGGCAAATTCAAACAAGAGAAGATGGCGATTCATGCTCCCCCCGCTCCATTCGACCCAGCGAATGACGAGTGGGAAGCCTTCATGATTCGTTTCGAGTGTTTTCTCGAAGCGAATGAATACACGGGAATCACCGACGCCCGGAAGAAAAACATTTTCCTCGGCTACTGCGGAAAAGAAGTATTCAACACGGCCAGAGACCTCACCGCGCCTACTCCAATACAGGCAGTATCATGGGCGGCGTGGCAACAGGCTCTACAGACTCATTACGCGCCAAAACCTTCCCGCCATGTTTGCCGCCAAGCGTTCAACACGAGGAACCAGAAGGCGGGAGAATCTATCAACCAGTACGTTGCAGCACTACGAAAAGCAGCCACACATTGTGGATTCAGAGACCTGGATGAGCAGATTATGGATCGACTCGTTAGCGGGCTGAGAGACATTTCCCTACAAAAGCGGCTGTTAGCCAAAACCAATTTAAGCCTACAGATTGTACTCGAGGAGGCAAGAGCTTCAGAAGCAGCAGACAGATCAGCGGAGACAATTCAACGCGGGTTCAACACTGGCCAGCCAGCGCCAAGACACACCAAAGTTCACTACGAGGACACAAGCCCCGACTACGAGGATCCCGAGTTCGAGGACAGTCACCTGATGCGGAGCAGTCACGTGAGGCCTGGGGGGAGACCTGGATTCCGTTTGCCGCCCTGCGCAAGCTGCAGAGGGAATCACCCCAGGTCTACTTGTAGGTTCAGGAACGTTGTTTGTTCGCACTGCAACAAACTTGGGCACATCGAACGAGTGTGCCGGAGCGAAGTCCCTGCCTCACGGCAGCCACCCATGTACCGCCAACAGAAGCCCAACCCAGGGGCTTGGCGAAACCAAAAAGGGCGCCCAGAGAGAAATCCACAAGTGTTTACCCAGAGAGAAAATTCCCAAAGAGCTGAGCGAGCGTATCCCCAGAGAGATTACTCACAAAGAGCTGAAAGAGCGTTCTATCAAGACGCTCAATGAGAGTATTTTCAGGATACAGATACTGAGATAGAGTTGACCCAGAGAGAGGAGTTGCGAACGTATCTCACCACGATAAGTCAGGTCCGCCCCAAGCGGCCAAAAAGGCTGAGAGTCACAGTCCTCTTGGAGGGCTCACCTTGCGAGCTAGAAGTTGACACAGGATCGACCCTGACGATCATTTCATGGGCATAAATTGTATTTATTGTATTGACTGTACACCGCCCCGAGTCCCTTTTTGGGAGAGGGGCGGTCTAAAAATCTAAGAAATAAAATAAATAAATAAATAATAAAATCCATGAAACAGGCTATCCCTAGCCTCAGAAAGAGCCAACTACGCGTTCCAGACGTCCTGCTACGAGACTACCAGGGGAACCAAGTCCCCATCGTGGGCCAAGGCACATTCCAAATCCGTTTCAAGGACATCGTAGCCCAGCTGCCCGTGACCATCGCCAGCGTGCCATTACAGAACCTTCTGGGGCTTGATTGGTTTGAAGCCCTGGGGTTAGAAGTCACCGGAATCAACGCCGTGGAAAACAGCAGCGCTGAACAGATTTTTAAGGAGTTCGAGGATGTGTTCAGCCCCAGTCTCGGTAAGTATGTGGGCAAACCAATATCATTTAATTTAGACCCCAAAGTGGCGCCAATCCGACTTAAGCCGAGATGAGTGCCTTTTGCACTCCGCCCAAAAATAGACAAGGAAATAGATAAATTAGTAGAGCAAGGAGTCCTTGAGCCGGTGGATCACGCGCGTTGGGAAACTCCCATTGTGACCCCAGTCAAACCAGATGGATCAGTCCGCATCTGCGCGGACTATAAATGCACAATTAATGTCGCACTACAACAAAGTGCGTATCCTGTGCCTGTAGTACAGCACTTATTGCACTCGTTGGGGCCAGGAAAGGTATTTGCTAAATTAGACATGGCACAAGCTTACCAGCAGCTGCCCGTAGATAGCGCCACAGCGGAGGCCCAAACTATAGTGACGCATAGAGGGGCATTCAAATGCAACCGGCTGCAATTCGGTGTGAGCGTTGCTCCAGGTTTGTTCCAGAGCGTCATGGAACGGCTTTTGCAAGGGATACCGGGAGTCGTCCCCTATTTCGACGACATCTTGGTGTCCGCTGCAAACAAGGAGCAATTAAATAAAAGAGTCAGAACTGTTTTGGCCAGAATCAGAGAGAAGGGTCTCCGCCTTAAAAAGGAAAAATGCCAAATTAACGTGCCTAGCGTAGAATTCCTGGGATATAGAATCGATGGTCAGGGAATACACCCCACTTCAAAGAAAATTAAGGCGATCCAGGATGCCCCCACACCACGTAACCAGACCGAGCTGCAGGCCTTCCTCGGACTACTTAACTTCTACAGCGTTTTTCTGAGACAGAAGGCGACCGTTGCTGAGCTGCTACATTGACTACTCCAGCGAAACGCACCATGGAGATGGGGACGATCCGAAGCAGCAGCTTTTGCCGGGGTAAAGCACCTGCTCACCACTGACTCGCTGTTAGTCCAATACAGCCAGACACTACCGCTAGTATTGACCTGCGATGCATCACCTTTTGGAGTCGGCGCAGTCCTTAGCCACAGGATGCCAGACGGAAAAGAAGCACCCATCGCGTTCTACTCTAGAACTCTTTCATCGGCCGAGAGGAACTACAGCCAAATGGACAGGGAAGCGTTAGCTGCGGTAGCTGGAGTAAAACATTTCCATGAATACCTCTACGGCCGCGATTTTGAACTAATTACTGATCACAAACCGCTGTTGGGACTTTTGGCGGGAAACCGCCCCACCCCGGTCTCCCTTTCTCCACGCATGACCAGGTGGACTGTTTTCCTGGCTGCGTACTCCTACAAGTTAATTCATCGACCGGGCTCCACTCTAGGACACGCAGACGCACTCAGCCGTTGCCCACTACCGGACCTTTTGCCAGACCCCACTCCCGAAGTACCGGTGTTGCTCATTGACTGTTTGGACTCAGGACCGGTTTCTTCCTGCGACGTTGCAAGGTTCTCCTCTAAAGACAGTTTAATAAAGCAAGTTCAAACTTGGGTTTGGAGGGGGTGGCCGAAGGGAAACGTGGGCCCAGAATTCAAAGTGTTTTGGTCAAAACGGGACGAACTCTCAGTGTTACAAGGTTGTTTATTGTGGGGGGATCGAGTTGTTATTCCTTATGCTTTACGAAGAAATGTGTTAGATGCATTACATGTCGGGCATCCGGGGATCGTTAGAATGAAGGCTTTAGCGAGAAGTTACGTTTGGTGGCCAAACATGGACAAAGAGATAGAGGAGTGGGTGGCCACTTGCGATCCATGCCAAGAATCAAGACCAGCACCCCCGGAAGCACCCGCCACGGAATGGGAAAAGCTGAAAGCACCCTGGTCGAGAATACACATCGACTTCGCAGGGCCAGTTCAAGGTCAGACTTTCCTTATAGTTGTGGATGCATATTCCAAATGGCTAGAGGTAGTCCTAATGACTTCAACCACGGCAGAGGCAGTCATTAAGGTTCTACGGCGACTTTTCGCCACTCATGGCCTGCCCGACCTCCTAGTCTCCGATAACGGGCCCCAGTTCACGGCCATGCATTTCGAAACGTTTTTAGCAGGTCAGGGAATTCGGCATGCCCTCGTCGCGCCATTCCATCTGGCATCAAACGGACAGGCGGAGAGAATGGTGCGATTCGCAAAAGAGGCCCTCGCTAGGATGGGTCCAGGTGATTGGCAAACACGCATTGACCATTACCTCTTAATTCAGCATATCACCCCAAGCGCAACGACGGGTAGGAGCCCCGCTGAACTACTCATGGGCCGCCGTCTACGGTCTCACCTGGACCGTCTTCACCCAAATTACTCTGCCACAGCTCCCCCAGACTCCACAAGCAAAATTCGGTCTTTTAGCATAGGGGATTCAGTATACGCCCACAACTATGCAGGGGGAACATTGTGGATGCCGGCCAAGGTCATTGGCATCACGGGTCCACGATCGTATCTGCTGGAGCTGGAAGATGGGCGGAACTGAAAAAGGCACATCGATCAACTTCGGGGTCGCCTAGCACATTCAGACCTTCGAACCGAAGACGAGAGTTTCCAGCCAACAGAAAGTCAGCCACTCGAGAGCCCCATCATAGAGAACTACGACACCTGCGAACCCAGGTCGGAACAAGAGATCGAGCACGAAGCAGAGCAAACCCCAGACAACGCAACCGAGCAGACTCCGGAACGCCCTAGCAACGAAGGCACAAAACCTCCCGAACGGGAAACAGGAAAAGCACCCGATCCTGCAACCACTTCTAACCAGCCCGAACGGCGACGCTCCTCCCGAGCAAGACAAACACCAACGTATCTAAAGGACTATGTTACTAACCGCAACATTCCGTCTAGGAGGGGAGGGGTGTTAGATATTAACATATATCAGAGGAAGTCTCCTCTCTGGTCCACTGCTACAGCGGGAAACAGGTATTACTCTGATTGGTCGAGAGGCATACCCGAGGACTATAAAAGGGGAACCCTCCGACCACAGAGCAAGCTGGATCACTACTACTACTAATAAAGAGCTGTTAAGTCACTTCGTGTCCGCAGTCTGTTCTCTCGTTGCCCAGATCTAACAAGAATGACTTTAAAAATATGGATAATATATATATTTTTCATTCTTCCGATTTATTCTGCTAGATTGGTTACATTACATAGCTTTCAAAATGACTTTTTTGTCCTCACATTGAATTCTGCTCTGAGGTGTTTTGAGAATGATGCTTTTTAAAATTATTTTAACTTGTCTCAATTCTGGTCCAAATCAACAGCATCAAATTTCCCATTCCAAGGGCAAGGCCTAGAGATGATATATTTCTAAGCTGAAAGATTTCTTTAAAACTTCTGTGCTCAAAATTGCCTGTTGAAGGTTAGAGCAGATATTCTAGCAATGGAGTGGGGTATGGAAAATTAGAAGAATTTGCTCCCAATATTACATACATGATGAAATTAGGCTTGTGCCCTCCTTGCTGCTTTAAAGCTCTTCCTGCCCTACTTAAAGACTTTTAAGGTCTTTATATTATTCTGAGGAAGGAAAGAAGGGAGGGAGGAAGGGTCTCCTTGGCTAATCTCATAAACTAGAATGGTTGGGAGCTGTATCCAATGTTTACTTTAGATATGTTTTCACCTGTCTGTGAAAATGATCCATCCATCCATCCATCTATCCAGCACAGCAGCTAAAGAAAGTGACAAGGTTCAATTTACCCAATCATCCAATTACCTTTGGGTCCCGTCCCCCCCTTTCCCTCCCTCCCTCCCTCCATATATAGTAGCCATTTTGTGGGAGCACACAGAGATTGCTTTTATAATTCCAGCTTTGCATCTATTCCAAAATGATTGCTTAGCTCTGTCCTTCTCTATTTGTTTAGGCTTGAAGTGGGATTTAATTAACATAGCAAAACTGGAATGATTATGCCATCACTAATAGCTGCTGTTGCATTGAGTCATTTTGCTTATATTCACTTTATTTGGCATTACTAGAGATAATTCCTTGCAGTCCTATAATGTCTATTCAGAAACTAGTCCCACGGAGATGAGTGAGCCTTTACGCTTCCGTAAATGGTATAGGGATTTACATTTTTGGCAGATTTTTTTTTCTCAACTGTTGCTAAGTAAGCCAAGATTTCATTCTTGTATTTATGTATAACATAAACAAATATGCACAGAGTCCCATTTTATGAAACTCCCTGTGCCAAGGATATCTGTCACTTATTGCACTTATTGCAAAAAGAAAAAAAAATCTAGGAACTGCGCATGAAAATTTCATGCCTCCAGGTGCTCCATGGATTATTCATGAAGCTAGTGGAGCTGTCACCATGGGAGCCAATCAGCTACAACGTATTTAGCATATTAATGCCTCTCTCTTTTTTTTATTTAGTGCATGAGAAGTTCTCTCACACCACCTGGAACGCAAGCACAAACCACTCCAGGAGCTCAGTAATATGAAATCAGGAATGTGGGGATCTTTTTCAGAGGAGTGGAAAAGAAAAAGAAAAATCCATCCCACACGTGGATCTGAACTTTCCTTCCTAAGCAACGTCCTCCTACTGAAATGTAAACCTCCTGAAGATTTGTTTTCATAATAATGCTTTCTTTTAAAAAAAAAAAAATCTGTCAGGAGCTTCGGCTCATTACATGCTCTGTCCTACTGCCTTGGCACATTCTTGGGAAAGATTTTAATGGGCAAGCCGCCTGATTTGTCAGACATTACATCAGAATGATTTAATACACTGAGGGCAAGATTGGATGTCAGGTCCAGCTGCTAATGCAGTTTCTTCAGCAGGTTCATTGGATGGGCTTCAAAAAGTAACTGCTAAAATGATGGCCATTCGTTTGGCAGCGGGGTCTGCCTAGAAGGGAGGCAGGACCAGGCCAAGGCCTTGTTTTGCCTAGGACTTAAGTGGGGTTTCTCCTCACCCAAGGAGGAGAACAAACAAGGACGGTTGCTGTACAGGAAGCAGTGGGCTTCAAAGGCTTGGAACAATATATCTAATGCCATGTTAAACATTCACAGAGTTGTCAGGAAGTGTTTATTTGATACACACAGACACACACACACACACACACACACACACACAGGGCGTTCACACTGAGCTTTGTGAAATTGAGCCAGGGAGAATCTCTTCTTCTCCAGACAAAGTGGAGTGGGATACCACATGGCAGCAATATGTGGGATGGGTGGTCGAGAGGTCATGTCTAGGTGCTTCTGAATACAGTGAGATGAATTCATTTCTGTCTATCCTATAAAAGCTTCCTCAGCCATGAGGCAATGTGACTCAGGAATTAAAGCATTGGCCTTTTGCCATCCCATCAAGAAGCTCACACTTCTTCTTAATCCAACCCCACCTCACGGGGTCTTTGATGTAGGCATAAAATAATGGAAAAACTCCCCCTCTCAAGTAAGGTATGCTGTTGGGAGCTCCTGCAAAAAAATAGTGTTTTAGAGGCAATAATAAACGAATACAGATAGTCCTCGACTTACAACAGTTAATTTAGTGACCGTTCAAAATTACAACGGCACTGAAAAAAGGGACATGATCGTTTTCCACACTTAACGATCATTGCAGTATCTCTGGGGTCAGGTGGTCACCTTTTGTGGCCTTCTGACAAGCAAAGTCAATGGGGAATTCGAATTCACTTTGCAGACATGTTGCTAGTTTAACAACTACAGTGAGTCCCTTAACAACGATGGTAAGAAAGGTGAAAAATGGGGTGAAGTTCACTTAACAACTCTCTCTCACTTAGCAACAGAAATTTTGGGTTCAATTATGGTCGTACGTCGAGGACTACCTATACCAGTGATGGCGAACCTTTTTTGGCTCGCGTGCCACAAGTGGGGGGAGCGCAGGGGGGTCAAGTGCGGGTGTGCCACACCCATAATGCAACGCGTGACGCCCCCAGTGCGCATGCGCGCACAACGCGCGACCCCCCCCCCATTTTTACATTTTTTTGCCCTCCCCAGGCTCCAGGGGCTTTATAGGAGCCTGGGGAGGGCGAAAAGAGCCTCCCCCGACCACCCGGAGGCCCTCCGGAGGCTTCAGGGACTGTCCGGAGGCTTCCCTGAAGCCTTCGGAGTGCTTAAAACCACCCTCCAAGCAAACCGGAGGGGGGCGGGGGAGGCTCTTTTCTCCCTCCCTAGGCTCCTATAAAGCGTCTGGAGCCTGGGGAAGGTGAAAAATAGCTTTTAAAAAGGTGAACTCAGCTGGCCAGTGCGCGCATGCACACTGGCCAGCTGACAGGGCAGCGCCTCGCGTGCCCTGACAAATGGCTCCGCGTGCCACTTGTGGCACGCGTGCCATAGGTTCGCCATCACGGACCTATACCTATGAAACCAGCAGGAATCTCCTGTTTAGAAAAACTTGGTGGATAGTCTTTGAAGAAACAATGTATGATCCACTATGAAGAGATCCAGAACCAGTGGTGGGTTCCTGCTGGATCGCACCGGATCGCGCGCGCTCCCTTTCAGCGCTCCACCTGGCTTGCGCGCTCCCTTTCAGCGCTCCACCTGGCTTGCACGCTCCCTTTCAGCGCTCCACCTGGCTCTCGCGCTCCCTTCCGGCGCTGAAACCGGAAGTACAGTCTTGCCCCGCCCCTGGCGAAGCAACGACGCCTGCCTGCGCTCCACCAGCTCGGCTGGGAACGGAGATGTTTTCTCAGCGGAGCGGAGCGCCTGAAAAGTCTTTTCAGGCGCTCCGCTCCGCTGAGGAAACATCTTCGTTCCCAGCCGAGCTGGTGGAGCGCAGGCAGGCGTCGTTGCTTCGCCAGGGCCGGGCAAAACTGTACTTCCGGTTTCAGCGCCGGAAGGGAGCGCGCAAGCCAGGTGGAGCGCTGAAAGGGAGCGTGCAAGCCAGGTGGAGCGCTGAAAGGGAGCGCGCAAGCCAGGTGGAGCGCTGAAAGGGAGCGCGCGCGATCCGGTGCGATCCGGGAGGAACCCACCACTGTCCAGAACTGTCATTGGACATAAGGCAAAGTTTTCTCTTTCACTTTTCAGTCCTGACAGGACAGTCTGAGGTTCTGACCTGGATGGATTCTAGAAGAAATTTGTTACATAAATGTTACAATTTCTCTCTCTCTCTCTCCCTCCCTCCCTCCCTCCCTCCCTCCCTCCCGTAGTCATTAGCAATCTGCCAATTACAATAACAAAGCTATGTTACCTCAAAGCAATTATAAAAATTACTAGTGAAGAAGAAATGTTTTCAGCAATTGAAAATCATAAGGATCATTGACACCAATAAGTGTTGAAAACAATTAAAATTGAAAATCTAGAAAGAGCATATCCATTTCATCTATCTCTCTACTATGTATTCAATTGATTAGCTTACAGTGTTCAGCTAGCAATCTACATACATACATACATGCATATATATATATATATGAGAAATGCCACTCATGCAGCATTACTAAATCTCCAGAACCATAAAGCCTACAAACTTGAATTTGGGACATATGTTCCTCTTGGCTTCTAGGTACTAGCTAAGAAATGATTTTTCGAAACAACCATCAGATCATTAGTATTTCTAATATTATTATTAATACACTCTGATTTAAGGAGTTAGACATTCTACTCCCCCCCCCATGAAAAGAACTCTGTTCTAACTGCCAGTTGCCTCACATTTTGTTACCTCAGTTCAACTGGCAGATGTTCCACTTCTTCACTCAGGAGCGTCTGGGGCTCCTTACAGTACTAAACATCAGTACCTCACCAAAATGTCTACGCCTTCCACCTATGGAACTGCTTCCAGACTCAAGGTGGTGGGAACGATATTCCCTTATGTGTTTCAATCACTGACCACCACTGAGCCAGCCTGATCACATAGTTTCATCATAAAGCATGGGTACCCAGCTAGTATCCAATATAGAGAAAAAAGAGTAATCCAACTACTTACCTTGCTTATTTGAAAAGAGCCTGCAATTAGTTTTGACAAAGAAAAGTCTTACAACAAAAGGCTGCAAGATATATATTTTTTAAACATGATTGCACCCTGCAGGTTTTAAAAAGCAAAATAGAAAATGACATAATGCCAAGCAGTGTGCCTAATTCCAGTACCAATTATATTTGTAGAGATGGCTGTGGTTCTCACAGCTACTCTTTTGGAGCATTTTTAATTTACTATGTAAAAAATATGTATGTTTAATACTTTCTGGATCCAAATATGTGATTTGGCATTTGGAATTCAAATGTCACTTCAATTATGCAAATTCCAGGTCGTTACCTTTTTTTACCCAAGTTCTGGGATGGAACAGACCCACCATAAATGTCTCCAAAAATCCAAATATGAACATCATCCCTAGACAAATGCTGCACTCTCAGCTATGGAATTGTTGCAACCATCTTTTGTATTGTAACGGCCTGGGTGGTGAGTGGGGCTCGTTTGTTGACTAGGGCTGGTTTCCAGATGTCTGGTAGGTGGTAGGTATCATCATGTTTATTCATGTTGTGGGGGTGTTTCTCTATTTCGATAGCTTCCATAATTATTCTCTTGTTGAGGTGTTCAGTTTTGGAGATTAACCTGGTTCCTTCCAAATTAATTTCATGTCCTGTAGCTTTAAGGTGCTGGAAAAGGGAGGAAATTTTTTTCTTTTTTTCTTTCTGTGTTCTTGTGTTCTGCGATGCATGCATTTATTCTCCTATTAGTTTGTCCAATGTATGTGGCTGGGCAGATTTTGCATGGTATTTCGTAGACTCCTTGGTTTTCTAGCTGGATTTTGTCTTTGGGGTTTCTTAAAATGTTGGGTATTTTTTGGTCATTGTTGAAGACTGTCTTGATATTGTGTTTGTGGAGAATTTTGCTGATTTTATCTGTGGTGCCTTTGATGTAAGGGAGGAGGCCGATGCTGTTGTCCTGTTCTCTGTCTCGGTTTTTTGGGGGAGGCTTCCTTTGGATTAGGTTGGTAATTGTTTTTCTTTGGAATCTGTTGGAGATTAATACGTTTGTGAGAGTGTGTAATTCAGTTTTCAGGTGGTCTTTGTCGGCTAGGTGTTTGGTTCTGGATATGAGGGTCTTGGCTACAGAGTTGATCAGTGGAGGGTGGTAATGAGATTGTGTACAAACCCAAATACTGAAGCAATGTGGCAACACTGGAATATTTGATCAAAAGCCAACATCCTTCAGTTATTGGTCAGTTGAAGGGACCCCCGGCTGTTGTGCCATTTAAATCCTACATGGGCTCTTATGAGAATGACTCTAGGGGTTTATATATTTTCGTTTTAACATATTTTGAGGTTGGAAACACATTCAAGAATCCATTATGTGCTTCTATGTAGCTTCTCTTGGTCATGATTTCCAGACCTGTAAGCCAC